>NC_050201.1:11150000-11750000 GCF_013141755.1 Anopheles stephensi
CCTTTTCCTTCCTCATTTGTGTCCTCCTTTTCTCTCGTCTTTTCTACTATTTCTGTTGACTCTTCTCGACTTTGTGGTTAAAGTTGTGCAACCCCACACGTCCCTTTTTTCTCCCCTCAAAAAAACAAAAAAAAAGGTCGTTGTCGCTGTTGTTTGATGTTCGTTGTTGATGTGGTTTTTTTTAAATTGTGTTTTTCCTTTCTGTTATCATTGTTGTTGATGTTGTTGTTGTGCGTTGTTTGTCAGTGTTGTTTTGTAAGATACTTTAGCTTGGTTTTACTCAAATTGGTAATGACACTGTTTTTCCTCTCCACGATGTAACGTCTCCGGTGCTGGAATTTCATCATCTTTCTCATCGTAAACTGGCCTGTTTTGCGTTCTATTTTCATGAAATTCCTTGTTTTTTGTAAGTTTTTTGTTTTGTTTGCTCCTTCTCTATCTCCTTTCTCTGTTCTTATCATGACATTTGTTTCAAAAATTGAAGAAAAAACATACAATCGATGATTGGATTAATTGGCATTATTGAATATTTACCCAATTCCGAGTAACAATCTCTCTCTCTCTATCTCTCTCTGTCGCTTGCTATTCTGTCGATTATTTAAAAAAAAGAGGAAAACCCCTTTAATGTGAAATGTGTTAATAAGACAAAATTAAGAACTCCTACAAAAAAACCCGGGAAAACAGCAAACGAAAATTGAGAAAAGGAATTTCAAAACTACTCGGCTCTCTCTCTCTCTCTCTCTCTCTCTCTCTCTCTCTCTCTCTCTCTCTCTCTGCCACTTTTTCCGCCTTATCCTCAATTCTCCCGCACGTGAATCGAAAATAAAAGAAAAGCTGCTGACTCAGCGGAGAGCGGGGGGGGGGTTGGTGGGTGTTGAGAGGGGGAGGGAGTAGGATAGTAAGCTTTCGATTGGAAAATTCATCATTTGGAAAATAACACAATACACGAATAAACGAAAATAAGGAAAAACATAAGACAAAACCCTCCCCCCCATGGGAGCGCAGTGTAATTCATTGCGATTGTTGCTCTGCTTGTGTGTGTGTGTGTGAGTGTGATAGTGGGTATAAAAATTCGGTGGAATGTAGGAACGAAAAATTCGATACACACACACATACAGAAACGCACAGAAAAGCAGAATATGTCAGCTGCAATGTTGAATTTCCTTTTCCCTATCGTTGCGCAATTGTGCAAAATGGTGTGTTGCGATTCAAAATGAATACCGTCATACTTTTCCATTCCAACCGTACTCCTCTTCAAACTCCTCCCCCGCTTTTTCGTGTCTTTATCCCTTTTTTCCCCAGTCGTACACGAATTTTCAACGCCGTTTATTCGTGCTCGTAATGGTGATTGAAAGGGGGGGGGGGGAGAACAGGGGGTTGCAGTTTTCCCGGACATCCAAAAGTATGTGTGTGTGTGTCTTTAGCTGTGTATTGTTAACCGGCGGTTCTTCTCCCCCTTCCCCGTGATTGGATTCGTTTCTGGCCAAAGCTGGTTCAGTTCATTTTCCGCTTCTTTCTTCGAATCATTCCTACAAAAGAATTATTTTTACCAAAACCCCAAACCCCCCTTCCCTAAAACTCCCCTCTTTCTTGTACTTAAGCGCGTATCGGTGTATCTGTGTGTGTGTGTGAGAATGTATCTGTGTATTGGGTGCTTGTTTTCCTTAGAAACAAACGTCAAGTCAAAGTCTTCTGACTTGTCCTTTATTGTAAGCGAGTATTTCTTGTCAGAAAAATATAAAGGAAACCCATCCCTTAATCAGCATTTTCCCTGCAGCTGTGAAAAATCTATCTATTTGCAAAGAAAGGGAAACCGGGAGGAAAAATTATAACAAACAAGCTGTTACCCAATTATGGTTGTGTGTGTGTGTGTTTGAGTGTGTCCTTCTAATACTAATACCCTGTGTGATTGTTACCATCCCCCCAACCATCCCCTAACACCTCCCCACCAAAGAAAAAACACCCCCCTGTTGCAGTCGGTATTTTGTGGAGCAATCTGGAGCAACTTATTTGTTTATCGATGGCTGGTTCGCATTTTCCGCATTCTTTGTGATTGGCAAATTAGTAAAACAAAAGGCACACACCGATACAAAACCTACAATGACACGCATACACGTAAGAAAAAAGCTAAATAAAGGAATCAGAATCGGCATTAAAGACACACACAGAAAGAAGCAAAACTGGGAAACTGGAGATTCTAGTGTTGGAAAATTCATCCTCTTCATCCATTTTGTGTCCTTCATCTTTCTCTCTTTCTCTCTCTCTCTCTCTGTTTCTCTTCCTAACAAACACCATTGTTTCCTTTCCCAATGATTGCGTGTGTTTGTGAGTATGTGTGTAATTGTATGTGTGTGTGTCTGCATTCTATCATTTCATTTCCTTATCCTGAAATAAATGAGATCATTTCACGTTTCTCTCTCTCTCTTTCTCTCTCTCTCTCTGTGCCTGCTAGCAGTGCATTTTTCGTCCCCTATAGTCCCTCACCCTGCCTCCTCTTTCCACCCAACTCCCGTCGAGGGAAGGTTGTTCACTTTTTCATCGCACGTACAAGCCCAATTAGAGACCTAATTAATCTTCGATTGCGAATCGAACGGAAATTAATGTTGCGAGACCGACTGAAGGGATACAGCTGGTACCGCTAGATTTCCCGCCAGAGGGCGTCACCAATAATGAGCGTTTAGTATGACGTAGCGTTGTAGAGCTAAGTATACAGCTAGACTTCAAGTAGGAGGTTATTCATTTTTTTACTGCTTGCTTAGGAAACTTAATTGACTAGCACTAGAAAGTAGCTTATATACAGTGAATTCTCTCTCTCTCCCTCTCTATATCTCTCTCTCTCTCAATCTCCCTTTTCTCCAACCTGGAATTTAAAAGCTGAATGAAAGCTTAATACAATAATATCATCAATTTATATTCCGCAAAATATAAACTACAATACAGGCCTCAGCAAAACTGCAAGAGAAAGGATTCAAACACACGTTATAAACTCACTTCAAGTTTTTATAACTCTCAAACTCTGAGCCGATCCCATCCAAACCACCTCCCCGTACTACTTTTCTACGGATAAAATTAAGTCACAGAAAGCCAGAAATGGCAGGCCGAGACCTCTCGAGGTTCTAGTGCCAAAGAAGAAGAAGAAGACACTCTGAGCCGACTGAGTGACTCACTCTTGTTGGATTCAACTCACTCTCACTCGCTGTACCGACGCGGTGACTTACTGTGAAAGTGAGTTGAAACCCCCAACGAGTAATGAAAGGATTAGTTAAGAGTCATATTTTTTCATGAATCTCTTAAGAGTGAGCCAAAGATTCATATCATTTAAACCCACTCTTTCACTCGGCTTCAATTCTTTACAAAGAGTTACTATTCTAATCTCCCATTTGAGACCGACTGCAGATTAAAGAGTCACACCATGGAAAGCTTCTTCTTGGCTTAACGATCTCTTAGGTCATGTCTGCCATATATACCTCATAGTTGAAACTGTCAGTCCTCGCTACAGGGGCACGACACCATGGAAGTATTATAACTGAATTTAAACATTTAGAAAGCTTTTCTAAATCAAAGAGACACTAATGTGCTGAAAAATAATAGACTGTTGAACAAAATCAACCAAGAGGGGTTTTCCGGATTAGAGAGAGAGAGAGAGAGAGAAAGAGAGAGAGAGAGTTCACTGTAATACGGGAAAACCCGAAATCAAGGTCTAGTAAATTAATACAAGAACTGTCCAAAAATTCAACAAAACGGTAGAACAAATGGGACAACTAATACAAAAGCCAGTGCTAGTGCATGTCATTCGTCAACGACGACAACCAACCATTCTTTGCATAGCGTATTCCTTGAATAGCGTCTAGCGGTTTAGTTTAAATTTGACAGCTACACGTCCATATCATTATCATTAAGTCCTTTGTTTAGTTTCATCCGGTCTAAGAAACTACCTCATCTATTATCATTGGCAATGCTGAATCTCGAACATTTTTCGACTCTCCTCCTACCTCCCCACCATGCCCTCATGCCCTCCTGGTACCTCTTCTCTTCTAGGCCGGTGTGCTTCACACACACACATGAAGCACACCTAACGCATATACTAATTGGACATTGCATTTTTCCGTTGCTGGTTGTTCTGCCCAGTTTTTTTTCCCCCTGTTGTCTTTACCTATCCGGAAAATTGTAACACAAAAAAAACACTAACTGCAGGCTTGGATGTCCGTGGGAGTGGTTAATTAAAAAAACACCTCCCACCCTAGAATTACTTTTCCCCCGCCCGGCGCCCCGCAGTTTCACAATCGCGCCTTAGAAATTAGAGCACAAAATTCGCTCTCCTCGGTACGTCTGTTTGCGGTGGACAATACACACCGGAGGTTTTTGTTCCCCTTTTAGCCTGGCAAAAAACAAGAAAAAAAAGTGCAACAAACTAATCACCGTATCCACAGCGTTATTCCGTCGACTGTGAATGCTTGACTGCCCGTCGGTTTTTCGTTGCATTTATCCACAACCTTTACAAACGCTAGATTTATATTTCTTTTCTTTTTTTTTTGGCTACCTTTTTTGCCGTGGTTTTGTCCGCCCTGCTTCAGAAAGCACAAAATTCAAACATTGAAAAAACCCACCCAGCGTATTGTTCAACATTCAACCTGGGCTAGCCGGTAGGATGTACGGACTGTTGCAGTTTCGGACGTTCAGACTTTCGGACATTATGAGGTGGCACAATTCGTCAAGCTTACAGCAGGCGCGCCCTCTATCGGATATTTTTCACTGAGTAGTTGCTGTGTCGTTACTCGCAAAATTATGGCCCAACGGCTTAGCGAATGAAAAGGGATGAAGGGGTTCCGTTTTTGGTTTTCCCTTACATCCGGCTTCATTTACCTCTTCGCCTTCTTCTTACACTAACTCTGTCTCGTTTTCTCTATATCTCAATGTGTCTCTCTCGCTCTCACTCTGCTTCACTTGACATCTTTCATCGACCGTCCATTTTGTTGTTTGTACCCATTCTGGAATATCCCCGCTTGCTGGCCCCTATGCTCTAGTCCCCCTCGTTCCTCATCACCACCAACACACTCCCTCCCTGCCTTTCCCTCCCTCCCTCTAACCACTCGATGAGCAGTTTCATGTCTTGCCCGTAACCTCACGTTGTTTTTTGCGATGATGTTTGTATGGAAAATAGAAAAAAATCGTCGGACGTTCCTTCGGACAGCCATAGAATGTATTAAAAAGCCGCTATTAATAGCTTCCGTTTCCCCCCTCCGTCGGACCACGTGCACCACTTAACGAAACTAGAGGTGGTGGAGGTGGGGTTGAGGGGGGGGGTGAGGGGAGGGAAGGAAGGGTGACTGGTCGACACGGTTCCTTCCCTTCTCAACACTCCGGACACACCCTCGCCACAAACCCCTTCCTCCAGAACACAAACCAGCCAGGTGGTCTTCCTGCTGGACACCGTCTCACATTAATGTGCTCTCTCCTCATTGTTCCTGCCTGCCTGTGAGGCTAACAATAGGAGGGAGTGCATTAAGAACACACACCACACCACACACACTCTTACTAAAATACCTCACAAACACACACACACTTATAAGTCCCACAAGATAATAGTGTCACAAGCTCGACAGGACAAGACACCGGCGAAGGAGTTTCGGTGGGATTGATATCCACAAGAGCAACAAAAAAAAATCTGCATAATGGAAAATTAATTTTAAAGAGTCTCTCTCTCTCTCTCATCCGACGAGGCCAATTATTCTATTCCGCCTTGTCACCTTCAATATCCATCACCATTTTGCACTCTAATGAGATCGGTGGATGAATGCAAAACCAGTTTGCAAACAGGAGGAAACATATCAATTTACTGTCGAAAACAGATGTTCTGTAACGCAGTTTGCATACACCGAGGCGTACCCGCGCGTATCTATCTATGTTACACTGTTTGCCTAACTTTAAGGGCTCCACCATTTATTCTGTCAGTAGTACGCGCCTACGAGTTATGCAATTATTGGGCGCTGTTAAAGCAACTATTCCGTTGCTCGAACCTCGCTAAAACTAGCTAAGGGATACTGAGATGCGCTCAGATGAAAATTGGAAGTAATAGAGCGAACCATTACGACGAAAACAAAATACTCCTGATAGAATGGAAAATACAAATCTGAACACACTAAAACAACGGCTGTTCATTCTTTCTTTCTTTCTTTTTATCTCTTTCTTTCTCTTTCTCTCTCTCTCTCTTTCTCTCTCTCTTCTTACCTCCCACCGTTTGAATATTGCAGGCGTTGTACTCTTCTCATCGGCGGTATATTTTGCGGAAGCAGGAAGCGAAAATTCATTCTTCAAGTCCATACCAGATGCATTTTGGTGGGCTGTAGTTACCATGACTACTGTCGGATATGGTGACATGACGTACGATATTTTTTCTCTCCCTCTCACACACACTCTTTCGCTCAGTTTGCCGTTTTGCTGTTTGTTTCGTTTTGCTTTACATTTTCTTCTACTGATTTTGTTTTCGTTTGTTTGTTTTTTTTCTCTCATCCTACTTTCACACCACCAACACACCCCATCACTCACGCTTCGCGCAATTAAACTTAAGCCACAGAATCAGCTTAACCAGTTATTGAGCTCATTTGACAATTTTGTTTTTCTTTTACTCAACACTAAGGCCTGTGAATCTTCGATCATTTATTGTTTGTTTTATTATTTTTCTTACTATAGTTTCAAATTTTAAAATTACAGTACCAGCTCTAGTTAGCTTATTTGTGTTATTATTTTCTTGAGTTGTTTTATTTTATTACTCTTCTTGAAAGTTCTTCCTGCTCTCAAGTTTGCTCCTAAAGCCTTTTTATACCTACAAGACATTATTTTTGAAGTAACGCCCATCAGTTACACAGTGTTTCTCAGGCTATAAAACAAGTGTTTCTAAGTGCGAGATATAACTACTAGAATAAGACTTAAAATTACTTACAGAAATCTTAGAGTTGTATTCAAAATTTTGTATACGCTAATTGTTTGAAAAATGAAGACACTTGTTATAAGGACTGAGCAACATTTTGCTTTACAATGTTACAAAAAACCCACATAACTGGGTACATTCTCACTTCATTTCAGACAAATAGCCACACACAAACACACACCAAGTCACTCACACTCTCTCTCCCTCTCGCTGTCTCTCTCTCTCTCTCTCTGTTGCCCTGTTTTGTGCATCATCAAATCGATTATCATCACCAAGTGATACAGCCTAATCGCATAGTTCTGCGCTCACTTTGACTTAGACTTTTAACCTCTACTTTCACCCGCCCATCCACTCCCCGTACTCATCAATCATGTTCGTTGTTGCATCGCTTTGCCCCAGTTTTAAAAACATCAGTCGAAAAAGCATTCCTAAGTGGTAATTTGTACCATAAACATTTGCACCTTCCACTGCCATCTTTATTGCACCGTTTTTATAAATAGTTCTACCCCTTTCATTCTAAAAAGCGTACACGCAAAACCCGATACACCACACATCTATCGCGTGCGCGTGTGTGTGTGTGCATACCTTCAGCTCAGTGAATCTCGTGTGCGTGTCGCCTTAGGTCGCTTATCGCCCCGTTGCGCCTAGAAGTGCTGCAATATTGTGTCACCATTCGCTACTGTGTGCCCAATATTACCAATAGATGCCCTCGTGAGGATGTACGTCCGATCCAGGAACACACTCACACACACACACCCACACCTCACACATGTATATATGTATTGATTTGAACATACCGACAGAACACTACTCACACGCACCATCGCCAACAAACGATCGGTCGGGCATTCCTCACATCAGCAGCAAAACTGTGACCGGGGGTCACAAGGTACTCCTCTAGATTCACCAGAGGTATCTCAAAGGGATAGTAGCTCTTCTAGCGTATAGAGCGACCTAGCCGTTCGCATTAAACTCGTAGCGATACTCGAATGCTCAAACGGTGCTGTTGGGAAGCCGTGAATTCCACATGCGAACGACCAATTCACGATATAGTGAGCAAGTGCAACAAGCCCCGACTACTCCAGTAGAATAGAGAGCTCGCAACGTGCACCGAAAGTTGTCGTGCCGCTTGTAGGAATAGGAATGCGATTGCGATTAGCTAGCTATCAACCATCAACAGGCATCCCCTTCATTTTCCGACTGTCAGCATGTGTGTGTGTCTGTTGCGTGTTCTCATCCTCCATCCAAATCACACCATCAACTAGATATCAACATATGCTCGACCTAGCAAACGCTGTGCGTGACCAGTTGCTTTGATTGACTTTTGTTTTTTTGCCGACGCGCTGGTTCGAAATCGCTCCAACCGAAATGCAAATAGCTATCGGCTGGAAGTGGGCCGGTAGTGAGCCTTTCGGCGCCTAAATCTAGACACACGCGGAACCGGATGCAACAATTGTAACAGCAAATCAGTGTCGAACCGTTGCATGTTTAGTGCAACAAGAAAGCGTGCCCAGCAAGGGCGCTAAACACGCGAACGATCCTGCACCGGGGCGGACAAGAAACAGTGCGCCTAAATGTATGCTTTAGATTTCCTTTTGTGCCTACTGCACGCTTCCTGCTGTCATTCATTGACAGGCTCGAAATAGGTGAGCGTGTATATGTTGATCAACCGGCCAGAGCAGGTGTGCCCAGGCGTTTTGGCGCACCCGGTAGCGATCTGATGTTGCAGAGCTTGGTTAGGCTTCTCCGATGTAAAGGCATATCGACTGAACCACACCAAGGTTCGGTGCATCATACGGACCCTGTATGGAAGGGGCCGGAAGTGCCATAAACATAACACGATTGAATTGTTTTTCTATTAATTCGCTGTTTGTGGTTAGGTCTTTCCAACTCAATCGAATCACCCAGCAAATGGGGCGTATTATATTGGCAGCTAAATGGACTGGTCACGCACACCGTAGAAAGATGAGGTAGTGAGAGAGCGCTAGGCTGTTAATATGCTTCGGACAACGGTCGTCCTTTTTATTCACATTTCATTTATACGCACACCAGAAGGTTAGCCGTTTTTAGCGCCTAAATGTATACTATAGAACGTATAGTGCCCTTCTGTTCTGCGGCTAGCCACTTGGTTGTGGTTTGCGTGTGTTGTTCTAGAAGGTGATGCAGTTTACAATAAAAAAAAGTAGACAGAAACTAAATATTCAAACATTTAACTATTGCCATCTTTTTTTTTCCAAAAAAACTCTTCTGTCTACGGCAGTGCATACTTTTAGGCGTCTTTCTTAAACTGCCTGTTGTAAGCATAGAAACGAGTCGTAATCCTGTACCATGAATGCTATAACTTTGTACACAGAGTCGGGTTTTTTTTTTGCTTCCGCCGCCTCTTGCTCCATAGCTCATCCCGTGCCAGATGGGCTTTATCTCTCACGCACTGGATGCCATATGCATTCCCATTCAGGGTATCATGTTGTTGGAAAGCGTGCACGACATTTCCGACATGCTATTCAATCCTGCACCGTGCTGCAGTGAATAGGCGATAGGTCTGGCCGTGATACCCATCCATCCGTTCTGCTGCAGCACGGCCGAGATTACTGGAGGTCACGTCGAGGCCACGCCATCATTGGTGTGCGCATCCTTCCTTCGCCGCATACACACATTATCACCTTCATTGTCTTCATTAATCCCTAACCATCATGCATGTATCCGCTTCGCCCCATTCCGTGCCGTCTTGACTGTGATCGTCGGGCACTTACACAGGGCACGCTTCGCCACCCCCTAAAGTTTCTCAGGGGAATGGCTTGGGGTTTTCCGGTCTACGCGCGTCACTGTTGGTCTGGCTTGTTCACACAACTACTTCCTTATTTATAGCCATCGTAACCCATTTTGCATGGTTGTCCTATCGGTGTTGTCACGCTCGCGGATGGCGAATCCTCCCCGTGCTGTCACCTGTCATTGCATCCGTATGCTCGCTCGGCTTCCATGTACTTCCCTCGCGTCCGAGGGAAAAACGATAAATAGCAAATCCCTTATCCTCGTCCTATGCATGCGTAGATGTATTCCTTTTACAAATCTTCGACCACTTCATCCGGTCTTCACGGTAGCTGACAGCTTCTGGAGGCCGGGCGAAGCACACCGGAGATACAGCCGTACGGGCGAACCTGTGCGGATGTATCCTGGGTTCGTTGTGTGCTGCTGTGTCCCGCTGCTAGTTTGCTTTAGATTAATTGCATACCTTCATACGCTTTCCTGTTCGCCTGCTCTTACCGTTCGCATATTAACGCTGTAAACACACAAAACATACATACACTCACACAAACACAACACGCCCAGTATATCTCTGTCACACATCTCTGTTACGTCAAACCGCATCCCATCACTGATCCTGATCCGTAGCGTTGTAGTAGCTGTTTACGTTTTCTGCGTGCAGCATTCCCAACCACCGCAACAACAAACAAACAAACAAAAAACAAACGCTAACGCCGTATGCTCTCTCGTTCGTATCAGGCCGGTCGGCGTGTGGGGCAAAATCGTGGGCTCGCTGTGCGCGATTGCCGGTGTACTGACAATCGCACTGCCCGTACCGGTTATCGTCAGCAACTTCAACTACTTCTATCATCGGGAAACGGATCAGGAGGAGATGCAAAGTCAGAACTTCAATCACGTTACCAGCTGTCCGTATCTTCCTGGCACTCTGGGTAAGTGTTTTTTTCTTTGTGCGCCAGTATGCAACTTCACAACTATTAATCACATCTCTCGCTCTCTCGCGCTCTCGCACTCGCGGCGCACATTCTCTCAGGTCAACATCTAAAGAAAACTTCGTTGTCCGAATCGTCGTCCGACATGATGGACCTGGAGGACGGGGTCGAGACAACGCCCGGCCTATTAGGTGAACAAAATCGTATGGTTCCATTTTTAGGAGCGCATCTTACCGACAAACAACAATTGCAGCAGCAGCAACAAAACTGCTGTAAACAACCATCGAACGGTGGAGGTGGTGGTGGTGGTGGTGGTTTGGGGGGCGGTGGTGTAGGTAGTGGTGGTGGTGGTGTTGGTGATATCGGTGGAGGCCTCGGTATAGGTGGAGGCAGCGGTGGCGGCGGCGGCGGCGGCGGAGGAGTCGTCGGTGGTGCCGTCGGCGGTGCTGCCGGTGGCGCCGGAAGCATCGGTGGAACGAATAATAATTTACAACAACGCCATAATAGCGCTTTAGCTGTTAGTATCGAAACCGATGTCTGACTACTGGGTATGGCTATTTCTGCTAGTTTATATTATAATTTACCTTTTTTTTAATTATAGTTCTGTATTTAGGCTTCCGACGGTGCTCACCGGTGGCGGTACATCGATCGATTCGTTCCTTGACACACTCCTCTTCTTCTGATATCATCTACGTCAACTTCCTTCTTCAGAGATCCTTAAATACTCTCCCAAAATTCTCCAAAATCCTCTCTTTAGCCACAATTAGAAAAGGCTTCTCGTTCTCTATCTCCACCGTAATCTCCGTCCAATCCTCATCCTCCACAATCCCGTTCGATCGTGTACGCTAGCCAGCGAGCACCAGAAGCGGCCTGTAAGTAAAGCATTGCTCCTTCATTATACGCACCTGACCGGAATATGAATACATATGATACAGCTTCAACTACACGTCACTCACACAACCACGCCTACTCACGCGCGCCCTACCCTTTCTGTTCCCTTGTCTTGTTCGGTACCGTAAAACAAAAAATACCAAAGCAAACCAGCAAATCGTATCCGTCAATGTTTCTGGCCCCAAATTTTGTTCGGAAAGTGTTTTTGTTTTTGCAAACGAATAGAAGAAAAACAGTAATTGAAACTTGAATTCGTCTATGTATGTGTGTGTGTGTGTTCTGGGTCCTAGCAGCAAGGCAGCTCCAGTTGTTTTGCTTCCCATTTTTTGTTCTATTCGATTTCTATAAGATCGACAAGTCTTCAGTGATCAAAATTTTGAACGTTTTTTTTGTAATGCGTATTGCATACTGATAGGCGCTTTGTATGCAGTTGTGAGATTCACTGCAGATATTAATGTAATTTTTTGGTTTACACATTGGAACCAGTTTGAGGACCTACGATTTGTCAGTTAAGGCTGAAGTATTAAAGTCTTCTGCGTTTAGATTGGCCATCAGTTTAGTGTAAGTTAGTTAATAGCTCTAGAATTCAAGGTCTTCTAATTCAAAACAAGACCTCCAATCTCCAAGATCGAGATTCAATTGAATGTCTAAACGCCTTAAAGTATGCAATCGATGCTTTAAAGAATACCTATAAGTTCCTTTTGGCTTTGCAAAACTGTTGAGCCTTCCAGGTGCTAGGTGCCGAGCCCACAACATACAGCAAAGAAGCAAACCTAGACATTTTAAAAAAATCCCCAAACCGTCGTTTGTCGCTATAGGCACAGCGAGGGCAGGAAATAAACAAAAACCTTAAAAAGTGAAACGAGGAAAAGAGAGATAACAATAACAAAACAAAAAAAGGCAAACCTTCCAGACAAGTAAAGCTCGCACCAATAATATCTCACCGTAATTGTACTTTAATTCGATCGTTTCAGTTTTTGCCGTTTTTTGCTACCACTTGTTCTTCTTCTTCTGTTTCGTATGAGTTTAACTTTTTTTCCACACGTTATACTGATATATATATATATATACAATAGTTATGTTTTATTACCCAACGGCAACCGTTACAACACAGCCCAATCTGTTTTTGCCACCCTTCTTCAACCCCCCCTCCCTCTTGCTCACTAGCACGGGAGGCGTTCGCGCACTATATCAATAATATAGGCAGGGGGGGCGAAGAGATTCGCAGCCTTCGACGAGGGAAGGGAGCGGTGGGGGGGTGGGGGTTGGAGAGGGCAGGGAGATGGAGCAGGAGTCATCAGGATAAGAATTCTCGTTGTTAAGGACGCTAGACGAGAGTTCTTGCCTTCCATCCGCTCACTCAGCTACTCTCCCTCTCACTCTCTCCCTCTCACTCTCTCCCTCTCACTCTCTCCCTTTCTCTCTCTCTCTCTCTTGCTTACTCTTCTATATTAAACGCATACACAAACACCCTAGTAACACTTACAAGATGCGAAAAAACTGGAACATAGTCCAAAACCCAAACACTCGACTATTCGAATCCCGAAAAAAACCCCAAACTGGCTAGATTGGTGTCTAAGCGTAGGTTACACAAACTATCCTGAATCCTAGATTGGAACGAAGCAAGAAACTACCAAATAATCACCAGCTGCGACTCTCTGCGTTTAGTTAGTGCTCGCTCGCTGAACCACTGTTCCCTTTTGTTTTGTGACCGGTAGTTGTTGTATTGCGTGCTGCATACGGAACCTCCGGGACCGGCCGGAAGTCCGACCGCTAGTCTCAAGGGTTAATTTTGTGTTTTATTCTTTTTCGGAATGATGCTAGGCACCGGTGAAATAAACGCTGTTCCGTTTGCCTTTGTATAGCTTGCTCGATACCGTAGCCCGTAGTAGAACCCGTACGTGTAGATAGTTGTCTCTTACTCTATAATAGCCCTTGTATGCTATGTTCCTCTAACGAACGAACAATCACGGGAATGGGGTCGGCCCAATGTCGGCCGAGTTGAGCTAGCGATCGCCAAAACAGAACAAAATAATGGAATATCACACAGATAACACTATTGTCTACTCTCCCTCTCACAGTCTAACGCTCTCTTTCTCTCTCGCTCACTCTCCGAAAACAGGCCAAAAAGAAGGATATGACCTAAAGACAGAGACAGAGACAGTAGAACTAGAACTTCTATAGGGAGCGAGAGAGATCCTATAGTGATCAAGAGCTCTACTCAGAATACCCCTACGCGACGACTCACAAAGACTTCCTCATGATGCCCGACAATGAACCTTGCAAGATATATAGACGTAGTAGCAGCAAGCAATTCTGAACTCTTCTGAAACTCTAGACACGAAGACTTGAAGTAGGAGATATCCTAACCATCTCAGACCTTACCAGACCACGACAGACCAGACAACCTTTGAATCCTTTCAAACGAACTTCTACTCCTCTCCACGAATTTTTTCCCATATTCATACTCCGTGTTTTCCCAACTACCTTAGAAAACCTTCCTAAATTCCAATGTCTGTGTTATGTTCCCTATGTACAAACTCTGTACCGCACGAAGCCGTATCCTCCAGACGCTGGCTGTCTATCCTCTGGTGCGCGCCTGCACCTGGACAGTCACGCCTCGGAAGGATGGCCAAATCCAGCGCATCGTCTAATATGTATACCGTTTTTTTCTTCTTCTTGTTGCTTTTTTTCCCGGGGGGGGGCGATCTCATCCGCATCGCATCGCACCATCCGCCAGTGAAACGAACACTTCGCGCTATTTTTTGGCCAGCAGAACTCATACGCTGGCTGCCAGTTTCACCGAGAGCAGTCTGAACGGTTTGAACGGTCTCCCCATCGCCAACCATCGCCGGAGCGGATGGACACACGTCGTGGACAGTTTGCCAGCCCCGACCAGCACGCCCCGAGATGGGCCTCCTGCTCCACCGTGTTCCACGTTTAACACATTCACGCCCTTCCTTCTCTTAGCCTAAACGAAAAACAAAACCCAAAATATCGCCTGCAATGATGCGCCATAGTCAGGTCAGAGAGAGAGAGAGAGATGGTGTTGTTCGGTGTATTTGATAGACACGCTCGCATACACCACGGTACACATCGAACTGTAACGCCACGCCACGTGTTTTCTGGACATCCCCGTGCATGTCCCTACAAATCCCTACAACACCCCTTTGGAAAGGAGCAAGTAGTTGTAGTAGTAGTAGTAGTAGTAGTAGCAGCAGCAGCAGCAGCAGCAGCAACATCAGCAGCAGCAGCAGCATCAGCAGCAGAAGCAGCACCAACCATCATACAAGGTCCCGAAGGTTTCACCAACGGAGTCGGCCACGGAAGACGACTACCCTCACTTTTTGGCAGAGGCGGATCACACCGCTGGACTTTCACGGAGTCAAGTGACGCTCTCCAACATCTCCTCGACCGTTAGTGCTACGTAAAAACGCAATACAGTGCGCGTGTACAGGCCAATATCGCTTTCGCCGCAAAGTCGTAATTGCGTTTACTACATTACCATTTGCGTTTGCGTTTTTGATCCCCTAATAACTTCTTCTGCTACGAGCGTAATGAATAAATGCAAAAGCAACCAACAAAAAACACACGGAACAGATCGAACTCTCAATATCGCGTGTGCGCTGACACAGGTGACACCATGCAACCCATCAAGCTGGTCGCCAACCCTCCTTCAGCTTAACACCCTCTCCTCTTTCCCTTCAATATCCCCTCTACATACCGATACACTTACACGGGATTTTTTTAATCCTCCTGGAGCAACCGCTCCGGCGTCCAACCGTCGCTGATGTGGTGTAGGGGCAGGACTCGAGCAACAAAAAAGAAACCCCCCCTGGAGCGTTCGGCCGTACGTCCGTTCCACTACTCGTCCTTAACTACCGAGGACTGAACACAATATCCGCAGTTTATTGCGTATTTTGCAAAACTTTTTCATCTATTGTCAAAAACCAAAAACCAAAAAAAAAAACTTTAATATAGATTAAACAAACAAACAAACAAAAAACTACCAAAAACCAAAAAAACACATACACACTCACACACGCGGTATCGAAAGAAACGGTAGGGCGGAGTTCAACAAATAAGGCGGACAAAGGAAGAGGTGGATAGATTATAGAAAGAAGAAGAAAAAAAAACAACCAAAACTGCTACCAAACACTGAGGCTGAAGCGTAGAACGGAACGGGATTAATGAAAAAAAGAGAGAGAGAAAGAAAATCATGCAAAACTACTACTACCACTGTTACAAGAAGAAAAAAAAAGGGGAAAACATAAGAAGAAGAACAACAGCTAAACCAAAGGGAACGAAACCAAAAAGTAAATAATTAATCAATAATTAAAGAAGACGACGAGAGGTAGAAAACCCAAACTCGTAAGGAAATCATTCGCAATTATACTACATTAAACGCAGGCAGAGGCGGTACACGTACATAACAAGCAGCATACCTTTAGCAAAGTAAAAACAAACGTCGCAAAACAGAAACAGACAAACAAACAATGCAGCAAGAAGAGCAAAATGGCAAAAACGCGAGGCGTGTAGACTAATGACAAAACACACACACAAACACAACAAGACATAACCAAGCCAGGAGCTCACGCTCTCTTTCTTTCTCTCTCTCTCTCTCTCTCTCTCTCTACGGCACTCGTGCGAAAAAGAGAACGAAAATACTCTATAAAAATAGCCAGTGACTCTACCAGATAGTAACACAGGAGGGCATGATAGAGTAGCCCTGGGACATCTCCCGTTGTTAGCTGAGATGAGGAGCGCTCACTGAAGGCGTCCGAGCGAGAGAGATAGAGATAGAGAGAGAAAAGCGCCATCTGATGGTGAGAGCTAGAGTCCGACTTGGACACTAAACACTAAACAGAGGACGTTCTAGCCGTACCACAGACAGACCGACGGACAGAACCAGCGTAGCAGTAGCGTCTAGCGTACAGGCCCCCAAAACTAAAGCTGTGTTAGTAGCGTCATGTTGCTAGAGAACTAACTATAGCTACACGGTGAGGTAGACAAAAACATACACACTTTTCTTCAACTCTCTTCCCGGTCCCCTTTGCTGATCTCCTTTGGCCTTCTTCCTCTAGATCCTGGACCCAAAAAAAAAACAATCTACACCAGGCTTCCTATTCCTAACCTCCTACTCTCTGTTTTAGACCCTTTGTGGGGGTGATGTTTTAGTAAATTCAAGTCAACACACACATACACACCAAAAAGACAGATACAGACCAGCAATAGAACGCAAAACCAAACAAACTAACGAACAAAAAAAAACCAACGTCAATGTTACTAAGGTTAGGTATCCGGTTCCGCAGCAAAACGGTCCTGCCCCAGTTTGTAGATATTCCTTTCGGTTTTTTCTCTGTACATTTCTAACTCAATTCTTAGGCTACTATGTGCTCGTTCCTGCACCGGCGACCGCGTGCGTGCGTGTACTGTTGTTTCCCCCCGGGGGAAGGGGGGGCAAATAGGTGCGATCGACAACCAAGGCAGGGTTTTTTGGCTTGAGTAAAAACGTAAAGCAAACCAAAACACTAAACACAACTCCTATCCACGTTTTAGCCTCGTAGGCGCAGATGATTATAGGCGAACAGGCAGCAGATAGGCCAGTGAAGAAACACACTCATAGGGTTAGGGAGCTCGTAGGCAACGCAAAACAAAACAAAAAAAACAGTGGGTTGGGAAGGAGGGAAGGAGATGGAGTGATTAGGGAGAGTTGATCGTGTGTGTGTGTGAGAGAGAGAGATAATGAAAGAGGGAGAGAGAGTATGGGTGAGAGAGAGAGAGATAGAGTTGAGAACTCGGAGGATGCGTATGAATCTTTCTTTCCTCATCGCTCTTTCCCTCTCTCTCTCTCTACCTCTCTCTTTCTCGTCTTGTTCTCTCGTTCTCGCTTTCTTTTTCTCTCTCTCATCCCCCGCTCTCTCTCTCTCTTCACTCTCGCACACTAGCCAGAAACATAAAAAAATCGGACAAAATTCTAAAAAAACGTTCTTAAGCTTTGATGCGCGGCGTGCTCGCATATGTTTTTGGTGGGAAAGCGGGGAGGGGATGGGACACGGGGGTTACGTGTTATAGGGGTAGAGATGCCATGTAGTTTGCCATGTTTATTATTCACCTACTGAAGCGTAAACAGTAAAACAAGTGAACCATAAATCCGTTCCCGACTACGTTCGATCTAACCGGGGTAGCCGGTTCAATGGTGGCTAAGGTAGCAATCGCACTACTCTCTCACACACAGACACACACAAACACTACACTCTATCCTACATCCGCTCTCCCTTCTCTCCAACCCCCTCCCCTTCCCCTTAAAACCCCTCCTCGGAATAAAAAAATTGAGATATTATAGTAACGAGTAACTTCAATAGAATTCTTAATCAGATTAATTTATTATTCATATATTTTTTCTATAAAATAATGGAAAGCGGTTCACGTATTGCTCTTTATAGATTCTAATCCAGCAAAAACAAAAACAAAACAAACCAAAAAAAAACAATACGCAAAGATGAACGCGACTAGAAAAATAATAATAATTAATGCAAAGAAAAACTCGAAATCGGAATAAGAGAAAGAAAACAGCACATAGTGACACAAATTATTAATGAAAGTGTAACAGAGCTAGGCGAAAATAGGAGTGCGAAGCAGAAGAAAACAAAACAAAAACATATTTGCATGCAGGCGGCACAGAAATCGTTTATAGTTACAAGAGAACAAAACACACATACACACGGAGAGACACTTACATATACACACAAAAACGGACAGTGAGGTACTAGTAGAATATCGCACATAGCGACCTTTCAGACAAGGAAACGTAATAAAATCCTAGTCCCCCTCCATCCATCCATTACAACAGTAGCATCAAACAATCCCTGAAGCAAAAGGACTTAAACACACACACACACATACAAATACACACAAGACACAATTACACAGGAAAGGCAGGAAAAAAACCTAAAATAAGAAGTATGGAAGCAAATCGAAACTAATACGCAGAAGAAGTTATGCAAAGCAGAAAGAAGAAAACAACCGAAAAAAAATGAAGAAATCAACAAGGCGTGTGTAAGCTTATATCGTATAATGAATCTAGGCGTTTAGTGAAAGAAAAACCGCAAACTCTGAAGAAACAAAACAAAACCACACCGGAAAAAAAAGGTAAACCAATGAGAGGAAACAAACCAAACAGCAACAGCAAAAGCAAACGAAAATACCTAGAAAAAGAAACCAAAAGTAAAGTGCAAAACGGGTTTTTGCAAAAGTAAAGAAAAGAAACGAAAAACAAAAAGTCACACATACACATGTTTGAAGAAAAAGTGCTGCCATCCCAATTGTTGCGTCCTTTTTAGTACACTACGAATTACTCTCACTTGGCCTCCATCGGATACTCACCCGTATGGAAGAGGAGGAAGGGGAGCGGAGGAGGAGGGGGGGGGGGGTGGGGGAAGATGAAGTGGGTGGCGGGAGAGGTGAAAGAGAGAAAGCGAGCGAGAGCGAGAGAGAGAGAAGAGATTTGGCAGTGAAAAAAAAGCCAACTACTAGCAAATCAACTGTCATCAGGCACAGCCATTTTAGTAAACAAGCTAAGTAGATCGCAAACACACACAAAACAAACAAAAGCACATCGAAACAGTACGAACAACCGGGAAACCCTTATCTCTCTCGCTATCTGCTCCGCCTATCCTTCCTACTTCTTTCATTTTGAAATATCTCTCTTTATCTCTCTCTCTATCCCTCTCTTTCGCTACCTTTCTCTCTTTCTCTCTCTCTCTGCTTATCTCTATCTCTATCTAACTCTCACGCACACTTACACATCCTTCTCTTTTCTTTCTCACTGTTCTCTATAGCTCTCTCTCTCGCTATCTCTCTATCTGTCGGTCTGTCTGACTCTCTTTCTCTACTTCCTTGTCAGATTTTTTTTCGTCCTTTTTCTCACTCGGTTTCTCTCTCTCTCTTTTACACGAACGCTCCTACCTACAACTATCAAAACAAAATCAAGACGCACACTATTTTCTTTCCGTGAGACCTTACTTCGTACATCATTCGTTTATTCGTGTATCTGGTTCGGTTTTTTCGTATTCCTTGTGTTTCTTGGATTGATTTAAGGTTTCGTTTGTGTTTTTTGTATTTTGTCGTCTTTTTTCGCTTATTTTTCGCTGTTTTTACTGGTTTGCTATGTTTTTCTTACGCCTTGTTCCGGTTTTCAGTTTTTTTCCACTGTTTTCGTTTTATGAATGATTAATATCACAGTACTTGTGTTTTTTTTTCTGTTCGGCGTTTTTCTATTCTTTTTTCATATATCACTTCTATTGACTTTATGATTATGCAATTATGACGTTAGACGTTTAAATTTTGATGGTAAAACACAACTCCAACAACGCATCCTAGTGGACGCACCTCACCTCACCGCTGACTGACGCCGACGCGCCTGGCTAAAGAGCCATCCAAACTCCGGGCGGACAACTGAAACATCTCAAAAAACGTCCCTTGCTTCAAGCATGAGCATAAGGTTGTACGGTTGTATCACCTGTTCTCTCCGCTTCATCTACATCGAAAACGCTCAACCAAAATCCAAATGTCAATTAACACCGAACAACCACGACGCTTTCGATGCAGACTGTGTGGCTGGGATATTTTTTGGTCAGTCACCTTCGGAACGATTGCGACAGTAAAACCGACACTGCTGCCTCGTCCTCGCCATATTTTTTTGTGGTTTTTTTTATTGTGATTTTTACTTTCACAAAGTCTTGCTAACAAAAAGTTTGTTCATTTATGCCAAACATCATGCCGAAGAGTTATTGCCGTTCGTGCCGATACCATATGCCGTTCGATGCGATTCCCAGACCCAGGCCGATGATCGAACCGATGCAAAACTGTGCCGTGTAGCCACACACACACACGCACGCAACAACTATCTGACCTCACACGAACCTTACAACTTTGGACTAGTATCTGGGAGTAAACCGTATTCACAGAAATCAGAAATACACAGAGACGACACCCGCAGCGTACGGAGACGTAAAAGAGAGAAAGGCTGCATGCGCATTAAACAAAACAATTGTCTACTTAAATACAACAAGAACAGTGTCAAACAAAAACCACAGAAAAGAGAGAAACATCCTTACGATCTAGTGAGCTAGTAGAGAAAGAGCCAGCCGAGACCATTTCCACCTAGACCAGTGCAAACTTCGAAACAAAAAAGAGGAAGTTAAGCAAAACACTGCAGAGAGAGAAAAAGGAGAGAAAATATGCAAGGAAACAAGAACACCAAAATAAGAAAAAAATAAAAGCAAAAAAAAGCTAAAGAAGAGGAATGCTAATAAAAGTAAAGTGTAGCAAAAACTAAATAAAGCAACAGTGTCGTTTTAATTGGAAAATTGGATAAAACAATACGAAAAACATCTAATCGTTGTGGATAACTTTGCCAAAAAAGCAGTAAAAAACAACACAACAAATGAGATAGAAAGAGAGAGAGAGTAACAAAAAGAGAGAGAGAAAGCAAAAGAGAGAAAGTGAGAGATGCTATAGAGAGAGAGTAGGCTAGTGTGTGAGAGTGAACGAGTGAGAGGAATAAAGCAGGAGAGCGCGCGGTGCGAGTAAAAGAGTGCGAGTGAGATAGTGAAAAATAACCAAAGAAAAAAATTGTAAACTTAACGATATTCATTACTCATTTGACTAAGAACGAGAGCTCTCGAGTTTTGCCGTTTAAACAAAACCAGAAATGAAACAAAAAAAAACCCAAAAAAAAAACAAACAAACGTCTTTTGCTAAAGCACTGGATATAATTAACAAGCAAGCAAGCAAACAAAACAAAAAAAGAAGCGAAAACGAAACAAAATGCATATAAATATCGGCAGTTAGCACACATGCGCTCGGCAAACAAACAAAAAATGAGGGGGATAAACGAATGTTACTAACCTTTTTCGAAAATCTTAGCCTATGGGAACCCCCGACATTTGGTTTTCTGTTTTCTATATAGTTTGTTTTTGTCTATCCCTGCAAACAAAGAAAGAAAGAATAAATCACACTAAACAGCGCTGCTAGGCTAGAGACTACTTTGTGCAACAGCAAAGCAATAGTGAAGGCTGCACACATACGACACGCTCACACACACACACATACTTACACATTGAACAAATTACAGGCGTTAGCAGCTAAATAACAAATACTCTCTCACACTTACACACACAAACTCACCCACACACAAACTCACCCACACACACACCCATACATCCGGTTGCTAGGAATGAGCACGTTTGCAACCAAACCAAATACTGCACGCGAAAGTGTGTGTATGTGTGTGTGTGGGCGTGTGTAAGCGTAGTGCAAGGGGTTGCAGGTGAAGGGAGAACGGTGTAGAAACGTAAGATTTACCTTTTTAGATAGTCCTTTAACAAAACAAAACTAATAAACAACCAAAGCAAAACGAACAACAAACAAAACAAAAAAAACGCAACACGATATGCTAAAGAATTACTCCAGAACAACAAAAAGCAAAATCAGCCATCTTATCGTCTATTTCGACCAAACAAAATAAAACTTTAAATCCAAGAGACAAAAACAAAAATCTTTTTCTTTGCTGCTGTTACGATTTTCTGATTTCTTACTGTTTTTTTGTTGTCCCACTATCAAGACTAAACCGTCGATGCGCTTTGATGGTATGTGTGGTTTTTGGTTCGTTTTGTTCCCAGGTACCCATTCTCATATTGTACTCAATTTTCTACTCATTAAAGACCAATCTAAGGGGCATTCGGTTCCGTACTAGGCAATAGCAGAGAGCGAGAGAGAGAGAGCGAGAGAGAGCAGCAGCAGCAGCAGCAGCAAGAGCGTATACAGTGTATAGCGTTGGAAAAACGAAACAAAACCAAACAACAAGACAACCCCTTCCCTCCCCAATTTCTGTGACGTGTGTCAGACGGCGGAAGGAGTGTAGAAAATATGTCCAAAACAAAAACCAAGCAAACAAAAAACGTGGTAAGCAACAACAAAAAAACAAACAAACGCAACTCGTAGCGAAAACAAATGAGAAACAAATGAATCAAACTAAAAACAAACCAAACTAACAATTACAAACCAAACAAAACAAAAAAAAAACAAAACCTTTTAGCTTGTAAGTTTATCGCCACATCAGCTTCTGTTAGTTAGCCCTTCGTGTAGAAATGAGATGATAAAGTGCGAGCGAAACCAAAAACCAAAAAAAAAAATAGAACGAAAGACCGAAAAACCAAAGCGTATGAAAGAGTGAAACTTCTCTGGCACTGACACAAACGACACACAAACACATACATACACACACAGCACTGACAAACGACTTGTCCAAAAGAGGAAGAAGATGAAGAAACCCATAATCAGCCAATATAGGTGTAATGAGAGAGAGAGAGAGAGAGAGAGAGAGAGCGAGAACGAGACACACACACACACGTAAGAACTCATTACGAGAAAAAAACAAACTTTTTTCCTGCTTCCTTAAACGTTTCTTAGAGTGATTGCAGGCTTGTAGCGAACAGCGAACTAACAAAACTCAAACCCGCAACAAGAAAAAAAAAAGAAAAAGAATGACAAGAAAAGTAAAACTATCCAACTCTTAAGCCCGCGTAAATGATGCTAATGTTTTCTTGTAGTAGCACCTGATTCTCGAAAAAGAAAGGACAACAGGAAGAAGATAAAACAATAAAGAAAACACACATACACACACCACACCAGTTCGAGTAAGTACAGTGGTAAAGAGTAGGGAACGAGGGGTGGATAAAAGAGAAGAGCAAAACGGAAGGCGAGGGGTTGGGATAGATAAGATCAGGGACGCGGGAAACCTACAGTAGATAAAACAAAAACTCAAGCAAATGCAGCATATAAGGCAGCCAAGCGGCCGTGCGGCCAGCAGCTAAAAACTCGAGATGAAAATAAAACTAAGCAACAGCAACCAACAAAAAAAAAAACACGTAAGAAGCTAAGCATGTATGGTAAAAGGGCCACGGGTCGTAATGGCATATTTAGTAGTATGAAGAGGACAAAAAACACATACACACAGACACAACACAGAATATGCTTGGTACCAAATGCAACAATACAAGAGAATCGTAACGTTAGCTGATGCGAACAAAAAAAAACACTGGAGGGAAAAAGAAAAAGATAGAGAGAGAGAGAGAGCTAGATGCGAATAAAATGAAAAAAATGAGAAAAGGCAGCGAAGTTGCGTCTATACATATATATAAATATACATATAATATAAGCGATGAGATATCGAAACAGTGTCGAAACGTGGCGTTTCGGATGCTAACAGGTCAGACCGCATAGTCTAAAACTAAACCAACAACCAAACCAAAATGAATAAAAAAATCGAAAAGAAAGCAAAAAAAAAAACATACACACACACATATTTCCCAAATCTGCAATTATTATCTTTAAAAACAAACAAACAAAAAACACAAAAATCGCGTAACGATTAAACCGCCCCCTCCTAAGAAGGAAAACATAAAGATTAAAGAGGAAGAAGAAAGAAGAAGAAGAAAACAAAACAAACGCAAAACATTAGGAGCCAGAACATGCAAACAAAACTTAATAAGCAAGAGTAGGAGTAAAGTAGTTCGCAGACGCAAATCGAAACGAGTGAAAGAAACAGAAAGAGAGAGAGAGACAGAGAGAGAGTAAATTCGCTAATCGACAGTTAAAAAAAGAGCGGTTTAGCGATTGCGAATAACAGATAGAGAGAGAGAGCGAGAGAGAGAGAGAGGGTGTAAGAGTGAGATGTGCAGTGTAAGCGAGAAGATTATACAGTGAGGCAAGAAAGAAAAAGAACAAGTAACATAGAATTAAGCAAAACCCCTTTCCCGAATTTCTTCCTCTTTTGGATAGTGTAATGAACGATTATGAAACCAATGTTGCAAAATGGAAGCGGTAGGGCGAACGCTGTAGTTAAACATAAAACAACAAAACAACAAAAAAAGCAAGAAAACAAATGCGAAGCTGAACTACAAAACAAAGTAACGCAGAAGAAATAATAATAATAATAATAATAATAATAATAAATAATAATAATAATAATAAATACTAATAATAACTAGTACTAACAATAACATTAAAACATGAAGCAAGGTGAAGAATACGATAAACACAGCGAGCGAGAAAGAAGGATAGACGCAGCAGAACGAATAACGAAAAAAAAGGAAGAGAAAAAGGGAAACATACACACACAGCAAGCAGTGAACCAAAATTCTTATGATTAAAACAAAAAAAATGTAAGCTTAACTAAACAAAAAGAAAACATTTTAAATAAGCAAATATCCCTTTAAAGGAAGAAGAAGTAGAAGACACACAAAAAATGCAACCGAAAACAAAAGCAAGTAAGGGAGAAGGGGATAAAGGCAGGCTCGTAAAATAGCGAACAGCAACAAAAAATCTAGTATTAGACAAGCTCACACACACACACAAACGAAGACAAAACATAGCAAAAAAACACACACACACACATACACACCGACATACACGAAAATAGAAAATGTCGCTCCCATAGCAGAAGCAGAATCGAGTTAAAGCTACAATAAAAAGCCAGCACCTTAAATAAGTTAATACTATTCGTCGATGAACAGGATGGAAAATGCTTGTGAGTAAAACAGAGGCAACATGAGCTGGAGCGAGAGAGAGAGAGAAAGCGAGTGAGTGAGAGCGAGCGATCGTGCACTAGGGAAAGTAGAATTTGAAATATCGAACAACCAAAGAAGCCAACCAAAGAGATGCCACTGATTGCCACTTCCACTGTCCAAATAAAATAAGCATGCGAGAAAAGAGGTAAAAAGAGATAAAAGAAAGAAGAAAGAGAAAGAGAGGGAGGGAGAGAGAGAGAGAGGCGGGTAAGAAAAAGTGAGAAAGAAAAATCATAGAAAGAGAGAGACAAGCCACTACTGTAGCATGAAGCACTAAGCAACAGCTTGACAGATGACGCAAGTTAATTAAATTATTGTGTTTTTATATTTCCCGTTTCTATTTTTTGTTTTTCTCATTTTTTTAATCATTTGTCAAATTTCCCAATTTAGTTTTTGTTAATTTTTCTTTCCTTATTCGTTTATCTCTATTTTTCTCACTCTCATTATCATCCTGTTCACTCAAAAGAAATTGCATATGCTGTACATTTATTTTCTCTTCCTTACTGTACTGCCCGTTTCGTTACACGCACACAAATGCAATTGGAAGAGACAAAAAAAAGAAAGTAAGATATTATGTAGCAAAACTAACATCAAAAATATAAACAACAGAAGATAAGACAAGAACAAGAAGAAAGATTAAAAGTAAAAAGAGAAAAGGGCGAAAGTGTGTAAGTGTAGAAGAAGTAAAACGCGAAAGACAAAAACCTCACATTGTGATAAAAAAAAACAACAACCGGACCCCTTACATGAGCTACACAAACACACACATGTCAACAGGAAGTAATTCCCATTTAGATAGCTTTCTCCTTCTACTTCGCTGTACTGTATCCAAACGATCTCCCCCACACTCACTCTCTTTCGGTCTCTTTCTCATTCTCCCATTCTCTTTCTTTCTTTCTCTCCCGCTCCCCCCCTTCCCTCTCTCTCTCTCTCACTCACTCTCTTTTCTCGTCAGGATTAATGGCTGTAAGAAAAATAAAAAGTTATATAAATAAATCAAACACAACGGTGATCAAATTTACCGTATCCCGCATTAAAAGAGAGACGAAAAAAAAATCACGCGCTGTTTGGAGAGAAAAAAACGACAGAAAAGAAAACTACAAAAAAAAGTCTGCTTGAAAGGATAGACGAAAAAAAAGGGGAGGCAAAAACAAAACACTTAGAGTAAAAACAGACACAAACGAAGGAGAAATCACCCAGACAGCAGTTACGGTTTTGTCCAAAATGTTTTTTAAAAAGCTATGCCGCGATTATTAGAAGAAACTACTCAACGCCTCCATCCACTCGGTCGGGCTCGGGTCGGGCTTTAGGCACCGTTTGGGTGCCCGAGCTTACACACCTTTAATCCCAGTTTTGCATCCCCTCTCTTCTCGCCTGCCACCCTTTTCCCTCCATTTTGACGTTTGTTGCCCACACCCCTACCCCCCCTCCCATTAGTAGAGCTTAGTCGAGCAAAGCAAGAAACTAATCCGCCAACCAGTGTTAGTACTTTCGTTCGTTTCGTGCGTGAAACCGTTTGAAAACGCATACTCAATTATAGCGCCTGGGTTTTTGCAGCAAGAAGCAGAAGAAGAAAAAAAAACAAAACAGGCAACAAGAAACCACACACAGCTAAACAAATATAAGAAATCAGGAGCGAAACGGAGCGGAAAACAAAACATAAAACAAAACCAAAAAAAAAACGATAACGAACAAGAAAAAAAGCTTTACTTAATAAAATTAAACTTCATATGTTGAAAACAAAACAACCGGTAAAGCGCCTAATGTCTCTTCTGTTGTTTCTGGCTACACTGTGCATTGTCCACCGTGCTTTCACACCACCGTCCGCACAACATCTTTCAGTCACGCTTTCTCTCTCTCTCTTGATCGCTCTTTCTCTCACTCATTCTCTCGCTCGCGCACTATGGAAAGAAAGCTTAAATTTGCCAGTTGGGAAGTGCTGCTACTGGTAACGGGCGGCTAACGTTGCTGGCGTTTCGTCCAACCGCATTCCCCTCCTTCGCATGGTAAAAACCGGCCCCCGAATCCTACCCCGCAATACACGTCCCTCTTAATCGCCCACTTTCCGTCCGATAAAATCCGGGTTGTGTCCTTTCGGTAGCGCCATTTGAAGAAGAAAAAAAATCAAACGATCATTAGACATTTAGAAGCATAGCCTGCGTGCCATTTTGTGAATCCGCTGATCCACGGTTGAACAGTGTAAGTGAGGGAGGCCCGATTTGCTTTCCCATTCATGGGTGGTTAGTTTTGTCTCCCTGTTGTTTTTAACTTCTTTTTTTTTTGTATCGAAAACTTGTCGCTATTTACCCCGCATCCAATTTTTGCGAGCAGAGCTTTGAATAGTAAAACAAAAACATACAACGTATATAGTACATCTATAGGTATATGAGAAACAAAAAACAAATATACATAAATATATTTAGCAAACGCAGAGCAAACGTGGAGCGCGCGCAGTGTGGAGCGGACTCGATGACGGGTGTTCAACGCTCCAGTAATCACGCTTAGTGCAAGATTTAGAATCGCTTTTTTTGATAACGTATACTAAGCGATAGTACACGGGCAGGCAAGAAGTACGGGAGCGCCTTCACTAGCAAGAGGGAAAGAGTAAGAGAAAGAGAGAGAGAGACAGAGCGACAGAGAGAAAGAGAAAAAGAAAGAAAAGTTAAGAGAGAAAGCAAGAGTAATAAAGAGAGAATGAGAAAAACTGAGAAGAAAGAAACAATGTGCGGAAAGGGAAAGAAGAAAACGAATGTGAAAAAAAACAGAAAGAGAAAGTAAAAGAAAGCTAGCTCGCTTACCGCTACCAGAAGAAAAAGAAAACAAATGCGTTAATCATAGAAGAAGAGAAGAGAGAAATATACGATCCACGGTTCTGTTTCTGTCGATTGGGAATAATACAGCGCAAACGTGATAAATAACGAAACAACAACTCGCAAAACAACAACAAAACAAATACACACCCACACACATGAACACATTAGTAAAAAACAGCATCAGCAAAGAAAAAACAAAACAAAACAATAATAAACAACAACAATACGCAACACAAACACAATAACGTGCAAATTCTAAAACATGTTAATGACACCGAACTAAAACAACGGAAAAAATGAAGAGGAAGTAATAAGGGAAAGGCGTAAGAAGATAACACAAAAACACATGAAAAGTATGAAAAATTCATTAGTGCGTAAGCACTAATTCGAAACATGAAAAAGAAGAAGAAGAAGAAGAAAAAAGGGAAGAAGAAGGAGAAAATGAAGAAAAATAGTAACTTACACAACAGCACAAGAACAACAACAAAAAAATCCATTAGGTTAGGGCTCCTGCGGGAACGGTAGAATAACACGAATCCCGCATTCTCTTTCTCTCTCTCTTTCTCTCCCCAATTTAAAAAAAAATCTCTCCCCCCCCCCTCCTCCCGTCCAACCCCAACCCCTTCCGCTATCAAAACTCACCCCGAAACACATACCAAAGCATTAGACAGTTTTTGAGCGAGTAGAGACAAAACGCAAACCAGTGCAGCGGGTTAGGGGGTATAGGGGAAAGCCAATATATTAGTAAAACAACAACCAAAAAAACGCGTAAAATTAAGCGTAAACAGTAAGTGCAAGCCATAAAAGACTAACAAAAAAAGCAACAAAAAAAAGAAATAAGGGCAAGCATGAGAAACAGCTTTTTAAGAACTTCATTAGCTTAATTAAAATAAAAGAAAACGGAGGAAAAAAGCGGAGCAGATGAACGACGATGAATGCAAAACAAACATCATAGAAAAGAGAAAAAAAACAATAAGAAGAAAACAACAACAGCAAACAATTACCAAACAACCGACCGGAGGTAAGAAATGCACAAACAAAATATTGTTTTAAAAGGTTTAACAACTTTACTTACGAATCGCATCGTACCACTTTTCAGCGTGCTTGTGTGCGTGTGTGGGTTGTGTGCGTAATGTGTATGTACTAAAGTGAAACGGTGGACATTACACCATAGCATAACCCGTTCATCCTTCCCTACGTTATATCGGCTGTAAATCGGACGCTCACGCACACACGCACACAGCTACACATCGTCTCAAAAGAAAAGCAAAAAAAAAGAAACTAGCTAAGATGAAATAGGTTTGTATAAATAGGCAAAACAAAACAGATAACGAAAAAAACGAAAGAAAGAAACACACACACACACACATGTTACCAAACGAATGGCAAAAAGAAGCAGGAAGAACAAGACGAAAGAAGCAAACTAAACCTGCATAATAACTGAACCTAACATAGAAGCAGAAAAAGCAAGAAAGAGAAAGAGAGAGAGAGCGAAAGAAAAGGGGGAAAAACGAAAAAGAACAGGAGAAAAACAAAAGAAGATAAGTACAGTAGAAGCAACAACAACAACAACAACAAACCACAACAGCACACACACACACGCGCACACACACATGCGAATCGAACACTGTGCGTGTAGGGGAATGAGCAGGCAGCACACGCACACACACACACATACACATTAAAAAAAGGCTCGATTTGTGTATGTGTAGCGTGCGTGTGCGTGTATTTTCGTTATGTGAGGTTATGTGGGTCTGTGGCTGTTGTGCAATGGTGGGTTGAGGGAGGAGAAGAAGAAAACTAATATTATTATTATTATTATTATTGTGATTATTATTATTATTATTATTACTATTATAAAGCACTTTTAATTGTCAGCAGTACGTCATGCCGTTTGACATTGCTAGCGAACGGTTAGTCGGGCAAAAAAGGGAACGTTGATCAGCATCGAAGGCATCGGTGAACACGGTGGCGTTCATATCGCTGCCGGAAAGCAAGAAAAACGGAAAATTTCAAGTTCGAATGCACACATTTCCACACATACACACACACACACATGCACACATACGGACACTAAAAGGAAGTCAACTACAGATATTGCTGTACTACTGCCCGAGAGCTGCTCTCAATAATCGAGTGCGCCAAAATGTAGGCAATACTATGCTTCCCAGCACCCAGATGGCAATTTCAATTCATCGCGTTCAATCAGCTCGCTCGACGTTAAGTTTGAGCGAGCTGATTTTGTTCCGTACAAGTAAGCCGATTATCCGCACAGCCGAATAACAATTCGAACAAATGCGAAGCAGTACGCAAAAGAAACTATTCATTGTAACACACAAACAGATCGAATCCTTTACATACGTGTATGTATGAGTATATGTGTGTGCATATGGCTGTGTGTGTGTTTGAATGTGTGTGTGTTCATATGAAATTCAAATAAAAAAGATCTAAGTGAAATAGAGCAAAGCAGATGCGAGCGTAATGCTGCACTGCGAACAGCAAAACAAAGTGACAGCAGGAAACGGAACGAGAAGTGCACGCAACAAGCATGAATAGCATGGAAGCGAGAAAAGAAATAACAAAACCCAAACAAACACAGAACCCATGACGAATCCCATGACGTGTGTGTGTGTATGTATGGGCGCGCGCGTGCGTGTGTGTGTATGTATGTGTGTGTGTATAGAGTGTGCAGAGAGAAGCGGACGGAGAAACAGAAAAAAAAAACACTTGAACTAAAGAAAAAATAAAGACGTTGTTAAGATTATGAAATGTTTTATAACCGTTATAAAAAAAAATCGCTGCGAAAATAAATCAATCCAAACACATTCCTCCTGTAAAAAATTACTCCAGCCCCGTGTGTATGTGTGTTTGCACTTTTTTGTGTCTTCTCTTTTTGTTTTGGTTTTATCAACTGAGGCTAGGTTAAAGCTTTCAGTGCAATGATTTTAATTGTAATTTGTTGTTGTTGTATGTTGAAGAAAAATAATGAGAAATTTCCCAATTTTACCGGCATTGTTACAACTTTTTTTTAGAATGAATAAAATTTAAATGTTAAATAAGGTAAGTTTCATGCGGACTTATATTAACGGATGGTGGAAACGCTGGGTTTTATCCGTCAACGGCACTGTGGTTCAGCTTTCAAGCAATGAGCGGCTGTTTAATTTTCGGTTTTATGAAAATTTTTTGTTTTTAGCTATGGTTCTTGGTACTGCAATTTAGCTTAATATAACTCTAAGTATTTGCCTGACGATTTTGACGATTTTGACGATGTTGACTGTAAGGATTTAGTTAGCCTAGACAGCAAAGCTAACAGCAAAGCAAGATTTTGCTGGAATGATGGAATGATTGATTTTTTGATTACAAACTAGCAAACGATAAAAATAGTGGAACATGCTTTATCGTCGATGAACCATTATGAGGAACATAACAAAATTTAAAAAAAAAACATGAAACTTTAAATCTTGTAACACATTTACATGAAACTTTAAATGCATTTATCGTTTGTCGATATATCGATAGTGAGGAGGTAGCTGAAACTTTCCACTGCTTTGGACATGTTATTGACTTACCTATTTTATTTAGGTCTAAAATAAGGATTGTATTAGTTTTTAAAAATTTAATTAATATTATTCTCTAATGCATATTAGCCATAATGCCATCCACAGGCACAGATTTTGTTCAACAAACATATACAAAGTAAAGTGTAGAATTGCAAAAATCGAGGTGAAAGACTCGAGAAGCCCCGCCCCCTAGACTCTATCAATGTGTGCAGCATTTGTGGCCTGTCATTTTTATTGCACAGTGTGATTTCTGTATGGTCAAAACTCGTTTGATAAAAACATTGTGCATTGTTCCTTACAGTTACTAGACAACGAGTAGAACATGAGGTAAAAGGCTCTAAATGAGATATGAGATGTTGTAAAGGAGGAAAAATAAGGGTAAAAGACTCAAGATGGCTCTCCCCCCTGACAAAATTTGTTCGTCATTATGCGGCATACGGCATACACGTTGCAAAAGCTTCACAGTGTCCTTTCAGTGTGGTCAAAAGTGGTTGAATAAATTTGAATGAAATATTCCTTATTATTCAATAAAATCATCTACCCACCCCTTCCTTCTATTCCGGAGCATTCATTTTGGCTTAAGGAGGCTATGTACTTATTCTCGGTCGCACAAGGATGAGACAATCTGTCCTATAACTTTCACGGAGTTCTCAGACGGTAACGGAACATTGATTCGATGCATACTTGTTATCGGGCATAGATATTTAGAAAAGGAGGAAAAAAAAGAATATCAACATGTCAAATCACTTATTACAATGTATATTATCATGCTCTACTCGCTGTATGGTGACAGTATTAGGGAACAATACATAATGTTTATATCAAACGAGTTATGACCTTACAAAAATCCCACTGTGCAATAAAAATGACAGGCCACAGTGCTGCACATAAAAGATTCTAGGGGGGGTCTTCTCTAGTCTTTTACCTTATTATTCTTATTTTTCCTCCTTTTCTGAATATCTATGCCCGTTGACAAGTATCCATCGAACCAATGTTCCGTTACAGTTCGGGAACACCGTGTATGTTGTAAGCCTGATTGATCACTCCTAGCGTGACCAAAAATTATTACGTAGCTCCTGTAAGCCAATACAAATGATCAGGATACGGGAAGGGGGAATTAATCGAATTTTAAGCAATATTTAATTTGACTTTATTCGACCATTTTTGACCACACTGAAAGCACACTGTGAAACTTTCGGAACGTGTACTACGGATTGCATACATTCAGGCGTAAATCCTTCAGTACCTAACAAATTTGGTCAAAGCGGCCTTCTCGAGTCTTTTACGCAATTTTTAATTTGTTTTTTATAATTTCAGTATTACGGCATGACGCCGTATTGTCAAACCCTATTTTTAATTAAGATTTTTATTCCATGAATTCATATTGGTTATTAAATTTAATAGTTTTTCACATTATGTCCGCCCATAACCCAATGTGGGATGAGTTCTAATCAAAAAGCCACAGTTGGCGCCTAAAGCAATGCAATGCGTGTTACATGGCATTTTTTTCCCCCTCAACACGCTATTATGGAAACCCACTCTTTCTTTTCTTCCTTAACCGGGTTTGTTTCGGATGTTACACAATCTTGTTGCACATCTGTTTGCACATCTATCCATTTTGCACCAACATACCTGCTGTCACTCACTCTTTATTGCAGTACAATACTTAAACAAACACGTGTATTTTTTCTTTGCCCTCTTTTCCCATTTAACTTTCCGTTGTGAAAATTTTCACCCTTCTTAATGCCTCTTTACAGCGTGCAGCGTGTGTCCCTTTTTCCATCCCCTCAACAGCTTCCATTTCGTGCTATCTATTTACTATCTCTTGCTTATCATTTTTCTGCTGTCTATTCCATTCTCGTTTTCTTTTCTGTTTTTTTTTTTTGTTCGTTTATACTCCTTCGCATATCGCATCATTTTACATCATCTACTTTCAATCAACAATATAATGCTGTAACGGTTTTGTTCTGTGTTTTTTTTGTTTTCATGTGTCTGTATTTGTGTAAGTATAAATGCGTTTGCATATTATTGTGTGTGGGTGTATGTTTTTCCTTATATTTTTCTCTCTACATAGGGTTGTTTTCCGCTTTATTCAACTGTCTTAATCATAATACCATCTCCTGCCATGATACACGGTCTGACACACCTTTCTATATCGGTACTCCATTTTTTTTTTTCGTCATGCTCTTCCTTGGCTGTGCAGTTACGGTGCCCGTCCCGATTAGTTAAATAAGTTATAGAACAGTTGTGATAATAAATACAACAACAAAAAAACACGATAACATCATCGATTTGTTTGCCTTTGCGTTTAATTTGTTACCGAAACATGACCTCTGTAACGCGTTGGCGTTACATGTAACGAAAAACTAAAAATCGTCCCCTATCCTTATCCAACAAACCAAATATAGAAAAAAGATCAATTAAGGATTTAATTTCAGTTGTTTTTTCCTTTCTTTAATTAATTAACGAATTTACTAAGACCCAAACCCGAAAAACCAGAAAAAGTTGTGTCGATTGCCTACATTTAGGCGTCGCATTTAAAACTCATTCATTTATAATTATTTCAATTTTTACTACAATCAGGATAGCAAAAACCGACAACAGATTATCTTTGGAACAGATTTTTTTCACCACTTGCATTACTTCCGGTGCACAAAAACCAGCAAAACAAAACCAAAATATTTTATATTTAAAAGAACCTTCTTCATACGTGTGTCACAGCATCATTGGACCTCTACTACAATTACATTTTGCAGCAAACCAACACAACACACTGTAACAGGCTCTCAAAACGCATATTACTAACACACTTGCCGTAGTTTGTCCCACACACTTTCACCTTACTGTTACTGTTGCACCAAATATAATTTATACATGTGTGGTGTGTCTTTGTATGTTGTATATCTTCTACCAGTGTTTTCTAAACAACATTGCATCTACAGCTTTGCATCACCTTAAACGCACCAGGTGCAATCGAACAAAACTCCAAAATCGAGAAAAAAAGGAAAACGAAAAAAAAACTGCGAAAGAAAAACATCAAATTATACAATGTGTATCAGATCGTAACACAACTGTCCACATGTTTAAAACAATGTGCAATGTATGAGATGTAGCGGAGATTGCGTCAATCGGTTGTCTACTTCGAAATTGTCTATTGTTGTAAACATTTGAACACTTGTGTACATTGTGTACTGAACAGCATTGTATCTTTGACAGCTGTTCTTCCTCCATTTTGTTTTTAGTTTTATCTCTTATTTTGATTGAGTCGAATAGAAACCAGCCACTGTTCGGCATGCAAAGCAGGGGAAACGAAACGGCATCCAAAACCGGATAGAACATTTTCCCCCATCAAAGACTCGCTCTCTCTCTCTCTCTCTCTCTCTCTCGCTCTCTCGTGATCCTTCACGATCTCTCACCATTTCTGACGAACACTCTTTCTATCGATCTCTCGCGATCTCTCTGACTCCAATGCTATATGGGTGTTTTAACTGACAAGTTCATCGAGATATTGATTTATTTACAGCCATACAATTAACACTTGAAGTGTGAATTGCTCCTTTGTTCGTTGGTATTGTAGAATCAAGCGTTTTCGGTCCAAGCGTCCCTTGCTCTAAATTTTCTCCTGAACTATGGTTACTACAATAGCAGAGGTGTGTGAATCAACCACGGAAAGAATCAATAGTATGCCTGAACGTGAAGCAATATCTCGACAAACGTGTCTATTATACCTTCGAAAACCCTGTACAACTGACAAGTGCATCGAGATGTAGATTTGTTCAGACATAAAATTGACACTTGCAATGAGCTGTTGGATTAATTTGTTCGGACTGTGCTGATGCAAACCTGATGTATATCAGTATCTATAGGTTCTTCTTGGCTTAAAAACCTGTAAGGGCATGCCGGCTACCAACACGTTTTCTACAATTATTGATACCACGTAGTTTTATAGTCGTGAGGACTGATGGGGGAACGGTGTAAATCCCACATTCGATACAAATCTCTGGTCCTGCCGTGTGAGGGGACTGGACCCGCTATCGCCAACTCCACCGGACCACTGAGAAACTATTAGCCAAGGATCGCGCGACAGACTTTTCCGAGACCCAGCACCAAGCGGATTGGACCAACGAACTGATATTAGTACTACAATCCTAGTCACCAACTCATCTAACCATATCGGGCCAATCCAACAACTCCCTGCAAGTGTCAAGTGCTATGGCTGAATAAATCAATATCTATCAACTAGCGTGTTGATTACATCTTCGCACTCGGAAAACCCTGCATTATAAATATCTTTCTTTTGGGTTTCGGCTTTCGATTTATCTACGCGCTCTACACATTCTAAGCAGGACGAACAAAACCAAACAACCATCGCGTACCGTCTATGGGCAAATCAGAGCGAATGAAGAATCAGTATTGAGTTCCGTTGCGTGATTTTACAAAACCACCTTGCTGGCTTGCTTTCTTATTTCGTTTCAATCGCTTTTCTTCTTTTACCAAGTTTTTTTTTGTTTTCATATCGTTTCACTCCTTTTTTTGTTAATGGCTTCTCCACTCTTTTTTGCATTCATCTCTGTGTGATTTTATGTTTCTCAATTCGTCGTTCTCTCTTCCCTGGCTTCAACGGGGTTCCCCTTTCTCGCTTCTCGAGGCTAACGCTTTCTCAATTTAGTTATTCTTTGCTTAAATTGCGTGATTTTTTTTTGGTTTCTTATAAAAAAGTGGGACTATATGTAAGGCAGCTTCCTAATTTTTTTTAATGCATTCTTCCTTTTTTCCTCGCGTCATTTCTGTTCTGGAGAGTGTGTTTGTGTGTGTGTGTGTGTGTGTGTGTGTGTGTGTGTGTGTGTGTGTATTTGTGTTAGCAATATGGGTTTTCAATACTTTTATTCGTTCTTTTGTGAGTTTTGCGCTCTTTTCACATGTTTTCATTCGTTTGATTTCCAATTTTTCCCCCCATTTATCTACCATCCTTTTCTTGTGTTGTGTATATGTGTGCTTTCGATATTGTTTCCTTATTTTCTTTCATTTTTCTTTCTACAGGTTTAGAGGGATTTTTATTTTGCTTTTTTGCAATGCGTGTTCGATTTCTATCTGAACCTCACCGTGAACCATCCACTCGGAGGGGGTTTTGCTTTTAGTGTTAATGTTTTTATCGTCTAAAGTTTGCCTTTATATTTGCTTTACGTTTCCGTTCACGAGGTCTAAAGGTTTCTTTTATTACTTATTTTGCGGTTTTCGGTGTATTTATTGCAATTTTGCGTACTATTGTTCCTATGTGATTTTTTTTCTGCTTAGAGATTTAATTCTGCTTCTGATACGTTTTCGCTAATGGTGAAGCTTGATTCAACCTGTAACAAACTGCTCCGTTCAAGCTCTAAAGCGTTTGGAGGAAACTCAGAAAAAAAATAGGCAAGAATTCGTGAAAGCAATGCCTAGGTGTAATCTACAGAGTGTGCGAAAGGTAGAAAAACAAAATGGAACGAAATGGCTCGGCAGAGGTCTGGTGGGACTTCTGTGTGTGTGTGTCCACATTACGCTTGGACAGTTTCCCGCTAAGCGTTACGCGTATCAACCAATCGGGAACGGCGGAACGAAAGCCAACAAGACAAAACGCCAGAATCTACGCTTTGGCACAAGATCCTTTCGGGTGGGACGGAACGGATTGGGTGGGCGGGTAGAGAGGAAAAAGAGGGGGAGGGGGGGCGAGTATACGGATTACAGACAGACAATGAAGTTTTGTCCTCTAAATTGGTCATATTGTATGAGGTCAAAACACACACGCGCACCAAAAAACACACGCAGCTTCGCTCCAAAATACTGAACATTTGGCTCTCCACATAGCTATCAGCGCTCTCGAGTGATTGGATATCCTCCCTAAGCACTCCTCCCAGATGGAGCTCTTTTTTAAGGATAAGGGTTTTTGTATTTCAAATTTTATCAACTTAGCAAATTTTCTTTTATTTGGAAGGAAGATCTTAGACTGACCCGCCCCTGCTAGGTCCGTTTGCCAGAGTTCATCCAACATTCTTGAGCTCTCCAGGGTACGCAGATGAATGAACTTTGCCTCAATCTTGATTGTCCGCTAATAAACGTGTTTCGGTCGTGTTCGTCTGAGGACTTCCGAATATGCTGCCGAAGTCACGCCAAGGGCATCGTGTCCTACAAACAGTGACTATAGTGCTTCCATGAGTGTGTGTGTGTGTGTTTGTGTACGATATCCGCGCATTCTTCCCCGTTTGTGTTTCGATATAAATATATGCCTATAGTTGTTGTGTAAAGGACTCCACCATGCACACCGCCACTAGAACGGAGAGCTGTGGACGCAGACCGGGCGCCATCGAGGAAGTCTCTTTTGTGTATGAGTCGCCTTATATACACTTCCCTACGCGTTCTATAAAGCAGTTATCAAGGAATCATATTCCTATGGTGGTTCGTACAGTAGTAGTTGAGACATTGACCGGAGCCAGCTATTGCTTTTCTGCGCACGGTGTTTTATTGCATTTTTTGGCTCTTGATTTCTGTTCTGCTCCATGTGAACTCCAACTCCCGCGAACTCTCCTGGGAGTGTGAGCCAAACATTTTGGTAAGTATATTTAGATTCGTTTAGCCGTACTAACTCTATATTACGCGCTCCCTCTCCCTACCTACATCTCTGTAGTGGTGTTTAAAGTGTTCCGAGTGTTGCAAAATGTATTTTACTATTATTTATTAATTACTATAGCTTTACTCTTCACGCGCTCCCCGGTTTTGTTGCCCTAATCGCTAAGCAAACAGCAAAAGATAAGTTAAAATCAACGGAACAACGTGCAAAACTTCGTAGTTCGATTGGCCAAAAATTATGCCTGAGAGGAGGGGATTGATTATTGCCTTCCATTGCCACACCACTGTCACAACCACAAACGTAAAGCGCCCTACAGGATGGAATCGAATGCTAGAAGCGAAACACCAGTGGTTACCTGAACGAAACCCGAGCCCCACACAAACAAAAAACCTCCGTCACCTATACAAAAACACAAAGCGGAACCGGAATATTAAAAAAAAAAACAGTTTTATCGTGGATGTGCTTTTTTTCGTTTTTCTTTAAACATGTATATAAACTAAGATTAAAAAAAGCGCTTCACCAGTACAACGACGCCACCGGGCTACGCTACAATTCGTTTACATTTAAAATAAAATTATTATTCAATAATAATTAAAAACAAAAGTTCATTAATTACACAATTGTTTGCAATTATTTTTGTTTTAATTAAACAACAACATTCCTGTCGCATGTCTGCTTTTCTGCGTTTGCTTGTTCCTGTTTGTTTTGCTTCACGTTCATGCCACAAGGATGAAGCGGGTTAATCGGCCATCTAATGGGGGGGGGGGGACAAAAACCGGGACTGGTAAAGGAGGGGATGACAAGGGAGATGGGGGGGGGGGGGAAAGGAAAGCATACCAAATACATGTGTTGCTGTACGTGAGTGTGTGTGTGTGTGTTTGCTACATAATTATTTCGTGACCTTCTTCTGCTTCTTCTAACCTGCAAATCGTTTGCTTCCCATGTTCCGCCATGTTTGTTTTTTTTTTTTTTGGGATATGCTGTAGCCGTGTCCTTAACCTTAACCGAAATGGAGGATATCGCGTAACGTTGGTTTTGTTGGTTGCTGTTACGAATCGTTGAGCTAAACCAGTGTTTTTCGCAGGTGTTCCATTAGCTCAAGTGTCTACTTGACACAAAACACAAAGCCCGATTCGAGATATAACAACAGTGCGTTTGTTTCTAACTCGAAATCAATTATTGTTTTAAACATGTGGACACTTGTCTGTATGGACTGAAAAACACTGTAAAGGATGCTGCTCTTCCCTCTCTCTCTCTTTAGCTCTCTTTTGCTCATACAAGAAAACCCTTCCTTCTGTACAATAGTGCGTTTCTACTACCGCAACCGGTCGTTTGCCTTTTGACCCCCTCCCAAAAAAAAACTACTCTGCCCCTCTCGTTCTACTACAACGGTTAAGATGGTGAACAAAGCTACACACTGTCTCGCAACAACAAAACACCACCATTCCTAAATAAGTCTAGTATTCGATATAAATACGATCAAGTTTGCTTCTCTTTCGGGGTTTTTAGTTGTTTGCCCGTCGGGTTTTGCGCTAAACCGCGTTCCTGCCATTGCCAGCACCGACATTTTTTTTTTTGCTACGCTTTCTGATACTGACTTATGGGTTGTTTTTTTTTTTTTTTTGCTAGCTACATCCAATGCAACACACCACCTCAAGTAACAATGCTCTGTGCGTCCCTTTTTTGCCCGGGACGGACCTGAATGGGATAATAAAACGGGGCTATCGCTTCGCAAACAACTACGTCATCTTGCTTTCGGTCTGATTCTGCTTTACGCTAATACGCTGCCTACACATCTCATCAAGAATTTTCCCAATTCGCTCCTTACACCCTCTCGCTCTCTCTCTCTCTTTCTCGCTTCCGATACAATTGATTAATAAAGCGGTGCCGCTCCATCGTGGGGGAACAATCGACCCCCCCAAACAAAACCATCGCCCATCCGACCAAACACCAACATACGTTAACGTTCGTAAAATGGTGTCGCCCGGGGTAAGCATTGGAAGAGGACGTGTAGGGTGGGAGGGGGAAAGAGGGGTTGCTCCTACATATTTTTAACATTTTCTTTTTTTTGTAATTTTTTGTCGAGTTTTCAAACATTTTTTTCTGTATGACTTTTCTCCCACCGATTTTTTTTTCCGTCTGTGTTTTCTTTATCTGCGTGTTTTGTGTAAGGGTGTGTGTGTGTGTTTTCCGCTTTCTCATCCGTTTTTGCGGCAAGACCCCTATCATCCGTGGGGCCTCTTCTGGCTTATCGTACTCCACCTCTCCGTGCCCGTGCTTTTGTTTTACCGTCAATGGTGGCCGGATGTGCGGGATACGGGCCGTGCGCGCATATTTGGTGGCAGCGTCCAGGTGATGCTTGCCTGCGGTCATAGAGATTCCTTCGACGGTACCCAGATCGTCGGTCCGCCCTGCGACCAGATAACATTCTTCACCTTGCTGTAGATCTCCTCGATCGTGTCGCCTTGCACAATGGCTATGAGATGCAAAAATGGCAATCAATATCATCAATTCAGCTCAAATCGTTCCGAAGCGCAACACTCCGCACAACTTACCGGTAAAGTATTCGCCAAACTCGTGCTCCATCTTTAGCGTTCGTTCGTAGGTTTTCTTCGCCTGTTCCTCCGTCATGCGTCTATTCATTTCCCTGGAAGGATATAGAAATCCACCGTAAACAAAAAAATCTGCTCGTGGATATACATCACACACAATCGCGCTGTGCACTACATACATGATCGACTCCACCGACATCGGCTTGATGAAGATGGCGATCGGGTAGAGTTGGGCGACCTGCAGCCGCTTGATCGCATTGCCGGACACGTCCAGTATGCAGTGTTTGCCCTTCTCGGCGACCTCGCGCACCGACGCCACCGACGTACCGTACAGATTATCATTGTACTGGCCCGCCTCGATAAACAGATGGTTCTGGATGTCCTTTTCCATCTGTTCGCGTGACGCGATAAAATGGTAGTCCCGGCCGTCCACCTCATAGTCACGTTTCGGGCGTGTGGTATCTACAGAAAAAAAAGGGGGGGGGACATTAATAATTACTATCATCGTTTATAATCGCCTCCTCTTGCCCAACACTTACGTGGTACACACGAGCCGAATTTGTTCGGGTACTCCGAGATCAGGTCGTCATTGATGCGATCCTTCAGCGGACCAAGTATAATGACGGGGCGCGTGTAGGTGATTTGCAGACGCTGCACCGGCTCGTACGACAAGATGTTTTCCTCCGCTAATGGTGTTAAGGGAAAAGAAAAAGTAGGCAAATCAAGCAAACCTCCACATTGGTGACATTGTACGCCATTATACGAGATATTAGATCCGTCATCTTGACGGGTGACGAATTAGAGCTACCGAAGAGTTGATTGGTCAAACAAAACGGGACCATTACGGCACACCATAGCCGAAGAACACACCAGGTGTGGTGAAGGTGATTGGTGAACTCTGGTGCAGAGACAACGTAATTGTGTTCGTGTTTTTTTTTATGCAGTACATACATCGAAACAAACACAGAAGCCATAACAGATCAGTCAGTGTAGGAAACGTTTCAAACCCCAACCTTTAACGAAGACAGTACGAGACGGCAAAACAGAAAAGCTCACGAAAGAACAACTTGCAGCCGACAGAACCATGCCAAAAGTATTATAAGAAAAACCAAAGGAGCAATTGCAAAGGAAACCCGTAGAAAAGCCAAGTGGATGAGTATTTGAATTTCGAGTCTCAGTGAGTCTTGTAGGAGTATTGATGTTCCTAGGCAGTTGGACATTTAAATAGAAAATATTCAGATTCAGATTCAGAACATACTGCATTGGGATTATAAGGATTAGGATAAGCATGTCTGAACTTCATTTCAGATTCATGATGAGTTACCCCAGTCATATCAAATTATGGGATTAGGATTGGATCAGGCTTTGGACAGTTGGAAACTGAACTCAAATAAGCTTGACGATTCTCGAATCTCCAGCTCTAGCTCTAGCGGTTCTAGAATCTATTAGTTGCTCGATGAAAAGGTTAGTTCACGAGGCACGCCATCTTGCTAGGTATCTCCAGAATGTCAGTATTAAGAGTGTGTTTTGATACTGGACCGCAAACAAGCGTTGCTTGACGGTAATTGTCTGATGACAACTCATCACCAAGATTTTGTGATTTAACCTTGCTAGCCTTCTTTACGAAGTTACGTGTCTTTGCTCGTCTAGATCTTTGCCAATATGTCACAAAGTACTGACGCTTTGAATGCCAACATTACACAATCCTTCAACGAGTTATGCACAAGAGTAATACACAGTTTGACCTTTCAAAGCAAAGTCTATGTGCCCTACTCAAAAGTTTAGAATGAGGATACTCAGTTTAAATCGCTGTACGCCATCATTTATGGTATACATCGAGACTTCAATATTCTCTCCACGATGAGGAATACTAAAATCTGTCCTTGCCCAAAATCTGGGGGCGGACCAATGGTAGATGTGACAGCGACGCCGGTCTTCATCACACGGCAGGGCTGGGGTTCACATGCCTTCCGAACCGTTCCCCCGAAGTGAGGACTGACTATCCAACTATGCGGTATTAACCAGTCTAGTAAGCCAGAAATGCCAGGCATGACCGAAGAGGTCGTTAAGCCAACAAAGAAGAGAAGAGACTAAACTCACTCAGAATGACAGGTCTAGATCTCTAGAGCTTTTTAAAACCGGTCTGATTATAAGTGAAGATTCCTGCAGTACTCAACGCATACTGAGGACGAAGAACTCGAAGAGTCCACAGAGCTTATGTCTGCAGGCAGAATCTCCCAGCTATGAAGAATATTGCTAGTGACAGCTTCATGGCGAGTTTGGAGTTAGCAGTTTAGAAATACAAGAGAGTTCTCAGAGCCCTCCGTTTTTGGAGGAGGTTCCTGAGTGGGTACTCTCAAACTCGTATTCTAAGGATACAGTTTTTACGTCTATTCAATTCAGAATCTAATTATACACAGAGTCCACAATGTAACGCATATACGTTACGCTCAAACTTCATATAATTGAGCTTCGAGCATCCACATCCATGGACACAAAGTAAACTGCCAAAAGCGAAAATGTTGAGCACTGTCACATCTATAGAAGCTACAGGGACCATTACAGTGTTTATATTCCACGAATAGGGACTTACATTACTATTGCTATCGAATTCAAATGTCCATTGTCAAACATATTTCTCGACGATTCTTCGAATGGTTGACAATAATCGATCGCTAATTTCAGATTTCTTACATCAAACCACCTTAGAGCGTACACAATTGTTAGTCAATCTCTTCTTTTTCAAAAATAATTAGAACTTTGGAGGCCATTACAGCATGCAAACGAGTAGATAAAATAAGAACAAAATAAAAGAAACATCAACAACGTTTGCACATGCACAAAACTGTTTAACATTGAACGATATCATTAAAAAGGGTGAATCTATTAAGGAACGAAACCAATCTTGATAGTTTTGTAATTTGTCTAAAACGAAAAAAACTATATGGAAATAGACACAAAAAAACGCCATTTTGTCGCTGAAAATCCAAACCAAAAAAAAAAATTACAATCCCAACATAGAAACAGGATCAGGAGTAGAGGAAGGTAGACAGTAAAAGAAAACCAACAGAGCGAATAATGGAGTAACTGAGCTGCTCTCTATCGGTGCTGAGGCCGGTTCGAGCCACTACAAAAAAGAATGGAACATACGTCAAAACATAGAACATGCTCGAACCGGAACGATCAATAACGGCTAAACAACGACCATAATATAAACACTCTAGAGGACGTTACAAAACAAACGATAAACTTGATGATGGATTCTGCAAAACCGGTAAAAGTAGTCTAAAGAGTCGAATACAAACAAGGAACACATACACACATACACAAAACAGAAAACAGACCAACATGTACGGGAGAGTGTGAGAAAAAGAACGACCAGAAATGAGAACCGGTAATACCGATGTTACACTAGATCTTTGCCAGAACGTGGAGCAGAAAGGACAGGGTGAATGCGACAGATGGAAGAAGTACAACGACAACTTAAAGACAAATCGAAAATGAATGAGAAAATAGAATGAAACAAACCAGAGTGGTTAAAAGAAAGATAGAGCGAGAGAAAGAAAGATAGACAGAGAGAGAGACGAAAGGGGTGAGAGAAAGAGAGAGAGAGAGCTGCGTCCGTGGTGGCAGACTTACAGTCGGCATAGTTATTCTCCAGGTAGATAAGAGTTATCTGCTCCATATCAGGTAATTCCACGCGGTAGATTATTTCACCACCACCTGGACAGAGGAAGAAGAGACACAGATATACATATAGAGAAACAAAGAGAGAAAGAGAGAGAGAGAAAGAGAGAAAGAGTAGGAGAAAGAGAGAGAGAAACAGAGTGGGATAGATATAAGATAGAAAAAAAAGAGAAAAAATAAAAAGGTAAACAGACTAAAACGGAAGAAAGAAAAGTCGAGAAAACAAAATGGAGGAAATTGGCGAATAAAGAAAAGGAGGACCAAAAACAGAGAAAGAGAGAGAGAGAGAAAGAGAGCGAAAACAAAACAAGGAAAATAGTTCAATGAATTTAACGTAAGAGGTTTGAGTGGAAATAAGTTCGAAATGGAGACGGGAAAAAAATCGCAAAAAAGTGAACAAAATGGAGGATGAATAGCATTTTTCTTCCCCGGTTTTACCGCCATTTGTATCGCTCTGCGACGTTACATTGCTATCAATCCGTTTCCCTCTTCCAAAGCTTTCTTAATTACACCCACGCCACGGAATATACACAGAATATAGGGTTCAAATGTACAACCGAGAAGGCAAGACCCAGACCACAACACCACATGAGCTTCATCAAAGGAAAATGGCCGACCGACACGTACGGTACGTTTCTTTATGCCCCGGAAGTCAACATTGAAACATTCGAAGATCTTACATCCGCCATTTCAGCGTAGTGCTGTTAAACCGGACAGAGAAAACGACATGGAAATTAAACCAAACTAAAACAGAACACGCTAAAATGATGGGTGGGGGAGCGTAACGACACGGGACACCGGGAAGGGACTGGGGAAAAGATGGGAACTTGTATATCGGAGTGGAGCAAAACCCAACATCTAAAAAATCAGGAATGAAACATAATGAGCAGGATTCAAAACAACAGCGATAAAACATAACTTAGGTGTACTTAGATTTATGTATATATCTTGGTATCGGTAGCGGGAGTTATAGTATTTCGATGCCAACACAAGAGAAACCCAAGAAACCGAAGAAGAAAAAAAAACAAAATGAAATCAAAGAAATCCATCTCGGTCACACTTACCTTCGGCGTTCGCGTCTTCTTGTGTGTAGCAAAGCATGAAAGCTGGAAATGGATTGGAGATGACGATTAGAGTATTCAAGAAGAAGAAAAAATCCCTTGGTGAGAAGCAGATGTTCCGGCTTAATGCTAGTTTGCGCGTGGGGTATCGGAGCAATCAAAGACTTTCCCTCCCGCTGGTTGTCCGGAAATCGGAGATTGGTTGTTTTGTTAAGTGTGTGAGGAAGAGATGAAACAGCGTGCGTGATCAGACCCCTCAAAGTTAGTGAGGCTCAAAGTTCTGAGACATAAAGTAAACCAAAACCCAACGGGGGGAACACACAGGATAAAGCCAAACACCACCAACCGGAACTGGATGTAGTATAGCGGAAGTAGCCGGATGGTTTGAGATGCATTAAGAAGGAAATAAAAGAAAAACTCGGGAAACTTACGCTGCTCGGGATCATGACTATTTGGATCGCTCAGGTTGCCATTGGCTGTTTGGGCGACATATTTGTTGGAGGGATATATCGTTAAAGGGAAGATGATGTGCAGCAGCAGCGACACGACGATGATGGCGACGACGACGATCACGGGACAGAGTACACGTAACATAACACATACATACACACGCACACATACATGGAGATGATGGAGGGGAGCATTTTTGGGGGTTGTGGTGCAGTGGCATTAAACCCGCCGGATGTAAGGATGAGTCGTACATATAGAAAAGAAATTGAAAGAACGAAACAAAATAACAAATGATGAAATTGTTGCAAACGACGCTTCACGGTGCTTTTTGCTGTGAGGGTTGGGGGGGGGGGTATAAAAGATCATCTAAGAACACACGCACGCACACACACACACACACACGCACAATACATCAATAATCGAGCAGTACAATCACAGCCACCAAGAAAAGAAAAGCCCCGTTCATAGGCATCGGTCCCGGGAAAACGATCCCGCCTAGTGAAACGAGGGCAAGGATGCTGGTAGGTGGTGGTAGTGGTGCGATGGTGGAGTAGATGGGGGGGGGTGTGTGTGTTTTGCCTTTACTTACGCTCCTGATCCGATCCGTCCTCGTTCTTGTCGTCTTTGCTCTTCATGAACGGGAACCGGCGGGAGAAGGAAAAGTTTTTCTTTTTACGATCGAGCGTCGACACCTGAGGAAGACACACAGAGGCGAACGGTTAGTAGGATGCACATTTAGCGCTCGGCACAACGGGTACACCGGCCAGCAAGCAGGGCCAGGTGTAGCCATTTCGCTGGCGAAGGAACATTCACCTCCTCGCCCGTTGGAGATACCTTTTCCAGGTTGTTATTGTTCGCACCGGCGTGACCCTGGAACTTGACGCTTCGGTCCCGGGCCCGCTGCTTGCGCTCCCAGCGCCGCTTCGACGGTACGATACCAATGCTTTCCTCCTCGTCCTCGCCGATCACGCGGCGCGCCTGCCACCATTCGTCGTCGGACGCGTTCGTGACGTGCAGGATGTCACCGTGCCGGAACTGGAGTCCGCGCGTCGGCAACCCATCGTCCCGGTTCGGATCGTAATCGAACAGTGCGCTGTAAATGGGTGAAGCGCAAAATAAAATTGTGGTGTCTCAACAGTATTGCACACTTGCAGGCGTTTTTTTTACCATGCCATCACTTACCGTACGTAGAGTGTACGCTTCTGGGACGTTCGCAGTAGCGTGCCGGTACCGGCCGCTACCGCTTGCTTCAGCTCCTGGATGCGCTGCTCGAAGCGGTTGTAGTCTTCCGGTCGGTACTGCACCACCAGCGTCACCGTGCCACCGGCATTCTGGATGAGCATTTCGAATGGAAAAAAAGCGAAAGAAAATGTGCTAAAAACTGCCAATAAACTGATCAACGCTCGAAGGCTCACCTTCAACGCTTGGGCTGCATCTTCGTGCGATGCGTTCGCCAAACTGATACCGTTGACGGACAGTAGCTGGTCGCCACGCTTTAGCTCACCACCGAGATCGGCCGCACCGCCAGCCAACACGTACGATACGAAGATTCCCTGTTGGAAAAGACACGCAAAGAGTTTAAAAATAAGGAAAGAGTTAAAATCGCAGGACACACTATCACAGGTCACATACGTCCGAGATCCCTTCCTATTCAAGAACCTCATCAGAGCTATAGAATGATTTCATGTGACATTTTATAGAAAAAAGCATGATTAGTTGATAGAATATGACTCTACAACACATCAGCACTTTAATTAAACCTCAGCCACGATTATGTCTTTCAGAGGAATTATTATTCGCGTGAAGGTACTTCAAGTTCAAACGCATAAATAGTTAGCCGAGGAACCGAGGAAGAAATATCCAGGGCATCCAGATAAGCTGCCTACATCATGCTTAATAAAAAAGGTCTTCAGGCGACCAGACAGACAGAGGATTAGTTCCAACGATTTCACCTTGAACGAGGCGCAAGATGAGGGATTGCAAGAATTGAAAAGCAAAAAATCGCTCTCACACAAATTACTTGAAAGAGCACCTCAACACGGTAACAAACGGAGTTGATGCTCTTTAAATGCTCGGTGACACTGATGAGAAATTGTGTGGCTGCTCTTCAGAACAACTAAGATGCGATAATCCTCGTAACGTGTTGGTTGAATAAATAAAATTGGGTAAGGGAGGAAAAATCGATGGTGGTGTATAGAGTAAACGCAACCAATGATGCACTAAGCAACTGCCGAAGAGATAAGATGAAATAAGATGGGCTTCGCGGTAAACTCAACTCAAGAAGGGAACGTTTTTGGAGGTATTTGAATTCAACGTAATGAAAACTGGAAACTGGGACCTGCAAGAACTCCCATTTGCATTGATCCAAGAATTTACGTATGTCAGCTACTCTGGGCCTATTTGTTGTCCTGACCTTTAGAAGTTCCGTCCTCCATCTTGACGTACCTGTCCATCCTCACCGCCGACGATGTTGAAGCCAAGCCCGGACGCTCCTTTCCGAATAACGATCGTACGTGGTACTCTGAAACACACAAAGAAAGGACCATCAGATCGCTATCAAACCAACAATCCAGACATTCGTTTGCACTTCCGCGCCAACCTACCGCGTTATGTCTTCACTGCTAACGGCACGCGGTGTACCGATCGGCATGCCCGTTTCCAGCACGTTAGACGATGCGTACCGGGAGGAGCTGTTCTCCAGTGCGAACGCCGGCGAGTGGGAACGTGCCGTCGGTGCCATTTCGCTGTCACCTCCACCGGCCTCGCCGCCACCGCCACCACCCGCATCCGGTGACGCGTGATCCACCATGCTGACGCCCACATTGTTCATCGCGTTGGTCGAGAGCGAGTTCAGGTTGCTGATCGAGTTGGCGAGCGCCTGCAGTATGTTCGTCTTCTGCACGATCAGCGTCGCCCGGTTGGTGATCGCCTTCAGCGTTGCGACCGCTTCCTCGTGCACCACATTCTCGAGATTGCGCTCTCCACCGTCCGGTGTGCGGACCGCGATCAGCTTATCGCCGACGGCGAGCCGCCCATCGATGTGGGCCGCACCGCCCTCCATGATCTTCGTCACGTAAATGCCATTATCGCCCGGGATGTGCTGGTTGCCGATGCCGCCCGCAATCGAAAACCCGAGCCCTTTGCTACCCTTCAGCAGTTCGATCTCTTCCAGCTTCGGTGCCTGGGCGGGTGGTCGCTTCCGGCGGATGTGCTGTACAGGGGTTGGAAACGATACATCAGTGAGCTTTGCTGTCCGTGGTGCACCGCGAACCGTGGGCTAGTTCAGCTACCTACCAGTGTTACACGATCGCCGGCCTGCTTGAGAGCGTCGACAGCTTCACCGTGCGTTACGTTCACAACGCGCACCTCGTTCACGGCCACGATGCAATCGTTCACCTGCAGCCGGCCGTCCACGTGTGCCGCACCGCCCGGTATCACCTTGGTGATGTAGATCGAAGCGTCGAGATTGATGTGCGGATTGTCCGTACCGCCGGCGATCGAAAAACCAAGGCCGGTCGAACCACGTATCAGCGTTATCTCATCGTACTCCCAGGGCGAATCGCCGTTAAGCTGTAATGAAATGACAGATGGAGCGAAGCGTCAGTACAGCACGGGAAGACATCATCATGAGCGTAGATGAGTGATCATTTAGCAGTATGCTCCAGGATGGTGCAATCATATCAAATGCTTTCTTGAACAATTTGTACTTATAATAAGATAGTTCCTATGATTGCAATACTTGCAAGCACCATAACAAAAACCAGCCAGTTAGTAGTAACAAACCCAAAACAAAATTAATGAACAAAACAACAACTCACACAAACTTTATCTGTAATTTTATGAAAATATAGGCAGTTCAAAAAATAGACTGATGTTCAAGAATTTGCTGATTAGCTACGCTTGAGTCCTAACAATCCACTTTGTGCAAATATTGAGGCATATTTCCTGATGTCCGATTACGAATGCTTTTCACTTCTGAAGAAGCACGAGACTTCCAGATCGTTATAGGAGACCTGATTCCAGGGCCCCTGACTTCACAGCAAGTTTCTTCTGACGTAGCAGGAACTCTCCAAGGCTTTTTTTATCTTGGAGCATGGCTAAGCATAGTCCGGCCCATAGGCCAAATCCAACCGACCAAAATCTTTATCTGACATACCAGAAAATATTGCCAAGGTCGCACACAGAGAACACAAAGTCTCTTCAGCAAGACATCGGCTACTTTTCCCAGAAGTTTAGAACTTATACGACAAGGAACGTAATGTGCTATAAAAAAGTCCTCGAAATTCTTAAATACACAACAAAGGCTACATGGAGCTGGTGTTCTCCAAGGTGTCGGAATCTGGGAGCGAACAGCAAGTTTTCAATCGAAAATTTACTGATTAATTGTTTTTAGTCTTCATTATGGAATGCTATATCAATCTATGGTACGTGTACTAGATAATTGTGACGTACTCGTACAGTTTTTCGAGATCAAGTTGCTAGCTGAGATACCATACAACTTTGGACTATTTGACTCGTAGTTTCAGTATTGTTGCAACTGTCTGACTCTGTCAGCGAGAAGTGTGGCTACCACCGGGCTGGAGCCTTTATCTTGGATAAAGGCGTTATCTTGGATCCAAGGGTTAGAGGACATGGATCCAAGTCCAAGGATAAGCTATAAAACATATCTTTTTTATTGGAGAGTAAGTCATCACGCTCCCTTTTTAAACTTCTACAGCGTCAAATAATATGTGTTGAGATCTCACCTCTATTGGAGTATCTTCAACCGAGATTTCAACACCCATCACGAAATAGTAAGATTTAGAAGAAATTGAAATACTGCAAACATGGATACTCTCCACCTTGAAGATGGTCTCAATAGTTTTTTTTTTTTGTGGGATGTTTCTAGAAGGAAAGATTTTTTTCCAACGTAAGTCCAAAGTCTTCAAACCGGATCCAAAATCCCATTTCATTTGAACAATTTCTGAAAAGGAAATATTCCAACTAGACCAACATCCCGATATCCGACAGCTTTATAGCATCCTTCTTCATACTGATCATACCTGGCAGTTTCCTATAAAGTGATATTCGAGATAATTTTTAACTTCAACTCACCTGTTTTGTTTCATTCGCATTCGATGTTGGAACCTGGGTTGGGAATGAGATAGGAAGCGAAACGTGAAATTAGGCCGTGTAAATGTTGATGAGGGTGAGAATAGGTTAATTGTTTATCCTGCCGCAAATATATCCTTTTTACCGCCGAAAGAATTTTTTTTTTTCAAAGAAGAATAGAAGCGCACAATTTAACAAGAGTGGAAACTGAGTTTAAAACGCTTTTTAATTGAATTTCTAAACAGTAAAGAGAAGCGTTTTCTTCCCTCACATTAAGAAGCTAATTTTATTATGGCAAAATTTTCTAATTCGCACGAACACGTTAAAACACACGCCTAAAGTTAGGCAATCGGCAAGTCTCAACCGTTAGTTCAAATTTAAATATACCCATTTTTGACTCATAATTATTTCTTTTAATGCTTCTTTATTGTTTATGTTAATTTTAAGTAATCGAATGTGTATGAAAGTGTTCAAAATGTTTAAAATGTAACAGTGAGACAAAACATGCGAATAAATAGCGAATAAAATTAAATACAAAAAAAAAACAGGATAAAAAAACTACAAAAACAGCGAAATACGGTTTTGTTTTTAAACAGGGAAAACACACATCAACTACATCAGCTACAAGATACACTAATCACTACACACTACTACCGTACCGTGTCCAGGCTGAATAAGGACGAAACCTTCTTGAGGAATCCTCCACCACCAGCGCCACCTCCGCCGCCATCCTGCTGACGTTTCTTTTTCCTCGTCGTCATGTTTTATTTCCCTTACTTGTCGTGTGTGGGTGTGTGTATTTTTTTTCCTGTATTAAAGCTTCACTACTCTTTCACTCTCACAACCCGTCAGTGTTTGTCACCACTTCGTTTTATTGTTGAATATCTGTGCTGCCTAGAGTGTAACAGAGTGTTTTAATGGACTGTGTGAGGGTTGTTTAGCTATATTTTTAGCAACATTTAATCATCGACTCTGGAAACGTGCAACATCCACCCCCTACTCGGAAGTAAGGTTCCTCCGTCCCCAAAACAGCTACCCCTCAAACCCACACCTTCCTCATGGGGAAGTGGTCAGGGTGAAGTCGTTCTCTTCACCTTCTTTATCGGGCTGAGTCGATAAAAGGTATGAAGTAGAAGGGGTTGTTGCTTTTCTTTTTTCTCTTTATTGATGGTTTATTATTGTAATATGGGTTTTAAATAATTTATTTCACTTGATATTCGGGATGTTTGCACTGCAGCTGCTTAAGAGCTAATTACACGCTGCCCCTTGCACAAACGGTTACACGCACACATGGATACACACACAACAAACGCACGCCTAATTTTCTTCTTTGTGGGCGGAAAATGAGGAAACACAGATTAAAACACATGGTCACATCGAGAGTCAAAACGCAACACACAGCAACGCAACAAACATTATTTAAAATCAACTGCTCTCAAATCTGCCACCTTTCCAATGTGGGTGTGTATTTTTTTAAACGATATTTAATTGAACGAATTGAATCCCATTACTGCCCGCGCCCCCCAAAACTTAACCGACCGGCGAGCCAAGAGGGTAATAAACGCATCGAGCCAATAGTAACAATTGATATCCGATTCATTTAATTTAAGAGAGAGAGAAAAAAAATTACACGCTGAAAAGGCCCACTACTTCACCGGTGTAATGAGCTGCAAAAATAGCAGCCCATACACCCTTTTTTCCACCCCCACCGATAGGAGTGTAGCAGGGTGCAGAGAAGCATAGCGATCCTTTCAATGTGCCTGATTTAATATAGCACAAACGAATGCGCACACCGATGGATTTTGCATGATGATGCGCGGTCTCCTAGCGCGAGGGCGAATGAAGGGTGAAAAAAGGGGGTGGGAGCTAAAAGCTGGTACAGTAATATTGGATAAAGATTTCCCGGAAAGTGCAGAAGCATACAATTCTCGGGCCCAAGTGCCAATGCGAGAACGAGCCAGGCAAAGGTCAAATGCAATCTAGGGCTAATCTGGTCCGTCCTCTATCAAGGTTCCTTATTCTTTGTAGAGTGCCCGGGGGGGGGGGGGGCCTTCTTGCCTTGTGGTTTGATCCTTAAGATAACTACAACTCTTTACCCCTTTTCGTGTTTCGTTTTTCCATCACCACAAACGCATTTCGATACATCAGGCGCCTGAAGCCCCCCCTGCCACAAAAGCTTTCGCTCCTAAAAACTCTTTGCTTCCATCCTCATCATCAATTTATCTAACCGCTTTTCCCCGTGACGTGACTCGCTTAGCAACCGAGAACAAACCAATAAAAAAAAACACAACCAGAAAGTCTGGGAAGAAAAAAACTCGTAGCTTGAAATATCGCCCCCAAGGGGAGGCCCCCCCTAGGGGAGACAGTTTTGCGCGTACCAGCGCTAATAATGCTGCTGCTCAAACGATAGTCACCTGTAAAAGCGTGCAAACATTGGACAGAGGTAAGAAAACGAGTGAAGAAAAAAGGGTCGTGGAAAAACGAAACGAAAGTTAAGAAAATGAGTGGAAGAGATGAGAGGGAGAGGGGTGGAGGGGGAAAGTAGAAGGGACGTAAATTAGAGAGAGAAAAGAAGATGAAGGCCAAGTAGAAAAGAAAAAAGAAGAAGAAAGAAAAAAAGAAAAAGAGAGAGAGAGAGAAATTTAAATTAAATTTTGTGATAAAAATCTAATCTGAATGGGGACACGGAGGAGCAGTGGGGGTTGGGTAGTTGTGTGAGGGTGTTAAACCAAAAAAAACCGGGGTAGCAAGACACGAGTAGTGTTGGGAGATTTGTGGATAATAAAACCAAAGAAGAATAAGTCAAAACAACACGCAGTCAAACGGAAAATGCACAATCCACGATCCGGGGAAGTCATTTTGTTGGTAGGCACACCGAAGAGACAAAGATATTAACACACTGCTGTTGTTGTGGTTGTTTAATGGTCAATAGTTGGTGGGTGGCGGGGTTATTCGCTGGTGTTGTCGTAAGACACGACAGCAATTACAGCAACAAACAGAATGGGATTAGAAGGGTCAAGGCATATAGCACACATAACTCGGCGAGGCAGGAGAGGTGGAGGTGTGGTGGGGTTGTGGTGGCGGGCAACTAAGCGGGTTGACAATAGAATTGATTGTCTCCTCTAAAAAACGCTTTTTCTCCATCCACCATCACTATAGCTTCTGCTTCCTCTGTGGAAATACAACTTCAAGAGATCTTGGGGCCTGTCAATAATCTCTTCTTCACTTTGACTTGATACTACGCGTGTATCTGGTTAGTTAAAGTCTTGTATACGCAGGGAGACAGAAGGCTTCAGGATGGGATTCGTTACCCGCGGTTAGGTCCTGCCGTTTACCAGCGACCAGACCAGACTCGCCTAGCTTACGGACGTAGTATATCACGGGGGCCATCTAATGCCCTACTAGAATTATAGATGCCACGTAGTTCGATAGTTAGTATTTATTCCGGGGGCATGATCCGGATGCGATTCAATCATCTGCTACGCCCTAGGGAGACTCAATGACTACTCTACGCCAGTCTTCAAAACTCTGTACGCCTCGGTAGTAATATTACGAGATAGTTTCCCGATCCGCTTGATAACCCGCGTTTGCGTCCTCTGCCGAGAGAGGTTAAGTTAGAACCGTCCCGAATGTTCACCGAGAATGGGGGGGGGACATAGACGGTCTTATTTTTTTCTTCTTGCACAAACCGCCAGAAACTGCTTGCCTGACCGTTGTTGCGCACGATCTTCACCCTGTACGCAAGAAGCAGCCGGGCTTACTTGCATATTCCGTATGCAAAACCTGTCTCCACATATTCGTCAACGGTCGTTCTCGCACCATGGTGTGCATTTCGCATTTCAGCTTTCGTACCTCAAAATAGACAAGAATAGGTGTGTGTGTGTGTGAGAGATGACATCAAACGATGGCAACTGTAGCCTGGCACCGGACTGTAACCTGGCACCTTCGATTAACCTCCAATTTTCATTTCCACGTCACACGTTATTGCGCTACCATATACCATATATACGCCCCTTTTAACTCACATCTGCGTGTGTATGCGTTGTGCTCATAGGGGTGTGTAGTTAGAAAAAGTATGCGGTGCAACATAATCGCACAAACTGTTCGTGAGTCACTAGTTCCGTCTTTCGACAAAACACCCCGTTCGAGTCAGACACATGTACGCCGTTTGGGGTCAACTTTTTTTTGGAGGGGGGGGGGGGAAGTAACACACGCCCGCGCATCAACAGGGTTGCCTCCCGTGTGTTATTTTCATTTAGCAGCGCGGTGTCTCTAAAAATATGCGGGTTTGCCCAAAACTCTATTCAAATGTCGTTACTACTGCCAGTGGAAAGCAAAAAAAAACATTCCGTCCTACCCAGTCCTACACAATCCAACAGTCGTTGTCGGTTTTTGGGGTGCTGATCACTTTAATATGCGGAACAGCTCTCTCTCTCTCACACTTGCTATCTTGCGATGCTTTGAGGGGACCAAGAGCTTTACAAACGGAAAGAATCAATTATACGTGAGACGATTTGCTGAGCAGTGTGTTCCATCCGTGTACGCCGTATCTGATCCGTCCTCGATGCTGCTGATGCAGCAGCAGCAATAAACAAAGCAATGCTTCAGTGGCATCTTTAAGCGATAGATAAGATGCAAACCTCCTTATCCCTGTTTACACATCTTGCATGCCAATAATGTAGTCACCAGGGTTAGGTTAGGTTTTATTGTTTGCAACACTGTAGTAACAACACACGCCCTTTCCGTTCGGAAACCTGAACAATCCGTTCGGACGAGGAAAGTACGCTTAATGCTAAAATTATTAGGCTGCGTACGTGGTGTTGCAGCCATTAAGATAGCAGTTACGATCGCAGCCCAATGATCATACTATAATCTTCAATACAGTCAGGACTCCTATAAAACTGGCTATATGAGCACAAGGGCCCTAAACGATTGTCATTAAATGCAATGCAATGCAAATTTGATCATTTTTAAGGGTTTTAAAAGCATAAAGACATGTTTTGTTAGTATCAAAATACATTAACTCTGTTACATCTTTACAACTTTGAGACTTTCATCCGTCTGTTTCTTGATGAAGGTGGTCAGTACTTCGTAAGTCGTATACTCCGCGTAATCGTCACCCAAAACACCTTCTGAATGTCCCGAACTTCACCCAAATTGGAAATCTACCGTTTTGCGATTTTAGTACCAAATTTGCTTCCTTATCTAGCACCATCGGTTGCTAATTCCATTATCCAGGCACTTCTTACGGATTCTTCAATCTCCTTTTGGCCTTTCTTCTGTTTTGGCTCTAAAGCCTCGAGAGGTCTTCTGCTTCTTCTTCTTCCTTGGCACTACAACCTTGAAAGGTCTCGGCCTGCCATTTCTGGCTCTCTGTGACTTGATTTTACCCCCAGCAAAGTAGTCAGTCGCTGTCACCTCGGCCACTGGGCCGCCGAGAAGTCTTGGACTGCCAGTTTTGCCTGCCTTGACTTTGTTTTACCATGTACCTTGATAGTCAGTCTGATGGTTAGGAATCTACCAAATCTCTTCCTGTGTACCTTCTTGACCATTCTCATGCCATAGCTAGGCCTCCAGATCTACAGGCTAATTGAACTCTCTCGATAGGGAGATCATCGAGCAGCTCATACAACTCGGCACCATGTACCAAATAGAATGTTCGTGGAACTCAAATGCTCACCACACAACCTTCCAAGCCTACTAACCCTATCTTGACTTACTCCCTGCACTCGAATAACTCGTGCAAGTAAGGGGTACCCCAATCCGATGAGTTCATTCTAAAATTACACAAAAAGCTGTTTTCTGTATTCGGCGCAATTTTGCTGTTTTCTATTTTCAGATAAGGCCCCGTTCGGTGTTGATTGGTTCTGTTGATAGTATAGAGCAGTTGGTTGATTGTTGATACGGTTGATTTGTCGCACACGAGCAGGCACAGAGGCGTCAGGCATCGGTCCCTCGCTAGGTCACGGTTGATGCAATACGCCGAGCAACAACGATAACGATTATGAATAACATCATCCTTCAGCTGAAGTCCCATTCTTCAAATTCTACCATTTAACACCACCATGACACACTCTCAGCAGCAGCAGCAGCAGCAGCAGCAGCATGATTCATGCTTGAAGCCCTCGTGGAACGGAGGTGCAGTAAAGCGGACGATTCGAGGATAGCGAAACATCTTTTTTTTATCGATATCGGTGCAGATTTTTATTCCTTACGCTGTATTCGCCATTCGCAAGTTATTGATCCAATGCCTCCCCCAGCCAGCTTCACAATGCCAAGTGCTCCAGCAGTGTGGGAAATGATAATTGGAAAGAATAGCGTGGAAAAGTGTGAAAGCGAGGTAGAATTTTCCGCGCAATAGTTTTATGGTAATTTCGTTCCACCGGCCATGCCCACGTGACGGTGTTGCATTGGAGCAAACAAGAAACGAATCTCGCCATTGGCTGTCAGGAGATGTTGCAACTTGCTTGATTTCTTGCGATCGCTTCTTGACATTTAAAAAACAACATTTCTATCCTTCTAATGGGCTGATGGGCGTAATGGTGTCTTCCTGCAAGCATCAGCTAATTGGATCGCTGCACAATATTTCGAGAATTGTTCCTTGAGCGCCAATTATTCTTTTCCAGCAGTTAGCTGTTATCGATTGCAGTTAATGACTTCTATTTTAAAAAGACTGGCGATAATAGGAAAATGTGGACACTGTTCCTTTTTCTTTGGCTCTACAACTTCGAGAGGGCAGACCAGAGTTTGTTTGCATGACTTGAGGCTAGATGCTCAGCAAGTGGGATGCTGCTCCAAGTTGGATAAAGTATGGATCTAGAGACGACCCGGTCTTCATCCTATCTAATTCTCGTTAATGTGTGGCCATTAGCGCTGATTGAGTGTTCAAACTGACTGTCCACTGACTTCTTACTGGGTAAAAAAACCGGAAGCTTTTGCTTACTTTTCCATACCAGCTTTCGACACAAGCGAATAAACCGTACAGACCTTCGCTATGTGGCCATGAAGAACACTTTCGAGGCATTTTCTTTTTCGGTCTTCTTCCATGGCAAACACACGTCGCCTAGTTGTCATTTAACCCTCGCTCGCAATGTGGAAAATGGGCTCTGAAACTCACTGCTACGCTCGAAGCTGAATGGAAACAGAAACAGATAAGAAAAAAAAACGCAAGCGAATTCATCCATTCAAAGGAACGTCAGTGAATGGGAAAACAACACCGGCTCAGCACGGCGCTCTCTCTCTCGCTCTCCTTCTGTTTCTATCTCGCTTATTGTCGTCGACTTGTCGACTTTTCTGCCCGCATTCCACGGCATCGTCATCATCATCAGCCGCCATCAGGGTGGTACGGTGTTGTGTGCAGGGAAACCCGAAACCGTTCGAGTGACTTCTACACACACACACTGTGAATGACGCATTCCTCTCACACATGCGTGCCATATGTGCGCACGCGAAGGTTTTTCTTGTTTTCCCTACCGCCTTTACCCTCTCCCTCTTCCAAGCATTGTTCCTTTTGCCGGGGTTCAATTTTTATTACAACACAACAACAGTCTGCCTAATCGGGACTGCATCCCCGAAAATTGATGTCACCACTCGAAATTACAAAAATTTCGCTAAAATGGTGCGTGCGCGCGCACGCTCACTCACCCTGGCTGAATTTTCCGCCGCGAACATTTTACTCCCTACTTAAAGCGATATGCGCACCAACGCACACACACACACACGAGCATTCTGCAGCAGCGAAAATGGTTCGAATATAGGGCAAAAGAGCAAAAATAGTTGAACAAAATTAAATAGAATGTTCTTGTTAAATGCTTCAATCGAGTCGGCTTTTGGTGAGTAAGTTGCATCGGTGCATTGTGCACTTTTTCTTTATCCTTATAATTGTACGTTTTGCTTCTTCTGCTTTGACAATACAACCTCCAAGAGGTATTGGTTTGCGGTTTTTGACTTTCCTGAATTGATTTTGCCCGTAACGGCATAGTCAGTGAGAGGACCTCAGATAGAATTTAGAAGTCAGAGCTTACATTTTATGACTATTGTGACTTGATTTTACCCGTAGCTGGATAGTCGGTGAGAGGAAAAGTATTTAAAAAAACCTCCAAGAAGTCTTGATTTTGACGACAATACGGCTTCAAGCCGTCATCATAAATATATAAATAAGTCTTGGTTTTGAGATGCCTGGTTTCCTTGGCTCGATTTTCTTTGGCCTCCGCACAACTTCCAACGAGTCTGACTATTGGTACAATCAAGTCGAGAAATCAAGGAAAATTTCAAGCCAATCCCTGATTCCTTGACTTGTTTGTACCAATAGTCATTTGGACGATCCGGACGGCTAGGAAAACAGCCTATGTTTCGTCAGGAACTTCATCTCTTAAGCTCTCGGAACGTCGCGAACTCTAGTCATGACATTACTGGTTTCCTTGACTTAGTTTTAACCCGTAGCTAGATAGTCAATTGCCGCATACCGGGAGACCGGGCGTCCGGGTGGAAATTTAGCCGTATGAGCACCGATTCCCATCTCCGGACGTCAGAGAGCATTTCTTGTTACATTTTCCATTTGAACTGTAAACATTTCAAAGATCTTAGCCATTTTTCACTTCCTTTCCGGGCATCACCGGACGTAACCATAGTGAAAGAAAAATATGGTACGCAAAAAAAACAAAACTCGCTCCGTATCTGCTCGAATTTATGCTCGCAACAGAAACGGGACGGTACGGAACTGCTCGAATCGGGCATCGGTTAGTTACGCGTGCCTTGTCTGCCCGAATGATGATGATGATGATGATGGAACGCGATCTCGCACAGCAGACACGGCATATTTTTGGGGTTGTGCTGCTTCGATGTCTGTGTGTGTGTGTGCATGCAATAAAGTGGTGTTTGTGTGTGCGTGCACGGGTTAGAAAGGCGTAACGAAAGAAGACGGGTGCGCATAGCGAACCGACAACACACAGGAAGGAAGGGAATAAAAAAGAACCTTTAAGCATACAAATGTTGCCCCTTAAACGCGCGCACACACACACACACACACATCCACGCACGCATATTCGCGCTGGTTGATAATGGAGAGACGGTATTCTATTTCGTTGGTATGTTGCTGCTGCTGTTGCTTGGGTTCGGGGCTTTTGCAGTTGTATTGATGTTTGATGAGACTTTTTTTGGGGGGCCGTCGCTATTATTCTCACACCCGGGGGGTCGGGGGAACCCAGGGCGGGATTGATTGAATGCAGTTTTTGCTCTCCACCGTTTCTTCCTCTTCTGCTCGGTCCTATTTGTACGGCCTGCGCTAACGGGACACTAATGCGACCACGCACACACACACGCACACGCACTTATGTACACAAAACATCGGCAGGAGCGGAGTGCGTTAGGCAACAAAACAATACAGTGTCGGCCAGTGTGCCGCCCTTTTACACTCACATTCGTGTGGATTTTTAATACGCACACACACACACGCGCGCAGAAGAAACATGAACAAAACGCATTCAGTACACTGGTTTGGAGAGTTGAGCATATATGTTGGAATTGCAATTAAATAATACAGCAAACGCACTATGATTCGGCTTAACTAAACGCACACACACACAAAAACACAGCCGTTAAGCCTCGAAGGCCCGATTTGACACCGATTCTGACAGCGCAGCCCGACCGACCGAGCTTTGCATTCCGTCAATTCATTTTCCACAAACACATCCGCACAGTTTTTCCCCCCCACCCAACGCTATGCGCACAATTTTGCATTCGTTTGGGTGTGATTTTCCGGCTTAACTTTACCTTTTCTATGTTTGGCTTATGCTACTACATATTCCTTCTAGCAACCAAAAACCCCCAAGAACGTCACACGCATAATCGATCACACGTCCACAAAACCAGACCAGAGTCACACAAACGCAGCACTACCATAAAATACAACAAGAGAGAGAGAGTGCGCGAGTGTGCAGGCACGCACGTAAACGCGCTTACACACCAGCACACACACACACACGCGCGCGCGCTTACACACAACACACAGCCGCGCTGGAGAACCTCTAGCGAAGGGAAAGTGCTCCCTGTGCGGTCGATGCTTGAAACAGAAATGCCGAGTGCAGTCAACTGACACGACTGCGACCTATACCCGGGCCACACAGCACTATGGGCTTAAATCATCCCACTGCTGGTGTCAGTAGTGTGCCGGTGGAATATTATGGTGTGGTGTGGTGAATTTCTGCTCACTCTCTCTCTCTCTTTCTCTCTCGCTCTCCACAACGACGCCCGGGGTGCGAGGACGCTCCAAACATTGGTGCGAAAATTTCACGCATGCGATTTAGCCCGCGCGCTTAGCGCAAATGTGTCCGATCCAGAATCGATCGATTTTAAGCTGAGCTCGCGCGCGCTGTTGGTACGCTATGGAGGATTTATTTTTGCGAGCAAGAACAAATCACACTTTGATTTGGGATTTGAGTTGAATCCTTTTGAGAAAGTTGAAAAAAGAGAAGGTGTTTTCTCTCTCCAAAAATTAACACCACATGGTTCCAGGCCGCTTAGTTTGGCTAAGCGTTGGATTCGAATTCAACTAATGGGTCGTCCATAAATTACGCGACGCTCGAATGGGAGGGTCCGTAGCTGGAGCGGTACCCAGACGGGCTTCGGTCTTCCATCAAACCGTGCCATGCTTTATAGTGAAGACAAATTTTTGCTCACATCATCAAATTTCTGGAAGAATAATAAAACGATTAAAAGGGGAAGTACGGTCACTATGTATAAAACTTTGATCGAGGGGCAGAGTGTCGACTGCGTCTGGAATAAAGCCGCCCGTCTGACTACTGCTTAGAATAAGCGGTAAATGCGCTTTCCTGTGTGTAGGAGGAGGAAACGGCGTCGTTCTGCATCAAATCCCATCCGGAACGTTCTCCCGTAGTAAGGACTAATAATAATAAAATTATATGAATATATGAAACTCCCTTATGAAACTCCCTTATGGAGTTCGGACCCTCTACATGATCGAACAATCATCCCGAGACCACACAGCTTGCTTATAGGGCGATATGTGTCTATCGAAACGAAGGAGCCTCTAGAAAACTCGAAGCCCCTAACATCTGCACCAGACTAATCCCGACTATCACAATATCCTTATACTTGGAACAAGAAAAATGCCACAAAAGAGCTAACTAAACTTTTAAATTTAATCCAAAAAGTAAGGAAAATATGGATGGTGTCCTGCGTGGCGTAAAGTATGGACGACCCCTAACCACGTTCTTTCCGGTGATCCGGTGGTAAAATTTTACGTGGGCGCACCGCTGCGCATGGACATCGCCGCGGAAAACTTATTCGCGCACAGATGACATCAATCGGTCGAAAATAAACCAATGTTTCGCATCGAATCGCCCGTTAGTTTACCGATTATTTGGTTTATAGCTGTTTTTTTTTCTTCTTCCATTCACTGTTCCCTTTTTTTCCCCGATGGTGCAGAATTGAATCGCAGGCTATGGTAAAAAAAAAACAAAACACCCACCCACATCTAAGGAGCTGCTAGGGAGTTTGCTGCGATTTTTCCCCGTTGATTATTTTTATATCACAGATAGTGTAGGCGTGTGCGTAGTGAGGTCATGCGAGCATTCCTTTACATGGCTTACTGTTTGAAGCAACAACAAAAAAAACTTTGAGCACTTATGGTAAGTTAAGTGACCATAGTGCGCTCGGGACCAAAAATCCGCAACTGGAGCAATAGTCGGCCACGATCTCACTATAGCGAGTGAACGGGATAGTCCGGGGTTTTGTGTAACCCGTTGTTATCTCGTTCGCACCTACTCACTAATCTGCGGACAAGGTTGGCCCCGGCCTGTATCCCGTCAACGGGGGACTCGGGCGTTTGAATTGACCGTTTACCGGTTCCCGGTTCCCATCCACCATTAGAACTGGTTTGTGATCGCGCACACACACACAGCGAGATACGGTCCCCATATTCCGGTTTACAGCCATCTAGAAACCGCCAGAGCAGTGTGTGGTTTTTCATCACCATTTCTGTATTAACACACGGTTTGTTTATTCAAGACTTTCGTCACACACCGGCAGTGCGGGTTACCGGCACGCCCTTACACCTTGCGATAAGCAATCAACGCATCGCGGTTCCAGCGGTACGTAACAGTCCCTTCTACCTTGACGGTAGCACCATCACCATTGTGCGTTGTGATAATTTTTACTCTCATTTCACAACCGTCAGACACACACACACAGCGCATGTAAAAGCGAAAGAGTCACGTTTTACACATTGGCCGTTCCGGCATGACATTTCCACATGTCGGGTCGGGCGATTACGCGAACGTCACGGAAGCATGGACGTGCGAAGACGTGTTGTTGGTCATACACGCAGACCGAAGTCACCAAATCGGCCGGTCACTGTCTGGTTGGAAATGCTAATTTATAAGCAACTAGCAAAAACACCACCCTAGGAAGTCGCACTAAAGGCCCAAGACGTTCTACATGACGACCAGTTTTAACGACTAGATATCCAACCTCTTAGGGTGGCCCGGTGGTAGAAAGTGGCACCGGTCTTCACACGGCAGGATCATAGTTCAAGTCTTATCTAGGCTGTTACCCCGTAGTGAGGAATGACTTTCCAGCTACGTGCTATCATTAAGGCTAGTAAGCCAAAACATGGCAGATCAATTCTTCAGCGGTAGAGCAACGCACTTTCATCGCTATCCCTGATGGACAGTCTTGAGCACAGAACGAGTCGCTCAAACCTACGACCAGCAGCAGAAGCACAAGCAGACACAACCAGACGAGATGATCAATGATCACGACGCTCACCCATCTTCCGCAAGACTCGTCCCGTCAGGGTCGTAGATGTCGGCTACCTGTCTCTCTGCAACCTGACCGAAACCGATTAGCCGATCGAAACTTTAGTGTCATTTGGCAAGACACCGGTCGGGTCTGTCTGACTGGCTACCGTCGCACACGCAGCACGCATCTTCCTTGACCTTGGGCTTCAGCCAGTGCAACACAACGCGCATGTGCTTAAGGCAGGTCAAGGCAAACAATACGCGCGCGCGTGTGTGTGTTTGTGTGTCGGTTAACGAGACTGGTAGGAACTGAAACAGGTACCAAGTGTCCGGATGGAAGGATATCGACCAGACACGGTTCGAAGCAAATTTCAACGATTCTTCTTCTTTTTCCGTGGCAATACAAAACCTCGAGAGATCTCGGCCTGCCATTTCTAGGTTTATGTGACTTTGAACTTACCCGTAGTAATGAAGTCGGCCCTACGTCTGGATGGGATTTGAACACCGGTCTTGGCGTGTGAAGACCGCCCCCAAAGATTCTTTAATACCCATATTATTAAAGAAACTGCTAACATGGCCATATAGCCTTTTAAAGTGATTTAAATCACTGCTGGCGAAATGGAGCAGATGTTGAGCAAGTCTTAAAGTGATAGCACGAACGATACTTAATATCCCAACTTCCCCATGGAGATTAAAGTTCCAAGTCTCTTTTCTTTCCCAGTACGCCCGATACAAAATACCGATTCTACCAGACAATAATAAAAACAACGCTGCTACAAGCTGGCCCACCTTGACGCGTTTGAAGTCCGCAACTCTTCACGAACGAGATCAATGTCTTGTTCTTGGTATCCGCTTTGATCGTTGTTTGGAAAAAGAAAAACATCCGGAAGCTGGGGCACGTTTGCGGATGATTGTATTTTGCTTTGCTAGACTACATGAAAGCAGTGTCGGGCAAAGGGCAATGCACCCGGAACACATCCGTATGGGAAAATGCATTTTCCCCCGGACGGAAACTAAATATAGGAAGAGTCTCTTAGGAAGACTTCAAACGTCTTCCAGCAACCGGACGCGGTTTTATTGATTTTTACCCATTCCGGGGACGCTTAGCAGTCAAAGCGTTATGGAAGCACTGGTGGAATCAAAAGTAATACCAAATCAAACAGAATGCGATTTCTTTGCATCGGATCGGTCGACCGTGAGCATTGCCGGCATTTACCATTTACACCGCGAGTTTTTATAGCTTTACACCCATCCGCCACGTTGGTGGTGGATCCGGGGACATCTTGACACAAGCTCGTACACGACGGAAACGTTGCGACGGCATTCGCCAGCGTTCTCGAGCGCAGTAAAATTTAGAACCGCTCGTAAAATCTCGCTCGTCAAACTCGGTTTGCTCGGCGACTGCAGCAGAAGTGCAGCGCTTGAGCGTCACAGCAAATGAAATTTGGTGCAATGGTTTGTCAATGGGGCGTTCTCCCCTTCTTGGTTGGTTCTGAGACGTGGGAGCCCCACGTTCGGTATAAAAGAATCGTAAAATGAATCGCCGCGACGCTGCACGCCCCGCCAGCAGCCACTTGAGCCCTTGTTCATCTCCATAAACAATCAAAATCCAGCTGCAAATCCGTCGAACGGATTTAACCGTCACCGTGATTTTCATTCACCACTTTTTTTTTAAATCACAAACGACCATTATTGATTTCAGGAAACCGGTTACCGAGACAGGATAACCTTGCGTTTGTTTCTCCTGGTTTTGTTTTGCACCGTAAGGTAATTCGATTTCAGCACTTTTACGACCCCCTTTTACGGATGGTGGTTTTATTATACCGGTAGCGATACACACGTATGAATGCATGACTCACTTTAGAGCGATGCGAATTGAATTGCATTCGTTTTACTGGTAAGCTTTATGGTGGTTTGAGTGTACTGCTTGTTATTGCTTGTTACGACCAGCCCTTGAACTGATGAGCAAGCAAACGTTATTGCACTATCACTGATCATTGTGCAATAATTAAGATGATTTCCGATTGTGTTGACAGTAGCTCCTTATTATGTACAGAATTTTATCTGTGCAGTTGACATAACAATGGGGGGGGGGGGGACGAGTACGGTGAGAAAAATGCAATGTCGTACTCTTCTATCACTGCGTTGAGTTAGGAACCAAAATGGTGTCATTCAGTCGCCCATGCAGAGATTTTACCAATGTTTTGTAACTAACTATAAGACTAACTATAGTCGAAGTCTCTCTTCTCTTCCTTGGCACTACAACCTCTAAAGGTCCCGGCCTGCCATTTGCGGCTTTCTGTGACATGAGTTTATCCGTAGCAAGGAAGTAAGTCCAGCATACGGGGAGGGATTTGAACCTCGGTCCTGTCATGAGAAGACCAGCGCCTCTGCCTCCGGACCGCCCCAATGGTCGAAGTTCGAAATCCATCCGAACCATCTCTACTGACGGAGGACCGACACCTCTAACTAAGGGGTAAAAATTAAGCCCAGGAATCCAGTAATTGCAGGCCAAGGAACATCATAAGGACGATCCGACCTAAGTCGAAGATAACCTAATACAGACATCTGCTAAAAAACTTAGGCGTCCTTACTTTATCTAAGCTACCTGATACATAGCTGCCTTTAATATGTTTTCAGATCTTGCAAGGCTTTCTTGGGCCTGCTGATGGTAGATGTGACAGCAGGACCGATCTTCACACGGCAGGACCGGGGTTCAAGTCTCATCTGGGTCGTTCCCCCATAGTGAGGACTGACTCTCCAACTATGCGATAACAAGATGTCTAGTAAACCAAAACTGGCAGGCATGACCTAAGAGGTCGGTAGGCCACGAAAGAAGAAAAAGAAGGCCTTATTGATCAGTGAATGCTCCTTCCTAGTCATTGACAGAGGTGCTCCGATTAAGGATTTCCTCTGGATGCTTCTAAGTCACTAGTTGGCGCCTCTAGCGTTCTTAGAGTTGCTAAAGCTCACACAAGGATATCTTGTCCAAGATCTTCTTCTGAGCCCTAGAGAACAAATCCTCTTATCCTTGAGTCCAAGATTCGGAACTATAACATAATCAAAGATTCTTATTCTTCCCTGATCAGATTTTTTTTGTATTTCATTGCCTAATCTGGTCATCGGACTGAGACCTGATCCACATCCCGAACACTGCTGAACTGGGTATCTCGTTAAGACAATTCCTTCCTGATGCAGGATTCAAAGTTAAAGAAATAAGAATTTTCTGACATAAACCTTTAAAAGTTGTAAAGCCTAACAAGAAAAAGAAGACTAGTCCAGCAGCTTCTACACACATAGATGCTCTGATATGCGAGATAGAAAACGTGCATGAAGTATCACATACAGAAGAGATAATGTAGAAACACAGCACACAAAAAAACCTACATTTTGTACAATATCTTGTGTCAATCACTGTGCACACTCCCACACTCGACCTTCACCGTTCAAGTGCGACCTTACGCGCTTATCTGCCCCGTTCGCCTACCGATCTGTCTCTAATGTGCGGTGACTGTGTTCTACTCCACAACCGAACAAGTACGTGGAATGTCGTAGACGCTGGCAGGGCTGTGTCCATCCTGCGTCGTTCACATTCCTAGACGTAGACAACAGGCAAGCGGTTCCAGTTAGCAGGTATGGTGCCGGTATGAATGAATCTCATTGTACGGATTTGATTGATGTGAGCCACGAACCTCGGATACATTAGTGATGAGGTCTCGAGCGTTACAGCGTGCCATCAATACCACCGTGTGCACTAAGTGCACGGACAAGTGCGTGTCCATGGTTGCCGGTGTTATCTTCAACCGGCACCCAGGCAGCAAAATCCGTTGTCCGAAAGAGAAGAAAAGCGGGTGGTATCAATATCTCCAAAATAACCTAAACAAACACCAGCCAGGCTGATTGCAGCCTGGCAGGGTGTTAAATTTCATATCCACTCCCTCCGGCCCAAAAACAGACAGCAGGCCTCATTTTTCAAACCAAGATTCCGCGAATAGATTAATCGTTGGAACATTTCAATTTTATTCCTCTACCAACAGACCGGCCTGTGCCCATCTGCTTTGCGGATCTGTTTTGCAATTCTTCTCAAGTTGGCCGGCTGCTTGATGTTCTCTCTGGGATGCTGTCTATAACTTATAGCAGCGAAAACTTCGACTCAACGCGCAAAGATTTAGCACCATCTCGTGTCTCGCTCACACACTTTGTCTCGTGTGCGAACTTCAAGAACAGTAAACAATCAGACTCGCTGGTCTCTTAGTATAGCGCTCCGACTAAAACCGGGGCCAACTGTTCACTATAATATAATCGTGGCCAAAAAACGATACGGATAGTGTGTGTGTTTTAACGTAGCTATTAAATTGCATGCGAGAGCACCATACGAAAATATAGCAAACAAACTTTAACCAACTGGTAACGCAGAGATGATATACTCGTACGCCCCGATTTGCAGAAAAATGGAGGACCGCCATCGCTGACAGAAGAAGAAAAAAAGATGGAGAACAATCACCGAGAATGTATGATCTCAGCCAACAGTTCATTCTGTCGATTACTGAGATACAATGCGAGCAAAAACCCTAACTATATGGCAGACAACTGAAACACAATTCTGCTTCAAAACCCAAAGCATGCCCATCATACAGTAAACCCGAGAATAAAACCGATTAGAATGAAAACGAACGAAACGGTACAAAAACAAGCCGGACAAAGTTGCTGTACACAGTTAGAAATCATAAGAGAATTATAAACGAACAACTAAGCAACAACAACGAAAAAAACAGAACAATATGGCAGCGGGTAGAGGGGCACAGGATAATGCTATTAAAACACACAAAAGCCCTGAACCTCGTACGTAAAAAAAAAAAACAAAATGGAATGAACGAGATGTGGCGAATACAAAACGAGAATATGAACAACGAAAGAGATTAGCACAAGTGATGAACAACAGTGCAATACTAAACTTCTGCACACTTATCAATCTCGTTAGAGTCGGTGCGCGTGTGAGGGAAAAGGAGAGAGAGAGAGTGAGAGGGAGAGAGCAATATGAAAAAAAAAACACCAACACGAATGAGAAAAGTTTCCATTATGATACATACTAACTCGGGCTTGATGATCCTTTGCTTAGTTTTCCTTTCTCTGTCCATTCCACCTTTTTTTACTCTCCCTCTCTCTCTCTCACTCTATCTCTATCACAGACCTCATGCATCCTCACACTAAACCAGGGCTCGGCAAACTTCTACTCTAGCTCTGCTTTGCTTCCGATTTGCTTTGTGGGGTGAAAAAAATGAATGGAATTGAATTTATCTGTCAAACTTTTTCTTCTGAAAAATTGAAGAAGAACAGAAAACAACAGCAAGTATTGCAAGGATGTATCGAGATAGAATAAAAATTCTATCTCAGGTGTTTTCAGGCATAAATTGAAGACTTGGGCTGGGCGAACGTAACTTCCCAGGTGCAACTGTTTGAAAACTGTGCTGTTGCTGGGAGTGTTCTTAGAACCGGTAGTCAATAATAAGTTATTCGCCGAGTAATAGTATAGGAACAGGGTAGATGGGGCAGAAAAGGGTAAGAGAAGGAATGTTGAATCATGGGTATTGCCAAGCTGGGTCAATAATAACTAATTGAAGTTGGCAATCGGTTTGTACGTGCCTTTCTTTGAACTATGACATTCTGACGTTTGGACCGTTTTATTGCCCACATACAGTGACATTTGTTTGTTGACTGGACGCCCAGAAGATCTATCCAAGGAGATCTCAAAAAAAGTTTCAGAGAGATGTTTCTATCCGCCAGGCTTTAACAGAAAAATTCTTAAGAAGACTTTAACCAAGGAACGCTTTAATGCAACTTCTACGACCAATAGTTAGGTGTCATTTGATTAAACAACTTCCAAGGAAACTATCGAGTGGTCCGAGTTCGAAGAATTTGTTTACAGGAACAAATGATGATACGGTACCTCGACCGATACTGTATCTCCACTAGCCGCCCAGATCGATTCGTTTCATCAGACAAACTTGAGGATGTTCCCGAGAAGGTGCAATCAAAGTTTCAAACTATATTGTTGGCTGGTGTGAATGATAGGAGGTTTGGTAACGTCCAATGGTTTGAAAATACACGGCCCATTGAATAACGTGTTGAAACGAGTGCATAAGTATAAATCGATATTTTGACACGAGACTGACTGGGTGCTTCCCTAGTTAAAGGCCAACTACTCTGAGGATTAAAACATTGTTTAAGTCAAAAGTGTAATTATGCTTATACTAGGTGGGTGATGGAAAACAAGAAGTTTTGACTACCTAGAACCCTAGGGTCTGGAGATGCTTCTGCTTCTTCTTTAGCACTTTAAACTCGAAAGGTCTTGCAGGAATCCCATTTCTGGCTTTCTTGACTTATTTTTACCCGTAGCTGGGTACTTAGTGCCTTATGTAAGAGGAGACTTTCCGGACCCTATGTTCTAACCGCTAACGACTCAGCCTCTAGACCGTTCTTGGAGATTATCAAAGAGAAAACCAAAATGATGATGTCTCCACCATCAGAACTCCTGCTAAACCGGTCATTATACGGTTTGAGGAATCTTCTTCTCGCTCGTCGTGCTACTAACAAAGCTGTGACTGTGTAGAACATTTTGTAGAACAACAGTACTCACATACGCATCTCTAAGGCATAGATTCTAGATAGGGTTTTAAGCCCCATATGTGCAATCAATAAGTCGCATTGCAAATGATGAGTCTGACAAGCTGGACCTGCTCTAGGGATTAGAGTCACCAGGCTCTGGTCTGCCATAAGAATAGCACCGGATGACTCACTGCTTATAATCTTTTTCGGGCCCGACCACAACAACGGAGTTGGAGTCGGAGCTAGTAGACCCAAGCTGAAATGAAGTGATGGCGTTAATGCGCCGGAATATTCAAGTGATAGATGAAAGTCGCAAAACGGGTTGCAGAGCTTGATATGTAAGCAAATAAGCCTGGATCTGAACCCATTGAATGATACCTCTTGGACATATGTTTATCCACCATCCTGCCAAACATTTTAGCATCCTAGGGTGGAAATCCTGAAGACTTTTGTAACACACCAGTCAATATCTGAGGACTACATCACAAGACGTGTTAGAGCTTTCTGCGTTCTGGCTGGAGAATCGTAGCACGTGGCAATATCTTGGTGGCAATGTCTAGGTGGTAGACCTCTGTCAAGGTTGTATTGTACATTGAAAATGGCTTTGATTATTCGTTGTCCTTGGTGAGAGGACTTGTCAAAGTGTACTAAACAGTTCACCTTTCAAAAAGGCACATAACATTCGCTATCAGTAAGTTGAAGAGTTACTAAAACTTGGTTAATGTATTCCGGTCCTACCGAATGTTTCCCTGGAAAACACCAGAATTATCATTAAAAGCAGCATAGTTTTTCACAATCCCCGCTACCATTGCGTCCAACTGCGCCACGCCGTTACGTGTGTGGGGTTTCGAGAAAATGGTTTATATAGTTGATTAGATCGCACAAAATGAGAGCTTGCTGGCGTTGCTGGCCTCAACACTGCCCCTGTGATTGTGTTATTTTTGGGGCGTCTTTTATTGTTATTCACACGCTACACAGCTTAAATTGCTCGTAAAACGTGTAGCACGCCGCCGCCGCGGGTGCATGGTGCGAGCAGGGCGGCAGCGAGGAAGTTGATATGTGTTTGTTTGCTTTCTTGCCTGCTTGCTTTTTGTTTTGCTCAGTAAATCGAAACATTTTTAAACATTGCTTCTTTGGTGGGTTTCCTTTGATGGTCCGTGCAGCTCGCTTCTGCTCGACCGGGCCACCGTGTGGGCTGACTGGCATACCCTGCCCGAAACTTTGATGATGAATTATAAACGTTATGTTTGCCTTTTCACTCTCGCTCTCTCTCTCTCTCTCTCTCTGTCTCTCTTGCTCGTCTGTATCTTTCAACTCGAATTCTAACCCATTCTTTTTGGGCCCGGTTAGTACTGGTCCCAGGCAAACTGTCAGGGAAGAGTAATTTCTTTGAATTATTCCGTTCTTTCTCGACTCGACTTCGAGCGCTACGGGCACTTTTACCTCCCAACAGTTCTTGCGAAAATACTTCACGCTCGTACTTGACCTGAGGCGATGGACGGAAAACCTGTAAAAGCATTGTTTGATATTTCATTCAAACGTTTCGTGACGTTCACGTGACGCTCCAAACCATACTTTGTTGCTAAACATTTCTTCCGAACTAGAGCATACCGTAAAGATGGCTCTCTTTTATCTGTATTTCCAATTTCCCAAAACCAAAATCAACCTCCCGCCCCATTTCGGTTGGTCAGAGAATGCTTTCGATTGCGGTATCACTGTAGCTTTTGCTGGTGTGGTAGAAAAGGATGGTTTAAGGGTGGTTGTACTTACTTGGACAAGCTGGTTATCGTAGGCCAAAAAGAAGGATATGCACTTGGTTTCTTTTTTTTTGTGCTGTTGATAGCTTGACAGCATCAGGATATGTTGGTCGAACAAAGTAAATCAAACCACAGACGGACGCAAACAGAAAACACACAAGAAACACTAGTTTGTTTAAATTGTGGCAAACATGGATCCATGCAGTTTACTACAGGCAGGTATCGGCTACGCTAAAGCTAAGGGTGTTGCTGAGGATGAGCTGTCACCATGTTTACAACACTTTGTAGATCGAGATATAACAAACAACAAGAAGAGGTAAGTTGCTTCCATAGGATATTACATCAAAATCGCTTATTGTTTTCAACATGGAGATACTTGTTGTATGTCCTGAGAAGCCAGAAGGGATATTCCTTACCATATAAAACAAAAAAAATGACTGTATGTATAGTGTGTGTGTGTGTGTTTTTGTGAGAAATTATATTTTACTTCTATATGGTTCTCTGCTCTGCAAGAATAACGGCTAATTCAAAATTCATTTCAGTATGAATGTTCATTACGTAGACATTAAATTCGAGTGAACTTTGACATGAAGTAATTTTGACATTTCTGTACCACTGGATTTACTAACAGGAGACTGGAGCTCAAAAATATACCTCACTGGGCGCACAATTTGGAAGAAAAAAAAAAACAAAACGAAACTCAAATACTACGCAATTCTACATATGCAACGCTGGCCTACAGCAAAAACAAACGGAAAACCAGTTTGACAGTTAAAACTAAGTCGCCATTCGTAGGAGCGTAACGAATAAAAAAAACATGAAAATGATCTACGCAGGAATCTTTGAACAAGAATCTCTAAATCCTTGCTTAACACAGCCCAAAAGCACACAAGAAACACAGGGTGGCATGCACACACACATACATACACACACACGCACAACGGAAGCGAGAGGAAAGATGGCGATCTAACGACTCACTTTGGTTGTCGTCAGCCGGGGCGACGGTAACTCAATGATGGGTTGCTTATCAACCTCCTGCTGGAGCTGAAGCTGTGGCGGTGACTGCTGCTGCTGCTGCTGCTGCAACTGTTGCTGCTGCTCCTGTTCCTGTTGCTTGATGCGGTTTGCCTGTTTGGGGGAAAAAAAAGGAACCAAGCTTAGTACGCTGAAGTTTTACCAAAGGTTATGGTCCTCTCTTGTAGGAATTTCGATTGGATGCGATCTCCTCCATTATCGCTTGGGCGTAGATATGGGCTTACGTACACTCACTCTCGATTTGGCGGCATGGTGCGGTAGCGGGATTGAGTCCGTACACACGGTGTAACGATCACTCGGTTTGTCTGTACGACGTCGGGGCGACACGTACGACGATATACGATGCCGCGAATGGCGAACGATCGACACCCAATCGATCATGATTCGCAAAGGAACTACTGGCTAAGTAATCAACACTACTGACATAACGCCTAGCAAGGCACGAGAACTTTGGCACCACTCAACTGACCGTTGGACATTACCAAGAATGTCTGGCTGGAGGTAAATTGATAGAGAGATTGAGAATGGTTGATAGCTAGTGTCCGGATGTTAAGAACTCTGATTATCTTGAGGTATGTGGCTGTTTAGGCCGGAGAGATCTCAGGTGCACCAGAGCTCCAAAATTCTAATCTCCAAAATACACTTCACATTACTTTTCTGGAAACCGACTGCCCTAGCGCTGGAGCTGTGACTACCACACACTGCCTAGCACACTCACTAATATTCTACACAAAGATCACCCACAAGGGGTAAAACACACACACCTTCCAACAATCTTCACGGACATTAGGCGGCCAACTGATGCGACCTTTCAACCTTCCATTCCTTCACGGACAGTATAATTTCATTCTTTATCACATTCTTTTTCTCCCCCCATCCCTGCAATCCGACGACACCACGTGGAAACGTCAACCCACTTAGGAGATAGAGAGATATAGAGCGTAGGCAAACATGCACGACAGCGGAAACCAACATCGGCAAACATTATGGGATTAATAAAATAAAAATAAAACCTAGCCTTGACAGGGAAGGGAGCGAACTTATGAGGCACACTTTGGCTGTAAATCGCCTGTTAGTCCTGAACACCGCTTCCCTACACCTCTACGACGTATCACGCAGTGTTTGAGTTCTTGGTTTCACAACACACGGCACAAGGTACACTGCGATTCCCACGCCATTAGGACATTAAGTTTGATACGGCTGTTTATCTCTCTCTCTCTCGCTCTCTGGATAGATAAGATGACTACTCTCCTCTACCGACAACTATGTTTGCGCGCACGTGTAACACGTCTCACACGTCTCCTGATATCGATCAGGCAACAGTAACCTAACCAGGTGTAATAGGTGATCGCCACCTAGCACCGGAACCAATTAGCAACCACTGACGAACGTCGAACTAACAATAGTATCAGACACAAAAACAAAGTAAACAGCGGGAAAAAAAAAGAATTAAAACAACAGTACAACAAAATACAAATCCGACTACACACACGCGTCCGCGGTCCAAAACAAATCAATCTCAACTAGTCCCGTGTCCCGCCCAGAGTGGCGCGGAGAGTCACAAACCTTGTTGGCGTCCACCAGGGGGCGCATCAACAGTGTTGTGTCCCGGGGACGCTACGACACCAGGAGCCAGGAGGAGGGGGAGGGGGCAGAATCGAAATGGAAGGGACCACTGGGGATGGTGGAGGAGAGTGTAAAACTCGTGTATGATGATACCCCGGTACAGTAAGGTGGTAGGCAAGAAGAAGAAGCCACAACAACAACAGCAACCAGCTACCAAAAACTCGATCCTCGAGAGATAGAAAAGCGAAGCCGTCAAGAGAAAGAGCGTACACATCGGGCAGACTTTTTTTTTTGGCGTCCGAAATTAAGTTACGGTATACTAAAACGCACCCAAAACCTTCCACGGGAGTGATGTGAGCGTGAGGTTACAGGAACGGTGCGCTCGGGAGGATTTTTTCTTGGGAGAAAGAAATGCTGGCATGGTGAAGTAGTAGACAGAGATTGAAATCAACACGACACGTTGCGCGGTTCAGAGCGAGAGAGTGTCTGAGATCCGTAAACCTTTTCACTGACAGCATTGACCGAAGCCGCGGCGAAAAGATGGCGACCGCTAGCCAGAAGAAGAGCTCTTGGGTGTCATCGAGTCGGATGCCACACTATTATTCTGCTTCTCTTAATATAAACCTACCGCCATCGCTACACGCTATACCCTATGCACGAGGATTGATACGGTACGATCGGTAACCCCCGGGGGCCCTCTACACCGGTGTGGTCGTCCATCTTGCAAGCGGTACGGAGGTGCGAGCGTGTTCTACGGAGGAGATGTGTATTTACGATCCTCGGCCGATAGGCAGGCAGCATGAAAGCAATCGGGCAGCCGCATGTGTTAGCCAAATGTGCTCATATTTCACACCGAATTGCACAAAACGATTCACTACTCACCGTTGTGCGCACCGGGAGCATGTGCCAAAAAAGGATGGATGTGCAAAGGGGTTCATCATAAAATGCCTCCTACAGTGCTACATGGCATTTAGTAGCGTGCGTTTCTGGCCGTGCTAAAGGTGCTTGAACGTATAATATGACCGTGTGTGCACCACACCATCAGGCAGAAGATCCTCTCGTTGGATTCAGGGATCGGCAAGCTAAACGATCGAGTATACTAAATTCTGATTTTTATCTCATTAGCTAATAGGTACATAGTTCAAGGTTTTTTTGTGTTTGGGCTGTTTAGTTGATTGGTGTTGTTGGTGGATACGGCCCCTTTGAAGGCCCTAAGTGGATTGGAAGTCAGGCAGGCCTCTACTTGACTTCCTGTCCTCGTATCTACCGCAGCCGATATTTGATCAAACGTATAGGAGAACGGTTCCGGTCAGGATTCGAAAAACGCGTCCTTTCTTGCTTTCAAACTTCTTCTTCTTCTTCCTTGACACTACAACCTCGAGAGGTCTCGGCTTGCCATTTCTGGCTTTCTGTTACTTCTTTTTACCCGTAGTAAAGTAGTCAGCTCCACGTACGGGGAGGCGTTCTGGATGGGATTTGAATACCGGTCCTGCCGGGTGAAGACCGGCGCCACTGTCGGCTCGGCCACCGGACCGCCTCACTCGGCTTTCAAACTGCACCACTATACTACACGGTTCCATGCTTCTCCCTAGATTAGCGAGAACTAGCGAGAAAACAACAATTTGCCTAGCTCAATCATTCAATTAAAACCATTCCAATTTACAACCGAGCGCATAACAAATCGATGCAACAGTGCAGCGATTGCAGACACTAGTACGGTAATTGGTTTAATTTGCATTGATAGACAGCGGCCGTGCCGTACCTGTGCAACTCTTCCCACTCAGCGCACAATCACGAATAATTTACGTTTGATCAATCCGATCGTTTGAATAAATCCAATTCTATGAAAGATAGCAGTGCGGTTGAACATTTGGCAAGGGAAGCTATCGTTGCTGTAATAAGCTTGTAATTATTGCGAGAATTTGGAAACATTTTGCAAATTGTTTCTGCCGAAAATGTAACAACTTCTTGCTAAGAAGCTCTCCGTCCAACCGATACTGGTTGCAAAATAAAGCGTTACTGGAGTTACGTAATTTTCCGAAGAAGCCAATTTTATTGCTATCGATTCCTACCATATTGGGACCGATAAAAATGTGCTTTTAATGTTTCGAAAATTCGTTAAAATATTGAAATTCAGCACTACGTTAACTTTTTTGTTTGGCAAATATCTATCAATTCGAATGCGTGCTGTTGTTCTCAACCACGATTGATTGATGGGAAGACAAAAGTAAACGGATAATTAGATATTTGCCTTTTTTAACATTACTATTATTTTGTGGAAAAATTTGTGAAGAAACAATTATTTTTTTTTTTTATTTTATTAATTCCACAAATTGTAAATCATTCCAAAAAAACATAACAAATCTGGATTGTGGTAAAGCAAATAATAATAGAAATAAGGGGTTAAAGACACTCCTTTAGGTACCTTTAGTACCTACCTAGTAGCTCCTTTAGTACCTAACTAGGTTAGTAGCTAAAAGTGAGTGCTCATGAGAGGAGGGGGAGCGGGAAGAGGTCTTTATTCAGACTCAATTCTATAAAAACACACTCTCTTAAAACTATAAAAAATATCCAGATTTTTTTTTAGGAAGATTGTTATTTAAAAGTATATTTTTTTGGCATATTTTAAAGCGATTTTTCGATTTGAGATTCAACGAAGGAATCGTTGTACTAACATCTTTGCCCAATTTGTAGTAAATGAAAACTCAAAATGTTACTAAAGTCGTTTCGTTTAAAAATTGACAATCATAACCACAATTTTAGGATTTTTAAAAATTTGGAGTTTAAATTCTATTATCCGTTTCTGGTAAAATCGGCATTTGGCAAACAATTTATTACCACATGAACATAGGGCAATCTTGTGAGATAGAATCTTACTTCAGCTGATACAACAACAAAAATCTCCATCTGTAATAACCGGTTTAGAGGACTTGCCGACCCCTGCCTAGCAGTAGTAGCGTGATTTATGTTGTAGTAAACCCGCCAAAGCAAACCCGTAGAGTGCAACGCTTCTTACCGGTGGTGCAGAATTGTTTACCGATAGGAAGGAAACCCAAAAATATCCCACCAAATCATAAGGAACTGCAGGCGTAGCTGTTCCTGCGTTCCGTTCGAGGAATGGGGCATGCACACAAGACAGACATATGAGCTTGTTATTAATTTGAAGTCGTAAAAACAGCTTCAATAATGTACCGGTAAGACCTACCCCCAACTAACCATCTCCGTCACCCCCCGGTTGCTATCTCAAGCAACGGCTAGAACGGTGGACCATTGCTGTGCCCAAATGCCCAAAGGCATTTCGTCGGCATACCATCACAGCGTACCTGATGATGCTGTGTTACGTTCTAATTTTAAAACAATTGCTTCTGCTTGCTCGGTGTGCAACTTGCGTGCTGATTAAAACTCACCCAGAGCGAGTGAGAGAATCTTTCGGTGAATATGTGTATCGGCCCTAGCGTAGTTTGAACACTATAACTAAGGAGAAACAATATCCCTGGTACGATTTCACGTGTAAGGATTCCGACGTCCTTGCCCACACATACTTACTTCGTTCGTCTTGATGGCATTGTCCTGTTCCCATTTGCTAGCAATCAGCAGTGTTTCTGCGGTCTTCTGCTGTATGGTTTTCGATTCGTCCAGTAGCGTCAGCTCGTAAAACTCTTGTATATCTGTGTGGGATGGGAGAGAGAGAGAGAGAACAAAAACACGGTACAGAAAGCGCATGTAATGTTGGTGTATGGAAGCCAAACAAATAAGAAAGTCTCAGAAACAACCAATGAAACGATTAAGTTAGATGATGATTCGTTATGATATCTGACGGCAGAAATATAAAATCAACTACCCTGCCTCCACAGTCGACAGCCGAACTAGTAGTCGACTACATCATCTCAGACAAAACGGCGTCCATTTGACCTTCCTCTTGTGGTGCTCGACTCTGGTTTTTTTGCGACCGAGGGCCCAGGAAGTATTGTTTCGATCCTCAGCATGGATGTCGGTGCGGAACGAACATCAACAACATGGCGAAACCCCTGTTCCTAGAAAGTTTTGCACCAGGCGGGCCGGCCGGCAGTCTTACAATACAAGTCGATCCAACCCCGTCACTTGCCGTCGGGGGTGGGGGGGGGCACGAGTTATTGGGAAATGTAATAGGATTGGAGGCAAAAGTTCCAATCATGACATTCAGCAGCGTTCAGCCACCAAGACTTTACGCATCTCAAAACAGCTCTCGTCAGAGACTCCATTGTCCCCGATGATGCTGGATGCATTGAAGGTTTCTTCTTCACTATTTTATTGTTGTTGTTGTTGCTGTTGCGAAATGTAGGACACGTGCAATCCTCCCCATCCAGCTCCTCCTTCGTTCCGGTTTCCGTTCCGCGGAAAATGGTTGAAGAAATCGATCGCAGGCATCAGTAACCTCAACAGCAAACGGAAGAAAAGAAGATCCCCCGGCTGGTGGCGGGTGTCTTCACTGTACTGTCTCCCTAGCCGGGCGATCTTCTCCACGGCAGGTTCTCGCCAGATGGCCAGGTTTTCATGATTCCAAAACAGTAAAAAAAAACATGGAGAAAGGAAAATGGCGAAAGCCCATGACAATCGATGCGCTAATGGCAAACGAGAAAAAGACCAGCAATCAGGCAAGTTCTTTTGCATCTCATTTCACTGGCTAAATGAGAAAGATTGAACAAGCCGTTTGGCAGCGTAACGAAACTGCCAAGTCACATAGAGAGAGAGAGAGAGATACACACACACATTTTTCGCACACGATAAGGCACGGGAAGCAGCTTGCGACGGCACTGTGTGTGTGTGTGTTTGCTATTAGCTGAGCTGAAATGTCGAAGAAATTGGAGCAACATTCCGGGGTTTATTTTTAATGACGCAAATGAAACCTCGGGCCGTAAGGTAAGGCGCGCCCGTGGGAGGAGGACATTCGGGCGAAACATTGGATGATGGCTCGAAGTTCTAAACCAACCTACACAGTCACACAACAGTACAGTTTACCCAATTTCCGTCCCCCCAAACGGGGAAGCGGTGGCCTCGATTGCTTGACCAACCGATGTGGCACGGCACGACATGTGGTCCAGAGGCACAGTAGAGTCCTTCCACTTCTTCCGGGTAGCCTACCATTAGCCCAGACCCTACCGAGGCGCTGCTGGACCGATGTCAGCTCCGGTGGTAGTCGTCGTCGTGGTAGGGCGATTTTGATAGCGAAACGTCGTAACGGTGTGTGTGTGTGTGTGTGTGTGTGTGTGTGTATGTGATGCAACCTTCATTGAACGGCAGCAGTTGCGCTTGCACCAGCTTCATCTTGCTAATTGTGAGCTATTTATAGCTCGATTGTTATATCTGCGAACTGCCGTACACCTACAGCCGAAGCGAACAGCCAGGTTTTGGCGTCCATTATGGCGGCCGTGTGCTTACGCCACACGGTTGGATTGGAAATGAAGCGCGATTTCGCGTCCCTAGCGTGTGTGTGTGTGTGTCCTCTTCATATGAGTTCTATTTCGTAACCAAGATATGGAAGGCTACACTTACCGAGCAGTGCCTGGAAAAGGCGCGATTTGAATATCCGGATGACACGTTCGATGGCGCTGCGTAGGGCGCGGTCCTGCGGTGACGATAGACGGGAATGGTAGTCCTCCAGCAGCTCGAGCGCCCGGTGTGCCTCTGCGGAAGAAAAAAGTTGAGCCGTGAGTGAAAGATAAGCGGAATCCGATTCACTAACATTAGCCCTGTTCTCGTGATCGTGATATTCAGAGATATGGGGGCCGAGACAATAAAACCACACTGACACGCTTAAAAACACTCAACACACAAATAACTAAACACTCAATTAACACGCAGAAATTGTACCTCCTGCCAACCGGGTAACACCTGTCATAACTCATATCGTTTAATGTGCCGGGAGTTCTATTTTCGGGTAACGGACACCCTATACTAATACCGTCATCATGGCCTCGGACTCGCCGAACCACTAGCCGTCTCCTTACACTGCTCAAGGCCGGCTAAAGTGAGCCTGTTGGTGTGTGTGTGTTTTTATTAAAGTTCACTTTTCTACTACACAACACCTAAAAAAAGTTTGGTTAGGACACGCACTAGATTCCAGTGTGTGTGTGTGTGTGTGTTCTTTACACAATATCTCGTAGCACGTACGTAATGACGTTTTTTTGTTGTTGCTCTTCTCTTCTTCAAGGGTTTTCGGTTGCGTGAGGTGCGGCCATTTTTATGGACCCGTATCTCATCTACTTTTTTGTTAATGCTGGTCATGTTCTTGTGCTTGCTCAGTTAAATAATTTCCCGGTCCCTTTTGCGTGGTGGGTTTTGGGTGTTTGGGCAGGGTGGAACCTACGATTTGCGTACCAAAAATAGCACACGGTAACATGGCGATGGCGGTGTAAATGGGACGTTGGCTGGGACAAGTGTTTTCCCGCCGGACAAGGTGAAGTTATTGCACGATAGCGATACAGGCTAGAACGGCTTTGACACCGGTCGAAAGTTAACCTCACGTCATTCGAGGATTGGATGACCAAGCGTCGCGTACGAAAATGCGGTCAGTTCGATTCGGGAGGACCACAGCCAGAGCATTGCCAGCAACAACCAGAGCGCAAGCAGAAAACTGCATGATACAACGGACAGGCGAGCGTTATTTTTAAACGTTAGCCAAGTTGAAGGTTTTGGTGCGATACCCTCGCACGCTCCGTACGTCGTCTGGCGGGTTTAGACGAGCAGCAGCACGTACGTCTGGTACAAGCGTCTGCTAGTCGAGGACGCTCGGCGCTAGTCACTTTCCTTTTGGTTTCTAGTTTATGCTCGTTGTGTTTGCTCGGTCCCTTCAGAAAAGGGAAAAAGGGCAGAAAACTTTCGGCATGAAAAGCAACACGTAGCGTGACAAAAACTAGGACAACCCCAGCTATTCTGCGGTGAACAGGTAACAGGACCCTTTCCAAACCCCGTAAATGAAGTAAACGAGGGTCGTAGACGTAACCGGCAGAGTCGTAAAAAACATCCGTTCCCCAAAAACATCCACCGGCAGGTAGTGGATATCGATCGGGGGTGGTCTCTGTCACTCGCTTCTTCCGGTCTCGCTTCTTCTGTACGCCCCCTCCTGAATGGTCGCACCATCGTAACATCTGGAATCAACAAATCATCTCATCTCGGAACCTCCTACAACATCCCGCCATCTTGCGCTGTGGTTGGTCAAAGTGGCGTGTTGCTTTGACAGTTCGACCTAGATGGTAGAAACCTGGATCGGGGAATCTGTCATTTGCTCCATCCACCACCACCACCACCTTCGTGTGGGAATAGGGTGTTTGAGATACTCTCGGTGGGATCGATAACATGCCATGCTGCTGGAATTAACCTTGTCGGAAGTATGGTCTAGTTGCGACCAACTTAAAATTAGAATCATTTGCCCGGACATACCTCCCCCGCAATCCGTTTCCAGTGAATCTAATATCGGCGTACCGTCCAGATGCAACAGCTCTAGCTCAATTGAGATTGGGCCAGAGACCGTACCTACCGTAACTGTAACAAAGCCAAGATAAAGCTCTGACAGCGTGGAATATGTGTGTGTGTAAGGAAGCGTGATTGAACGGTTCAGAACTTTCTACGCAAGCATTACGCTACATGCATCAGCCTTCCCTTCCCCACCCCCCGGATCTAGCGTTCCAGTATTCGGGTGAGCTGACGGGTCTGTCCCGGGTGGTTTGCCCTGGTTGAGACTCGATGAAACGTGACAACTTTTTAGCTTGCCAACTTTTCAAGCACACTCCACCATGCCCGGTGTAGAGTGGCACGCTCCAACGTAGCCGCGTGTCCTGATAGATCTACAATCGATGTCGTTGATTGCTGGCAGCGCGACCACCGTCGGGATGGGCATCCTGTGAAGCAGCCGCCGGATCTTCAGTGTCAACTAACGTTCGCTTTCTCTTTGCTGTCATCATCATCATCATGAACGGGGCTACAAGATACAAAGCGTGCTAGAGCGTGCCATAGTTCCACCGTCCATTATTGTACCCGATCGATGCATATTAAAGGCGTGTGTGGGTGGGTGTGTTTTTTCATCCCCATCGATAGAGTTTCCACTTTGCCACCTCGTTCCAACGTCCAGCAGTACAACCAGCGTCCAGTAGTAGTTTCCCATTGGTGTTGTTTGTTCCTCGCCGAGGCAAATGTGTCCGTTACCCATAACGGTTCTCCGGCGCAGCACTTGGCAGTGCACCGAAGTGCTTTATGAAGCAGCGTGGCTCAATGATAAAGTGAAAAGTTTTCCCAGCAAACAACAACAAAAAAGCCCCACACTTCAACCGGACTCTGGTGCGTTCGTCTTCTGCTGCTGCTTCTACGCGCCATAAAAATCGTCTATGCAGAATGTTACGCCGTTTGAAGTACGGCACCGCGTCGAACGACCGAGTGACGTCCCTTGATATGCTGGTCCGATGAATGGATGCCACTCATACGCATCCCCGTGCACATCAAACAGATTTGCATACTGTGTATGTATGTGTCTGGAGAACAATCCTAGAACAAGCTCACTTTCAGACACCTGTACCCGTGTTCACAGGTAAGGTCCGCAAAGTTGGTCCTGTGCGTTCCCCCGTTGCAAATCCTATCTGTGCTGTCCAAAGCACACCAGCTGGAACTGTTTGCATCGTACCGCTAACAATGCGCTGCTGTCCCGTTGATGGCAAAGAAAAAGGATACGAATTAGAGGTGTGTTTCTCTTGTTGCTTTTGGTTGGTGACTAAATAAAACTATCCAACTTTTGCTTCCGGTAACTCGCTACAGCTACACGATTGTTTGGACAGCATCGGTGACGGTTTCGAGATGTCAAACATTGTAAGGCGGGTCGTAAGGATAAGGATTTTCTGTGCTGTATGTACCACTCTGTTCGAATCCCCATTTTGTACGCAGTTTGCAATACGACGATACGGTGTTCTAAAGGGTAGCGGTGTACGTAAAGCCTAAGTAAACATGGGATATCTTTGTAAACTGCTGACACCCTGCTAAGTAGTTGTGTAGCACTAAACATTGGACGTCAGTGGTGACAACAATCCGGTGACTTGATTTCGCCCCGGCAGAGAACCTGGAATCCAATTTGTCATGTTTCAATTCGGTGCAGGTAGGTGGTACGCCCAATCTGCATATCTCATCGTAGCCAGGGTATGATACCGCACCGTAGAGACTCGTCGTTAATATGTGATGGCTCGGGAAAGGTAGTGCTTATCATTGGCCTTCCATATAGCAAGAGCTCATCATTATGGATGCAATATTTATTCATTCTTATGTAATGGTGACTAAGGCGGACCGGCGGCCGAGGCGATAACGGCGCAGATCTTCACACGGCAGGACTAGGTTTCAAATCCCATCCAGATCTCTTCTCCGTACTAGTGATGGGAATAACCACTCAGTAGCGTGAATTAAATCAGAGTGAATGAGTTATAATAGCGAGCAACATCTTATACTTACTCTTTAAGAGTTTATTCTTGAATAATGATTTAACCCTCCATGCCGACTAGCCACTCACTCACTGCGTTTAAACTCACTCATGAGTTAAATATCTCATTGGTGATTTAACTCTCCGTGCCGACTAACCACTCACTCACCTCGTTTTTACTCACTCACCTCGTTTTTACTCACTAGAGAGTTAAATATCGTATTGAAGGTGAGTGAGTTAAAACGAGGTGATTGAGTGGCTAGTCGGCACGGAGAGTTAAATCAAAGGTGAGTTGAAATAACTCTTCGTGATGATTTGAACCATCTAATTCATTGCTAAGATTTAAGTCATTCACTCATTCTGATTCAGTTTCAGCACATCACTACTCCGTACGTAGGGCTGACTCCTTTTACTACGAGTAAAAGGAAGTCACAGAAAGTCCGAAATGGCAGACCGAGACCCCTCTTCAAGGCTTTAATTTAATGCCAAAGAAGCAGAAGAAGGAGAACGTAATGGGTAGAGCTCTTTATCTATTATCCCAGAGTTCCAGAGTTCCGAAGCTCCGAAGTAGGCATTGTCCTAGTATTGCATACCCACTATGCCTAGACGCGAATCTGAACGCATTGCAGAACATCCCTAAAAAACCGGAAACGCTTCGGTATTGCGCACCTACCGGTTACTTATCCATACCACGTTTATAATCTCACCAATTTTGCAAAAGTAGACAACTCTTGGCGTTATATTGTACTGCCTACCAACAGATCCCCACAGATCGAAGCATAGGATACGTGTGTGTGTGGTGGGGGATATCTTTTTTTTTCTTCTTCCGTCATCCAAATTAGGTCATAGCCGAGCGAAGGCGAAGGTCGGAATGTAAAGGCGAGAAGCACCCCGCTAGCATCAAGCTGTTGGGCAGGAAACATTGACCATGGACCAGGAAAAGGACCGGACGCCATTAGTAGCTGCTGGTGGGTGCTTTGGATCTCACACACGCGTTCTGTCTCGGCAGACGAACGTCCAGGCAGGCCTTTTGTGTGTGTGTATAGTGCAATCATCATCTTCCGCCATTTTCCCTACCACCACGTGGGCTCGTGGTGCTTTCCAGTACAACCTTCTCGGTTCCTGCGATTCTAACAGCAATCTGTGTATAATTTGTACACAGTCTCTTTCGCTTACCCCCGTTGGTGTCCTCTTTGTCTTCCGTAAGCGAAAATTCTTGATACGGAGGAAACGAATGGAGAGAGAGAGGGAGTGAGAGAGAAAGAAAGGCACAAGTTGGAAACCCTTTCAGCTCCACGACATCGAAGCCATTGAGCCCAGCTCACTAGGTTGATGGTAATTATATAACAGTAGCGGTTCAGGATTAACTAACACTCCACACACGGACTACCGTGAGTACCCGTTTGCACAATGTTTATCTGTCTGGCATGTCTCGGCGTGTGTGTGTGTATTTGTTTGTTGGAGCTAGTGTATGTTTGTAAGCCAGCTTACTGAGCTTGTGTAGCACCGGGAAGACAGATTTTGCCCCATTGCAACAAAATGGATTTCAACCTTCCCCGGCCCATCCGCCATTAAGGTTGGCACAGGAAGCCATTGGCATCAGGTGTACCGGTGTCGATTTCTGAACTGTGTTTAAAAACTCTCCCTCCATTCCGGGGCGGGGGCGAGTTTGTGAACCTAGAATCAATGATACCGGGAGTTGCAAAATGCAGTCCATGGGTGGAACAAGTTTTCCAACTAGTTTCCATAGCACACACACACACACACACGGGAAAAAAACCCCGTTGGGGTAATAAATATACACCGTGCCACACCGGGTCCACACACAGGATATAATATTCAACTCTCAGAAATATCGGAGTCGGAGTCCCCGAGGAAACCCTGGCAACTCTCCACAACCCAGACATCGCGCGACCCCCGGGGGGAGGGGGGGGGACATTTTCCCGAACTCCGGAGGCGTATGGTACTGTGGTTGCGGTTGTACTGGTCCAGGATGCTGCATAATTAAATTTCTGATCTTTTTCCAATGAATACTCCCCCCCCCCCCCCCCGTTTCCGAGCCGAAGCCTCAACCACTCTGCATGGCACTAAAGGATGTTCGAGGTAAAAACACAAATACACGAGCCGCTTGATTTTATTTCCATATCAGATGTAATCTAATTTTGTTCCTCAGTTTCCCATACACACTTCATACCGCCATATGGTCCTGAATTGCTGGAACCCTCAAAACTAACTGCCGGGAGTTGGGGCGTGCGGTGAGACATAGGCTAGCGTATATAGGCCGCGCGCCAGATACATTGACAACTCCGTTTGGGTTGCAGTTGCGGACGGACGAACAACAACAACAAAACTGCAATAAGCGCCCAGGATACGGAAATGGGAACAAAAGGATATCATATTATCAGGCCGCCAATTCCACCTTCAGGCTGCTCTGTAAATCTAGCTCTCCGGAACCGAACAAGCCTCGACAGGTTAATACGTGAAAAACAATTTCAATAAACAACACACACACACAAATCGAGCCTAGAATTGGTCGCTCTAGCTATACGTACCTTGCTTTTTCACCGGCATTCTGATGATGGTCGGTCTCGGTTTGACAGTTGACGGCCGTGTATGGTGCGTGAAGTTGAGGTTGAGCGACGGTCTCCTGGTCCTCCCTGCTGCTGCTGCTTCTTCGCTATCTCGTGTGGTTTGTTTGCGTACTGTTGCGAGGATCTCGAGCCCACGTATCTATGTGTATTTGTTTTTGTTTCTTCCAGGAACACACACACACGCACCGCAGAGTATGGTTAGCTGTTTGTTGCTTCTCGTTTTGGAGTCACTGAGGTTGTTGTCTCCCGCCCGACTTCCTCGGTCTAGTGTAATTAAATATGTTCGCCTTATTACCCTTTATGGAAATGGATTTTACACCACCTTTCACCACTTCTTCGCGTTTCCGTTTGTTTTGTCTTTTTTTTTTTTGTTCGGCTTGCTGTTTTTACGCCAGTTTTAACCTGGCGATTATCACACGGAAACGCTTCGCGCAGGGCGGATGTGTTCGGGGGCAAAGATTATCATGGAGTTTGAACGACCCAAAACCCAAACAACAACAAAAACCGGGGTCTGGGATATACGGACCACTCTTTAACTGTGTTCGTTCACACACGCACACGCGAGCTCACACACAGTATGTTAGGGATTCACTGTTCGAGGCGTTTGACGACACTTGACGGAGCCACCGGGTCGTGGTCACTCATTTGCACGCAGCGAAAAAAAAACGGTCCATCACCACTGCAGAGAGTCGCGTCCGGTTTTGGTCGGAGGTCTCGTCTAACGCGCGACACCTACACCAGCTAAGCAAACGTCCTAGAATGAGACGATCCAGAGGTAGATTAGCAAGCGAACCTTAACAATTGGACGATTCTTGAGGCGCGTGAGAGGGAATCCTTAGCGTCCGTAATCAAACACCGACGTCCGACAGCAACCAGTTGAGCTTGTGATGTAGTTCAGATTCGTCAAAGCTTCTCCGAAAAAAAAAAAAAACCCCAGATCGCTGGTCCGAAGGTTGGGATTCCGTACTTCCGTCTAGTTGCGCCAGGACTCGCTCACACACAGAGTGACACTTAGAGTCGATTAAAGAACAATCGCCCACGAACACGCACTGGTGCTGAATGGGCTAGCCGTTGCTGCACCAGGCCGCTCACACCAGGACGCGGGATTCATTGGCACAAAGCGCAAACAACAAGAAGCACGGGGAACTGCACACAAGAGTGCAGTGCAGCGAGTCGGACGACTGCACTCACTCTCATCGGCCGCACCGTGCTCTATGGCTAGCTCTCCCAGGCTCAACAGGCCCTACTGCATCTGGTGCTGCTGCTGCTGCTGCTGCTGCAACTACTACTATCACTGGTTCTCTCAGTAGCAGCAACAGCCAACACACCGAGCCCAAACCGGGATTTGGACGCGTAGCCACGACAGGGGAACGACGAGTTCCCGGCTAGTTCTCACGCAACTCCCATCACCTGCACCTTTCGCCACCGACGGACGGACTATTTCGCCCATTTTTTCCCCCAATGGAGAGATGTGTTCAAGCAAATAGAAAAATCCGGACAAAACCCTTTTCCTCGAACTTTTAACTCATCTCCCTACACACACACACACAGAGAAGCAAGCAAAAAAATGGCCGCACAGGTAGCAGTCCGTATCTAACATCCCCGAAATCTCGTTATAGCTCGCTGCCGGGTTTAATTGATGCACTGGCAGTGGGTTGTTTGTTCGCTTTTTCCCGGATAGGGATCCTACCGAGTGGCCAGCAGGCTTATCAAGTTACCCGGAATTGGAGCACCGAAATGTTCCCACTGTCCCGCCGTCAAACTACACTTGTAATACTTCCCGCGAGCCCGGCGTGTTGATTGATCGTTTCCCAAACTTGGTCCAACTAAAACCCCTCGCCACAAACACCGCGGGGTCACTAGGTGGGGAAGCTGCATACAGGTCGTGAACCGGGCGGGCCTGCTGCGTGTGCGATGTGTGGCTTCTTTGTGTGGCCCGCCAACGGTTCGGATCGTTTTGAACGCGAATTTGCCCCAGCTTCGATTGATTGCGATTGGAGGAGTGGCGTGTTTGCTACAGCTACAGCTTCACTGTACGCTCCAGCTAATGTAAACACACACGCCGCAAGGCACTTTCTTCGCCGCGATCGAAGCAGCGTAATGAACTTGGGTGGCTTTTGTGCAGCAACAGAACAAGAACCTTGGAAAAATGTCCGAACCATGCTGTGTGACTTGTGTGAAGTTTCAACTCTGGGACTGTTTTGACAGGTAGAGTCAGATTATTAGAGTTCTTACCGATAACGGAGATACTTGGGACCAACGTCCAGTCCAAGTGCAGAGTTCCAGGATTTACACTCACAGCGAGCTCACCAAATCCTTAAGACTACGTATTTGTGTTGCTTGAATCCCACCGAACGCACACCGGACCGGTCGAGACGGTTGCTCTATCGCGAAATATTGATTTTTAGGTAAACTTCTCTCCCTCATTGCTGGAGCGCACCGCTAAAAGCTTGGCTAATCATATCCAATAACCTTCACCCTCCTTGTACCGCTTCCAAACGGCAGGAGTTGGTGTAGAGGAGGTCCTCCACGAAAAAGAAAACCCCGGCGCGAACTGCTGAGCAATGGCCTTCCACAGCCCGTAATGGTGGCGTTGCACTTTTACTGCAGCTTTGTGTAGGTTCATATTTTGTTGCGCTTGGGAACATCCATTCACCCACCACCCATCACCACCCCAGAACGATAACTGATCTGACACCCCCGAAGAAGCCACGATTCCCGACCACCGTGCCGCCGCTGGACGAGTTACTGCTGACTGGTCGCTGACAGTTTTTTTGTTGGCGTTGCTCAACACAAACAAACGGTCGCGATTGCACTTGGTGGGTATATGGGGTGTTTGGTGTGTTTAAGTTTAATAATACATCAACAGCACGCAGTACCGTCTAGTGGGCCCGGGTATGGCATTACGGCAGGTAACCACAGGACCACAACCTCCCCCCACCCCGTTTCAGATGGTATGCGAGAGATCTGATGGACATCCACGCACTGCGCCAATAATGTCTGCTGCTGGTGGAATCACTTGAACCGGAGCGGTTTAAAGCCGGACCCTTACCCCGCTCCCTCAGCTTTCCTCACCAACTGCTTTGCCAACAAAAAGTCAATCCTTTCTCCACTTCTGCTTCGGTGTCTTCGGCCTTTAAGACGTCAGCAATGTGTCTCGAGGCGTCTCGTCACTGATATACACACAGAACGGCGATCGATCTAAAGGGGACGCGGCGAAGGATACAGCGGGGTACTAAAAATACTTACACTCTCGCCTCCCATACTCCCTCTCTCTCTCTCACTCTCTCTTCTGCCGCCAGTTCCCCCTTCCCAGTTGACGCTTCAACGGTCGAATATAAATATAAACACACATATCTATATTCTATTTCAAACTGTGCTGTGCGGTTTTGCCCGTGGTCTGTCCCGCTGTGTGTGGCGGCTTTTCGGGCCAGGTTTTGGGGAGTGCGCTAATATACACTGCCCCTACTGCGTGACCCGGCCTACCGAGCGTATGTAGGCGGAGGTACGGCGCGGAGAACGCTGCCAGCCTAAGGAAGAAATCGATTTCGAGTGTTTTCTTTTGCGTTAGCGCTCCCGCAACGATTCGCTCGATTTGGAGCATTGCAAGTGGTCGAGCGTGTGTACGGTCTGGGAGAAGAAAAAAACCACTTAGCCGTCCGGCAAAATTGGAACACGCATCTCCAATTCCAACAATCGGGAGGTGTTGGAAGCTCTCCGAACGAACTGGACGTTTGTTCCCCGGTGCAACGTGGATTTGGACAACACCACCAGGGGAACTTCACTCTTGGTGGAATATTGTTTGGTCCTCACAGTATCACCCACAATCAACCAATAGGAGTTTTAGAGTCCTTTTCGGAGTTTTTCGACAGGCCCTGCTGGTTTCTAACGTTTCTTGGAGATCGTTGAAGGGCTAACGCTACTCTCCGGCTATCATTGCACCAATGTTTGGTTTCAACGCCCCAAAAACGGTATCACGAAGATTTCGGAGGACGTTAACAGGCACGAGGAACTAGCACACACACACACTTACACCAACACACATAGTAAACGTATACACACACACACACAAGCCAATTTTTTGTTGTCTTCCTTTACCTCGAGTCTGTCGAGTTACGGTAGACCCCTAAAGTTCCGCGTGTATGGGCAAAGTCGTACGGGAGTGTTGGTTCGGTTGCTAAGACCCAACTAAATAATAATCGTCGCGGTGGCCCGTCGAGCGCGCACACCACGGTAACGGGATCCGTGCGGATGTGCGGGAATCCTTACGAGCGTCAGGGTTGCCTAGGAGTGTGTATTGCGCCACGCCAAGGATACGGCCCCACGTGGGAAAGCAAGAGCGAGGGAGCGAGAGAGAGAGAGTGCGCGCGCGAGCGAGAGAGAGAGAGAGAATGTGGGAGAGAGAGAGAATGCACGCGTGGGAAAGAGCAAACTGCAGCTCGCTCTAACTGACTCGTCGAGTGTTAGGAGCTACAAACTAGCACGAGGTGATTGCTTGCGTGGAAACGCGATTGTCACAGGGAAAGCGATGGCCCTAAAAGCAGGCATATGGGTGGGTGTTTGTACACCGGGCATGCAAGGGGGGGGGGGGGTGGAAGATGGATAGGGCATGGAAGTCGGAGGGATCCGCAAAGGGCGAAGGGACACACATATATACGTGCGTCCACGATTATCGCGTCGAGGAAAGAGTTGAGAGCGGAACGTTGTCGGTGAGCAAGACTAGAGAGAAAATGTTCCCTCCATGTACAAGTTCGGTTACGTCTTTTCCATCCGGCGCCTCACTTTATTTGGGTGGGATGAGAGATGGGTAAACGTTTTATTTGAATAAATCTATATCGAAGGGTCAAGGGAGGAGGAGAGGAGGGGGAGGGGGGGAGGGGTTTGGAGGAGGTAGGAGTGATGGTTCGCACATGGTGCGCCCCAATAGCTCTGAGCGTCAGAGTCACAATCGAAACTGCATTGCGGAATGCTCCTTTCAGGAAAGGGTGCTGGTTTTATTGGATCCGGGGCCCATGTGGAGAAGGGTCGGGTGGAGTCGAAAAGAGAGGAAATGCACAAACATACACAAACACACAGCTACACACAGGGAAAGGACAAAAAGAGGAGCAAAAGCAAAGCGCGCGCGCGCACTGTCTCCCTCTCTTTCTCGCTGTCGCTCTCGTTCTCGCTCTCACCAACAGCACGCCACACATCGCGTATCGGAGTACAGCTGATAGCATACATTCAGGCTGTTACGCACGGTTCGATCGTTTGTCAATCATCGATTGTGCATGTATTGTTTTTTTTTTTTTGTTTTGTTGGAAAGTCCCGGCATTCGATCGATCCCAACCACACTCTCTACACGCAGCCAACTAATAACGGATCGTGGCGGATCGGGGCGGAAAAACGGGAGGTGTTTTCCGGGCGGGGGGGGGGGGGGGAGAAATAATTAAATAAAATTGACACTTTACAAAATCTGTGCGGATAGCGAGTCCGCTACCCACCCACCCCGGCGAACGAGAGACGGGTAATTTGTGGCGCGTTAAAATACGCTTGAAACTCACTTCCCATCGCTTCCAAACCACTGCCCATACAACACGGTCAGGCTCTACCCTGAACCGATTCTGGCGAAGCTTCGCGGAAACTGATGTAATGTGAAACTTTTCGCACAATTTTGCCACCGAACGTATGGTTGTCGTGGAAAAAGTTTTACAATTGTGGCAAACAGGCGCACACACACACATGAACGATTACTAGCAGCTTACAGCAACGGGGAGATGAGTTTTTTCCATCTGATACGAGAGTTTTTGCGTGTATCCCTTCATCCCGGGTGGAATACGTTCTACACGGGACTGTTTCGCGCTGTGCTAATTGTTTTGTTCGAATCCCATTTAGGAACGTGTCGCTCGGTCCAGGTGTCCCAGGTCCCTGGTATCTGAATATTCGGCTACGGGGTATAATCAAGTTAGGGAAGCCAGAAATGGTAGGCCAAGCACCTGTCGAAGTTGTTGTTGAGCGAGTACAGTACAGTTGATTGTCGTAGGTTGGTAGGGCTATTGTGACTCACAACAGATCTAGACACAGTTCTCTAGAATCTAGGTTGTGGGGAGTTTTGATTGAAGATTTCGGCTTAGCCGACACTGTTCTGGATGTCCTATTTGGTATCACATCACACACACGCTTTTCTTCTTCGGCTTTTTCGTGTTCTTCACACTAATAAATCGGAGTCTTAGTTTTTCAAGTTTATCAGCTATCTGAGGCACAACCAAATTCTAGGATTCACGACATGATGGAGTCACATCAAGTTCTATTAATGTTTTTTGCAGGGTTTTCCGTGATCAATCCGAAGTTTAGCAGCTTTAACGAGGACTCTGCACAAGCGGAGGAGTTCTGGACTCTATCACATTTTCTCGACTCTCGGCACAAACTTTAGTGAATAGACACCTCTCAAAACAATTGTGCTTGAGGAAACAGGTATCCGGAAATAATTCGATACAGATATTCCTGGACTTCTTCTTGAGAGATGTCCGACAAAGTGCGACAGCGTTCAGAACTACCAAACAAAATTGCTTCAACTTCATCTCTGCCTTCGAACAATACTAGTCCATCTAGGCAACCCTGCAACCTTTCGAGCCGTTTAAATTTTCCGAGTTTTCTCCTTACACCTACACTCATTCACATACACACACACACGCACACTATTACACTGTTTGTCGATATTCAGGATAAAAGAAACAGCCGGATGAATTTCAAACACTTTTAATTACACTTCAACTACGACCACGTGGATGAAAACAGGACCAATCGGAAAATGGCATACACACACACGCACACACACACCAAACACTGTTTTTCTCTTGTTGTTGTTGTTGTTCACGGCAGTAAGTTGATTGCAAACCCGGACCAGGGGAAAAGGTATGTTGAGGTTGATGCAGAAGAATGAAAGTCTGGGGGGAGGAAAGGGGGCGGGTGGGGGGGGTTCGATGCACCGCGTCGTCCGTTGCACTACACAAACAACTCGCAACTCGGGAAAATGGTGGAAACGAAGGAGCAGGGATACGGTGATGTATCGAAGCAAACAACCACAACAACAACGGCAACCTTACGCGCAACAACGCAACGCCGTCCCACGTTGGCCGTACAGATCACGAGACCACGCTGCTCACCGCACACGGTTCAAGTGTACCGGAGTCCTCGGCCACGGCAAAATAAGGCAGGTGGAAAATTTAGTCAAACAACCGTAGGAAAAAGAAGAAAATAAATCACCCCCCCATCAAATGCTTCTGCTGCGCGCACCGACCGGTCTCGGGCCAATTCGGGTGTTCACGCACACATCGGCACGCTCTGGCGCAACAACGGCAACAACAACGATACACAACACAACAACCTACCAAAATCGCTATTCTTAATAGGGAAAAACGGCAGGTTGTTGGCACGCACGTTAATGCGTCTATGTGTGTGTGTGTGTGTGTGAGTGAGTATGTGTTTTTGGTTTTTCCTTTTTCCATTTGTCTAAAATATCGTAACACGTCGCTCTAGCGCTCTCTCTCTCTCACGCACTTTTTTCGGCGATACAGTCACTACCCGAAGTACGCGAATTCGGCGGAAGAGAGTGAATCCGCGTACCACGAGTGGTCGCCGAAACACTGCCTAACACAATTGATAGGATCTTGTACACGAATAGAATCTTGCACGAGTTTCCACTGATAGCGAGCCTTTTTTGTTCGCTGTATTGGTGTATGCGAAGCGGAGATGGCGATGGGGTTTTGGCGGATAACAGATGAATTTTTGGTGAGAATCTTTAATTGCGACGCTGGCAATCATTGATGCACAATTTGATGAATGTCTGCTATAAGAAACGTTTTCTGACTTTTTTTGTGACTTTTGTACCCGTATCACCCCCATAACTGACTTAACTTTTTTACTCGTATCAGAATAGGATTCGATCGCTTGTCTCGCCGTGTGCAGTCCGGCCTGGCTCTCGTCTCGGCAATAAACTCTTTAAACGAGAAAAGGAACGCGAATCTATGTTATAACAGCTATTCGTGATGGGTAAGATTTAGAGAAACATATCATGTACCAGGTGCCTATTTCCTAATTCGAATAAGGAATTGAAAGTAATTTTTTTTTAATTAACTTAGAAAAAACCGTAGGATTTTTACACTTATATCAAAGTGATCCGTGTGACGGAACTTTTGAATCACCAAGGGGATTATGTTTGAAATGGAAAGTATGTTGAATATAGTCCACTGTTGAACTTTGCTATCATATAATGGAATCTAGCAAACAGCTAGGACAGATTTGCAACGTGACAATGAAACATTGTGCTGAGCTGTGTATATTCTGCCTTATGTTTAGAAAATATCGCACTACGCCCTTTGATGCACATCCGAACAGATATTACACAGAAATTGAGTGGAAAATGTTATTTTAGTTAATCCGCAACTACACAAAATTCCATTATATGATTGCAAAAGCCACCTTTTCCACTATTCGCTTGATACATCCAGCTGAGTAATTTTAAGAGTTCCTTAAGAAGGATTAAACCCCTGTAACTCTGTGGTTTTTTTGTTTTAAATCAAGAATCAAATCTACATCATAAACTCGAAATTCGGTCATATTTTAAAATCCGCAAACTCGAGTACTGCGTAAGTCGGGAACTGACTGTACGCTCTGTAGTATAATCTCTTGAATCTCTCTCTGAGTCTCTCTCTCTCTCTGTTTCAGCCACGCACACAAAACTTTCTCTTTCTAACGCGCCGACTTGAGATGCGGGACTTCGGGAAAACGCGGTTTGCTTAAACAGATTGAAGTTTTTCTTTAACCTTTTTCCCCTATTTTCCCAAATCTTTCCCTATCGTGGCTCGTGCAAAAACAGGGCAACAACGGTTAAAACTTCTGCAAATGCACTCAACCACTATAACGAACCCACACACACACAGACCTCGCTGAACGGAACCGTAACTGAACTGTTGGTGTTGTGCACGGACCGCACGCCGTGTCCCTTTTGCCAAAAGTGTTTTATTCTAGCCCTCTAGATTTCATAATCATTGCTTGTTGTTTTTTTCCCCGCTTTTTCTTTTGCTCGCTTGCCTGCTTGCTCCGCCAGCACGAACCAACACACTCAGCGAGCCTGTCTCTGTCGGAAAATCTCGTCCTTTGCGTCCTCTCGCTCTCGCACGCTCTGGCACTCTCGCTCGCTCTTTGCGTACTTTTCAAATTGTTTTTGCTCCTGTATTTAATGCTCATGCTCGTTAGTTGTTTCCTGCCTTTTCTTACTATATACCACTGCAGTGCTTTTTCATTTCTCTTTTTTTGAACAGCCAACCAAACTTTCCTTTTGCTTCTTTCTCTTTTCCACCTTCTTGTTTCCTTGCCGGTTTTTCTTCTGTGCGTCATGAGTTTCATTTGGCCGCTCGCTAAGGGATGTTGGTGGGATGGGGGAGGTTTATTCTTCCCTACAATTTTGTATTGTGCATCCTTGCGCGAACAAGAGAGCGAGAGAGAGAGAGCGTGCTCGAGAGAGCGTTAAGTTCCGAAAAGGGATTTTCAAAAGAGAGTGAAGAAAGAGATGGGGCGATAAGGCTTTACACGGGAGTGACAGCGTAAGGGGGACACAAACTTTGGGAGCACCAGCCTTTGAAAGCACGTGTGTGAAGCCCAAAAATTTTCTTTTGGGCAATTTTTGATAGTTGCCGGAGAGAGCGTTTTCTTCTCTACCGGTTTGAAGAGGTTTTTTTTGTTATTTTACACACCAATTCCGCCACCACGTTACATCACAAAACAAAAACTTTTGGTTAGAATTAGTAGACTTGACAACCAGATAAACCGAAGGTCTGTGTTTACTGTATAGGAAAACGGTCTTTTAGGCCTCACTCTCATACTACTGCTGCATTTCTTCACTACTTTTCGTTGGTTTTTTTTTTCTCCCAAACACAGGACAGTTTTCCATGTGTTTTTCCAACGCCACCACAAACACAACACGGTACGATCGTGGCACGAAACCGACCGAAAGGACGATGCCAATGTCAAGGATTTCGAGTATCGCATCGACAAGGATTCGGACGAAACAGTGGCATTTGCTCAGCAAATTGTTGGTATATTTTGGAAATATTTTCTCTTTTAATTACATGTGGTAAAGATTATGAGTTTGATTCATATATGTGTTAATAATCCTTTTTTTAACCGTTGTCGAATTTAATCAATTTTGCTAAAAGTAAAAAGTAGAAAAAGTAGTAGAGTAAAAGTAGTAAAAGTAAAAGTAGATTAAAAATAAAAATTTATCCAATATTTAATTGAAGCATTTTTATTATATATTTTCTTTAATTTTTTCAATCTGAATCAAGCTTCAAATATGCAACAGTTGTGAAGGATAACTATAGCAGACTGTTCTGCAATCAATTCCGAGAAATTATTTCATTTGAACCTAAAAAGCCTTTCTTTTGGCTAATTTGGCGCCAAAGATTGATCACCTCTGGTTGTAGCAAACGTTGCACGCCGCGTCCACAAGTTGCATGCAACATTTTGTCAAAGAAGGACAAAAATTTGAAATTTCAAATTTTGCAGCAAGATTCTCACAACGTCTAATCACGAGATTTCTATACCAAACAGGCAGTTTTATGTTAAACATCCATAAAGATTATTGAGTATAGTTTATTAAGAATACTTCCGCTAGAAATCGGTAAGAAAGGGGTTTAAATGATTTACCCCAAACGGTTAATCCTGATACCATGTTTGCACGACAGCTTGTATGCAACCTCTTGCAGGCACTGGTTGTTGTAGGCGTTTGCTTTTTTCTCACAAGCGATAAGGGCCAGGATGGATTTCTTATAGAAGGCTTACATAACAATCGATAAACGGACCGGAATGCAGTATCACATAGACCAGGAAGAAGAAGACGTAAGGGGAAAGTGTTAATCATAAAAAAGGGAAGTATAATTACTGAAATGTTGAATTTTACACAAAGTACACCAAGGTAAGGGCGTAGTATATACACTAACTAGAACACTATTTAAAAAGGTAATAAAATTGTTTAATTACTTACCTACTTATCAGACGCTACAATCGTATCACTATAGAAGCCTGGCTTACTATAAAAGTTCTCGATGTCGTTCAATGTATTTCGTCGTCATCTGCCAATCCAACATCCGGACGATTCCGGTGGATAGCCACCACCTTCATTCCATCTCAAAATGGGATCTCTTTTCTCTGTTGTGGGCTGGATCGTTCCTTTCTCGTCTCAATAAGAACGCCATTCATTGTCCTTCTACGCAATCCTACGTATAAGGCAACACAACCGCTTCCAGGAATCTCCGTTGCCAGTCACGTTCAGGCCTTCGTCCAGCCATTCTGGTGAATGCACCAATGCCTTCATTCTATGCTGGATGGTCCGGTACCATTCTCATCACGCTAAGATTGTCCTTCCACGCATTCTTATTGCTTCACGGAGTTGGCATGCTGTAGAAGTCCTTGATGACGCTCAACGTCGTCAGCCAATCCAATACCCGGACCTTACCAGCAGATTTATACACTATCATTCGCATCGCACTAACGCATCAATTTGGTACGCCAACTTTAGATGGCCTTCAGAAACGTTGCGTGGAGAGTCGTCCCGGTCCCGTTCTCATCTTGATTGAATGCTGATACATTATCCTCCCACGCAAACTTAATTATCAGATCCTATAATCGCCTAGAAGTCTTGGCTTCCAGTCGTCTGTCGATCCAATATCCTGGTCTTGCTGGCGGACACATCAACGCCATCGCTTCATCTCACCATGAACCTGCTATAAGATCTCTGTGTATGTGGATGACCTAGAAGGACTTTACGGGGTGGTTCAACCAAGGCCAGTCTACTGGAGCCCAGCGAATCTAATTCGTTGCACGATAAGGAGATTATCGTGCAGCTCATAATGCCCGCCATTGTACCACCTCTTCCTTTGACGGCTTTCGAACGCTGCTAAGAAGGATCTTGGATAATTCTGGAAAGTGTCCAAATCTCAGAGGTGTATTGTAATATGCGGGATCGGTCGACGGGGCTTTGCGCATATGCGATTTGAGTCGCGCCGTACTTACGTGGTTCATTTGGGTTTCGACGAGAGTGACAAACGACAACTTGCTATCCGAACCAAATCTTCCTTTTATCGACTGTCGAGGCAATCGTGAAGGTTCTAGATGAGAATCTTCCTTACTGGATTGTTGGAGATATCGAGGCCTTACCTTTGGTAGGGGGACACTCGAAGCTCATCGGCGTTGAGTCGGCCGGGCGACTCTAGATATTCAGAGGGAACATCCCTTACTGGCTCGTCGGAGATTTGAGACCTTACCTTGGGTTGGGGGACTCCCAAAGCTCTGGAAAGGATTTGGACGTCAGGTTTTGATTTGCATCAAGTCTAGCCAAGAACCAACTCTCACGTTAAAATAACTTTTCCTATCTGTATGGTTACATTGCCTAATAGTTTTTTTTCTGGTTGGCGACAAGAGCATAAAGCTTTTGTCGTAAAAAAGTGTCGAATTTCGTTTGGATGGATGGACTTATTGTTATTGTTTGTTAGTTCGAATAAGTCTTGGTTTGTTTGTTCGTTGAACAGCATGGTCTAAAAATTAGCTTACATTAACGTTCCGCATGGAGACAAGAACTTAAGGTTCTTGGCGCAAAAAACTTGTGTCGCGTTACGTTGCGCACTTTTGGTTCTGTTACCAACGCGACGAATTGAGCTAGATTTAACGGCATGCGAGGATTAGATGGAAAATTAATAAACGTCTTTGTTTAGGATAAACTATCACCGGCAAATATTATTTTAGGAAAAAACCCTAAACTAACAGAGCGACAAGATTATGATGCGTTATTGGAAATATCTCGAAAAAGGGACAAATCTCGACATATGGTAATCGTAAACTCAGGCCATGTAATTAAATACGAAAGTGAAGAACATAGGCCGAAAAAGGTTAACGCTAGAACCCAACGCATACGTTATCGTTGCGCGATTAGTTTCACGAAACAACGACCTGCGCGAAGATCAAGGCACGGTCGTAGGGCAGTGAAGGAAAGACCAACTTGACGAATAGAGTAAACGACGCGCAGGCAATAGGCAATAGGAAAATAAACATACGCACTTGAACCACAGATGCGCGATGCGTTACCCATGGTCATAAAACGATAGGGTAACAATCGCCAGATATTGTAACGTTACAGACCTCCTACACTAGCCGACGTCAGGCAGGGATCAAACGCATCGGCATACCGAGTTAGAATAAATGAGATCGATGTAATGCTATTTCATGTTCTTTTTCCCACGGAATTTTAGTATATAAGACAGGATTTTTTGAGAATAAAAGCGACTTGTAATCCAAACCTCAACGAAGAAACTTGTGTTTCATTGTTTGTTTGGGTTTGGGTATAGAAGCGGGAAAGTTTCACCTTTGCCTTCCCTCCGGAAATTGGTTACGCACTTTGGTGCCTCCCCACTCCGTCGGAAGAATTAGGCGAAATTAAGCCAAGCAAGAACCACGGTTAGAAACTTCTCCTGGTTATTCAGGAAAAAAGGCTAATCGTCTGATCGAGCTACGGCATTCCCGTTGTCCACGCCGAGTTAGTGTAGTGCGAGTCCGCCGCTAAAAACTTCTCCTGGTTTTCCAGGAAAAAAGGTCAGCCGCCTGATTCAAGCAACTCTGACAAGGCCAGGAATCTGCGCGGAGATCTCCGAATCGATCACTCCTTCGCGTGGTCGGTTCAACAACGGTTCGTTATCGAACTAACAGGTTTGATACAGTATCTCAGGATGCAAAGGATTTCTTGAAGCTTCCTTGAAGCAGCAGCATCCGTATAGATGTGGGTACTGAATTTTCTCCCCAAAATAGGTGAAGCTCTGTAAAAAAAAGATACATGTTAAAGTATGTTCCTACATTTTGCATGTCCCACTTTTGTCTTACCTGATACAGATTTGACCAACGAGCTCTCTGTGATATCGTCTGCAGCTACCAGGCTCTGCATGCTCTATCCGTCTAGTCCTGCCGTTTCTGGCTTTCTGTGACTATATGTTTTAACCCTAGCAAGGATTACCGGTCTTGCGTACGGGGAGACGGTATCAAGGTGGGATTCGATTCTCGGTGCTGGTCCGGAACTCTACAATTCCTTGCTAAATTCCAGGAATGCCAAGAGTACCAGATTCCCATTCATCGATTCCATTCCTTTCGTCGGCTTCATTGCGAGCTGTATACACCACAGATCGAACCATAGCATTAAACATCAGCAATACAGATTCCCTAATTATTTTTCCAATAGCAAAACAACAAAAAAGTAGCAAATATTCCATTTACCTGGTGGTTAACTGTTTTGTTTTGACTCCCATTGTTCACACAGGAATCCGACACGCACCCACACACACACATGCACTCGTTCAATGCCGGATGACAGCGACAGCGACAAAAAGGCTCACCGCACACTCTATACACCTTGGGCACCGGTCCCGCGTACTGCACGTGTGAACAGTGCCGAACACAACAACACTGACAGCTGTCAGATTCGGTCCGGACCGATTGCATATTGTTGTGCAGGCGATTTGCTGCAGACGAGAGAAAAACCAACACCAACCAATCTCCAGTCGGCCCCGAACGTAGGGTAAGTTTTTCCGCGAGCGAATTTTCATGAAAATGCAACCGTTAAGTCACAGTTTCAGGCGCGCAATAGTGTAGGGGAAATGTATTCGCTGTTTCTCTAATCGGGCACCCGAAAAACTGACATTTAGATAAGCTCGAGAACAAAAATTTCTGTCAATTAGTGAAAAGTGCAAGAAAAATATTATCAATACACACACACACACACGCACATCCGTGTGTAGAGCAATACTGTTTCAGTCCCCACTAAAGGTGCGAACGGGTGGTGATATTTTTCCTCCCGCTTTTACACATTACGCCCCCAAAACCCCCCCCTCCCCCCCCCCGTTCTCCGAAACCGAATTGCTCCTAACGACTGACCGTGTGTTTTTCTTTCCGTTGCGTTTCAGCTCCGACCGGAAGCAAAAACCCGACCAACGAAAACAAAAGGCCCGCTGCAGGTTAGAGCGCGCAGTATCGCGGGACCGAGCAAGTAAAAAGGATGGCATTCAGCGTGCTGAACACGGTCGCGAAGCGCACGGCCGCCAATGTTTATGTAACCGGTGGTGGGCTGCTGAAAAATGTCGCCGCTTTATATAATGCACGCCAACCGTCCCGTGGCGCCGGCAAGTGGTTCCCGGACGAGGAGTTTATCGACCAGTTCAAGGGCCCGGTCATGTACCCGGACGAGGTGACCTCCCGCTGGAAGCTGCCACCGTGGAACAGCAAGATCGCACCGGTGGAGAAAACGGTCCGCAACCTTAGCCTTAACTTTGGGCCCCAGCACCCGGCCGCTCACGGTGTGCTGCGTTTGGTGCTGGAGCTGGACGGTGAGACGGTGATGCGGGCGGATCCGCACATCGGGCTGCTGCACCGCGGTACCGAGAAGCTGATCGAGTACAAGACGTACACACAGGCGCTGCCTTACTTCGATCGGCTCGATTACGTTTCGATGATGTGCAACGAACAGTGCTATTCGCTTGCGGTCGAGAAGCTGCTGAACATCGATATCCCGCTGCGGGCGAAGTACATTCGGGTGCTGTTTGCGGAAATTACGCGCATCCTGAACCACATTATGGCGGTCGGTACGCACGCGCTGGATGTGGGCGCCCTGACGCCGTTCTTCTGGCTGTTCGAGGAGCGCGAGAAGATGATGGAGTTTTACGAGCGCGTGTCGGGTGCGCGTATGCACGCCGCCTACATCCGGCCGGGTGGTGTGTCGCAGGATCTGCCGCTCGGTCTGCTGGACGATATCTACGAGTTTGCGTCCAAGTTCGGCGAGCGGTTGGATGAGGTGGAGGATGTGCTGACGACCAACCGCATCTGGGTGCAGCGTACGGTCGACATCGGTGTCGTGTCGGCGGAGGACGCACTGAACTACGGCTTCAGCGGTGTGATGTTGCGCGGTTCCGGCATCAAGTGGGATCTGCGCAAATCGCAGCCGTACGATGCGTACGATCGGGTCGAGTTCGACGTGCCGATCGGCACGAAGGGCGATTGCTACGACCGGTACCTGTGCCGTATCGAGGAGATGCGTCAGTCGCTACGCATCATCGACCAGTGCCTGAACCAGATGCCGGCCGGTGAAATTAAGACGGACGATGCGAAGCTAACGCCACCGTCCCGGGGTGAAATGAAACATTCGATGGAAGCGCTCATCCACCATTTCAAGCTGTTCACGCAAGGATACCAGGTGCCGCCCGGTGCGACGTACACCGCGGTTGAAGCGCCGAAGGGCGAATTCGGCCTGTACCTGGTGTCGGACGGTTCAAGCCGACCGTACCGGTGCAAGATTAAGGCGCCAGGGTTCGCACATCTGGCCGCACTAGACAAGGTCGGCCGTCATCACATGCTGGCGGACGTGGTAGCGATCATCGGTACGCTTGACGTTGTGTTCGGTGAAATCGATCGCTAATCGATCCTACGCGAGTAGCGCACCCTATACTCCCACTGTTTTGTCCGTTATCTAGAACGTAAACGCCACCAAGCCCGCAGTACGACAGTCCCCATTTCTCCAGCATCATCGTCCAGCATGTGAAGGAAATGGAAAACACGCTAGAAATGCTGTCGAAAATATGAAAATCGAAACGAACACAACACCATACGCATACTATTCGAGCGGTTGCGGTGTTTGTAAAACATGAGTTACTGTAAATGAAAATAAATAATTAAAATTAAAAACAAAATTGCACGTCTCGGTTGCTTCTTTATGTGGCGCTGGGTCCCGAGTCGAGAAGGACGCATTAATTTGTGGACCTATTCTCAGTGGTGGATCAAGCCTCTCTGGAGGCCCTAAGTAGAATGCCTCTAATAAGTCAATTCAGTGGCCATGCGGCATACATTAAACGAATCCTCTTAGGGTGTTTAGGGTCCTTTAAATGATCGAGGCTTCCAGAACCTCACAACCATTTTAAAGGAAGATACGCCTCTGACGATATGAACGGGCCTTAAGGATCTGCTTGGTTTGATTTTACTGGCTAGTCGTGTTCTGTTCATCCTACTCTCGAATACGGCTTAGTTCCCATCAGCCTTGGACGGAGTCTATGTCTCCTGAGCACGGGGACAATGATTCCTCTATATATTCCCAGCTTCTGTCCCATCGTGACAGGTTGCAGGTTGAGTGGAACAGTTTCGCTGCCAGCTCCTTTACACGTACCTCAGCATGTACGCTTTAGTCGGGTGCTAAGTTTTAGCAGTAGATAGATGAAGTCACCTAAAACCCTCGAGCTCCTCGTAAACCAGGAGTCTAGAATAATTTTTCGAAGATAGTCCTCAAATCCGTGATTCTCGAAGAGATCTCTCTGCCGCTAGGTTGAATACCTCCCTGGGTGCAGGTCCGTGATTGAAGCAAAATGGCCGGGGAGAGATTTCCACCCAGCTGGTCGCTGCCAATCCTAATAATCCGTTTTCCAGTTCCATAAGCCAGGAGTCTGGATTCATCCGAGAGTCTTGGAGAGATCTCTCTGCCGCTAGGTTGAAGACCTCCCTAGGAGCAGGTCCATGATTGTAGCAAAATGGCATGGGAGAGATTTCCACCCAGCTGGTCACTGTCGATTCTAATAAGCCAGTGACTTTGAAATCAATTAAGGAATTCCCTCTTAATATCTTCAAGAACTTCCCACCGGAATGGTGTGCAGCTGATCAAAGGATTGATTCTCATTACGGCATCAGGTTACCTCTGAAGTTATTTCGGTGACCTTTCACAGGCACATCGCGCTCTTCCTGTAGCTTTAGGCATCAATTTTCTATTAAATAATTTCCCCCACCTTTTCCTTACTTACAGAGCTGTAGCATTTGCTTAACAAAATGCTTCTCCTAAAGCGTGCGCTACACACCGCCCACAAACCGAAAGTGTCCGAGGTGCTCACAGCATATCTGAAGCAATGCAACGAACCACCCTGGACGTCCTACTTCATCAAGGTAACCCAACCATGTTTAGCCGTCATATGTTCCTTCTTCAATGCTCTTCCATCTCAAGCAGCATGCGGACGTGTACAACGACCAGTTCGGATGGTCCCACTTCAACTGGACGCTCGATACGGGCGCAAACTATCACATCCTGCGTACCGGGTGCTACCCCTACATGAAGTACCACTGCACCAAGCGACCCTGGCAAGACCTCACACTGGACGATCGGTTTTTTCGCTGCATCAAGGTCGCCAACCTGGGACTACCGCAGCTATTCTACGGACTGGCGGCCATGTTTCTTATACGCCATACTGAGTACGTCCAGATGCCGGACGGCCGGGCCCCCGTACCGATCTACTTCCTGTACGAAGAGGATAAAGGTTCGATGTATTAGTTGCGCACAGTAAAGGCTAGCAGCAAGCACCATTTTGTTTGCCTCCGTTATACACGATTTCTTTGCTCAGCTTCACATGGTTTCCTTTTTTTTTGTTTCGCCTTTTTTTATTTTATTGTGTTTTCATCATACTTCCGGTTCGGCCGGGTGTTGTAGCAAACTAAATACAGGCTCTCTCTTTGCTAGGTGTTTCGTTTGTAAAAGTATATGTATTCGTTTTGTTTCTTCTTTCTTTTGCACATGGGCTTTTTTTGTGTGCTGTGTGTGTCTTTCTCGCCTGTCCGACCCTCTCTCCCGCCGTCCGTTCCGCTCCCCGCTACGAGCTTTACTCCTCCAAATAGACCCTACATCACAACACGGGTGAGGTGACCCGTTGCGGGACGGGGGGTTTTTACGGGGGCGAGAGGGACGCAAGGACGAGCAGACCTTCAACGATACATCCACACACACGCATATACTAAGCAGACAAAGTAAAGCAATTTGAAAAAAGGACAGAAAAAAACTCGAAAAGCTCTAAATAATTCCCCGTGAAAAGCTAGTCCTACTGTGTGCACTACACCGTTGCGAATTGGATGGGTGGGATGTGAGGAGGGGTGGAGGGGGTGAGGGTTTGGAATGGAGAAGTGGAGCTGTGGTAAGGTGATAGAAATTCGTTTCTACTCTAAACAAGTGCACTGCAGATGGGGCGGGAAGCACAGGACGAGAAGGACATCGGGCAGGTATCCGGTTGGGTGCAAACACTGTGCAAAAGGTAAACCAACTGTTCAACTATTATAGTATACGCCTACTTAGTAAAAAGTAATAATACCGTACGAGACCTCATAAGCCTGGTTTGTTTGCTTTGCTTGGAAAGAAAGTGGCAGCGGTGTCCTCTCGGTTTGTGTGTGGCAACTCCTTACTTCTAACAAGCGGGTGCTCGAAACCGCCTAGTGAGGGACTGATTACAGATCAGACCTGAAGGGTCGGTAGCCCCTAGCTCAAACTACTCCAAAAAAAAAAAACATCATCAATTCACACCAAGTCCCCATATAACGCAGAATATGCTTTCGTTTCCGTTACTAATAAATCCATACGCTTTGCCGGCCAGTCTCACTAAACTACTTCATAAGTGGGTTTCCGCTGTATCGCCTTCATCCGTCGTCGTCCCCCATTTTGTTCATCACTTACAGCCACATACATAATTTATCGTCTTCCGGTTTGTTTTACTCTCTCTCTCTCTCTCTCTCTCTCTCTCTCTCTTTCTCTCTCTCTCTCTCTCCCGCGCTCTCTTCATTTCAGTTTGTTTCACTTACTGGAAAAATATGTTCTTCTGTTTCTGTGTGTGTGTTTTTTATTATACAAATTTTCTTTTTTTTATTATCCCCGTGTTTCGCACTTTCATTGTGTGTGTGTGTTTCTTTGTCTGTAAACTAAAAACATTATATTCCAATTATTGCACCACAAGAAGAAACAAGTGGGTCCCTCAACCTGATAGAAGCACTGAACTGAACGCAGAACAGCCATATTTTGGCTGTGTTCTGGTCTCTGGTCCATCCTCTCCAACATGGGTATTCCACAAAATGGCCGTGCTTTCCATTTGGAACAAAATGGCAAAACAGGACACACCAAAAGGAAATGCGTTAAAAACCACAAGCAACAGTTTTGAACAGTCACTATCCTCCGAACCCTTCTCGGAGGTTCGTTATAATCCTTCTCTTTTTTCTTAGTTAATTGACAATTAATGTTTAGTTGAGGAGAGTAAACGCTGTGCTGTGCGTGAAGCTCCAACAGGAAAAAAAAACCAAGACCCAACATAGTATAAAAAGGATCTCTTCTGCAGCTCTGCACCCACCTATATATATGAGCTCCCCTTTACATGTGTTTGCTGCTGTACGCTCGGGGGTTTCGTAATAATTATTACTCTATTTAACTCTTCGTTTTTCGCATCTGATTTTTTTTTTTATAACAAGGGGTTAACATTCCACCCAACACACACACACATGCAGACACAGCCACGATGATAGTGGGTTTTAGGCAGCGGCGTACACCAAACATGCACAGCAGAAGACGTTACCTCTTCCGGTATTTTTTTTTCTCTCAGTGTGGATGTTAGTGTGTGTGTGTGCAGAGCAGATTCTCCGTCTGTGTGTGTTTTATAAGCGGCGGAAGAAATTCGTTTTTAATATAGTGTTGTATGTATTATACACAGAGCAAAGGAAGAACGCGTACCTCATTTCCGGTTTCATTACTTTTCTACATGCGTTCGTGTGTGTGTGTGTTTTTGCGTGTGTTTCCACTGCGAAATGTTTTTTTTCTATCATCTTTTTCTTCTTCTCATTCGTCCTATTCGTCCTTCCACTTTGGCACTACAACCTCGAAAGGTTACGGCCTACTGTTTGATCTAGCTTCCTGTGACCTTGACTGTACCCAGAGCTGGCTATACTCTAGTGATGTGCAAACTGAGTCAGAATGAGTGAATGAGTTAAAGCTTAGCAATGTCTGAGATGGTTTAAATCATCACTAAGAATTATTTCAACTCATTTATAATTTAACTCCCTGTGCCGATTAACCACTCACTCACTTCGTTTTAACTCACTCACTATGTTTTAACTCAGTGAATACGCTTTTTGCACGTGTTTTAACTCATCGAAACGATATTTAACTCTTCTTCTTCGGCCTAACGACCTCTTAAGCTCACGCCTGCCATTTCTGGCTTACTAGACTTAATGATATCGCATAGTTGAATAGCCAGTCCTCACCGTGAGGGAACGACCAAGATGGGATTTGAATCCCGGTCGTGAGATTTAACTCACGGAGTGGAATAAAACATACTGCGTGAGTTAAAACGTTTTGAAAGAGTTTAAACGCAGTGAGCCAGTGGTTAGTCAGCGCCGACATTTAACTCTTGTAGAGTGAGCATTTAACTCACTATTCTAACTCAACTCACTCTGATTCAATTCACGCTACTGAGTGGTTGTTCCCATCACAATTATACTCAGTCCCTTGCGTACCAGAAGACAGTCCCATAGGTGGGATTCGTCTGAAACCTCTGGTACACAAAGCGGAAACTCAGAAAAGATTATGCCTGATTTAGAGGTGAATTTAAAAAAAAGTTTGTAGCTTCGAGTTCGGGTAAAAGTTCGAGTAAACTTTTGACGGCTCGATTTTCAAGCAGTAGAAAAACTTAGTGTACAGAGGATATATTCACTGTTCAATTAAAAAATGTCTGCGCGTGCGATTGATGTTCAAAGTTACACCAATGAGACATAGAAGAAATATACACTGGTCAATGAAAAATATTCTTCACAATTATTGCGTTAAAATGAATAGATTAAATTTTCAAAATAAAAAAAATTACACTTCGTGTACCGTGGATTGCATAGCTTGCAAGCTTATCTGCATCTCTAAAATATTGCGAGCAACGGTGGACAACATTTCTAACATGGAAACACACCAGCGTAAAGAATCTTGGTGCTTTAAAACACACACACACGCGCGCGCTTCCACACAACCTACACCTCAAATACTACTACACACATGCCGCAAACGCGGATTCGTTTGCTTCATCGGTTTCGATACGGGTTTGTCCTGCTTGAGCGCGGCTTCCGTCCACTTCCGCTTCCTTTGCATCGTTTTTTTTTATCGTACTAATCTATCTCCTAAATGCTAGTAAGTGTACTAGTGTGTGTGTGTATGTGTCTGTAGTGCAGCGTTTTACAACGTCCTAGAAAGTCCTTTATGGCGCTCGGGGAACACGCTGCATCTCTTCGCTGCTTCGAATTGAGTGTTAAGTGTTTCGCTGCATAGCTCTATCGGTACTATCATTACAACTTGGTATAACTTTGTGGGGCTTCAGTAATTTTGGTGGCTCCCGCGAAAGCCTACGAGGTTCCAAAGTGATGTTGGGTTTTTTTTTTCTTACTCCTCCCTCTTCCTCTTTATATCTATCGCTCTCTCCCTCCATCTCTCTCTCTCTTCATAAATTCGCTTTGTTCTAATGCGTTTGTTCTTCCGATAGTCTGCCGGTGTTCGGTCTCGCATCATACGATCGTTCCGTTTTCGATGCGTCAAATAAAATCTGTCACTTTACGCACACAAATGCTAACTCGAAACGTGTGCCGAATAACGTACGGCTAAGGTGTGGCGGCGGCACGGTGCGACCGGAACCGGGAACGAAGCGCGCTTGCTATACTAATACCTGTAGTAGTTCGGCTTGAACGGGCCGGCCTTGTTGAGGCCCATGTACCGTGCCTGCTCGTCGGTCAATTCCGTCAGATGTGCATCGAGCGTCTGGAGATGCAGACTGGCGACGTACTCGTCTGTGAAGTAAAAGCGATTTTAGTAACAGCCAAAAAAAAAGGACACTTCCGCATCATACCCATCTTCTTCGGCAGCAAGTACACGTCCGCCTTGTACCGACCGGGCGGTGCATTGAACAGCTCGATCAACGCCAACGCCTGCGTGGTAGCCGAGATGGACGCCACAAAGGACGAGATGCTCGAACAGGACAGATTCACCAACCGCCCTTCGGCCAGCAGTATGATGCGCTTCCCGTCCGGACCGGGCCAGATGATGTGATCGACCTGGGAGCGCATCTTTTCCCACTGCAGCTCGGACGTGCGCAGACTGTTCACGTCGATTTCCGTGTTCGAGTGGCCCATATTGCACACGATGCAACCGTTCTTCATCTTGTCCATATGTTCGCGCGTCACCACGTTCTTGTTGCCGGTGCACGTAATGACCACATCGACCGTGCGGATCACCTCGTTCAGCTTCACCACGCGGAACCCGTCCATGCACGCCTGAAGCGCACAGATCGGATCGATCTCCGTCACGTACACGATGCAGCCGAGCCCCTTCAGTGCCTGGGCACAGCCCTTGCCGACCTCACCGTACCCGCACAGCACAATCTGCTTACCGCCAATCATAATGTCCGTGGCACGCTTCAGGCTGGAAGAGAGATTGCACACGGTGGGGGGGGGGGGGGGGGGGAGCAGAACCATACAGCACAATTGATGATTTGTCAACGGTCAGCTAATCAATCAACGTGCCGCTGTTTTTGCAGCATGCCAAACTCACCTGTCAATAACCGACTCTTTGCAGCTGTACAGGCTGTCAAACTTGGTCTTGGTAATCGCGTCCTTCACGTTCATGGCCGGTACGGTAAGCTTGCTCGTCTTCGACAGCTGGTACAGCCGATGGACGCCCGTTACGCTCTCGTCCACAATGCCCTTGATCATCTTGAACATCACCGGATACTTCTTCAGCATCAGGTGCGTCGCATCGCCCCCATCGTCCAGAATCATGTTCGGCTGCCAGTTTTCCGCGTGTACACACTTGTCGATGCACCACCAGAAATCTTCCTCGATTTCACCGCGCCAGGCAAAGATGGGGACGCCACTTTCGGCCAGTGCTGCCGCCACCTCATTCTGTGTGTGTGTGTGATTGAACGATAAAATGGAGAAATATAGCGTTTTTTTTTATTTATCCTTAAAAGTCCCGAGGAAGGACATCTAAGAAGATTCGCATTTGGAAACACTAGGATAGGTCTATCCAGACTTCAACGACACAGTCTTTACGATGAAAGTGACTTAGAGACTTTTGCCGATAAAAAAATGGATTAACATGAAATATTATCAAGATCTTCACAATTCAGATTTTCAATCAAGGATATATATTATTGAGATATATCCAGAGCATGTGCTACCTCCAGGGTTCCGGAACCAGTTGCCTATACAACCTAGTATTCCTAGTAGGGACAGCCCCTTACAATCAAAGTAAATGGCTAGACGAAAATCGGAACAAACCTGCTATTGATAACGTCATAACATTTCTAGACAGATTTTATAATTCATGCAGAAATTCAGATCTGATCTGAAGACTTCGGACCATTCTACTATACATGGAACCTCACTGCAATATACAGAATTCATATCGGATACATCTCTCGAGATAAAATACAAAGTGTCTTTTGCAGTTTCAAGCCCATTAACTAGTAGCCTCAGCAAAATAACTCTAGCAAGATCTCTAGCGAAATAGGAAATACGATAAGTCATAATCCTAACCATCAACCCGAAAGATCTCCACACGGGAAATAGACCGATCTCGGTGCACGAAATCAAACCTTCCCGCAATCGCATGCATGTCAACGAAAACAGATAAAATCCTCTTCAAACACACGAGGACCGACGACGACGCCAGCACATTCTTCTCGGTTGGCCCCGATTGTAGGCGTTATCACGAACCACGAACTTCACTTGAGACGAAGTGTCACTCCAAAAGCCCCAGTGTCGCCGTGCACGACCGATTTTACGAAATCTGCTCGTTCCACCGGCAACGGTCGTATCTAGACCACACCGGAGAGATCTACATTGTGTAGATAGTGTGATGTAGATTGTTCAACCGGGGGGCGAAATTGATGCTCGTGTCAACAGATGGACTGGCAAATCTGCCAGTAGCAGCTATTAGGTAGGATAACAAAAGATAAACTAAAGTTTCCATGTTTGCCGGACCGTGGATGGTTGTGCACGTGATGCATCCTAAAAAAGTTCAACCCCCCCTCCACCAACCCTCACACCCGACTAGCGAGCGAGCGAATGCAGTTATGAAGATGCCGTAGAACGCAGGCCAGGTACCCCGAAATGGGGAAAGGGTTTGGTACGAAACGTTATAACTCTCAGAAACACGTCACTAGACAACGGCGATATGCACGGAACCCGGCAATTGAGTAATAAAACAACTGGCACGCAAAAAAAACACACACACACACCGGTGATGGGCGGGAAGGAGTGGACCCGCTGGTAACGATGCTTCCGAGTGGCAATTCATTATCTATAACCGAGTGCGAGACGTTCTATTCACCTTCAGCGTGCTCGAAACGCAACACTCTATCTATTTGCCCCATCTTTATCATCGCAGCGAAATGTCGTAAATTAGTTGGAGCGGCAGGAGCAGGAGGATGCGGGTGGTGGAGGAGGAGAAAGACCTGACCGAAAAATAACCTCACCCATCGTTGTGCTGTATCTCTGGTGTTATCGTGAAACTGTTGGGGGGGTTTTTTTTTAAGTGGCAACAAGCAAGTGCAACAACCATCGATACTGTGACGATTTCCGGCCAGTCTGAGTAGTATAATGATGGTGTTGCTTCGAGTATGTAGTTGATGATCGATTGTGTGTGGACACGGCAGATGTGATTTTAGTACAACCAGATAGACAAATAGAGGAAACAGGGTCCTCGACCCGACTTGGCCTAAAAATATAAATGGCGCCCGTGCGCACTTTCCTGAAGTATCAAACAAATTCTTCTAGCCTCTATAACCAAATGACTACCATGCTGAGGAGATGGTTCGTGTGCAACAAAACGAACTTCAATTCGAGTTGTAAAATGCAGCCTAAATTACCTAAACTCCCCCCCCCCCCCACAATTACAATACCTACCTGCGTCGAGTAGATGTTGCACGCCGCCCATCTAACGTTCGCACCGAGACAGATCAGCGTCTCGATCAGGACGGCCGTTTGCGCGTTCACATGCGTGCAGCCGACAATGTTCGCACCCTTGAGCGGTTTGTCGTCCAGGGCCTGCTTGCGCAGCGCCATGATGCCCGGCATCTCCTGCTCGGCGATCTCGATCTCGTGCCGGCCGAACGCGTGCTGCTTGATGTTGCGGACGCAGAAATCCGCGTAACCCTTGGAGTTTTGCTGCACCTTATCGCGCGGTGACAGATCATCCTCCTCCGAGCTGCTCTCGGTGTACGAACCTGCGGAGAAGAGCGACGTGTTAGGGCCGTACTCCACGGAACGCACTTTGCGGGGCACCACCGGACAGCCCCCGGTTGGTTTGTATTGCTGATTGATTGTAGAACGGTGTGGCAAACACTTACTCATACTCATCTTGGCAAGTGTTTGTTGGTTGAACCCAGCCCGGGTGAAGAGAAGGTTGACTCTTGAAGTTTGCTGCGTTGCACACACGCGTACACAGTGGCTGGATCGCTGGCACGCACCGAATGGCAGCTAGCTCAATGGCTCGTCGCTCAAACTACACTGCTGCCGGGCGCACCTGAACAGAACTGAGCCTTCCGATTAGTTTGCACTTCACCAGCACGACTACACACCTGCTCTATTCACACCGGCAGTACGAAACACACCGCACCTCCGGTAGATATTTATATCACCGGAACAAAGCCGTGCAAGATAAGCGGCTACTCACTGCAACACACTACACCCTCGGTGGCGTCGCCGCTACACTAGAGGTTCTGCTGCTGGATGTGGTAATAGTTGGTAATAACAGCCAGCTTAATTATTCCGGTGGCTACTACAACACCGCCAACATTGGTGAGACGTTATTCGGACACGTTACGCTTTTATGCCTATCGAAATTCAAATATACACACTCTCTACGTTTGATGGACGACGGTGCTCAGTTGTGCAGCACAAAACGCTTATGCTCCGATCGCGACCATGTATGTCCTACTCCCGATCCGCACTGCTCGACTTCCTAACGAACACTGCTAATCAATGCTACGAATCGCGATAGCATAAATACATTTATATATATACATGTATCTCGTGTTCCACTGCGTCCTCCTCCACAGCTGTTAGGGCAGAGGTAGGAGGCTTAGGCCACACGGAGAGGTACCGCGCTCTTCTTCGCCACGTTCTATCTACAGCCGTGGATCAGTAAGAACTAGCACACTCGCACACTGTAGAGCTGTGCGCGCCCGCGACACTTCCAGATACCGTGCCCGCCTGTCAGCGCGTAGACGCACGCAAGCAGTAGATACAGCGGTCAATCAGAAACTACGTCAGACCCGGAGCTGTCGCCGTCGGCTTCTTGCGCACGCGGGTACCAGATCGTGCCCGAAAATGTTATATAGCAGCAACAGCAAGTCTTCTTCACTCAATAAATTGCTCAAGCTATCTGAAAGAAAATAGATAAGTCAGCCCTGCATGGGTGTACGTGTTTGTGGTTGAGCGTGTGTGTGTGTGTCTCATCAATTGATTTCTTTCCCTCGGTCCCTCGGTGTTAATGAAAGTAATAAACACAACAGCAACACCAGCAACAGGCCCAAAGATATCGCCACCCACTTGATGATGAACAGCCACAACAGCAAGCTCACTGACAAGTATGCTTAATTACACCTTTGCCTATTTTCGCTCATTATCTAACGCAATTAATAGCGCAATAGTGTCCCAATACGCTTGGTGGGGCCCTACTACCTTTGCCCTACTTATAAACTTTCCATACTTACCGTTTCTAACTATTTACACACAGCGACACACACGCGCACCTATGATATTGGGAAGGCTAGCTGCATCATTGTCGTGTGCTCTGCTCCCCCCACCTTCAGAACTAGCTAGAGAAGTTGGAGCTAGTGTGTGTGTGTATGTGTGTTCCACCTGAGAGCGCCAGTCATATGACAGATGAGGATTGTCTTTATGGACGCATCTTCCCCCATCTGCTCATCATCAGATGTCTCCATATCTTCCTAAGAGGCGGCGATGGCGCTTCGTTTTCGGAAGCCCGTTTGCGTGCCACGGGCCTGACGTTGGTGCTTTACAGCGGGAGCGTTTAATTAAAATTTACGATTTTCCACCGGGGATACCTGATAAGCGAGACCTCCACCGTTACCTTCCCCAGTTTAAAGCCTACCGCGTTCGCGTTGCTCTGGATATAATAAGTTGGCGATGGATGTGGTCTCGCTACGGTGTGTCTCGGTAGTCACGGTGACAAATGAAACCGTGGGGCGACGCAATCTCCCGCGAACAGGAAGGGAGCAGAAAGCTAATTAAACTACTGCTGCACCACTGGATTAGACTGGAGAGGTTGGGTAACGGCCAAACGTTAGCCCTGATGGAGTAAAATAATGCATTCTCCCTTTGACGTGAACAGGCATGTAGAATCTAGCAGGTCGTTTGGCAAATTTGGCAGCAAATCTTGATTGTAGTCATATATCCTCTACTTTCCAAATTGGTTTGGAGTTTTCTTTTCGATGTTTTGGGTAAAACTCCTATAAATCTCTAAATCAACAATATTCCCATGATTAGGCATCGTATTATCCACGCCAGGTTCCAGTGGTCTAGACAATTTTATGGAAATGGAACAGAACGACCAATTCTTCTGTCTTCTTCTTCTTTGCCCTAACGACCTCTTAGGTCCTGGCTGCCATTTCTGGCTTACTAGACTTAATCATACCACGTTGTTGGATAGTCAGTCCACACTACAAACAGGCGAGGCCTAAGAGGCCTAATTTTGGCAGTGATATTGTCGAGTAGACTGTGCTAGACCGTCTGTGGTATATCAAGGACTTTTGCAGCAACCGGAAACCCGTTGTAGTTCCTGATAAGTATACTACGATATTCAGTTGTTTTCTACGATAGGGATCTTCACTGTTCCATACAGTTGCGGATCAATCCCCCTTGGAAGGTTGAAGGCCCCTAACACATTGAATCTGCTGATAGGGCCAGCATCAGTGGTCAAGTGGAGATATTATACCAGGTACCTTATAGAGTTCTTCTCTTCTTCCTCTCTGTGACTTGATTTTACCCGGTACAAGGTTTTCAACTCTGCGACCTTATGGAGTTCAGGACTCTCCAAATGGTCCTGGGACCAGCGTACAGTACCTTATACTCCTTTCAAGCCTCTGGCCTTTCATTGGTGTACAGGTTTTCTCAGGCCAGTTCAACATTGTAACACTATTTCTTCTTTCTTGACTTAACGACCTGTTAGGTCATGCCTGCCTGGCTTACTAGACTTATTGATACCACGTAGTTGTATAGTCATGGAGGAACGGCCCAGACGAGATTTGGTCCTGCTGTGTGAAGACAGGCTAAACTGGCCTGAGAAATCCTGTAAAGATATTAGCTTGTAAAGATAGTTTTTAACAGGCCAGATCCAGATATGGATTCGCAAAACCCTGCCCGATCAATCCACACGCGTAGGACTTTGACTACGAATTCAGCTACGGATAAGATTCAAATCAAGCAAGCCAAAAATGATTGGCCATGACCTCTGGAGGTTGTAGAGAGTGCCAAATGAAAAACCAAAAAAATTACATTGCAAAATAACAACAAAATTCAATCGATAGACAAACGTTTTTGGTTTTACCCCGACGTCTACGAGCCGGTAATAGGATGCATTTCCAGCGGCAAAAACAACACAATCCAACACCATATCATGCATTATGCAGTTTCCCACCCCCTACCTCTCCCACCCACCATACCACTGTTTGTTAGTTTTTCAAGAGAGCATCACGTGAAGATGCAGCTGACGACAATTGTACCGCCGCCGCGACGTGCCGCGAGAGATCGTTCGTTAAAGCGACGAGAAAGAGGAATGATATTGTGGCCTTTTGACTATTTATGCAACAGCACATCGAGAAGAAATAAAGCACACAACGAAAAAAAAGGCAGCTAAATGGCTGTGTCAACCTCGCTGAAATGATGTCAGTTGGCAGAGAATGGAACCGGCAAACGGGGAAAAAAAATTAATTAAAAAATCGATCATGCCTCGCGTTGGTTTTTTTTTTCATACCCTAGGCTGAATGTTATAGGCTTGATGGAGTGTGTGTATATGTAAATATAAAAAAAACTCAGGCAAAAAGTTTGATGATGTAGTTCCATCTTGTTGGGATGGTTCAAACGCTTCATGTGAGCAATTTCTCTGCATGAAGGCTAACGTAATTAATTTAGAGCGACATGGTACAGGGTTTCTCACGCCAGTTCAACATTGTAACACGCGAATCCGACATCGTATATGCACTTCAACCTCGTGAAGCCTTCTAAACACGGGTAAACAAACATTCAACTCAGTAAAATCCACAATCCCAGGTAAATCATCATCCTTCTTCGTTTTGGTGGGTTTACTTGTTATTTAGATGGAGCGAGAAAACATTACGATTTTGTTACCTGTGATGTTTATATGCTGTATATAAAACATGGTTTTACACTATAAATTCCGTATCATTTCAATTGTTTCAAGTCAATAGGGTGGTCCGGTGGCAGAGTCGATTGTAGCAACGGTCTTCACACGGCAGGAGAGGGTTTCAAATCCCATCCAGACCGCCACCCCGTAGGCAGAACTGATTATCCAACTACGGGTAAAATCAAGTCAAAGAAAGCCAGAGAAAAAAAAAAACAGATAAGATTTTGCATATCCCCCTTCCCTATCCCCCCCCCCCCCCCCCCCCCCCCTATTACACGTGGTAATTTTGGGTGGAATAATTCGGGAAATTTGTCAATACGGCGTCAAGCCGTCTAACTCAAAATATAAAATAAAAAATTCGGGAAATTCGCTGTCGAAATTTCGTTTCACCTCCTTCAGAAAATTCCATGCTTCACGAATGATAGCAGCGATGGAATAATTCTACTTTTCCATAGTGACAGAAAGTAAATAGGATGAGCCGAATTCATTTTTCTCCTCCATGGTAGCAGCGAAATTTCGGAATTATTCCAACCAAAATTACTACGTGGTTCGATGTTATACTGTTAAAAATTTGAATTTTTAACCGTTTACTGGATGATTTGATATGATTTTCATTTTAAAACTTCTAATAACTTTTAATAATAAGTTTGTTAGGTTTTTACTGTTTATGTTGAGTTGATAAGGTCTCTGGCTGCCATTTTTTTCTTCGACTTGATTTTTTCCCCGTAGCTGGATAGTAAGGATAGTACAGAATGGCGGTCTGAATGGGATTACAGCTCCAGTCTTGCCGTGTGAAGACCAACGCCTCGACCACCAGATAGCCACAATCGTTTAGAATAAATTGAAATGATACAAGAATCATAGTGTGAAACCAAAGATTTTAAAAGCATATAACTATTGTGTCAGAAACAGCACCGTCAACTAGGTAGTTTCTATTGTAGATTTAATATTGAATATTTGTTTTCCCGCGTTAAGAAGGTTTTAACGAGATTAAATACGTTGTTGGATTAGCGTTTTATGCTGTTGACATACATAGTGTTACAATGTAGAGCCCTGTATTTCTATTAGCAGTTTCAAAGATTTAATTGTTATTTATAAAATGCTTCAGATTTTTTTCCTGATTTTTGTCTCGATCCAGTTTAGCTCCACTGTTCGAAATTAATATGTAGCATTGAAAATATCAATGATAATAGTACATGAAACGGTACGTCCCGTTCACACCGTCTGAAGGTGTTAACAATTTGCTAATAAAATGTCTATTCACACTGGCACTGAAGGTTCCGGTGGTGTGAGGCGCCGGGTTTTTTTTCGACGTGTGAAACTTGTACCATTTTGTGATGTGTGATGATGTTAATTGTAATATAATTTACATGAATGAATGCCCGCGCAGCAGGTGCTGTGAGTGTGTGTCCTCTGTACAACAAAGCACCGGAAGAGAGAAAAAAAAATGGAAAACAAATGATCCACCCTACACAACAACCAAAATTCACGCGAGAAGCACCAAAAAGCAATAAACACACACGCAGCACACAATCAGGGAAGCTGGTGTTATCATTCCACAATAAAAAGGGGTGCACACACACAGAACGCGCTTGTTCGCAATTTGATGAAAACGCTTCACCAATTCAATCCAATCGTTGATGCGGCAGCGGTAATTGAAAATGACTCGCCGTTCAATCGCGTCCAACGTGTGTGTGTGCTGGATACCGAAATGAGCACAAATCTATTAAGTGGATGAGGGCATGGTGCGCGTGATAGATCACAATGATTTACGCGTGTTGCATCGAACCGTTGCCGTCGAACCGCGCTAATGTGTCGTTTTTGTTTCTTTTCTCTTCTAGACTTCCCCCCAACGGACGATTGCAACACTCGATCTGGTGATACGGTACATTAACGATCGCTTTTTGTCAGTTCCTCCTGCTCGCTGGTTCTTTTGGGCGGCCTGGAGTGGCACCGTAGTAGCAGTTGTATAGGACCTTTGGCTATCCAAGCTTTCTTCTTTACTATTAGGAAGTCCTCGCTACCGCTGATGGTCTAACACTGCTATCTACTAATGGACGCATGAAAGTCATCACTTCATCTCAGTTTGAGCTTTACACAACTCAGCTAATTTAATTCTAATCTCTAATTTAGAGTTTAATCAAATTTGCTGCACAATGGTGAGATCACCGTACAGCTCTCAGAGCTCGTCTATCTAGAAGCGACTCCTTAATACGGTATCAAAAAATCATTTTGCTCGCACATGCATATCCATAGAAAAGATCACCACACAGCTCTTGGAGCTCTTCCATGTAGTAGGAGCTCCATCGTCCTTCCATACTCTCTCTATCTCTCTGTTCTTGGCCCTTTACTGTTAGGACATGCCTGCCATTCCTAGCTAACTAAAATTAATCATCCCAAGTAGTTGGATAGTCAGTGCTCACTGCAGGGAAGCGATCCGTATGTAGAGCAGCACCGTTGCTGCATCTACCACCGTGCCGCTCTCGTCCTTCCATACATACAGGACCATGCATCATTTAGTGTACGCTCCTCTCCCGTGGATCATAGCTCCTAGAGCTCGTCAATGTAACGACTTCTTCCTAATCCTTCCCCATTTGCGGGATCAAAAATCCTTCAGTGCCTTTTCTCTCTCGCACGCGAGTAAGAGGAATTCGTCAGCTTGAGACAGAGCACATGCATATCGATATAAGGGATCATCACACAGCTCTTAGAGCTCTTCCATGTAGTGGGACCTCCATCGTCCTTCCAGACACACAGGATCTTATATCCTTTAGAGCGTTTTCTCTGGTCTGGTCTCTGGTCTGGTTCTCTGGTCCGGTAGTTAGAGGCGACACCGGCGCCGATCTTCATACGGCAGGACCGGGGTTCAAATCCGTACTGAGGACTTGGGTATCCAACAACGTGATATCATGAAGTCTAGTAAGCCAGAAATAGCACGCATGATCTATGCGGTCATTAGACAAAAGAAGAAGATGATATGAATCTCCTGATCACGGATCATAGCTCTTAAAGCTCGTCAAAGTAGCGACTCCCTCTTAGTCCTACCCCATTTACGGGATCAAAAATCGAAAAAGTTTTTTTTTTCCCGAACGCTACGAAATTAGAGCAATTCGTCAGTTTTTGACAGAGTCCATGACTAACTAGTCTACGGGGGTAGCCAATGAAGGTCAGAAAATTCTCACGACGGGTTGCGGCTTTACGCAGCAATATCACTACCAATATACATACATCACATGAATCACGCGCATTATTGTGTGATTGGCTAATTAAAAATGCTCCTTATCGCTCGATTGAAATTGAACTCCCCTCGCTCAGTTTGTCCACTTTTCAATAGTAATTAATAACTGTTTGGCATTATACTGCTCGTTTTGAAAAGGGTTTCTCTGACTGGCTACTGAAATAAAAGGGCATAATAGAGTACAACAAATAACAATTAGTATTCCTTTTCGGTTTTCTGCGTTAAGCGCAAAGCTAACAGCTGTGTAAAGCTCGACTTACCAGTGGAGTGGGGTACGGTCACGTGCCATGCCAGTACTGTTGTTTGCCTTTTGATCCACAAGTGGTATTAGCAATTTGTTTTTCTTAGCCCTCAATCTCTCTCTCTCTCCCTTTCTTGCTCACTGATAGTTGAATAATTGGATAAATTCGGTTGATTGAATATTTCTGCGTCATGAATCTGGCAAGGCTTGGTATTTTTTCTCCGATTCTGCCGCTCGTATGAGACAGCAGCCATTGCAGCAAATCGTGTGCACGTGTGCTATTGAAGTACTTGCAGATGATGCACGGATGCAAATTATCTCATTTTTATCTGACACATTCCACGAAGGCCGAGCTGGGGAACGCGCAAAAAAAAAAGAAACCCGCCTACGGACAATCGGTTGGAATGTGTCTGGTGGGGAAGATGGAAAACCTTTTCCAGCGTTCAGTGGGAAACGGTGGTTACGCAACCGGTGCCACCGTAACGCACCCTTGGCGTGTGTTGGTTTTTGCTAGCTATCCATTTCCATTCGGATGCAAGAGCGCAGCGTATGTTGGACGGGGAACCAGTTCCGCCGTCTGGCTATCGAATGTGTTACTGGAGAACTGTGGGCACAGATAAAATTCACTAAAAATCCCGTCAATGTCCGGCGAAGGTAGCAAACAATGTTTCGGCTTAAATGCGGAAAGATGACATGCTATGCGCACATACACACACCCTGACCTATATACGCTTCACCGATGCACTGGATGCACTTTCATGCACGTACGAAAACAGCTTGTGACAGAGCGTTGCTGATGCAGGTGGTGAATGTTTTCCTGGCTACGGAATATCCAGCAGGTTTCACCGTACACACCGATTTACTAGAATTGCACGTTCCGGGGTATGGTTCATTTACACATCTGCTGTGTTGCAAAGCAAATACAAAATGCTAAAAAATAAACAGCTCGCCTCCCATTTCCCCAAGCAGTTTCCCGTCCCTGATACCGTGGCCACTCTATGGCTTCTCTCGCCTGAACGCTGCGTTTCTGTACGCGCCCGTATGGATAATCCTCTGCAAAAGGGATTCCTGTGCTTCTTTTTTTTCGCCACTGGTAATTTTGAGCCAGAACGTTGGGCAAAACAAAAACCCCCGAACACCGACCGTTATTCTACCTTCTCCCACCACCCCACATTGGGGTGTACATATACAAACATTTCACAAAAAAAACACACACACACAAAGAAAAAAATAACGATGCAGCGCTGTCAACTTCTATTCGATCGATGGAATGGCATTGTTTTTGCAGGTGGAGTTTTTTTTAACATACATTATGATTAATGAAAGTCGAATCGGAAAGCGCGTGTAGTGTGTGAGCAACACCAAAATGGTGAAATTAACCCACCCCCGGGGAACGTACGGACGGGCAGCTCCTACTGGTCCGGCCACTAGCGGCTACTAAACAAAACACATCTGAAACAATGAGACGGATTTGAACGGTGAATGGTATGATAATGCACACTTACCCCGGGTGTTCCGAATCCGTGGTCGTTGATCGTGCCACACCGCTTTTCCGCCTGTGCAAGCTTTCTCCACTTCTGCGAAACTGAACCTCGAAAGGAATGCAACCAGCCAATCTGCTGCATAGGCTGCTGCGAGATGCGTTTTCACTTGCAGCTGACGTGACGACGGTACGACGGCACAATCCGGCGTTCGATGATCGTTGGATTGATGCTAATTGAACGCGTACGCCGTTACCGAGCACAAAACCGAATACCAGCCGGATTAGAATGGCGCCGTTTATGTCGGAGTTATTGGTCGCCGTCAGGCGATAGGTTGCAGCTGTGTTTTTCGATACATCGGTCGACAATTTTAGTTTTATATGTGTGTGCGTGTCTGCGTGTGACTGTGCTTGAAGCTATTTCACATTTCTCCAGTGAGATGGAACGGTGCTTCGCTTAACCGTGCTCATTCCAACAAAAAAAACTGCCGGATATTCGAACCGACCCGGATTATCCCGGAGGTTGGGTCAAGGTTTCTATAGTCAAGGTGGCGTTTGCTGTAATAATTGTGTACATTCACCACAGCGAGGTTTCTCACCACCGCTCCAGAGAATCAACGGACAAAAAGGGTTCTGGGGAAAAATTACATCGCATAATTACGCAAAGGACTAATGTTAGAGGCTTTTAAGATGTATCGAAAAAGGTCCAACCGAAACCTGTGCCTTTGTTTATGTTTTGCGCTGGGTTAAAGTTCCCAAACGGGGGTTCGATCGAACTGTTTTCCAATATGAGTTTGGAGGATAATATCGAAATATACTGAACATCTTAGGCTTCTTCTTGTCCTAACGACCTCAAAGGCTATGACGGCTACTAGACAATACCCCGTTCCTACTACTAGCAAACGGTTCGGAATAGGGTTCGATACGCGGTCCTGCAGTGAGAAGACCAGTTCCAGTACCGTCTCAGTCACCGGATCGCACCTTTCGTCGGATATCTTGCGAGCTTAAGAGTTTTCGCGGCCTCTCAGCGTATTCACGAAACTAACTCATTTGCTTTCTGTGTGTGTGTTTTTTTTATTCCCAAACGTTTTTTAAAAGATAATCGAATACAAACTCTTCTATACATGCCTTACAGTGCTGGTTTGTCTATGCCTTGTAGGATTTAGAAAAGGCAAGATAGGTGAAGAAAGATGGAGAGCGTATGAATGATCGAGCAGGACAGGATTGCTTTAAGCGGTGCGCAAAAGTTTTTTGAAAGAAAATGGAAATATTCTATCGTACATCAGCAAAACGGTCTGGCCATTTCTCATGAATAAATAATTTATCAAACGAACCATACTAACGCATTTTCTATCTCTTTCTCTCTCTCTCTCTCTCACTCTCTCTCTCTCTCTCTCTCTCTCAATTCGGATGTTTCCCATCAGTTACGGGAACAAATTAAAAGCTATTTATGTCTGAACTCAACATACGTGCACTAATGGAATGTTCCATAAGGCTGGTGGGACAGCTTCTTTGTACGGCTTTATCTGTCAAAATTTCCAAAGATATTTATTGTTTCAATCGTACGACGGAAATGTTAAGCTTTTGCCATCTCCCATACAAATTCCCTAAAATTTTTACCGGACCCCACGACGGTGTTGTGCTGCCAGCCAATGTTTTCGACTCAAAAATTCACCACTAAAATGGCCGCTGCGAAATTGCTGTTCCATACCAACCTTTGTTGTGTGCATCATGCATTGTTTACCTGCTACATGCAATGCGCATTTCTTGTTGCATGTTGATAAAACATTCCAAAACATCAACCAAAACATCCCGCTCTTGACTCTTGTTGTCATTTAAGAATTATTTGAATTGCACTGTAAATTATTCCTTTTACTAGAAGACAGGCAATAACAACAGCAATGGAAATTTGATACTGTTGCAAAACAAACACAAACAAAATAAAGTTGTTTACCGCTGGTGTACATGGGGTTTACATGTAAAGTTGTTGTTTGTATACACCCTGAGCCCAGCTGGCACAGCGCCACCTGTGTGTGCATCTTGTGCACACCGTCTGTGTCAAACACGAAAAGAGCGTTCTATTCTCCTGGGTGCAACACTGTTGGTAGCATTTATCCAAGGCCTCCCCTGTCCGCAACTGTGTTGTGTTGAAAATCTCTCGTTGCTGGTGGAATCGTCGAACGACCGAACGATAGGAAAAAGGCCCTGCGTAATTTGGAGGAAAAAAACACGTCCCAATTCGGCTCACGGATTTCGTCACCCCAAAAACACTCGCACAAGTGTCGAACTGCAGCTCGCACGACTAGCGACTGGTTATCAAAGTTGTGTGTATACAATCTGCTGCTGGAAAGGATCCCAGGTTTGGGTTGGAACGATTTGTAGGGCGGTGCAAATCGACGAGCGAACTGCCTTGCCAGCCTGTGGTGCTGCTCGATAGTTCGGGGAAATGAGTTTTGCTTCAGAACGCAATTACAGCAGGAAAATTGGTATCACAACAAGGCGTTAGGTTGCTTGTTGCACCTATTGCATCGCTAGACGTGGGAGGAGGAAGTGAGGTGGAAACAGGGAGAAACAGTCCCATGGTTTGTAATGCCCGCTTTCTGACCCTAACACGCCACAAGCCGTAGGGTCGAAACTGTGATCTACATTAACCCAACCAACCATTCGGTTGGTCGCAAAAGAGGAACGAACCACATACCAGCTAGGATTGTAAATAATAGCGTCGTTGTACCGTGCAGGGCAGGCATGCTTTAGTGTACAGGCCTCCACCCACCCCCTGCAGCACCCTGTTCTAGCAGAAGGCCGGAAGAAACCGGAAACGCAATATGGATTTGGACACGGACTGCTGTGAATACCCCCAAGACTGCTCGATGGTGGACGTCCAGGATTATGGCGACATGGGACTAAAAATGGTGAGTGAAAACAGGTTTTTGTTAAAACCCAATATTTCAATTAATCGCCACATTATGCTTTCCTTGTAAGCGAAAAATTAAAATGCAGGTACGCTTCGGGGGTTCTGCTGTCAAATTGTTATAACCCCATTATTGTTTGCTACATCGACAACGCCCTGTTGCACTATTCGACGTCCATCAACTCATCGTATCAACCTTTTCTGAGATTTGTTTTGCTTCCACACTGCAACCTCAGCAGTTACCTACCATTACTGGCTTCGTTGAATTTATTAATTCGTAGCTGGAATGAGGAGGAGCGGTGGTAGGGGCGATAACGGCGCCGGTCTTCATACTGCAGGACCGAGGTTTAAATCCCATCCGGACCGTTCCTCCGTACTGAGGACCATCTTTCAGTCCATTATGGTTTATTACCTGTCTCCCTGTCCAGAATCTCAATACGGGTTAAATGGCCCACACTCGAAAATCAATTTATTTCGAATGAAACACTCGTTATAGCTTTACATACTAATGTTCCCCCGTAACCCACTCTTTCAGCTCTACAACACAAATAGTGTGTTGCAAAAGATTGCCAACCTGTACGCGGAACGGCTTATGTCGGATGTGACGCTTGTGGTGGGCGAAAACCGATATCCAGCCCACCGGATCATTCTCTGTGCCAGCAGCGACGTGTTTCAGGTGATGCTGATGAACGCGACGTGGCGCGAGTTCGGGGACGCGGTCATCACACTGCAGGAGGAGGACAAGTGCCAGGACGTGTTTCCCCAGTTTCTGCGCTACATGTACGTCGGCAAAATGACGATCTCGGTCGATACGGCCGTGTACATACTGAAGCTCGCCGACAAGTACAACATCCACGATCTGGTGCAGATCTGCATCGACTACATGAAGCGCCACGTTAACAAAGCGACCGCCAAAGGACACTTTGTCGAGTGGCTGCACAATGCGCTGCTCATCTGCCCGGGTCGGAAGGATTTGATTACGCTGCTGGAGAACTATCTAAAATGGAACCTGGAGCGGATAGTGGCGTACCCGGGCTGGGAGCAGCTGAGCCTCGGTCTGATGAACTGGCTGTTGCAGCAGAACGATCTAGTCGTGCGCAGCGAGTTCCGGCTGTACGAGCTGGTCGAGTGTTGGTTTCGGTACCAGAAAACGGCAATCGAGGAGCGGGCCGACATGCGGGAACAGGACCGGGAAAGTGCAATCAATAAGCTCATCAACGGTGTGCTGGTACACATACGGTTCGCGATGATGAGCCTACCGCAGCTAGCGAACGTCCTGATGAGCGGTGCGTCCGTGCGGATGCTGAAAGAGTTTTACGTGGCGCGGGTAGCGGACGGGATGAATTTTCACTCGCGCCACCTGGAGATAGTCAGTGCCATACGGCAGAGCGAAACGGGTGAACTGTTTTTCACACCGCGGCTCTACACCAGCGACCTGTGGAGTTTGGAGATTGCGGTCAACTACTTCCACAAGGTGGAAAAATATTCGAGCGTCGCGTCGGTGTTCTTTTCACCCACCAACTTCAGTGATGTCGATGGTAAGTGTACACTGCCGGGAGGATAGCGCCATGGTAGAGCCAAAGCTAATGGGACTTTCTTTTACTATTTTAGAAGAGAGTAATGGTTGGGATGTGGAGTTTTTCCCGCTCGGTGTACGCTACAAACCGGCACAGCTGATCGGTATCTACAGTGCGGCCACCAATCGGGAAATACCGGAAAGTATCATACGCACGGTACGGTTAAGAATTACCAGCCAGTCGGCAATGCGAACGGAACGCCGGTACATGGTACGTATGCCTACGGGTTCAGGGAATTGTCTGGGGCGTAACGGCACCAGATGCTTCTTCTTTGCTTTCCCTCCTACGAACATTAACCCTTTCCTTGTCGAGTACTCCGTGACCCATATGAGAAGTCCTCCCTTAGCTTTGACTCCATTTGATCCAACCACCGAGTTCGTTGTGCTCCTTTACGCCTCGTGCCAAGAGGGTCGTTGGCGAGCTCGTTCTTGGTAGGGCCCTAACCACTGTATCCTTCCGGCATTGACAACCGTCAGGATGTCTGCATCACTAAACTGCTCAGCTAGTTCGTGGTTCATTCTCCCTATCTTTTGCACCACCGCTCGTAAATGACGAGTGCATTGGTGTCCTTCTCCAGCAGCAGTCCAGGATTCATGCCCGTAGAGGACTACCGGCCGTGTCAGTGCGCGATGTATGGCACATTTCGTGCGTTGTAGGAGGCTTCTGGGTCTCAGTAGCCTGTGGAGCCTGTAGTAGGCACGTTCCCCCTTGATTTCGCTGCTTAAGTTGTTGTCCGAAGTCCGAAGATCGTGCCAAGGTAGCAAAACTCCTCTACTACCTCAAGATCGTCGCCGTCAACCAAGACTCTGTTGCCGAGTCGTGCTCTATCACGGTCAGAGCCTCTGGCAAGCAGGTGCTTTGTCTTCGTCGTATTGATCCTCAAACCAATCCTATCAGCCTCACGTTTTTAGTCGGGTGTACGCCTCGCACACCGCCGCAGATGTCCGTCCGATGATTTCGATGTCATCCGCAAAGCCAAGGAATTGGAGAGACTGGGTGGAAATCGTGCCCCTGATGTCGAAGCCCGCGCTGCGCATGACACCTTTCAGAGCGATGTTGAACAGTAAACAGGAGAGTCCATCCCCTTGCCTCAGTCCCCTATGAGATTCGAACGATTCCGACAGCATGTTCGACACTCTCACCTTGCACTGCAGCAACAACCGTACTGCCGCATACTCCATAGCACGGTCCGATCTGTTGTACCGTAGGCTGCCTTGGAGTCGATGAACAGGTGGTGGCATGGGTATCCGGTGCTCCCTGCACTTCTGGAGGATTTCAGTCGTAGAGTGAAGATTTGGTCGGTCGTGGATTTCCCTTCAACAAATCCAGCTTGATAGCCTACAACGAAATCTATAGCAAGTGGCGCAAACCTGCAGAAGAGTATGCGGGACAGGATCTTGTAGGCACAGTCAAGTAAAGTTGAAGTTAGCACAGTTCAATCTGTCGTCCTTGTTGTACACTGGGTGAATGACAGCCAGCTTCCACTCGTCCTTTAGTTCTGCCACCAGCCCATCGCTGCCAGCCGACTTGTGGGCACTGATGACTTCATCCAATGGCTGGTGGCATTTTGTCATTGTCATGCTGGCTGTTGTAGTGCTCCTCTCCACTGTTTTCTTCGCCTGGTTCATTGTCTCCTGCATCTGCTCGGTTTGGGTGTCTGTTGAAGAAACACTTATATGCAACCTGTCAATCACCTCTAGTTTGACAAGATATCTCTCTCCTATGACCGCGTCACTTGTCCCTTTCGTCGAAAAGATAGTCGGAAACTATCAGAGAGGATTCCGAAACGGAAAATCAACCACAGACCAGATCTTCACGATGCGGCAAATCTTAGAGAAGATGGCGGAGAAGCAGCTCCACTCCTACCATCTCTTCATTGATTTTAAAGCCGCATATGACAGCATAGCCAGGGTAAAACTGTACGACGCAATGAGCTCTTTTGGAATCCCGGCCAAGCTTACCAGGCTTGTAAGAATGACAATGGCCATCATCACATGCCAGGTGAAGGTGGACCACCAAGGGCCTGCGCTAGGGAGAGCTGGCTTGCCTGTCTCCTTTTCAATCTGGCACTAGAGAGAGCCATCCGCGACTCGGAGGTGGACACTTCGGGGACCATCTTCTATAAGTCAATCCAGAGTCCTGGCATACGCTGATGACATAGACATCATTGGTTTGAGGCTCTCCTATATAGCGGAAGCTTATCAAAGGATCGAGCGTGCGGCACAGAACCTCGGGTTGGAGATTAACGAGGCGAAAACCAAAATGATGGTGGCACCACCAGCGGCCCTGCTAACAAACACTGATTTACGCAGGGGTGATGTACAGAGAGGTGACCGCACCTTCGAAGTCGTCCAAAACTTCACCTATCTGGGGTCAAAAGTCAGCCCACCGACAACAACATTGATGGTGAGTTACGCGCAAGGGTGCTGGCTGCCAACCGGTCATACTACAGCCTGAGAAAACTTCTCCACTCTAAATCAGTTGTTGATTAAGGCATTTGGAGGGCCCGAGCGGAATGGCAGTTGAGTCCCCTCTAATTTTATATTAAAGGGAAACAACAGGACTTCCCTCGCGGACGCGGCTAACCGAGGCTTCCCTAACCGACGAGCCGCTCCTTCCGCTCCTAGGTTGATCCGCCACTGCTCTAAACACCTGTCGCGATGGACGAAGCTGGGATTGTACAGCACATTTATAGTCCCAGTACTCACATACGCCTCTGAGACGTGGACTCAGTCCAGACTGACGAAGCCCTCTTCCTCCTCCGCGTTCGAGAGGAAGATGGTCAAAAGCATTTTTGGTCCCGTATGTGTGGAAGGACAATGGAGGAGCCGCTACAACGACGAGCTCTACGAGCTGTACGATGATCTCACTATCGTACAGCGCATTAGACTCGCCAGGCTACGGTGGGCTGGTCACGTCATGAAAATGACACCGGACGACCCAGCCCGTTAAGTCCTTTGAGGCCGTCGATGCGGACAGAGGAAGCGTGGTAGGCCCAAATTGAGATGCGTCCGCCAGAACGGCCGGGATAACGGATTGGCAGACGACGGCGCTAAACCGTGAGCGGTATCGAGGATTGTTGCAGCAGGCCAAGACCGCAAAGCGGTTGTAGCGCCTGATAAGTAAGTAAGTATGACCGCGTTGCGGTACATGACGATCATAGATAGCTGCTTCATCAGCTGCTCGTCTGAATTCCCGAGGCAGCGCTTCTTGTCCTAAAAGAGTCTGCACCCATCTTCAAACGATTCCTTCCTCTGGTTACGTGTCCCGTAGCCAATCGTTGGTTCGTTCGTGGTGCTGATGGCTTGTTCCACCGTGGTCCAGTGGTCATTAAGGAAGATCGTCTCGGTAGTGGTGTCCTCCGGCAACGCGCGGTCGCTAAGTCCCTCGCCACATCAGCTTACCTCAGCCGATCCATATTGAGCCTTGGGGTAAACGTATTAGTCTTAGTAACAAAAAGTCCAACGGAAAACTATTTATCCAAATGGATGCCTTCTGTCTAACACAACAGCATCCCAATTTGTACCTGTCTATTATCTGGTGGTTTTATCATTGTGAAACATGGTTCCTAGGGATCAGAGCGTCCATGTATACGATAGAAAACGTTTCTGGCTTCTACATTTACCTTGTATTACTCTACCAACTATGCATTTTGTTCCTTTTTCCTTAAAATGTAGAACAATTTTTTTTTTCGTTCAATTCTCTCCCACACAGATCGGCGTCCTCATCTGCGGTATGATGAACGATGAAGAGTACGTCCGCAACTGTCACGTCCGCATGGCCTACTTCTCCAACGATCAACGGGTGCTGAATATCGATAATTTAATACCGTTCGAGGAGCTGCAGCTAGGGGCGCGCAAATTTAGTCAATACATGGTCGGCGAGCAGCAAAACACGATTAAGATTAAGGTTGTTATCGTACCGCTGAACCGATTCTCCAACGTATTTGCTCCATTGTTGGAGTAGTGTCGGGAGCCTGCCGAACCTTTGCAGAGAGTAGAATTGTTACTTTCATCCCCGCCCGCTGTGCTGTTCTCCCGGTTTGGCAGCGACTTGTGGTAGTTTCGACCGGATATCGATTCCAGAGCGGCACTGAAACGGCATACTTTAGGGCGGGCGAGTGCTAGCGGTACTTTATTTTCCCAAATCCTATCATCAAAGGAAAATAACGCCCATTACTTGTGATATAGTGCTTGTTTTTGTTTTGTTTTGAACTTGAAGGAAGCGACAAAGAGTGAGCTTTCGGTTGAGCTAGCCACATCACAGGATTTGGTTTAGTTTTTTTTTTTCTTTCGCTTCCTGTGTTGGCTTACTGTTATTCACTGCAAATCACATCACTAGAATTATTTTTAGTTACAAGCTAGAACCGTATGCAGACCGGGTTGTGCACTGATACAGTGGCCGATATTCCTTTGCAAGCGTTGCTAGCGTTTTAAAAGTTGGAATCCCAGATGACAAGGTACCGTGGTGTCTTCTTTTTGAAATATTTTATCTTGATTGTTTTATATTTGTTTTGCAAACCAAATTTTTAGTTGCACAAAATAATTTATAACTTAACGTCTAAGCGGCCGGTGTAGAACGTGTACAGTACATTAGGTAGTCGGAACGTCGGTTACTGTATTGCGCAACCCCCCCCCCCCTCCTACTTCCTCTCCACACTCTCCTCCCCCTCTCCTACTTCCTCTCCACACTCTCCCCTCCCCTCCCCACGTGCCACAGTCATAAACCCCCCTCTCTGAAAGGTTTAGCGTAAGCGCGGGACAGAGCGTTATAGTAAATTTACAAGCGATGCTGTGAATATAGGATCACCGTGTACAGTTATTACCATGTGGCGGTTAGAAAACACAAAAACACAAAAATAAAAACGGGCGAATCGTTCTGTTTTGCGTAATATTTTCGATTGCATAAATTTTCAATAAAAAAGAACACGTAAAGGACTACGTGTTGAAATACGTGTAATGTTCTATGTGGCAATAAAATCGTGTGTATTTGTTTGTTATTTTTTTACCCCTTAAAATAATAGTAACTGTAAGCAATCTTCAGTTGGCTTCTTGAGCGCGGCTTCTCACACACCCAGTACGTCTTCAGCGCGATTCGCAAAAAAAAAACAACGTGTGGCCAGCAGCAGCAGCAGCATCATCGCGGTTTGGGAACTTTAAAAAGGGAAAACATCCGTCCCGGTGGCAAGCGGAGGCAGTGGGACGATGATTTTCACTTTCGATAAACCCCTGTGTCCGCTTTTCTCATCCCATCCGCATCAACGCGGGCATAATTGTGGCATCAATTGCTGCTCCGCCACTGCCACACGAGGCAGACAGACAGAGGGGGGATGATGGTGTCGGGACACCTATTACAGAGTAGGGAGGGGGTAGCACGGAAACTGCTGCCATTTTTCATTAACGGTGGTAACTATTAGCCAAGTGTGCGGCCCGTGGTGGTGTGTCTGTGCTGTAAGCGTGTGAAAGTGAGAAAATGAGCGGGTGAGCAACCCGGGTATGTGGGTTGCGGATGTGGAAGCAGGAGCGTAAATGAATGATGGGAAGCGCATCATATTATCGTAATGGATGCCTTTTTGGCACCGGGGCCATCCTAATGCGAACGCTGGCGGCTCATTTTGGGCGTTGATTTTGGTGCATCTTGGCGGATTATATTATGCGCACAGGGGTTAACGAAAGGGGAACCGATCATGGTCGAGTGCTGAGCAGAAGAAATGTTCTCAGGTGTTTTCTCGAACCATCAGTGCGATGACTTACATTGAGGCCATCTTGTTTTGTAATATCGGAACAGTAAGATTCTTCGACATCACTGGCTTCCCTGACTTAGTTTACTCGTAACTGGATGATCAGTTCTCTTTAGTCTGGTGCTAGAGAAGGCTCTCTCAATGCTCATGTCGATAGATATAATCTTCTCCAAATGCGACGAATAAGAACTCCAGATGTTGGTATACGTTAGACATAATTGATTTGAAGGTCTCTCTTGAAGTAGCTTAATGAACCGATCATGAACCTCGGGTCGAGATTAACTAGGTCAAACCCACCATGATGGAGGCACTATCAGCGACCCTGGCAACAAAAACTGATTAGAACTAGATCAGGATTTTTGACCCTATATGTAGAGAAGAACATTGGGAGAGTCGAACGGCAAATTATAAGCTCTATTACTGCGGCTTACCCAGATCCTGAAGGGTTAGTCTTACCATGACTCGAACGACTCTACCACAATCTTTTCAGGCCGTTCCTAATGGACGGGAGGACTCATATGAATCCCACGTTGCAATCGAGTAACGATGTGGATGGCACCTCCAGAATGGTCCACATATTGGGTTGGCAGACGACGGCGCTGGACCGTGAGTAGTATGGATGACTTGCAACCAGGCAATCAGGCAAGGATCGTGTAGAGGATGAAGCACCTGTTAAGTGAAGGATATTCACATAGGCCTCACTGAGACATGGAAAAACTGACGAAACTCATCTTCGAGAGAAAGATGCTCAGAACAAATGTTAGACTCATACAGTTGAGGAGGGTCACTGCTACGTAGACGAGCTCTAAGAGCTGTACGGTGGTCTCATCATCGTGCAGGCAATTAGAACTGAGAATCCCTGGATTGGCGATCTGGCTTTACCCTGATCAGCTCAAAGATAAGAAGACTCCAGAGAGCTGGTTATGTCAAGAGAATGGCACCAGACGACCTAGTCTGTAAAATCATTTCCAGGTCGTCTCCATGGACAGAGGAGGTGGAGTGATCGAGTTTATACATCCACCAACGATGGTACAAGACCCTGGGCGGCATCGAGAACTTTGGTAGCAGGTCAACATCTCGAAACAAGTAAGTATTTTAACCTCACAATTTTCCTTATTCAACTCCTGTGTAGTCCTACGAATAGTGAGTAGCTTCGGATGCATCAGCCACCTTCCTATAAGAAAGCTGCCCCTTAAACACCAAACACAACGCCCATCGGACAAGCTTTGACAGCCTGTCAGTAGACAGTAGTGCGTATTGTGCGAGCAGGCAGCTTTCCACGGGCGTTCCAATACGGGCATCGTTCTGGAGCTGTTTATGCCCGCACTGCAGATATGCATGGATGGAAAGGGGGGGGGGGCTCGGTGCCGGGTTTCTCCCGGCACGAACCGAGAGAGAACAACATTTTCGTTCCCGGAATCGCCTCCGGGGCCACCAGTTCGAAATGTTTATGTATGTGTTTGACCCTGTTTCGGGATGCCGATTCCGCTAATTAATCCATTAATCCAGTGAATGTTTCACGCTGGCACACCGCGAAGCGAAAGTAGCCCGAGGCTTGCGCGCGCTCGTTCGCACACACACACGCGCGCGCAGTTGGTGGGTTTTTTTGGGTGGGTGCGGTGGGGTGGGGTGGGGTGGGTTTGGTTCGGCAGCTCAGGGAAGGGTGTTTTAGTTTTGATTGATCGGTGGCAGTGGCGATGTGGCCACGGGAAGATCCCAAATCGAACCCATGTTCTGTGTGTTCGGGCGGCCCAGGGTATCCAGGGGCGGAAGGGTACCAGGTGGAGGTGGGGTGAGGGTCCACTATCTCAGGCGAAAGGAATGTTGATGGGTTTCCGCTCCGGAAGGAATGTTGTTTTCGCTACCTGGGGTGGCGCAAAAATGCTGGTCCCTGTGTGCCAGGACCACTTTAGCACGCGTGCATGTCCTTGCCCGTTGACAGCATTCGCGTATCAATCATCTACCGCACTGAAGGCGAATAGTGGATTCCCTAACACCTTGAGGTCTTGGTGTGACTTGACACCCCAACGAAAGCCTAGCAAAATTGAAGCTTCAAGTTACAGCGCTTGGAACGTGTCTACAAGCTGTTGTGACCTCGGATATTCTTGCTGACATCTCAACTCATCGCCCAATAAAGATACATCGTAAAAACTGCAACTCTAAATTCTCACCTCATCTTCACCCACCGTCTCTGATGACTCTGCTGCTCACACGCGAATGCTATAGTTCACGCGTGAATGACGTCCATTAAAAGCCCATTAAGTGACATGTGGTCTGGGGCGAACCCTGGTGAAGTCCGGACATGGCCGGAGCCTGAAGGTGAACGCCCTCACACACACACATGTAGATCAAGATGGGAATCAAACAACGAAAGGGGGCAATGGACGCGAAAAATGCGTACGATCGCTTGTGCGCGCTCGATTAATCGATTCGGTGCGCGATCGGGGGTCGGTGGCCTTCAAAAATTTTCACTTTTCACCACCACCAAAACCACGCCGTGGTGAGATGAGCAGTAGCATCCGGGGCCAGCCTTTCGTAGCTCCCTTGCACGTCTGCTACATTCCAATTCCACCCACAATCGCGGTGGGTGTTTATGGTTTGCTTCGGCAAACGTTATGGCTTTGACAAGATGGTTGACACGGAGCAATGGCAAGATGGCGATCATGGCTTTCCAGCAGTTAGAAATAATATAAGGAAAATTACAAAAAAAGGGCAACTACTGGTTTCTGCCTTACAGCTTTCGGAAGGGCACATCACTTACACCCGTGGCAATGGTTAATAATTAACGTTTTCCCATAGATTAGGTGGAAAAAGCAGAAGCGTCTAACGCATCAATCTATTATGCCTCTGCCGATGGTTGGATGACAATCAGGGCCAGGCGTACTTTCCCACCCGGCCCATGCAGCCCAAAACAAAAGGGCGCAGCGTGAAAGTGTGCACTAATCAGGGTCTGATTGTTTCAGACGCCTCGGTGAGTGTGTACTTCACCCTGGTTTAGTTTTCATTTCGGGAGCGCTTGTTTTGTGTGTGTGTGTGTGTGCGACCAAATTTTCCCCCTTCCTACGCATCTGCCGTCGGATGTTGGCCGAGTGATAAGAAACCTCGCAACACTGATCTACATGAAGCTGGCGGACACCCTCACATCTCGCTGCTAAAGGTGCGTATGAAAGTGAGAGCTTTTATGAAGTACCACGGGGTTTTTTTTTGTTGTTGCGCGGAATGATTTATCCATCAATTGTAGGTGGTCTGGCTGCATGTAGAAGAAAATAAAGCGGAAGGGGACAAAAAAACGGGGCCGTGAGAAATCATAACCGGGCGTGATACATGAGGACACGGAACAACAGAACGACAAAAAAAAAACACCTCAACACTGACCCCGTGGCGAGATGAGCAGGAAGGCCACCACCAGGGTCAAGACTTTGCGTACGCTAGTGGGACAGGTGTTAGTGTCCACAAACAATAGTCAAGGTGTAGGTCCCACAAATCACTTTTCACGTTGCGATTGTCTCGCGATGCGCTGGGAAAACGTGGTGGTGTTTACTGCACCCGGGTCCGGTTTTAGGGTTTAGGGAGTTTGGTTTTTCCTTCTCCACAGTTAGGGTGGATGATGGATGGATGTTGTGGTGGGTACCACCAGTTAGGGCGATAAGAAATCGTGGAAGCTGCTGGACAGTATTCCCCGAACGTTCATTGTGTTACCAATTAAACAAAAAACAGCATGCCGGCGTTTTGTTTGTTGATTTTTCTTTCCGAAAAATCCATGCTGCCTGACATCGTGCTTATGTTGGCAGGAGGCACCAATAATTGAAGTTTGAGATTTTACCTTACTAGGGCATTCTGAACTGTGGATTCTAGAACCATCGCTCTTTACTGATGTTGCTCCAGTGTCCACCAGTAGAACGATAGTCCCTAGCATTAGCCCAGGAAAAACAGTACTCCTACATTTTGTGTTTTGAGATGCTATACAAGTAATTCTCCAAGAATCCAGTATTCTCGATTTCATACTCACCACATCACATGCAACATTACTCGGATATGTCAAACTATCCCATTATGATATCCGGTCTCTAGGAAACATTGGACAGGAAATGCTTTAAAAGGATGACGTTATAGTTCACCTGTCGAGTGATAAGAAATCGTAGAATCGGGACAACACTTTTCAAGACTGTCAATTCTTGCATCGCGAAAAGAAACTTATCCGACATTTCGTTTGTTCACATTCTGTAGGAATCATTCTCCAAGAATCTATTATACTTGTTATTCTCCAAGAATCCAGTATTCTCGACTTCGTACTTATTGCATCTTGCATCAGTATTTGATGTTTTAGATTTTCCATTCTATCGTCTTCTGAGCTCTAGACTCTAGAAATTATGCAGATATTGATGTCTCTAAGGTCCAACTGTAGAGTGATAAGAGAACGTGGAATCTAGACAATTTTTCACGAACGAACATTTTTGCACCCAGAAAAACCTCCCAGACCCAGATATTCTATAGGAATCATTCTCCAAGAATCCAGAGTTCCCGACATCGTACTTATCGCATCTTACATCAGTAATTGAGGTTTAAGATTTAGCACAAACTATCGCATCCTTAACTCTAGACTCTAGAAATTATGCAGACCGTGATGTCTCTAAGGTCCACCCGAAGAGCGATAAGAGATCGTGGAATCTGGATAATTTTTCATGAACGTTCGTTGTTGCACCCAGAATTTTTTATTCCAACATTCTGCATTCTCTAAGAATCCAGAGTTCCTGATATCGTACCTATCTCATCTTGCATCAAAACTTGAGGGTTAAGATTTTTCCATACTATGACATTCTGAACTCTGGACTCTAGAAATGATGCAGAAATTGATGTTTCTAAGGTCCACAGGGGCGGTCCGGTGGCCGAGGCGACAGCGGCGCCGGTCTTCACACGGCAGGGCCGGGGTTCAAATCCCATCCAGACCGCCTCCCCGTACGAAAGGCTGACTACTTTTCTACGTGTAAAATTAAGTCACAGGAAGCCAGAAATGGCAGGCCGAGACCTCTCGAGGTTGTAGTACCACAGAAGAAGAAGAAGAAGAAGAAGAAGAAGAAGAAGAAGAAGGTCCACAGTTCTCCCATAGGAAGGACTGACTATCAAACTATGCGGTTTCAATAAGTCTAGTAAGCCAGAATTGGGAGGTATGACCTTAGCGATCGTTCGTCCAAGAAAGAAGAAGAAGAAGAAGATCCACCTCTAGTGCGATAAGAGATCGTGAAAGCGGATTTTTTTTTCATGAACCAACATTTTGTTTGTTGACATTCTGAGCGTGTCATTCTCCAAGAATCCTGACATCGTAGTTGTTTAAGATGTTGTCACAAACTACCGGAATTGTAGACTGCTGAACCTCCAGAAATTGGGCATAATTTCCCTTGTACCTGCGTGAGCAGTGTTCGATATGTGCCACTCGCACCAATGACGCACCTTCCCCAGGTTGCTCTACCTGTCGGCAACCACTCACGCTCATCCCATCCCAAGTTTCGGTCCCCGGTCGAGTACGCGCCTCATCAATGGGTGTTCCCAAATCAAATTAGAAAGCCGGACGGACAGTTTTATGATCCCGAACCTAATCTCCAGCACACGACCGGGTTGCTTGCTGGTCGAACGGCAGCAGCACCAACGCCCAGTCAGCCAGTCCGCCCTTTTCAATCCCGCTCCCGCTTCCTCGATTTTCCCCCGTTTCCCCAAGTTCTCTTGAAGCCCGCGCAAAGGTAGTTAGTCGATCTTGGACCCTTCACCAATTTCATCTCTCGTTTCGTGGCCCGTGTTTGACCGCGGTCCCTAAAGACGCGGTATCCTGACACTCACCACTACCATTCCTAGTGCTTTATTGCGTCCTTCCTATTTGGCCGATTTGTGGACTTTGGCTTTATGGCTACGACAGTTCGCCAGTTTTAGTGTACAACTTTTACTGGCCGCATTCTTTTCCAACTTTTTGCTACACATTTTCGCAAGGCTGCTGCTATCTACTACCTGCTTCCTATCTTGCTCTCTTTTCGGTTCTTTTCCTTCCCATTAGCTTCTCACTGCGTTTCTTCCATGGTCAAATTTGTCGTTTCTCAATTTTTGGTGATTGAGTTTGAGTTTCTTTCCTTTTTTCGTATAGTTTTCCTCTCTACGCCAGCTTTATCCCACTTACTTTCCCTCTCGTTCTTTAACCTACCTGTGTTTTATTTTTTTCTCTTATCTCTTCTGTTGTCATTTTGTTTTATCACTTTATAAATGGCGGACGGTACACGGGCGAGAGCGCAGACGTGTTGTTAACACGTCCCGTTCATCATCGCCGCTTCTCCGATCTTATTATTGCCGATTGATCTTCGTTCGTTGTCACACGTCGTTTCCCCCGTCTACTTCAGCCTCCCAGAAAAAAAACGGTGCCTTTTATGACCCATTATTGTGTTTTGCACGTTGCAGTTTGCCTTTCTTCGATGGCGAATGTGGCCTTAGCACAGCGAAGATGTGTGCCCGGTTGTGTGAACGTACGTCATCTCCCCTTTCGCTCGCTCGCTCTGTCCGGCATCATCAGGCCTGAAACTTCCCTCGGGGGCTAAATCAAAAACCGTTTTTTTTTTCGGGCCAATTGGTCAAACGAGAAAGTTCGTTTCGCGGCAGACTCTCGCACAAAATTTGCATCGCCACATTGTACCCGAATGCGCGCGCGCGCGTGACCGTGAATGAATCTGCCAACACATGGCCCGTTGGAATGTCGCACGGAATTCAGAGATGAAACGAGAGACGGCGAGAGACCCTTTGTGCTGATCACTATCACAACTTCTTCGGGTGATTTAAAAACTTCAGGCGTGTTGGGTCCGAAATGGTGAAGATTATGAGTACCGGGTTTCTGGGAAGGGGAGGCCTGAATTTTCATCTGCGAACTTTCGCCGATGACTCGCAAACATGTCAACGGTGTGTGTGTGGTGCGTGCCTTCGGGTGCACCTTTCTGACTGGGCGCGCTGAGTGAAGGGTTCCCGGTCGCGAATTAGACAGCGAATAGAAATCTTAATTTTGCCACCATCGAAAATTCTAATAATTGAGGGTAGACAAAACATTGGAGCTAGACTTTTTGAGGATACAAATATTGGAGATGCCTGTATTGCAGCAGGTGTCGCAGAGTTCCGTAAGTACTCCGAATTCATCTCTGGAAGCTTTAACTGATGCTCGAAAATCTCAGAACTCAGAGCTACAAGAAATCCACCGTTAACGGCAGAACCCATCTCTGGTATCTTGAGATAATGGTCAAAAATCTCAGAACTCAGAGCTACGAGATATCGATCCTTAACGACAGAACCAATCCCTGGTAGCTTGAAATAATGCTTCAAAATCTCAGAACTCAGCTACAGGAATCCAACCCTTAACGGCAGAACCCGTCTATGGTAACTTGAAATAATGTCGAAAATCTCAGAACTTATAGCTACGAGAAATCAACCCTTTACGACAGAACCTATCTCTGGAAGCTGGAACTAATGCTCCAAAATCTCTGAACTCAGAGCTTCAAGAAACCTATCGTTGATGGAAGAACCCGTCTCTGGTATCTTGAGATAATGCTCAAAATCTCAGAACTCATAGTTACAAGGAACCAACCCTTAACGGCAGAAACCATGTCTGATAACTTGAACTAATGCTCTAAAATCTCAGAACTCAGAGCTGCAAGAACCCAACATATTCTAAAATCTGAAAGTAAAATGACAGCACCGTCAGTCTCTTGTTCAAGAAACAAAACAGGCCTAGATATATCCAACAACCATATCAGTTTCCTTCTTCACATGCGTATCATTTTCCACAGGTATGACTTCGTTTTCCACTGATAACGCATAAATCGAAGACTGCACCCGGTCTCCCGTCCCGCCGCTCCGCAAGTCCACAGGGAGCGTATCGTTGCGTTGTCCGGTACCTGATTTAGAAAAAGTGATCCAGATCCACAGTCCGGTTCCACCCGTTTTGCTCCGTCGCTTCGAAGCCTCACAGCGCTAACTGTTTTCCCCGCCGCCAATATATGCGTGAGCGCGCGTGCGTGCGAGTGTGTGTGTGCACCTCTTTTTATTTATTTGCTCAGTTTCTTCGGTTTCCCTAAACCACCGGGACCGCCTAGGATGGCAAAACCCTTTACGATTTCATCGATCGATTCCAAACCTGACAAGGTCCGGTGTTTGCGGGCTCCTGAAATAGTTGCGATGAAATCCAACCTGCCTCGGGGCGGGACCAACCTCCGAAACGACCCTCTCCCCCCCCCCCCCCGTCTCATGCGTGCCATCACCGTGCGCGTCTGTCGTCTATGTTACCCCAGATCTACTGTTTACTGCCCTTTTTCGTTTGACGATTGACTCGCTGCCCTACAGAGACGATCCCGCCCGCTAGAGCGGACGGTGGAGATGGGAAGTTGTTTGGGTTTTTATTTTCCCATTCCCGCCGCAGTCGCCGTATCGTTTTTGGGGCCAACCGGATATACCTTAGACCCCGCTCAGAGACTGTCCGAAGTCGCGTCACACCGACAACCGTGACAGCAGCAGCAGCAGCGAAAGATGAAGTCTGCCTAGTTGACAAGGCCTAACTTGGTTTGTTTACTGTGCCTACGCCGGTGTTCACAGCTCTTGGAAAACTTTCCGTCCACAGCCTGGTGATGCGACCTTGGTTCCACTGAACCAAGCTGTATTGTGGGCTATTCCTTTCCCGTGGAGCAACAACAAAAAAAAAAACGGGAGGCGCACTACTGACAACGCTGAAACACTTTCCTAGCGAGCGGGTTTTGTTGCTTAGTTTGGTGCTGGCGCGACAGATCCTGTTCCACTTCTGTTGCGGAGTGAAATCATATCGGGTCCGTTTTGTTGCGAGCTGAGCATCAAAACTGTACACACAGCTTCACTGCTTATCTTTTGTTGCTGACGTCACGCGGTGAGCGAGTTCTTGGTAGTGAGGTTCTGAGCTGAGGTCACGTTCTATCGTAGGATTGTAGTGTGTTGGAGACGTCAGTTCGACACCAACGATTACTGACATACTCTCAGGCTATTCGGCTAAGGGTTCCAACAGCATCTTGTACGTTCTAGAATAGCTATTCGGGTATGAGATCGTCAGTATCCAGTATCAGCATTCTTATCAGGAACTCTCAACGCTCTCGCTTCTCGTTGATGAAGCTATCGCTGTTGCCTTTAGCCAGCGAACTAAGCTAGCATTCATTCCGGATACATCTGCTAGCGCGTAGTACTGCTCAGTTTTAGTTCTATCGCAGCCAAAGACACAGCTATCCTACACCGAGGAGTGTTTTCGTTGTTGGATTGTGTGATAGACAGGAAATCGTTTGTAAGTATTGATGTGTCATCGATCAGCATCAGCATCATTCAACCGCATCAGGACTCAACCAGGACGTCAGCCATCTTGATTACTAATCGTCGTGGATGATCACTGCGCTACTATTACTAGGAGCTGGAGCTCTCAACAAAAAACAGTCACAAAGAAAATAATTCGCTAGATACTTAATTTGATCGTAATTTTCCGTTTCTTTGCCGAGAGCAAAACCATAATCTCTCACGCGTGCTTTACGCTTACTACTTGCTCGCCATGATTGTACTTCCGCTCAATTTCCAACCACACAAATCGCCTGCCAGCGCGCGTGGCACCGGGGCTGGTTTAATTAATTGCTATTTTCCAAATAATTTTCACCGCGCCCAACCCGCGTGGAAATTCAAATCAATTGCTTCATTCAAGCGCCTAAACAAAACAGTCAGTACGGGGTGCCCCCCCGCTGGGCATCCTAATCCCACCGATCTTCCGGATGTTAATTGACGTTTTCGAATAGATAAATACATAAAATCGGTGAGCCAACAACAGTTGCGGTGTAAAAACTGCCACCACGGGGGTTAGCAGCTAAGGAAGTGTCGGGGGTTTTTTGCCTGGTGAGAAGTGTAGCCGCCGGATTTTTCTTTTTGTTTGTTGTTTGTTTCGCACCGGAGCTTTTTTTTATTCGGTGGATCGATTTTCGCTTCCTTTTATTGCTGCTGCCCTGCATTTGCTTTTGTTGCTTTTAATTTCTTTTTTTTTGCGGGGTGTTTGGTGTGTTGTGCTCCCCCCCCCCCTCCCTCCTCCCCGAAGGTGCTGGAATGCTTTTTCTGCTTTCGAACGAAATTTACCGATACGATCGCGGAGCCAATAATTTAAAACGCCAAAGACACAGACACCCGATCGAGTGAGACGGAGCGTGCGAGAGTGAGAGATCGCGATCAGCAGCAAGCGAGCGAACGAGATCTCTAGTCAAAGAAAAAGGGACAAAGAAAAAAGAAACAATCTCCATTCAGATCTTTCAGGCACGGCATCCCATCGGGCCAGGTAGGGTTCGGCACCGTCGAAAGCTCCCCGGGGGTGAAACTGTGGAGTCGTCGCCACCAAAAAAAAAAATCGAAAATGATTTGCTTCATTTGTTTTCGCCAATCAAATAAAACTGTACAAACATTACTGATGGTCGGTTCGGCTGATGATCCGTACCTGCAGTACCTGCGGGTTCGCGAGAGACGCACGGAGGCGGAGTGTGTGTGTGTGTGTGCTGCCGCAAAGGAAAGTGGCAGAAAAGGCAGACATTGAAGCATCCAAGAAGTGTAGCCCTTGAATATCGCCCCTTCTTTGGCCAAGTCGCCAAGCGAAAGTTTCCCAGCTGGCGCAAAGGAAGAAAATATAGTTTTTCTCCCACCTCCCAGGAAGGTGATGGGTCCTCACTTCCTCTGACGCACAATATGGTTTGCGCCTCGGCGCTTCCCACTCGCTCACCATGTTGTCCTTTGATTGCGCCGAAAAACAAGAAGCAAAAATTGGCAAATATGGTGCGATTATCTCTGCGTTAAATCGTTTGAAGATCGTGCTGTGTACCGTGATGGTCAATTAGCCACCATTTTCCCTGATGGTAATTTGATACTACGTCCGCATCCGCAGCTACAACAAGATTACTACATCCGGTGCCATACCGGTGCGTTTGGCGAAGAGACGTGCAACAGTGTGCGAGAGATCCCACCCCGCGCAACGCTCCAACTAAGTATGGGTCGTGCGGTGAAGCGAGTGACGTTCGGTGAGCGAGTAGCCTTCAGCTGTCTAATAATAGCCCTGCTGCTAACACTCTGCATAGACGATACGGCCAGTCAAATATCGCGCCGACGTCCCCGTAATGACAAGTGCCCGAAGGTATGGTATCAACGTTAATCCCTGCGCCCCCATGAAGTGCTCCTCCATTTCGTTCTTCCCCGCCTTCAGGTGCGTGCGATGCGCAACTTTGGGCTGAACGCAATGATGGGCTCCTGGTACGTGATACAGTACTTCGCGTCGACCGAGATGTTTCCGGAGTATGGCTGTATGCGCAGCTCGTTCGTCACCTCGGACGGGTTCGTGACGATGAACTTTACCTACGTGTTCCTGGAGGACCCGCAGGCCACCTTTCAACAAGGTAACATCACCTGGATCATACCGGACTATGCGCAACCGGCTCACTGGGTACACGCGGAAAGTAGCTGTAAGTATTCGAGCAACTGGATGCTAGATACTTTGTAGATGAATGTCTGGTGCGACTTTCAGACGAGGAGATCTACAACACATACGTGATCGATACGGACTATCGCTCCTGGGCGCTCATCATGCACTGTGCGGAGAAGACCAAATCGCAGAAGTATCTGTCGGCGCTGATGCTCGCCCGCGAACCGACGCTCGGTCAAAACGTGATCAATTTCTTACGGTAAGAGCGTCCCATTTTCGCCGGCACTACTATGTCGCAACACGTCACCATGGGTGTCCATTTTTTTCTTTTGCATGCTTCACAGCGAAAAACTGCCACGGTACGATATCGATGTGGAAAACATGTTTCCCATACCGCAGGACAACTGTACCAGGATGGGGGTCGATGCATACGCTTACTACGCGTACAACACGTCTTAGCATGATGCGATTAAGGGGTTGATTGGATGCAGTTGTCAGTGAGTTTTAGTAGATAATAATTGAATAAAACGCCACACACATGGGGACACTGTCCGCAGTATGGAGAAGCGATTCGAGAGGATTATTAATTTAAGCTCATTACATCGTAATTGGCTGCCGGACGATTTCTTCAATGGAGTCACCGCCATCGAACTGGAGGAAGCACGGACCTGACGAGGTTCGTCTCCCCCCCCCCTCTCTCTCTCTCTCTCTCTATGGTATGTCGTACTTATTTCACCTAACCAACTTTACGATTGGTAGTAAACATGATTAGAAATCGCTTGATGATGACTATCAAACACCGTGCCAGGTTTCGGAACCCATACGGTATCACCGGGGAGCAACCCGCCGCTTCAATGTCCGGCAGATGTCCGCAGATGTCTCGAGCAAAGTGGTCGGCACACTGGTGACACACAGTGCCACATTGCCGGGACTGGGACGATCGGGGCAGCGGGCAGTAGGTTTCACCTGATTCGCCACGGTACACCTGACGGTTATTGGCGAACGGTTTTATGTTTTTTGCCAAACCGAAACCCTTCGGACGCGAGAAAGTCGCAACGAGCTGCGAGAAAGGAAAGTCGTGTGGCGTGCGTGGCGTAGAGAAATGTGCGCCAGGATGGAGCGAGGAGGGGGTAGAAGAGGGGCGTACAACCCGCCACCGAATCCACCGAAGCAATCCTGGGATTCTTCTTCTTGGAGAGAACGGCTCCCTTAACATGGTGGTGGAGGCCGCAAATCTTCACACACACACACACACACACACAGAAGAAATAAGTCAAACAGGTACTCCATCAAGTTGCCGTTTTTGCTGTTGTTTTCTTTCGCCATTTTTTATTTTATTTTGTTCTTAACCGGTCACCGGGTGTGTTGATGGTGGTCCGGTTCGGTTGGTTAAGGTGGGAGGGTGGGAGGGTGAAGCCTGGATAAGAGTGTCGCATTGCGAGCTCCGGTAAAGGGAAGCTCAAAAAACAAACATAGCGCACTGACACAGCGCTCAAATGGCGGATGACAAGCGGCGGCGGCTGCTGCTACTACTGGACGTCGGACAGGTATATCTGTCCAGACTCCATTCCATTTCTGAATGGGAAGTTGATGAAAAAGTAGTCAAACGAGAAAAAAAAGATGGCGAAGAATGTGAAGAGACTGGATGGGTGGGGGGAAGAAGAAACCGATAGAAAGAGAGAGAGAGAGAGAGAAAAAAAAACGGGGGAAGAAAGCACTAGATGCACTGGCCATTTTCTAAGGCACAGGAACCTTTCTCGAATGCGCATCCCGTCCCCAAGTTAACAAAACAAAACAAGATGAAAAAGTGGGCTCCAAATCGGCCACTCGGCAGTGCAACCAACGAGCCAACCAACTGCCAGCTCCCGGCGGCAGTTGCCGTTTTGCTCAAAGCGTGCAACAAAATGCACGCCTCGGCAGATGGCGGCGAAAGGTATAAGGTACTGGCCGGTGCGGTACATCCTCTTATCGATAAAAATAAAATAATATAACAAGCTTGATGGTTTCATGGGACCGTCGGTGGCATGGTTGGTGGTCCCCCGTCCGGTGGGACCGATCGTCGAGGCCTGCCGGTCCGGACGAGGCGGACCCAAGCAACTCTAGTCTCTGGTCCGGTTTCCGTTTCGGTGTCTGCCCAATGCCGACTCACACACCGGCTCGAAAGTGAGAACGAGCGTCCAGGCAAAAGGCCCTCCAATTCCTACCAGGAGTTTATTTATCGCAGGCTGTGAGGTTTTGTTTTCGTTTGATTTGTTCGCCCTCTCTATCGCTAACTAGTTTTTAGACCGCCGGTATTTTTTTTTTTTTGACAGCTAGTGACGTGCGCTAGTAGCTATCGGGCTCTCATATCTGCCCAAACCAAATCACGCGCTCTCTGTGTGAGTGTGCGTCGGTACAACCGATTGACAGCAGTCAAACGTCAACTTAGAAACCGAACAAAAAACCAGGCACACTCACACCTGCGAACAAGTGCCCGGTGGATGTAAGGCTTTCTCCGTGTCCGCGAAAAACTACGCCAGTGACATCCTTTCGGGCTATTCTATCAATCACGCGCCCATGACGACGCCGTTCGTCTGGGTTTTCGAATGGGGGAAAATCACAATTTCGCTTGTCTGCATAACTTGCGTATTCCGTTCTGTAGACGATGCAAGTCCTAACGTAGGAGTGAAAGAGAGATAAGAGCTAGCGATAGTTCAAGTGCGTACGTGTGTATGCATATGAGTGACCGTATTGCTTAAACGATGCACGCACTCGGGGCACTGCCCTTCCCCTGATCCCGAGCAAAACCCCGACCCAGCTCGATGGCCCGGTCAGTGCCGTCGGTAGAAAGAAAACAATTACAATGTAGATGGCCACGCAGATAACGATGTGTGGTATTGTACGCCGCTGCTCTGTGAACAAGTGGCAGCAGAGTGTTAACTAGACCGCCATTGGCGAGCGTGCTTGGTGCGTGTTTTGCACACTTATCGTCGACTTATCGTGCGGAATTGAGTTGGGATTTTTGATTCTGAGAAGCAACTCTTCCCCGCGTGGTGTGTTTCATTCTCCTCGCTTTCCTTCGCAATTTAAGGTTCTTCCGGTGTATCCTCCGTGTTGCGTGAAAGGTGCGCATTGGGAATCGCGACACGGCATTCGCTGCCAACGGTGGCGACCCGGCTGCCCACACACCCTCCCCGCGCAACCTATCCCAAATGTGGATGCTCGTCATTCATGCCCGAGGTCGTGTTTCGACACTTTTATTTTGTGCCTCTCGTGAAACGCAGCTCGCTGGAAACTCTGACCTCATTTGGTGGAATCCACTTAACGTCTTCTCCTCCTGTGCTCTCTGTTCCCCCAGCAGCAGCAGCAGCATCTGAAGGAGCAGCGGTGGCGGTGATGATGACGACCACGACAACGCGGCGAGCGGCGCAGTTACCCTTCGGGCGTATGGCGGCATGCCGCGGAAGCCGGGGCTCACTCTCACTCTTCGGCGAACTTCACTCGGGTGCTGACAGGTAGGGCAGGCGCATCGCACACACAACATCTTGCGGGCCTTACAGTGACATTCCATCGTTCCAAGTTCCCCCTTCATTTCTCGCCGGTCCTCACGCACGCCAGTTCTTCCAGGGCAGCCTCTCGTTTTCTTTTACACCCCTTTCTACGCGGGGTCTCGCGGGCCCCTGGGTGGTGTGGTGGCGATGGGAAGTGACAGAAGTGAGGTGTAGTCGCGTTGGTCAGCAGCCGGCACAGAGGCATCCCGCACTGTCTTGCACTACTAGCCTATCCGTCTAAACTCGATGCGTCCCGTACCCATATGCGATGGGAAGCGACTCGTGGTCTTGCTGGAAGAGCGTCAGCCAGCCAATCGATCGAACCCGGACGGGAACGAGTACATGGAGGGCAAGGAAAATATTTGTGACTGATTTCTTTTTTTTTTTGCCCTAATGGTATTTTCTTTCCCTTTCGTTCCGTTCACTGCAAAACCTTCCCATCGTGCGATAGGCCGCAGCGGTAGAAGACTTCTCTCCCGCAGCAAGGGGCAGCAAGGGACAGAAGGTACGTGTGAGACTAGCTGCAAGCGGGGTAGTGAATGGGTTCAGATCGGAAACCGGTCAGCCATGCTTCTCAATCATCTTCACGTGGATCACGTGTACGCTTGTGGTCGCCATAGTTGCGCATCGAACCGCCGTCTCCCCGCCTGGTGGCCCGGAAGGGGGCCGAGAAGTATGGCTTCTGCACTTGACTAATGGGTTTCGAATCAATGCAGCTTCGGCATGTTAGATACGCGCGCCTGCACGCCGGGAAGAGGAACCGCCATCTCCCCATATCCGACACCTGAGCATACCAGATGTAGTTCTACCTGCTCTCAGGATCCCCCGGTCCCTTTTGGAGCCGGAGTTTTTGTTTTTGCAAGCCTTTTCACCGGATCCGGATAACCCGTAAAAGGCGCAGAGCCAAGGGTTTCTGGGTGAAACGAAGCGCATGCTGAGCTGGCCTGTGATGCGTGCTCGGGCTAGTGCTGGGAACTCAAATCCGGGAGGAAGCTCTCTAATGAAGCTCCAAAAATGGGGGGAAAAAGAAAAGTCATAAATAGCTAAAAATAGTATCTGTCAACAGTGGGGACCTCAATGTTCGGGTGCATCATCATTGATCAAGTGTTTGGCGAAGGGAGAGAAACACGGGAAAACGTCAACACTGCACGTGTGTACACATCTGATTTTCGTGTACTTTACGTTTGTTTGGGTCCTAAATTCCGGACACCTGTGGTGTAAACAGTGTCTTTAAAATCAATACCGTGATCGATGATCGTGGGGATGAGCAGGGAAGATTTTCTTAAAGCTCGTAGCGAGAAAAGAGGTGGACAGATATGAACTAGCTAGTATAAGTGATACCAAATCACCTGTCAAGAATCAATAAGCAGAAAAAAAGTGAGCAAGTATTTGCCCTACATCTGGAATGTCTGAGGCATCTGAGCATGGAAATTCTTGGAGGCACCTGCCGATGTCCTTCAATTCAAAGGGTAGAAAGTGTCAGCAAGGAGCCTTACACTATAAGACCGGAAAAATGCATACAGCACTTAATCATTTAACGATCCTGGTTGTATGTGTTTTCCACGGCAAAGGAATTGTTACCACTCGCACCTGTCAGGTAAGCGAAACACACGGTGGAAAACATAAAATAATAGTGCACCGTGGTGTACAGGACAAGCCCGACCAGGTCCCGTCATCTTCGTCAACATCATCAGGTTAGCAAAAGTGACAACCAATGAAGTTGAAAGAAGAGAATAAAAACTGAATTACAAAAAGAAAAGACAAAGCTGCACAAAAGAAAACGAAAACAACGAAAAGAAAACTGTAGAAAACTGGTCGAAAAAGGGAAATGAAGGTCTGGAATGTGCGAATGGGAAACAAGGGAAAGATACCGAACGGGGAGAAGAAAACGGGAGGCGTGAAATGGAGGAAAGCAGCAGCAGAAAAAAAAAACAAAAAGAAAAACAAGAAAAGAGCAAAAAAGGCACAGAAGGGAAAACACATTCACATGAGGCACAAACTGGCAGCTCCTAAAACCCCGCCCGATCCCTATCATTCCGCTCAGTTATGAGGTGTGGATTCGCGGCGAAGCGAAGATGGAAAGGGATGTCAACCTACTAAACGTGAAGCGATGGAACGAAGTAGGAATAAAAAAAATCACACACACACACAAATGCAGAAGGCATTTCGCTTGCCGAAATAAAAACGGCAACAAACCTTTGCGCCGAAAAAAAAAGAAACAAAAAAGCTAAACGCCCCGGGGCCAGAAGCGAGCCCGAATGAAAATGACTCGGGCAAAGAAAACAAAAAACGCGGAAGAACAGCAGCAGCAGAAGAAAACAAAAAATTGGCAAACATTTTGCGCACCCCCGGGAAGAAAGTCGCACCGGGGCAGAAAGCTTGTGAACTGAATAAAGATATATAAAACACGAAAATAACACTATCACTCAAAATTGGCACTTTCCAAAAAACGGAACGAGCTTTTCCCGTTACCATGCCCGTCGGTTTCAGCCGCACCATTAAGTTGGGTGCCCTTGGCCCATCCCATCAGATTAGGTCGTTGCAGAGGACGGGACTGATGTAGGAGGTTGGAGGTGTCAGGATTCGCGATTCTGAGTAGGTTCGTGTTTGACAGATGTTTGCCGTAGTAAACCTTGACCTGATTCTAGAACTGAAAATGTCTCAGATACAGCTAGTAGACATCCAACAGTATTATCTGCTTCGGAAAGACATAGAATTAACATCAAGATAGATTCTAGCATCTAGAATTCAATACCCTTGATAACACGTCCAAAACAAAACCAAAGGGTATAGAGCTAACGAAGAGTGAACGTACATGTCACGTCAACCATTCGCATGACACGCATAGACGTCGGCAGCGTTCGGGTGCGCGCGAATGATCTTGATCCGGATCTTAGGTTAACGGCCTGCTTATCATTTTCCGCACATACTCGCACCGACTGGAAGTTCGAAAGGAATTATTCAGTGGCCTCAAAATAATGCATTCCATCCAGCTGGAATGGATTCCATCTCGCACCACGCACCGGACCACCAGCTACGGCATTATATCTCCGGCACGGTACGGATCCGGTAGAAAGGTTGGGCTGGTCACTCCAATGCTACTAAAAAACACACACACACACACACACACATACACACTAAAAGAAGCTCACTTCACAGGGTAGATGGACAGAAGCAAGCAGCACGGCGGAATTCTAATTGGTCGAAAGTGGTACGAAACCGAACTGCTAGGGTGGACAGTTTTATTTCTGTTCGTGGCAACTCCCATTACCTGCTCTCCTCGCGCTTTCCCACCGTCTCCATTCGTCCCTCAAACCCCCTCTCCCTCTCGCTGCCTAACGGGCTCAAAGCCTACCGATCACAGTTTCGGGGTGGCTACTAGACTAGAGCCACCACATACACCCAACAGACATTGGGATCGTTTTCCGGTTCCGTTCGGCGGTGGAGCTGGACAACCAAAACGCGAGCAAGAAAAACCCAAAACCGGGTCATAATCGGCATTGCGATTGTTTATCGCAATCGATCGCATCGCTCGGTTTGGTCCGTTCGACGTTGACGGCTCCGTCGACATTGGGACATTAGTTGGGTGAAATTGGGTACCGTTTCCGGCAACCGCTTCCAGTGTGGTGGCACTGTTTGTTGCGAAAAAGGAACAAACGGTACCACCCAAACCATGGCTCGGAAGGGAAAATATAAAGAGCCTGCGCCTAAAGTCTTGCGTATGCCACACCTGTGTGCGACCGGAGCCACAACACGCACCCGCAAAACCCAAACGGACCCGCCGACAATCAGGTCAGGTGTGCGCAATTGCGAATTCCGGATCCGTTTTGCAGACAAACCGTGTAAATATGGTCGTTAAACAGTGGTTTTTATGTCACACAGGGAGGACCGCTGGTGTCATCCAGGAGCCGGACCCAGACGGAACCGGGCCACATGGCTGCACCGATGGCTGCACATTCGGGCGATGCGAAAAGTTAATGAATAAAAAAACGGAGAAAAAAGAGGAAACTTTCATAGCTCAATTAAGCGGGAGGATTATTTCGATAAGCTTATTTTTACTGCAAGCCGGCTTTAATTGGTGCTTACCGTCCGGTCCGGCCGGTGGGATGCGTGCGTGGTGCCGGGGCATCGCTAGCGCCGGAGGTGTGCCGGCCCGGAGGAAAAAGGCTTAATAAGATGTAAACGTCAGGTGGGTGCGCCTTTGAATGTTTGCCTAGACGTTTAGCTGCACATTAGTGGACTAATCCTTACGAATGGGGCGATAGGCGTGAGAAACTTTACCAGACATTGCGACGACGTGCTGGCTTGGCTATGAAAGCTGAAGATGAGATGACGTGCAAAACTTCATTACCGGCGCCACAAGAATCTTAACCAGCCTCTCAGCTCTCTCCAGTGTTTGATGCCTTGCTATGCCCTGGTGACCAACATTTGAGCAGACCGTCGAGAATAAAAGCTTGACCTTGAGAGAACCCCCCCCCCTCCATCTCCAGGTAGACTGTGAACGATCCATCAGAACTCTTAGCTCTTAAACCTGTTTCTGGTGCGTGAAGCTCATCAACGTCAGCGGGATCTGTCATCCCGCGGGAGGTAGAACATCTGCTCTCGAGAGTTTGCGCAGTTGCCTTGGTCTGGGAGAATATTCGTGTCGCTTTCTTTTTCGTGCGAGAGTGAAATGTCCGGCAGTTGCGGCTCTTGAGTGGTGTGTGCAGAAATGGTACTTTGCCTCAGCTGGGAGTCCCACCGGAGGTCAGGTGCGTAAATAAGCCTGCGTACGAATGTACTTCTCTCTCACACACATGCGTATTTTCGTTTCACTCTACCGGAGGCTCGTCACTAGCTTGGAGGCACGGTGTTGAGGCAAGAGTCTGCAGATGATCACTACCATACTCCATCTCTCTCAGTTTTCTGTTAGCCCAGTGCGCACCTCAGAGATCTTCTGGCACGGTGAGAAAAGAAAGCCTCGCGATGCTGTAGGTAACGCACTACAGAAGAGCACTCGCCAACTGTACACGAGCGAAATGACGCAAAGCCCCGCTCTCGGGGTTTTGCTTTCTTTCCGTAGAGAAAAAAAAAATGCCGGCGAAGCCTCCTGGAATGACCACGTGTGTTTGTTTTTTTTCTCTCTCTCACTATCTCTCTCTCTCTCTCTCGCCTCTTCTTTTCGTTTTTGCACCATTGCCGCGCGGCTCGATGAAGCCTCCCACAGAAAACCCCCCGTGCGATCAAGTAGTGGGCCCGGCGCGAGACCGAAGAAAGTCGAAAGAGGAGAGCACGGTGAAAGAAAACAAGAAGGTAGCATCCATCTCGGAGACAGAGCGAGCGAGCGAGAGAGCGGGAGCGAAAGAAAAAGGCAGTAAAACGCCGCTAGGTGGCTTTTGAGAATGGGGGAACGGGGGCCTGGAAGTGGTGGCGGGGTGTGGTCCATACATCATCATCTGCGCCGTTCGGAGCAAACCGGTGGACCCGGTGCTCACACGGATCGACTATAACGCTGAAAGCAAACAGGTGAATTAAACATTCTGCCATAGACAACCGTGGTGTTCGGACGCGCCGGCTTACCAAAATCGCAAAACGCGCCCAAGGTTCAGGACCCTAGTGGTAGTGTTGGCTACCGCTGACTCCTGGTGCTTATCAGCGGTTCCAGTGTTTGTGTAGGAACGGTCGCTGGTCACATCCTAAACCACACAAACAACACGCAGTTCATCATCACACCTCAACCAGCGCGGATGCTGGGACGCTTCGGCGACGACTCGACTGCGGGACCTTAATATTTAGTCGTTCGGTTTCGGGATTCAAATTGACAGTTGCATCGGTGCAAACGAGCTCTTGAAAGATTTTGTGGTAAAACAAAAAAAAACTCGCGTACTACAGGTGTGAGTGTAAGTGAGTGTTGAACGGAGTCGTGTGATATACGGTGCCGTCCCAAGAAGGCAAACCGGATCGGATTATTAGTGCACCGTGTTGTGCTGCTGCTGCTGCTGTGAAACAGTAGCATTGTGACTGTGAACTAAGCTGTGGTGTGTGAGAGTGCAATCATATCGCTCCAGTAGACAGATCAGTGCCAGGTGTACTTAGTAGTGCGAGTGTACGCAGCCACCACAGTTGTCTCCTTACGTACGCAGCCGTTTGCCAGTTGACAGTTGATCGTGTTTACAGCGGTACGCTTCACCAGTGAAATAATAACAAGGTGAGAATGATGAGTGAATCATACTGGTGTGCTTGTGCTACGATATCTATATCCTTAGCTTCTTTCTCCGTACCGAGTGTCCTTTTGAAGTGTAAAGGGAAACATCAGATGTGTACAGTATTGATTAGCATTGAAATCTCAAACGAGCTGAAGATGGGACCATGGCTAGGACCATCTCTTCATCTCTCTCTCTCTCTCGTTAGCTATTACACAAACGCATACAGGCATTATATGACAACTCCGAAATGTCGTCCAGAACCGTTGGTTGGAGCGGTTTGTCGTCTATCAACAATCAATAACCTAACCTGCATCCTGCATTCACTACCTTCAACCTAGCTAATACTGCATGTGTTTTTGTGTATGTGTGTGGGTATCTCGAGAGAGAGAGAGAGAGAGAGAGTGAGAGATGATTAAAGCAGAGCTATTCTCAAAATGGGGAAGTCCGATGGCCGGGGCGACAGCGACGCCGGTCTTCACACGGCAGGACCGGCATTCAAATCGCAGCTAGACCGTCTCCCCGTACACAGGGCTGACTACTTTGCTACGGGTAAAATTAAGTCACAGAAAGCCACAAATGTGGCAGGCCGAACAACCTCTCGAGGTTGTGTAGTGCCAAGCAAGAAGAAGATTCCCAAATGCCGGTGTGCCCAAAGGTCGGTGCCCTTTCTACCGAGCACAGTTTCGCACGGCCTGTCAAGCGTCCAGGAAGAGGTCGGATGCAGTTCTTTCTTTATACCGTGATCGGGGTCGACGCACACACGTGATAGTGATACTGAAAGGGTACAATTTGCAATCAGTCGCACGATTTCATCATGGGAAAGTGTACACCTAATTACTATCGGTCGCACATACACACAATGAATGACGGTTGTTGGTGTGACTTTTCAATACAACAGGATGGGATGGATGTGATAAGAAGAAGAAAACACGAATCATGAACTATAGGTTTTTATTATCGGGGAGAAACGAACAAAAAAAAATCTGGCAGAAGATCAGGGTTCGTACCCTACCATGTACTTGCTTTATTGTAGTAATCTCTAAAGTCTTGAAGTGGAGTCTTGAAGACAAGCTTACCGAGCAAACTGAGACAGATATGTAGAGCAGTTAGTGGACCACAGCTCTTCGACTTCAGGTCTTTATGAGTAGGACTCACTTAGTTGAAGTTCTAGATATTCATTAGACGAGGCAGACCTCTGTGTCATCCTTCCGTAGAACGGTAGATCTCCTCCATGAGGAAGTATTACATTGGAGCGAGCTATGAATCATCGCCCCTTCGAATACTCGATCTATCACAACGAAATTCCACTGATCCTTTCCTTGTGCGTCCTCCAAAACTAGACCAATCGGTGAAAACTTCGCCGGGATCTCGAAACTGTCTAGAGAAGAAGAAAAACAAACGGGGAGTAAAAAAATTGCTAGAAAACACCAGAAACGAAAAAATTAGGGGGAAAAACACCAGAAACGAGGCTAATAAGTTGTGCCCATCGGAACCGTACCGTGCCACCGATTCGCGCAACCCATTAGCTAATGCTCATCAGCAATCCGTTGATTAAAATCGGTGTGTTTAATTTTCAAACCAGGAAACCATGAAGCTCATGCGTTAAAGCCGCATCGGCACCCATTACCTATTTCACTGTGCGCGCGGCCAGTATGGGATGAAAATCATAAATAATATATATTTCAGCCGGAATGTGGCTGGAATGGGAAACCCCCTGGTACGCACGCGCTCGTTCGCGTGTGTGTGTGTCGGGGGGGAGTTTATTTTGAGGTTAGTTCATTAATTTGTACATCCGTTACGGATGCGCAAACGATTTTTTGTTGTTGAGGGTGATGTATAGAATATGTTGTAACGGCGCATCGAACAGGTAGCTAGAGCGTTGGCCATGATTCGCTGGTATGTCAACTTTCGCCACCGTCCAGTTGGTTCGGACGGTTGGTTGCACCTGGCGCATTGGCTGGGCAGTAGGTTAGTAAGCTATCGGTAAAGACCCGTTTGTGCGGGTCATCTGCTGAACGCGTTAGCTCCCTTCATCATCGCACACACATATTAAAGGTGCACACCAACACTGCACCTACACGCACACAACTCCCTGTAACGTGAGTGAATCCCCAAAAAAAAAAAACACGGGGGTTCGTCGCTTGTTGCAAGTTTTTCGTTTTTCGCTGATAGATGACGCAGTGGGCCGCAACTTGGACTTGGTTGACACGGTGTTGATGGTGGTTTGACACTGTGGCCCAGAGAGTGACTGTTGGTCTGCCTGCATGCTCACAATCTCGCTGTTTGTAAATTGGAAAAATAAACAAGAAGTTGAATAGCTAAATCCAAATCTTTTAGCTATGCCAACATCTTGCCAAGTTGCCAATTTGAGGATGCGCTGGCACGGGCAGATAATGAGACTTTATCTAGCACCCACGCACTTGGACACGTGTAGACACCCACATGCACACACACACACACTCAATTACACCCACGCAACGCAGCACCAACTTCTTGGTGGGTTCTGTTTGACCGATGCTTCACGGTTCGCTGCTCGACGAAAACTGATCATACCGTGGTGCCGGTGTTACGCAGCAAGACATCGGATTGGTGATCCGCGCACCGTATTGACAATCCTGATCACGTACCGCCAACAAAACCCAAAGGGATGCGTACCCAACGCAAGACACACACAGGCGAAGAAAAAAAGCACCACGAACCCGAAACAAAACAATAATGCTTCATAAAGAATCCAATAGAAAAGAATGAAATGAATGAATAATAAAATGTTCAACGAATTTCGGGAGCCCCCACCGGCGGCGGGCACACACGGTGTCGTTACGCATGCAGCCAGCGTTGTCCCCGGTGGCCGGGCACCATCACACCGTGAGGTGTAAAGCCCGTGCCCGGTCCACACCACATCGGTTGCCAGCCAGTGGTTACCATCTAGGGGACGATAGCCGGGGCCGGATGAGGCCGACCTGGCCGAGGCTGATTAGCATGCAACGCACCTTGTGTGTGCCTGGTCGGTTGGTGGCCGGGACGGGCTTTGCGCGCGTCCCCGGGGTCTGGCGAAAGGAGGCACGAAACTTCCTGCGCTCGCGAGAGACCCTAGATGGATGACCCCACCCGCGTTAAACAATTCTCCGGCGGATGCACACGAATGGGCACGTACATTGGGGGAATGGTTCGATTGCCCGAGCGCTTCGCGTGACAGGTGATCGGGTGATTGGGCGGTGGACAGTCACAGGCGCACACACACCGTCATCGTACAGTGTGCCGAAATTGGATGTGCAAAACAAAAATGGTACGGTACGCGGTTCGTGCGGTAATCGAGCTAATCGCTAACGGGCAGCTTAACTTTGGTTTTCCAAATACAGTGATGAATTGCCACTCGGCATAGGGGTGGGTAAAGTGTCACGAAGAAGAAGAAAAAAATCAAGCCAACTGTCATAACATATCGCAACGAAATTCGTTAAAAATAAAAACAATTAAAATATTTTATTAATTGAATGAAAAATATGCAAAGCTGCCATAATCAGATAGCGAAACCGAGATAGAAAATCAAAAGACTGCAAACAAGTCGATTAAGCGACGAACCCCGATCGAACACTAAACACTCCAGCTTCAAATCGTTCAAAGGATAAAACTATCTAGCTTCATTGAAAATTGATAATCTTAATCATTTCAAAGATTAATACATAAAACAAAAACAATTTTACAATGACTGCTTTTGAGATTCAAAAGACTTCAACGCTCAGACTAAGCGATGAACCCCGATCGAACACCAAACTCTTGGGATAAAAGAGGGACATCAAATGTAAATGAGTTTTAATATATTTTTCTATGCAAAATAAAATAATTTAAAAATAAGCATTGATATCAAAATTGATGAAAAAAATCGTAATGTGTGAGAAAGGCAAATATGGTACTTCATATTAAAAAAAACAGCAACCGTTAAGCGATGCACTTCGATTTTAAACTAAACACTAGTGAGGTTTAGTAAAGGGTATTAGCGATCGATTGTCAGAAAAATTAACAGTTTTGATACAGTATCTAGTTTCGTCTGCCAAAACTTCTTTAAAAGCATGAAATTGACTTTGGTGTATGATTCAAAACAACATCAAGAAAAACGGCCTTGTGGCTGATCAATTTGAATAAAAGGAGGACTGCATAAAGGCTCCTTTATTATGACGGGGAGAAAAATAAGGCTTCAAGTCTTCATAGTACTGAATGAATGAAAAATTAGAGCAAAATAAACTTGAATGGTTCAAAAGACTTCAACACGAATTTTAAGCGAAGAACTCTTTTTTGGATAACTCCACTGTTACCGTTGAAGCAGAAATTTCATAGCAACTCTTAATAAGCCAAAACAAACACAAAAAATCATTGCATAGAAATGCCCAGAAAACAACCTTATAATAGTAAAATCTCTCCGTAAAATTCAAAACATTTCAAGAAACATTCTAAGCAATGAACTCCACTTTGCAATCATAACTGTTGGGATTGAAGCAATACATCAATATCAGCACTACTAGACGATTAAATAGATTGTCAAATAAATAATTATTTCCTAAAACAAACATAAAATAGTGATAAAATACCTTAGTTAGCTCAAAAGATTCAAAAGACTTCAACACACAGCTTAAGTGACGAACCCTTTTCGACGCTCTCAAACCTTTATTAGCACAGTTAGAGAAAATAACAGAAGTATTTTTAACATTGAAATTAATGAAAATGGAAAAGAATAACCCAGAATTGTGAAGGAAATTGTCATAAAACATCCAAGATAGCACAAGCAATTCAAAAGACTTCAACACGCCTTGTCTAAGCGACGAACCCCCTGCTTCGAATGGCTAAACTCTCGCAACCAAACACCCAACAGCTGCTGTTGACAGTTTCTCCAAAATTTCCTCAACCCAAAAAAACCTGCCTGTCACGCGCAGTTGTCATTTCGTATCGATCGAGTTCGATCCAATGTTAAGCGCTACTCTTAAGCTACCCATCACAATCGGAAAGGCCGAAAGCGACATTTCTTCCTTACCCTTCTTTTTTTCCTTCCTTTTCGGAGGAAGCGACCCTGCAGGCCTATTGACCTGCTATCACGGACGCTCGCGCAGGTTGTGCCGGAGGGAGGGGGGGGGGGGGGCAGATTTGCAAGTTCGTGCCGGGGAGCGGGATGCTTATAATTCGGGGCAACGCATGTGTCGCTTTCAAGTTTTTTCGTTCGATGGGAGTAGCAACAGCAGCAGCAAATAATAGGAGCGAACAAAAAGGCGCGTTTCCTTCCCTGCCCGAGGCGCACGCAAAGAGACCGAGAGTTTCCGTCACTCGACGGTGAGATGAAGTATGTGTGTGTGTGTGGCTGTTTCGCTGATTACCTTTTTGGCCAGGATGGTTGCATACCGATGGAAGGTTTGGAAACTTTTGGGCCAGTACGGGCCGGTCGAATACTCCGCGGGCGGTCGAAAACGGTTGGCGAGAGGTTGACTAGGTGGGTTGATGGGGTGGAAAAAAGAAAGAGCAGATAATAAATCCCTTTCACCTGTATGTTGGCAGGCGCTGGTGGGATTGTACGCGAAGGCGCAACAACAAAAAAACTATCCGATCAGATTGACGTTTTTACTGCTGCTCGTTCGAATACTCTCACTGAATAGAAAGATATGCGGCAGGAATCAATTCGTCGAGTGTTGTGGCTGTCGGGCGTTAGCACTCGTGAAGTGTCGCACAGGAATTTTAACATCATCAACCAAAAGCCAATTCATTCCGAAGCTAGACGTGCTGACGGTTGTGATTCACTGAGCAGATACAGGTTGTACTGAAGAGCCATGTTTGAACGTGTATCTCCATTCCCGCTGGCTGGGAACTCTTTCCATTTATGTAAATCACTTCAACCCGGGGCTACAAACCCCTCTGCTGCCCTCTTTCCGGCTTGTTTTTTTCCCCCAAGCGTACACCGAACCTGGTCCCATAAATAATCGATTAGCGTTCGATTAGCGAATAATCCAAAATGGGACTGGTGGATTTATTTCTCGTTACCATTTCGCTCGACTGATTGACCATTAATGTCACGCACGGATGCTGGACGTTCTGTGGGTGCATCGAGAAAGTACCGCGCCAACGGACCACTACGATTATTGTATGCAAAGTGCACAACCGCTAGGGAAACGGGGGAAACAAAACGGAAATGCCCAGACAAGGGTGAATTGCTGGGCGAGTGCATGCTAAATCTCGAACACCGAGTCAGAGCGCAACGTCTAGCCGGTCTCAAGGCCCACACGTCTGAGCGACTAACAGTTCCATTCAACCCGACTCGTACTGTCGTATCGCTCTGGCAGCGCGAGTAGACTTCACACGAAACGAACCAGACAAACTGTGTTTTGCTCGTGTCATCGTTTAAACAAGTGTTACGGTGCTAGATCGAGCTGTGGATGTCTTCACTAGTTAATAACTACAATCGGCTACCACCCTCCCTCGCTCGGTTTTTGTTTTGAATGGGCACCGCACTCATCACCGCGCCCGGGCTGCTCTACTTAATCGATCTGGGTTCTGCCACTAATTTTGCTAGATGACAGCATCTAAGCAAACAGGCAAATAATGACAGGGCAGATCTTATGAACGATGCTCGGTACGACTTATCAATCAATGAAGATTGGTTTTTATACGTCCCTTTTAAACACACACACACACACATCTCTCGTACAACAACAACAAAAACATGTCAGTGATATTTAAACTTTTTTTTTGAAACCTTAGCAATCGTTCTTATCCTACGATCGCCCACTTCATCTCGCTACGAATCTCACCATCTTTCCTTCTTTTTCTCTTCTCCCATTTTTTACAGCCGGATCAAAGCAAAGATTGAGCATGCGGCTGACAAGATTATTTTACTCAACGTTACTGATAGGAATACTGCAGGTAGGTGGACGTGTAACGTTCGTAACGTCAGCTTCCCCGCCAATCCGCCTCATCTCGCCTCCTCTAACGGTATCATCAACCATTTAATTTTTTCTTTTTTTGTCGGAAACACACCTCACCTCACCAATGACCTACGGGCTGTGGGCTGCATCTGTAATAACAAGAATAACTGCCATCTCGCTCTCCCTGTCTTCCTCCCAAATTTCCTACTCGCAACACACTCACTAACCAAGCTGTGGATCTTGTTTGACGCTTTTGTTTTTCGGCTTCATCCGTACAACACGTCGGGATGTACAGGCAGTAACAACACCGATTGAAAAGTGAAGTTTTATCGCATTATTCCTTGCAAAAATATTCACTTGTTCGAGGAGAGAGAGAGAGAGAGAGAGAGAGAGAAAATAAAACAGAAAATAGCAACAGGCAAAATAAAAACAGACATCAAACAAAAGCCAGAACACGTTCTAGGAAACAGTGCTGCTGAGTGCTGTGTTTGCTCTGGGGTGGAAATGTGTTTCGGTCCTTTTCTTTTTACGTTGAAGAATAAATTGCTCATGTTCTTCTTTTTGTGTGGTTTCGAAATTTAAATCTGGCAGCGAAGTGGAGACAGTTTTCAATTGCTGCAGATTGATTGATAAACCGTTGGCACCAATTTGTTGGTTTGATAAATGACTCCTCTCCACTATGGAATGGCTGTTTGGTATGAGTTTTACCCTCTTTTAAACCTTATTCTTTGAGGTGACCGAAATAGGATAATCGGTAATGTATGGCTTACTCATACGAGTGGGTATGAGTTCAAATCTCAACTTGAGTGGAGCTTTTCCCTTAGCCTTCTAAACGCTTTTTCCTTGTACGAATAATTGATTGGTAGGTCAAGTGTTATTATCGCCTTATGGTGTTTTTGAGCATGATTAAAACCTCAAGAAAAAGAAGAAGAAGAAGCTCACCTAGAAGAGAGATAAGAGATGTCTCATCAAAATAAATTCTATATGGATGCGCGCGACACCCATGTTTTTTTTAATCGAGTTTGATCTCTAATGTCTCTGGCAGCAAGCCCCCCTCCGGGGTCGCACTTGCCGGTTTTTCGGGTGGAGATGGTCTGGACCCTCTTCCCCAGACCCCCCCATTTTTTATATATGTGCGCCCCCGTGCTCTGTGTCCACTTTCTTTTCCACCCGAGAGACGCGTGTGGCGGGCTGCATCGCCACTTTCGAAAAGCATCCCCCAAGCAGAAGCGACTGCTTGTTCTTCTGGTTCCCCATTTTGTGCGTGTGTGTGTGTCCCACGTTGTTTCCTCTCACTTTTTTGCCACCGCTCTAGGGCAAACCGGCCGAAACCCTGCCATCCACCTCGTCTTCACCGCTGTTGCCCACCTTTCGCCCCTCTGTAAGAGGCGAATGGTTAAAGGGACATGTTTGAGAGAAGAAAAAAAAGCACACACACACACATTGGGGGTGAGACGATACCGGGGCAGACGCCGAGAAAGTGCTGTGTGTGTGTGTGTGTGTGTGTGTGTGTGGCGCGCGGTTTATGATGCTATGTCGGTGGCCCGGTTAGTTGGCCAACTGGCCAACTGGTTGACAAGCTTTAGGGAAAGCGATATGACGGGAACGGACACAACGGAACGACACAAGCAGCGGGATGGGAGGATGGAAGGAAGACGGAACAGGGGGAACAGGGCAAGGCGGAACGCATAGACAGTAACACTGCCAATGGTGATAGCTTTCGCCGGAATCTAGCCTCCTCTAGTGCCCCGGAGCTATCAAATTGTGCCGAATGTGTATGACGGACCCGAATTCGGACGTCCAGATGTCCATTAAACATAACCAAAACGAAGAAAAAAAAAACCGCGGAACCAGGTGCCAAGCGCGGACACCAGCCCCCCCCCCCCCCCTCCCCTCCTCCCCGAAAATTGGAAGGTTCAAACCTGTTGATTAAAGTCGTTGCTTTCGATTTTGGTCGATCCGTTCGAGGGCGTTCTTGGGGCGTTTGTGCCGCAGGAAGCCGTCTAGGATTCGATCGGTTCTGATTTCCTGAATGTGCTGACCTAAAAAACCACATCCGAGGCAATGGGGTGCGGTTTTGTTTTCGGGGGGCTTTTTTTATGATCCCTAACCCCGAAAGACTACCCCGGAGGCCGGAAACAGTAAAATGGTAGGTTTATGAACAGCTAATAGAGTGAGTGATGGGTATGTAAATTAACAGTCCGATTGACTGTTTCCCCTACGTCGCATATTAAATCAATGGTTTGGGAAGGTTGGTTTTTCGTCATAGGGCGCATTTGAAGTGATGTTTAATTTGACTTCCTGTATCAGATGTTGGAAGAGAAAGAGAGAGAGAGAAATTTATGTTTTTCACAGAGCTTCAGAGAATAAGGGATACAGTGTTATGCTCCGAGTGCTACACGTTGAATCCAGATTGTATCAGTTACTACACAGTTATTGAAGTGACTTTAGTCTTTTTTTTTTGTATTTATTTTGACATTTATCGACTCTAACTTTCTTGAAAGGCATTAGATTTTTTTTAGCTTAAGTCCAAAAATTTGTTCGTGCTAAATAAATGTTTATTTTGCTCCTTCTGAGCTCGGTATGCTTTTTAAAATATTTTTCATCCCACACAACAAGTGGGTCCTTGTTGAAAACCATAAGCACTTACGATGTAACGCACAATCTAGCCAATCTACAGTGCCGGCCAACAGAATAAGACCAGCTTGATAACTGATTTTAAAACTGTTGCCTTCTATACTTTGACTAGCTATAACTATAGCAAAATTTGGAGCATCGTCAGCATCAAACTTTTTATCAAATTTATCATCAACTCAAATCAACAAAAACTGTATCAAAGTTGAAAAAAAGGATGTCAAAAACTAGCCCCAGAGAGTGATTAAATGTTTTGACAAGTACAGTGATAAACATTTAGATTTTAACAACCCATTTATTTATATTTTAACTATGACGGCAAGCGTGACAATTATTGTCAGCACCGTATGTTAAAAATAAAAGAAAATTTTAAAAGGTATCCCCTCCTAGTTATTTTGATTTATCCCGGTCATGCTCGCTTAAAAAAAAATGAGGTTATGAAACCTATTTTCACGAATCGAATTGATTTTTATTTTTATGGAATTCAATTGCAAATTTAAGCTCAAATTTAATTCACTTCTTAGAATTTTGATAACAATACATTTGGACGATTGAGATCATTCTTTAAACTAAAGAAATGTGAACAAACATAATTTTTAATCGATTTGATCAAATTGTGCTTTAATTATCAAAGGTCATAGTGTTAAAAGAGTTATTCTACAAGTTGGGTTTTACAGTTGTAATTGTTTAGATGTTTTTTTCTTACCAAAATATTTGGAAATTTTCGAAAAATACCGAATTGGGGATATTTTTTCCCAAATCTTGATTGGGGTTTACCTCATAAATAACATTTTTTATTATAAGCGATTTTGACACATATTCTAATTCATCTTAAACTGTCGAAAATTACCTATAAAATGGCCTGAAAAACACTATAAGTATCGAAGTCAGTAGTTAAAAACAACGGCGATCTTAATCTATTGTCTATAACTGTAGATTGTAACGCTTAGTAACGCTTCTCTGTTTATTTTTGATTATCTCACTCATTTTACTTGAATATTACACATCTATATAAAACATTTTACTTAATAAAATGTATTAAAATAAATTGGTGGTGGCCCAGTCGTAGTTGGGTCACGGCAGGACCGGGGTTCAAATCTCATCTGGGCCGTTTCCCCATAGTGAGGACTGACTAGTCAACTATCCGGTATCAACAAGTCTAATAAGCCAGAAATGGTAGGCATGACCTAGCAGAGGTCGCTAAGCCAAGAAAGAAGAAGATAAACATCCACAGGAAGAAAAAAGTTAGTTTTCGTTACGCTCGTTCATTTTTTTTCCAGCTTGAACTAAACCGTAACCATGGTGCGACAATTATCACTCCACCACTAACAAGTGAAAACGACCCATATCACCGTGTGTGTGTGTGTGTGCGATATATGTTTTGGAGGATCGAAAACAACATCAAACATATCTGGACCAATTCGATTAGTGCCGTACCATGGTTGGTTACATTCAACTCAGACTTTACCATAATTATAGCACATTGACAGTTATGACGTTTCACTTAGTGCACAGGCTGCTTACACTTACATTTGCGTTTGCACTTTTCACTACCAACCTTGCCTCACACCCACCGTCAGGTGATCAACAGTTGGCCATCGGTACGCCGGAGCTTACCACAGCGCACAGTGGCGTGGCGTGGCAATTAGCTCCAAAAACAGTCGAAAACCACCACCCCGAAAGCAACTTGCCGTACACGACCCTTTTTTGGCAAAAACTCCACCTTCTCGCACGCATCGCGCGCGGGAAAGTCGCGAAATTCCCCTGGGAGCAGCTTTCTCTGGACGGAAAGCAACAGCATCGAACCAGCGAAAGAAGACATTCCAGCAGAAGCCCATTTGAAGGGCCGCCGGGTCGTTGTGGTGCGCGCGGCCGATAATTTCGACGCTCGCGGCAATGATGCCCTTTTTGCTGTTGTTTTGTTGCTGTTTGTTTTCCCCCTTTTTTGTTCCCGCTGTTGTTATTGCGAAGATCCTGCCCGGCCCATATATTGGCATTATCATCCGCGTCTTCAGCGGCGTTCGGCGTCTCGGTCGTCACCCGGTTTGGCTTGGCGCGCCACGTTACTTATGTTATTGACCTATTTTCACACGATTTCATTTTCTTTCCTTTTCATTTTCGTCGACACGCACCATGCCCATCCTTGGTCACCATCGTCGTCACCTCGTCCCGCACTGGCGGTGGCGGTGGAGTGTGTGTGTGTGTTTTTTTTTATATTTTCACTCCTTTTTCTTCCCCTACGTGTCTTACTTGCCATTTTTCGCACACGGTGGATGGTCACCGTTCTTGCGCTTTCCAATTTTCCTTTGGGCGCGCATCGATCGGTACACTTATCGGCTCACTTTCACGACCCGTCCGGTTATGCTTTGCCACAAACAAACAAAAAAAACGCAAGCGTTCCACGGGCAGGACGTGCGTTCCGATGCGTGTGCTTTATTCTTTCTGGTTAGCAATTAAACGACCTTCGGGGGTGTAGTCGGCACAGCCAGCAAAACCAAAACAAAAAAACACCAAAGAGTCCTTCCTGTTCCGACACTTTTTCCCGCCATTTAGTCAGCCAGCAACCGCACACACACAAAACAAAAAATAGAACCATCCATTATCATTTTCACATATCATTTCATCACTGTTTTTGCAGATCAGTCATCCTTTTATGTCATTTGCTTACTGTGAAAAATCGTCTCGGTTAAAGTGCAGGAAGGCGTTGCAGGTAAGAGAAGCCTAACCCGTAACCCAAACAGCTTTTAAGCAGCAGTTGCAGCCGAGCTGCACGTTGCTGCTTCCGTTCCTTCCTGTACGGCTGGTGCCATTTTTCAACAGTTTCAGTCCCATCCACCCGGTGGTTTCCATCTCTTCCGCATTCTTTTCTCCATTCATACACACACACTCTCTCTCTCTCTCTGCGCTCCCTTACTTTGGTTGTCCACCTTCGGTTCATTTTCCTTCGCAATCGGTGCATCGGTACGAGGGTAAAACGCACCGCGACACACACACACACACACACCCTGCACGCCGACCTGTCACGGTCAAGACATTTTGGTCCACTCCTGTTCAAACAAATTTTACATCACAAACGCTGGCTTTTCATTACAACTCTTTTTTTTCTGTGCTCTCTCTTCGTTTCGTTCTAGGTAAGGGTTCACCGTACGATCGTTCGCCGCCGCTGCGTGTCGATAAGTAAACACAGTGTTTAGAATTATATTTATTACAGTGGTGAACATAAGAGTAAGAGATTTTTTTGAGAGAACAGCTATCGGATTTTTTTTCCTAATTTTTTTTTTTTATTCATAAGGAACGGCATGACCGTATTGCTTTTTCCTAAATTTAATAATTCCTCAATATTTGAAATTCTTAAGCTTCACCTACATTTTCACGTTCTAGCACGTTTTTTTTCTAATTTTTAATTAATAAGCGATTTATGTAGAATCGAATTAGAAAAAGCATTTTATTTTCTATAGTATTGTAGCATCAAATGGATGTGGTGCATGCAACCGCGTGCGGTAATATACCCTAGACAAGGCGAATAGTGTCCCGTGGTCTGGTGGCCGACGTGACAGCGGCACCGCTCTTCACACGACAGGGCCGTGGATCAAATCCCATCCAGACCCGCCTTCCCGTACGTAGGGCTCACTACTTTGAAACGGGTAAAATCAAGTCACAGGAAGCCAAAAATATAGAAAGTCAAGACTAGTGTGTTGAGTCAAGTAGGTCTTTTTAAAGAGGACGGCTCCCGGTAGCTCCACACTGACTGAGGGCGAGGAGGTCGAGGAACGCGAAGAGGCCGAAGAGTGCGAAGAGCTGCCCCGTGAGGCCGAAGAGTGCGGAGCTACCTATTTAAAATCGAAGAGCGCACTCAGAGCCCTCATATGATTGAGGCGAGGCCTCCCGGTAGCTCTCAAGCTCACTACCCAACTTTCAAGGTTGTAGTGGCAAGGAAGAAAGAGAGAGAGAGAGAGAGAGAGAAAGAGTCTCCACGACCTATGGGTACTTCGATCAACCACAATAGCCTGACTCACTGGAAGAGTCTGAAACAATCATCAATTTTATGACCGAAATGACTGTAAAATAAGATTGTTAAATGCTTGCTAATCAGGCGTTTAGCAGTCCTCTGGCATGCTGCAGAAGTCCTCGATACCCCGACAAGGTCCAGCACCGTCGTCTACCAATTCAATATCCCAGCATTTCTGGTGGACGCATAAATGCCATCTGTTCATGTGAACGACCTCAAAGGACTTCAAGGACTGAGGCGTCCGATGCTATTCTCATGTCGTAACCAGCCCTCCTAAGAAGCGTGCCGAGTCTAATTCGCTTCACAGTCCAGCCTGTCAAGTGCAGTGGCTCCACCATTTTCCATCAGTAGGTATCGGTTTTCTCGAAAACGTCTAGGTGGGCTTTTGGTCAGTTTTAGATGGAGTCCATACATAAGAGCGTATTTAAATACCGGGAGTTTCTATTCAGTCCATGTTCCGTCCGATGCAGTGGTGGATCAAGGTCTTTGGAAGCTCCGAGCGATAAAGGCAGTTGAAGCCCCTCCAATAGTGACTCGTTTGTGAGTAAGACCAACAGGATTTCCCTCGACGACGAGGCCCCGAGCGGCCGCTCCTTCCACTCCTAGATTGATCCGTCACTGGTTCGATGCAACAGGTATTCTGTGTGGAGAAGTTTCCTCGGGCTATAGTATGACCGGTTGAAAGTGAGCAAACTTGCGCATAACTTAATATCTATATCGTTGTCATCTGTGCTGACTTTTGACCCCAGATAGGTGAAGTTTTGCGCGACTTCGAAGTTGTGATAGCGACTTCGTACAAAGCTCCTGCGTAAATCGGTGTTTTTTACATCATCATAACCTCACTTTTATACTTAGATCCAAAATTAGATAGTCTTATTCTATCGTGCATGACTGTCTAATGTACCTTTTCCAACATGATACACTTGTTTTCTCTCGTCAAATCTGACGAGAAATAGTAATCACTCACAACTGATCGTTTGTTGAGAACGAAACAATCAAAGCGACTTACCGATAGCCTAGGCCAGATTTTAATAATACATAGAAGAGCTATTTATTTAACCTTTTCCATTTATTTTACCTATTATTTAATACAATCAGTAATCGTGACCTTCATTCGTTGCCTCACGTCGCTTCGTGCTCACAGCACGACAATTCGTAAATCTATCCCGCTTTGACGGTTCCGCGCTTGTAGCGACCCAAAAAGGGGAAAGGATTTGTCAACTTTTTAATCGGTTACGTTGTGTGTTACCTTCGAGGCAATTGCATCGTTACGTGTTACATTCGCCAAACAGCAGTTAATTGTTTTGCGCATTTAGCGATGCTCTTCCCCATCGGATCATCGATTACAACAGTCAGACTTATGCTACGATGCCACAGCTGGCACCTTCGGTATTAAATGCTGCAACTGCCTTGAAGTTGGAGCAGAACTCCGCTACAAGACTGCTGTACTCTTCTCGCACCAACAGGTTGCACGTGGTCGGTGACGCGGCGATTGTCGTGGCGACGGAGGAGGTAGTAGTTGTGGGTGTAGATACCGTAGTTGTTGTAGGTGTTGTTGTAGTTGTAGTAGTCGGTGTAGTGGCTGCAGTTGATGCAGTTGTGTCAGGAGCCGTAGTGGGTGCTGTTGATGCGGTTGATGCTGTTGAAGCTGTTGATGCTGTTGATGCTGTTGATGCTGTTGACGCTGTTGACGCTGTTGATGCTGTTGACCCTGTTGATGCTGTTGACGCAGTTGATGCTGTAGATGCGGTAGAAGCTGTAGATGCGGTAGACGCTGTTGAAGCTGTTGAAGCTGTTGATGCAGTCGATGCTGTTGTGGCAGGAGCAGTAGTAGGTGCTGTGGATGCTGTTGATGCTGTTGACCCTGTTGATGCTGTAGATGCGGTAGAAGCTGTAGATGCGGTAGACGCTGTTGAAGCTGTTGAAGCTGTTGAAGCTGTTGATGCAGTCGATGCTGTTGTGGCAGGAGCAGTAGTAGGTGCTGTGGATGCTGTTGATGCTGTTGACCCTGTTGATGCTGTAGATGCGGTAGAAGCTGTAGATGCGGTAGACGCTGTTGAAGCTGTTGAAGCTGTTGATGCAGTCGATGCTGTTGTGGCAGGAGCAGTAGTAGGTGCTGTGGATGCTGTTGATGCTGTTGATCCTGTTGATGCTGTTGACGCAGTTGATGCTGTAGATGCGGTAGAAGCTGTAGATGCGGTAGACGCTGTTGAAGCTGTTGAAGCTGTTGAAGCTGTTGATGCAGTCGATGCTGTTGTGGCAGGAGCAGTAGTAGGTGCTGTGGATGCTGTTGATGCTGTTGACCCTGTTGATGCTGTTGACGCAGTTGATGCTGTAGATGCGGTAGAAGCTGTAGATGCGGTAGACGCTGTTGAAGCTGTTGAAGCTGTTGATGCAGTCGATGCTGTTGTGGCAGGAGCAGTAGTAGGTGCTGTGGATGCTGTTGATGCTGTTGACCCTGTTGATGCTGTTGACGCAGTTGATGCTGTAGATGCGGTAGAAGCTGTAGATGCGGTAGACGCTGTTGATGCTGTTGAGGCTGTTGATGCAGTTGATGCCGTTGTGGCAGGAGCAGTAGTAGGTGCTGTAGATGCTGTTGATGCAGTCGATGCAGTCGTAGCAGGAGCAGTAGTAGGTGCTGTTGAAGCTGTTGAAGCTGTTGAAGCTGTTGACGCTGTTGATGCAGTCGATGCTGTTGTGGCAGGAGCAGTAGTAGGTGCTGTTGAAGCTGTTGAAGCTGTTGAAGCTGTTGAAGCTGTTGACGCAGTTGATGCAGTCGATGCAGTCGTAGCAGGAGCAGTAGTAGGTGCTGTGGATGCTGTTGATGCAGTCGATGCAGTTGTGGCAGGAGCAGTAGTAGGTGCTGTTGAAGCTGTTGAAGCTGTTGAAGCTGTTGATGCTGTTGACGCTGTTGATGCTGTTGACGCTGTTGATGCTGTTGACGCAGTTGATGCTGTTGAAGCCGTTGATGCTGTTGATGCAGTCGTGGCAGGAGCAGTAGTAGGTGCTGTGGATGCTGTTGACGCTGTTGATGCTGTTGACGCAGTTGATGCTGTTGAAGCCGTTGATGCTGTTGATGCAGTCGTGGCAGGAGCAGTAGTAGGTGCTGTTGATGCTGTTGACGCTGTGGAAGCAGTTGATGCTGTTGAAGCTGTTGAAGCTGTTGATGCAGTCGTGGCAGGAGCTGTAGTAGGTGCTGTTGATGCTGTTGATGCCGTTGTGGCAGGAGCAGTAGTAGGTGCTGTTGACGCTGTTGACGCAGTTGACGCCGTTGACGCTGTTGATGCAGTCGATGCTGTTGTGGCAGGAGCAGTAGTAGGAGCAGTAGTAGGTGGAGTAGTGGTTGTAGTAGGTGTGGTAGTCGTTGTTGTTGTCGTCGTCGTTGTTGTGGTCGGCGGTGTTGGGAAGGTTATGGGCACACCACACACCGCTGTTTCTGCCGCAGGATAGGTAGCTGAAGCGGGCGGTGTCGGTGCAAGCACGCTAGTCACCTGCCGAAGCATCTCCGCATTAGTACCACCCGCCTGATCTAGCGAATATACGGCAACTCCGCCCAGGTTTGTGCCTGTCACAAACATCAGCTTATCTGTCACGCCAGCGGGTGAATTGTACGTGTAGAAGGTGTTTGAGCTGTAGGCAAATCCTTCGCCTCCTTGCGGAGTGCCAACAGTATTCGTGGATGCGAACAGCAAAGCCTAGGTTGCACACCAAATAGAGTTACACGTATTGGTACACAGTCTGAAAGTCATCTCACCAAACCATAATGCTTTCCTATACTTACATTACAATATGTGTCCGTTGTGACAGCTGTGGCAGCAGAATTAAACTGTGTCCCACCTGCTGTGGTAAACTTAAGACTGTACATTGGCAAACTGACGATAATCGAGCTTGGCACGAAACCCTTAATCACCCATCTGAACACGTTATTGTACTGGAATGAAAGCGCAAAACAAAAACAAAAAATCACAGTCACATTCACAATGGTCTCCAATGTGTGTACTACACAGTACGGTAACGGCAATCACTTACGATGGTTTTCGTCTCGACATTGAATGGCGATGAGAGTGCGAACAGTGGACTGATTGGATGGGTGTTCGTAGTCGTCGAGTACATGTCTTCATGGGTTTTGATCACGTTGAACGGCAAGAGCGGCAGCGTTGGGTTAAAGTAAATATCGGCCGAGGCAGTCGCATCCCACGGTAAAGCTGTGATCAGCTTCAAGTTTTTAGCGGTGAGAGCCGTATAAAGCTCCGACACGAAGGTACTGTACCCGTTCTGCGAATGGCAAACGTTAGCTCGTTAGCGGTTAGTGCAAACGTACCACACTTCGCCTACACCTTAGCAGATACTTACCGCGTAGGTGGTCGTTACTCCTACGAAATCCAAGTACACGCCACTGATTGCCGGATATTCCTGCACCTTTGGAACGAGCAGATCGATGAACGTTTTGCGCGTCGCCGCTGAGTTTAGCCAGAGAATGTTGCTCGCCGCAACACTGCCCAGCACACCCAAATACATCTCCACATACGGGTAGACTGTTTTGCGGCCAACGAACTTCTTGATGCCGCCTGTAAACAAGACAGTGAAAAGCATTAGCTCACAACTGTCCACCAACCAACCGCAATGGGTCAACTGTCGTCACCTAGAAGATCATCCGCATCGTTGGCCGGGTTCAGCAAACCCACGAAACCTTTGGAGGTAGGATTCAGTGCAATGTAGACGGCGTGCGAACAGAACCCTATCGCTGTGGTCGTACTGTAGTCGTTGGACTGGGCAAAACACACGCGCGCCTCTGCAAAATGGAGAATGGAACATACGCACTGTACATCACGCCATTTGACGCCATTTATTGCGGCACTGCAAAGCATTCACTTACTCTGTGCTGCTGCCTCTGGTGCGTACGCTGTGAAAGAGTTATCGGACGCTGAAGGTCAGTAAGCTCGTAGGCTGCAGGCAACATCTTGCCACCGTACTTACCGAACACCAGACACACCAGCAACAAGCTTGTCAACAGATATCGATCCATTGTGCTGACTACCGTAGCGGTGCGTACCACTCACGTCAGTATCTTAAACTGGTTTCCTGTTTGACGGGCAAGAACTATATATACACCCTTCAATTGACTGGTCCCAGACGCCCGATTTCCGTGCGCCCGTCTGTTGAAACAGTTGCAGGACTATATACCGTCTCTTCAGTATGTCGCTTCAAAGAAAAAGGCTGTACGGTGGGATTGCGCGGAATATGGTTTGGCAATTGTGTACTCAAATGTTTTGTTTTGTATTCTAGCCCATACCACCTATCTCCCCCCCTCCCCCCCTCACTCCTTTCAAATTACGTCGAATTCTTCGAAGGTCTTACACTAGTGCACGTACCAGGCACAATGGATAACACGTACCAGGTTTTTGGCGAATGTCCCGCCCGTCTGCAGGCAAGGTGCTCAGTAGTTCTTAGTATACCGCTTCTGTAGGATTCTATTCTTAGGATATTAGCGATCTGACCTTGTCATGTGTGGGTAAATATTTGTAAATGCTACAATTACTAGCGCCTTCTTCTTTTGTGTTCTATTCTCGTCTTTTTTTGTTGTTGGTGTAGAGACAGGCCTGTTGAAATCAGTGTGGAGTTCGGAGCGCGAGCAGACAACGTCTAGGTCAAGATTCTGGGACTGTTGGGGCTAGTTTTAAGATTCTACTGCGTTAACTCGATTAAAGCTAGGCAGTATAAAGATTTCAAGCTAAACCATCAATGACTCTCGGAATATAGAGTGGGTAAGCAACTACTGAAGCTATTATGTGAATTATTTTTACTGAATTCTACAAAAAAAGTAGTCATTCAGTTGGGACAACAATTTCTTGAACATACTTCTTCTGGTTTTTCTTCTTTGCTGGCTCGTCAACTTCAAGATTTCTTGGCCTGCTATTTCTGGCTTCCTTAATATGATTATAGCCGCAGCCTGGACCGGCAAATCCTGAGAACGGATAAATAGTCCGGATGGGATTCTGTAACCGGTCCTGCCGTGTAAAACACCGCCCCACAAGGTTATTATTCTTAAGTTACTTAAATAACTTGAATAGTGCCTTGCATCGTTCAGGGAACGTTTATGCTTGAATGAACTTTGCAACTAAGCGGCCATTAACTGACCAATGTTGCGTTTGGTTTGGTCATCACTTTTTTGTTATGTTTTGATTCACTCTGGTTGATTGTGTGTAGCATCTTTGATTGGGTGAATAGGGAGTACTGTCGACTTCGTGAGCACCAGGTAAAACTGCGAACATATCATCGATCGGGCTGAAATAATGTAACAACACATTAACACATTATACCAAATAGACGAAATTACTTCATATCTCCATCGTGTGCCGGTTGACACTGATTGCAACCAGCGCTACCTGCAACGTGAATGGATTTGATCAACTGCGTCTCGTACCGCACACACACAATTGCGCAAACAGAATCTGTCACTGCTGTTGCTAACCAAACAACTGCCGAAACCAGCAATTCACAGAATCCACAAGCACCGTAGGATGATGGCCGTGGAGGTTGTTCGGTTTAATAACTCACTCTAAAACCCTATTCCATCTCATGTTTCTACCATAGTTTGGCCACATTATCTCGTATCTGTGGAGCTTTTGAAAATGGTAGTGCGTGTGTGTGTGTGTGTGTGTGTGTTATCATAGACAGTTCCTAGGAATCATCGAATCAAAACGACCAAATCTTATAAGTTTTTCTTAATTTCTACTTGAACTTTATTGACTTGAAGTTAGCGTACGTACACAAGTGGTTAACAAAACCATTACGATATAGAAACAATCTTAAGCAACAACACCACAACTGCTACCTGCTGTGATGTATATCCTAATCTCGGAAAGCGAATTACAGAAACTGCTCACGAGAGCTCCATATTGACCCTTTACAGTAATTCCACAAACAACCTCAGGTTCTGGTGCTGCAGTCGTGGTGGCCGCAGTTGTGGCCCCTCCGGCGGCTGTTGTGGCTCCTCCGGCGACTGTTGTGGCTCCTCCGGCGGCTGTTGTGGCTCCTCCTGCAGCAGTTGTGGCTCCTCCAGCAGCAGTAGTTGCACCTCCAGCGGCTGTTGTGGCTCCTCCGGCGGCTGTTGTGGCTCCTCCTGCGGCTGTTGTGGCTCCTCCAGCAGCTGTTGTGGCTCCTCCTGCAGCAGTTGTGGCTCCTCCAGCAGCAGTAGTTGCACCTCCAGCGGCTGTTGTGGCTCCTCCGGCGGCTGTTGTGGCTCCTCCTGCGGCTGTTGTGGCTCCTCCAGCAGCTGTTGTGGCTCCTCCTGCAGCAGTAGTTGCACCTCCGGCGGCTGTTGTGGCTCCTCCTGCGGCTGTTGTGGCTCCTCCTGCGGCTGTTGTGGCTCCTCCAGCGGCTGTTGTGGCTCCTCCAGCGGCTGTTGTGGCACCTCCAGCGGCTGTTGTGGCTCCTCCAGCAGCTGTTGTGGCTCCTCCTGCAGCAGTAGTTGCACCTCCGGCGGCTGTTGTGGCTCCTCCGGCGGCTGTTGTGGCCCCTTCGGCGGCTGTTGTGGCTCCTCCAGCAGCTGTTGTGGCTCCTCCAGCAGCAGTAGTTGCACCTCCGGCGGCTGTTGTGGCTCCTCCTGCGGCTGTTGTGGCTCCTCCTGCAGCAGTTGTGGCCCCTCCAGCAGCAGTAGTTGCACCTCCGGCGGCTGTTGTGGCTCCTCCTGCGGCTGTTGTGGCCCCACCGGCAGCAGTAGTTGCACCTCCGGCGGCTGTTGTGGCTCCTCCGGCGGCTGTTGTGACTCCTCCAGCGGCTGTTGTGGCTCCTCCAGCGGCTGTTGTGGCTCCTCCTGCGGCTGTTGTGGCTCCTCCAGCAGCAGTAGTTGCACCTCCGGCGGCTGTTGTGGCTCCTCCTGCGGCTGTTGTGGCTCCTCCTGCGGCTGTTGTGGCTCCTCCGGCGGCTGTTGTGGCTCCTCCTGCAGCAGTAGTTGCACCTCCGGCTGCTGTTGTGGCTCCTCCTGCAGCAGTTGTTGCACCTCCGGCGGCTGTTGTGGCTCCTCCTGCGGCTGTTGTGGCTCCTCCGGCGGCTGTTGTGGCTCCTCCAGCAGCAGTAGTTGCACCTCCGGCGGCTGTTGTGGCTCCTCCGGCGGCTGTTGTGGCTCCTCCTGCGGCTGTTGTGGCTCCTCCGGCGGCTGTTGTGGCTCCTCCTGCAGCAGTAGTTGCACCTCCGGCTGCTGTTGTGGCTCCTCCTGCAGCAGTAGTTGCACCTCCGGCTGCTGTTGTGGCTCCTCCTGCAGCAGTAGTTGCACCTCCGGCTGCTGTTGTGGCTCCTCCTGCGGCTGTTGTGGCCCCTCCAGCAGCAGTAGTTGCACCTCCGGCGGCTGTTGTGGCTCCTCCTGCGGCTGTTGTGGCTCCTCCTGCAGCTGTTGTGGCTCCTCCTGCGGCTGTTGTGGCTCCTCCTGCAGCAGTAGTTGCACCTCCGGCGGCTGTTGTGGCCCCTCCTGCAGCAGTAGTTGCACCTCCTGCGGCTGTTGTGGCTCCTCCGGCGGCTGTTGTGGCTCCTCCAGCAGCTGTTGTGGCTCCTCCTGCAGCAGTAGTTGCACCTCCGGCGGCTGTTGTGGCTCCTCCGGCGGCTGTTGTGGCTCCTCCGGCGGCTGTTGTGGCTCCTCCGGCGGCTGTTGTGGCTCCTCCAGCAGCAGTAGTTGCACCTCCGGCGGCTGTTGTGGCTTCTCCAGCAGCAGTTGTGGCCCCTCCAGCAGCAGTAGTTGCACCTCCAGCGGCTGTTGTGGCTCCTCCAGCGGCTGTTGTGGCTCCTCCAGCAGCTGTTGTGGCTCCTCCTGCAGCTGTTGTGGCCCCTCCGGCGGCTGTTGTGGCTCCTCCTGCAGCAGTAGTTGCACCTCCGGCGGCTGTTGTGGCCCCTCCTGCTGCAGTAGTTGCACCTCCTGCGGCTGTTGTGGCTCCTCCAGCAGCTGTTGTGGCTCCTCCAGCAGCTGTTGTGGCTCCTCCTGCAGCAGTAGTTGCACCTCCGGCGGCTGTTGTGGCTCCTCCAGTGGCTGTTGTGGCTCCTCCTGCGGCTGTTGTGGCTCCTCCAGCAGCTGTTGTGGCTCCTCCTGCAGCAGTAGTTGCACCTCCGGCGGCTGTTGTGGCTCCTCCAGCGGCTGTTGTGGCTCCTCCTGCAGCAGTTGTGGCCCCTCCAGCGGCTGTTGTGGCTCCTCCAGCGGCTGTAGTGGCTCCTCCAGCAGCTGTTGTGGCTCCTCCTGCAGCTGTTGTTGCACCTCCGGCGGCTGTTGTGGCTCCTCCAGCAGCTGTTGTGGCTCCTCCTGCAGCAGTAGTTGCACCTCCGGCGGCTGTTGTGGCTTCTCCAGCAGCATTTGTGGCCCCTCCTGCAGCAGTAGTTGCACCTCCGGCGGCTGTTGTGGCTCCTCCGGCGGTTGTTGTGGCTTCTCCTGCAGCAGTTGTGGCCCCTCCTGCAGCAGTTGTGGCTCCTCCAGCGGCTGTTGTGGCACCTCCAGCGGCTGTTGTGGCTCCTCCTGCAGCAGTTGTTGCACCTCCGGCGGCTGTTGTGGCTCCTCCAGCGGCTGTTGTGGCTCCTCCAGCGGCTGTAGTGGCTCCTCCAGCAGCTGTTGTGGCTCCTCCTGCAGCAGTAGTTGCACCTCCGGCGGCTGTTGTGGCTCCTCCAGCGGCTGTTGTGGCTCCTCCGGCGGCTGTTGTGGCTCCTCCGGCGGCTGTTGTGGCTCCTCCAGCAGCAGTAGTTGCACCTCCGGCGGCTGTTGTGGCTTCTCCAGCAGCAGTTGTGGCCCCTCCAGCAGCAGTAGTTGCACCTCCGGCGGCTGTTGTGGCTCCTCCTGCGGCTGTTGTGGCTCCTCCAGCAGCTGTTGTGGCTCCTCCTGCAGCAGTAGTTGCACCTCCGGCGGCTGTTGTGGCTCCTCCTGCGGCTGTTGTGGCTCCTCCAGCGGCTGTTGTGGCTCCTCCAGCAGCAGTAGTTGCACCTCCGGCGGCTGTTGTGGCTTCTCCAGCAGCAGTTGTGGCCCCTCCTGCAGCAGTAGTTGCACCTCCGGCGGCTGTTGTGGCTCCTCCGGCGGTTGTTGTGGCTTCTCCTGCAGCAGTTGTGGCCCCTCCTGCAGCAGTTGTGGCTCCTCCAGCGGCTGTTGTGGCACCTCCAGCGGCTGTTGTGGCTCCTCCTGCAGCAGTTGTTGCACCTCCGGCGGCTGTTGTGGCTCCTCCAGCGGCTGTTGTGGCTCCTCCAGCGGCTGTAGTGGCTCCTCCAGCAGCTGTTGTGGCTCCTCCTGCTGCAGTAGTTGCACCTCCGGCGGCTGTTGTGGCTCCTCCGGCGGCTGTTGTGGCTCCTCCGGCGGCTGTTGTAACTCCTCCGGCGGCTGTTGTGGCTCCTCCAGCAGCAGTAGTTGCACCTCCGGCGGCTGTTGTGGCTTCTCCAGCAGCAGTTGTGGCCCCTCCAGCAGCAGTAGTTGCACCTCCGGCGGCTGTTGTGGCTCCTCCAGCGGCTGTTGTGGCTTCTCCAGCAGCTGTTGTGGCTCCTCCTGCAGCTGTTGTGGCCCCTCCGGCGGCTGTTGTGGCTCCTCCTGCAGCAGTTGTTGCACCTCCGGCGGCTGTTGTGGCCCCTCCTGCAGCAGTAGTTGCACCTCCTGCGGCTGTTGTGGCTCCTCCTGCGGCTGTTGTGGCTCCTCCAGCAGCTGTTGTGGCTCCTCCTGCAGCAGTAGTTGCACCTCCGGCGGCTGTTGTGGCTCCTCCTGCGGCTGTTGTGGCTCCTCCTGCGGCTGTTGTGGCTCCTCCAGCAGCTGTTGTGGCTCCTCCTGCAGCAGTAGTTGCACCTCCGGCTGCTGTTGTGGCTCCTCCAGCGGCTGTTGTGGCTCCTCCTGCGGCTGTTGTGGCCCCTCCAGCGGCTGTTGTGGCTCCTCCAGCAGCTGTTGTGGCTCCTCCTGCAGCAGTAGTTGCACCTCCGGCGGCTGTTGTGGCTCCTCCTGCAGCAGTTGTTGCACCTCCGGCGGCTGTTGTGGCTCCTCCTGCGGCTGTTGTGGCCCCTCCGGCGGCTGTTGTGGCCCCTCCTGCAGCAGTAGTTGCACCTCCGGCGGCTGTTGTGGCTCCTCCTGCAGCAGTTGTTGCACCTCCGGCGGCTGTTGTGGCTCCTCCTGCAGCAGTTGTGGCTCCTCCAGCAGCAGTAGTTGCACCTCCAGCGGCTGTTGTGGCTCCTCCGGCGGCTGTTGTGGCTCCTCCGGCGGCTGTTGTGGCTCCTCCTGCAGCAGTAGTTGCACCTCCGGCGGCTGTTGTGGCCCCTCCGGCGGCTGTTGTGGCTCCTCCTGCGGCTGTTGTGGCTCCTCCTGCGGCTGTTGTGGCTCCTCCGGCGACTGTTGTGGCTCCTCCAGCAGCAGTAGTTGCACCTCCGGCGGCTGTTGTGGCTCCTCCGGCGGCTGTTGTGGCCCCTCCGGCGGCTGTAGTGGCTCCTCCTGCAGCAGTTGTGGCCCCTCCAGCAGCAGTAGTTGCACCTCCGGCGGCTGTTGTGGCTCCTCCGGCGGCAGTAGTTGCAGTAGTGGCAGCAGTAGTTGCTCCAGCAGCAGTTGTTGTTTCACCTGGAGCCACTGTCGTCACTCCTCCAGCCCTAGTCGTTCCGCCTCCGCTCACGGTTGTTGCCACCGTCGTTGGGAACGTGATTGTTACACCACAGGTAGGAGTCGTCGCTACCGGGTATGTAAATCCGATCGGAGGCGTCGGTGCTATGATGCTCGTAATGTACCGCAGCAGTTCAGCATTGGTTCCGGCCGTGTTGAGCGAGAACAGTGCAACGCCGCCTAAGCTGTTGGTGCGCGCAAAGTTCAACTTAATGTCAACCGCAGCAAATGAGTTAAACACGTATGCCAGGGTACTGCTGGACGAGATGCTTTCTCCCGCATTATTTGTTTGAATTCCAAACTGGGTGGAAAATAGAAGCGCCTAAAAGGATATTTGGGACAAACGTGAGTATTCTACGCTCCGGTGTATTAGCCGTTGTGTATAGTTACATCACAGTACGATGCGAACTCCGTCCTTGCCGTTCCTGCAGCACCGAACTGACTGACGCTCGTGACGGTAAATACACGCGCGTACATAGACAAGCCAAGAATCAAGTTACTTGGACTGAATCCCTTAATTACCCACCGGAATAGGTTGTTGTACTGGAAGAGGGATGCAAAAGAAGGGCTGCGATACATGCGAACGTTTGAAGATGATGTCGTCTCCACAAACTTACGATCGTGGTTGCTGGATTATTGAATGGTGCAGCCATGGCAAATAGAGGATTTAACGGATGTACGACAGAAACGCTTGTCGCGAAAAAGTCCTCAAACGTGCGCAGTACGTTGAAGGCAAGCTTCGGCAGCGTCGGATTGTAATACACGTCGGCGTAGCGCGTCGCTTCCCATGGTAAAGTCGAAGCCAGTTTGATCGAGGCTGCCTGGGCCGCCGTCAGCAGCGCAGACATGAACGCAGAGTATCCCGTCTAGAACGAGTAAACACACACACACACATGCATTTAAGTAACTGGAACGTTCTCGATCCCCCCGTTCAGTTCCCGTGGTATTCGTACCGCCTGTGACGTGGTCAGGCCACTGAAATCGATCATTATGCCCACACAGTTCGGATAGGATTTGACCAACGCTACTAGCGCCTTGATGTAGCTCGCCCTAACCGTTGCGCTGGACAGCATGGTGGCGAGTGGTCCTTCCGTGCCGGCACCAACGACCGATATGTACGGTTCCAGGTACGGATATGCCACCCTTCGGTTACAGAAGGTGGGCAACAGATCTGCGGAGTAGTAGTAGTAGGGCGTGTTAGCAGAGACAGCCAAGATGGCGGACCTGCCATTCGTACTCACTGCGCACGGTTGTTGCTGTCTGTGTTGCAGTGGTAACGTAGGTGACCGTTCCACTGGCGCCCACTTTTAGCGCTTGGACTACTGCCTGCGAGCAGAGACCGATGGCCGTGTTTTGGGTGAAGTTGGTGACCGTGGCGTAGCATACTCTCGATGCTGGAAAATCGAAGCATAGGTTTATTGAAGAATGAATGTAGCGCCTTACCACCGTTCGATGCACCGACACTACTCGCTACTCACTCGTTTTGGTAGTACTGGACTGGACGAGAATGACTAGAAAGTTGAACACGAAAATACAACAAAACAAAACCAGAACGTATCAGAAAACCACCATTAGATACTAGCTACACACACACACACACACAACCGCACACCAAATTTTGAGGCACCGTTTAGCACTGCTGTCACCGTAACCGTCTAACTTACCGCTAAACGCTAACGTTAACGCCACTAGCAGCGCCATCTTTGTTGGACTCGCCAAGGAACGCATCCTTGCAAAATTTGCTTCCGAGTACAATCCGAAAAACAATTCTTATCCTACCACGAACTGTAACTACACTTTCGCGCACCGAACCTTCGATCCTGCTGTATCCACTCAGGTCGTTTACTAATCATCCCACCAGAACGGTGCGAAGAATGTACCCGTACCGCCTCTGCACAAGGGTTTTTATCTGCTTGCTCGCACCCAACCTGCCCACCTGTTTGAATGCATCTGCCGTGATATACACGGACACACACCCACACACACACACGATCCATGCTGGCGCAAAAAATGTTCTCCAAAAGTCGAAAACAACATCTCGATTTTAGAAGGTCGTCCAGGGCCGCATATCCCTGCCGCCAATGCCCCAGCTGTACATACAGTACAGCTGGCTGCGACAGTAACTGCGGTACTGGATGGCATACGGGGCCGCTATGTAGGTTGCTGCAGTGCAATGCCACGTTCTCGCGCTCCAGATTCTCGAACCTGCCGGCTAGCGCCTCCCATGTATTCGGGTCAGCTAGCCGGGTCCCCGGGCGGGAATCTGCCATGTCTGCTACTTCGGCCCACCGTACAGTGTGAAGTTTTGCAAGCAATGCAAACACCAGCCCTGCTGCGAATGCGGGGTGAATGATTTGTTCAGCTTGTGCATAAAAATATCGCTTGCCAAATTTCTACCAGCTTGGTTTAGGTAGCTGGGCGTGTTAACTGTGCAAGGTTAAAATTTGGCATAGCGAAGAAGAGTGTACCTTAAGATACGGGCAAACACACTAATAGTTCTCTTCCGAATCCGTTCTCTCTCTCTTTCCCGCCTGCAACAGTTGACGGTAGCCGAGGATCAGGTCGAGGTGGTGAAATCGGTTAGCCCGGGCGATGAGGCTGCCAAGCGCGATAACGATTCGGACCAAGTGGCGCTCGAGTCGGTCGATCAGGATCTGCAAGGATCGGCACCGGTACAGTCCTACCCGCAACACCTACCATCACCGTTGGGTCACGGTGCGGGAGGCTTGGGAGTAGGAGGACCGGGACTTGCCAAACATGGACCAGGACCACAGCACGGTCCAGTGCCGCACCATGGACCACCGATACCGCACGGACCTAGCCGAGGTAACGCTTGTAGCTCTGGGCTCTAAGAGTCCTTCCTGCGTATAGCTATCACCAAACAATTCTTCAATTTTCTCCCTCTGTCCCTCTCTCTCCCTCTCTCTCTCTCTCTCTCTCTTTCTTTATCTTGTTAGGATCTCTAAGTCTTGGTCAACCGTTCGGACCACCGCCACCACCTCCCCAAGCACTGCCCGTAGCACACGCATACCACGGACCACCACCACCACCACCACCTCCAGGAACCCTGAAAGCCCAAGCCAGTGAGCTCAGCCCAGAGAAGCTGTACGGGCCGCCACCTGCCGGCAACGAACTATGGTCCTCACCGCTCCAGGACATGCCGAAAATAGTTTCGCTAGACGTCAAGTGCGAGAAGCAAGGCATGAAGGTGTTCGTTCGGTTCGATAAACCATTCTTCGGCATCGTCTTCTCCAAGGGTCACTACAGCAACGTCAACTGTGTGCATCTGCCGGCCGGGCTCGGCAAAACGTCCGCCTCGTTCGATATCGGCATCCACGAGTGCGGTACGGCTGGCAACACGGACAACGTCCTGTACAATGGTTACTCCGGCACGGACACGAACGCCGGCTCCTACTTCGAGAACATCATCGTGCTGCAGTACGATCCGCAGGTGCAGGAAGTGTGGGATCAGGCCCGCAAGCTTCGCTGCACCTGGCACGATCAGTACGAGAAGTCGGTCACCTTCCGGCCGTTCCCGGTCGACATGCTGGACGTGATTCGGGCCGATTTTGCGGGCGACAACGTGGGCTGCTGGATGCAGATCCAGGTCGGCAAGGGTCCGTGGGCGTCGGAAGTGTCCGGGTTGGTAAAGATCGGCCAAACGATGACGATGGTGCTGGCGATCAAGGACGACGACAGCAAGTTCGACATGCTGGTGCGCAACTGTATGGCGCACGATGGCAAGCGGGCACCGATTCAGCTGGTCGACCAGCGTGGTTGCGTGACCCGGCCGAAGCTGATGTCACGCTTTACCAAGATCAAGAACTTCGGTGCGAGCGCTTCGGTACTGTCGTACGCCCACTTCCAAGCGTTCAAGTTCCCGGACTCGATGGAGGTACACTTCCAGTGTACGATTCAGATCTGCCGCTACCAGTGCCCGGACCAGTGTACCGATCCGGGTGTGCTCGACGTACATCATCTCTCGGGCGGACCGGAACACCAGCAGTACGGACCACCGCCACCACCACCGCCCCCACAGTCACTCGATGCGCACGTCTTCACCTCCAACCGGAAGCGTGACGATCGGCGGATTCGACGCACGCGTGCAACCGAACCGGACCAGAAGGAGGACGTCGGGCTGAACCGTGTCATTCGCGTAGTGTCACCGGGCGATCTTACCTTCCCGATCGGGCCAAACTCACCGAACGATACCGATGCTGCCACGATGGTGTTTTCCGCCCGCGAGGAAGGTCTCATCTGTATGACCACACCCGGGTTCACCGTAACGATTGTTGTGCTACTGTCCATTCTGCTTGCGTCCTGCATCACGTCCGCCTTTCTCTGCATACGCCTCAAACCGTTCTCGCTATCGCTAGCGAAGGAACGTTCGGTCGCATTCACCAATCCACATCTGACACCGTCCGTCTCCGGTGCGGTGCTGACCAGTGGTGCTAGCTCCATCGTCGGTACGCTCAAGTCAACGAAGTCGGGCGCCACCGGCAGCAAAACGCGCATGTTCTACACCTGAGCAACGGACCTGGGACTTGCGGACCAGCGAGAAGCCGCGATGCATCCTCAACCCATTCCTCAACACTGAACTCCACTTCCTTGTGCTCGTCCCGCAGGCACCTCCGTGGGAGGGGTTCCCCGGAGGAAAAGGGAGAGCTAAATGTACGCTTCCTATATTTTTAAAACACAACAAAGCTTTTTTTTTCTCAGTCTTACCAACCTTCTGCAGGTGCCTTCGTGCTGCACGGAAACACGGACATAATTACATACCTCACAGCAATGAAACCTATTGTACTTCTGTTCTGCTATCAATTTCCGCCCTACTCCAAAAAACAAAAACAGAACTAGAAGGCAGGCAAATGGACACAATCTTAAAATGGAAGAGTTTGTCTACGAGGGCAGTATTTAGTTGATACGTTTCTAAGTGTTTAGGTTAGGCACGGTTTTAAGCGAAACAGCAACAAAACATCAAAACACACACTTACATACAGAGTAGACGCATAGGTGTGCACACTCACACGGGACAGCAAGATGGCCGACGCCGGATAGCAGATGGTGCCCCGGATGTGTGCATGTGTGTGTGTCTCGGTGGTAGTGCAATCCTGGTTGGTGATGGGACGATTAGTGGTTTGTTGGGCAGGTTAAGTACATTTGGACACAGTGCGAAGTTTACGTACTCCGCTCCGGCGAGTACCGAACCGTCCACTGGTGCTATGTAGGGAAAGGGATGGCTTGCCAAAACAAAGCAGCAACACACGAAAAACACACACACACACAAGCAAAACACTTTTGAGCTAGCGCGTCATTAGTGTGTAGAGTGCGCCTGCCGACCGAACGGTTGCGCACCATGGTAACATAATAATTTATTGAGTACGATTATTTATTGATTGATTATATATATTTATTTATTTAACCCATTATTACTTTCTGCACGACTGCTAAAAGAACAAAAAAAAAGTACACAAACACACAGAAAATACTTTATTTATTTAACACTAAAAAAAAATCTTCAAAGCTACCTAATAGTCGGGAACAGTGTCCCATCCTACTCTTTGCATTACTTACTGTGGCTTTCCCCCCTCCTCCCACGATCTGGCTTTGCTTTCGAGGAGGTAGTTGACATTTTAAAAATGTCACCGTGACTGTTCCATTTTCCTTCTTCATCTTCTTCCTCCTCTTCTTGCTCCTAGTAAGCCTAGGAATAGGACTCTTAGGGCGCGAAGTAACGAATACTTACACCGACGAAAGATGATGAGCCACGGAGAGAGATAGCGTAGGAGTCTTCTGTTGAAACCACCGCCATAGACACTAAACAGTGAAGACATCATCATCAGCAAATGCTTCCCAAAACCATATAGTAGACAGCAACCGATCAGGGTTACTAAACTAATCTTCAATATGCTACACTAGCAGTTTGCTTACTGTAGAGGTAGTACTATCTGCCACTCCGATGACAGTTGACAGTTGACGTACGTTATAAGCGCACAGGACTCTCTCTCTCTCTCTTTCTCTCTCTCTCATTAATATATCTCCCCTTCTACTACAACTATTGCACAAACCTCATTCTGTGTGACCTCATTCACTCCCATCTTCCTATCCTTCCTAACGAGCTAAGGCTAAGGAGACGCTAGAAGCGAAGTACACCCGATTTTGCCATAGGCGAATCGTAGCTATTTTTATCTTTACACACACACACCCACACATACACGTTTTAATGCGAAAGAAATACAATGGTAGATAGAGAAGATGGTGACCGAACGTTTTTTGTCGGTGGGCAGGCAACCGCTGGAGATGAGTAACGCGCGTTAATTGCGTAACGCCGCCATGGATGCTGGCTATGTAGCGCGTAACGGCACACGCATTATCGCGCTGGTGTATCGTTTAGTAGGGTTAGCAAACAGGTAGTAATAGTAGCCACTCGAGTAGTTTAATCCCTAGCTGTGTAAAATGTATCATATTACAGGCCCCGGTGAAAATCCGAGCGTGAGCATGTCGAACCCGGTGAGACTGTGGCTGCAGAGTCGTAACCGTGCGCTTCATGCATGCCCCTGTCTTCACCGACGCTTCGACTTCTTTTTTTGTTTGTTTGTTCGCATCGGCGCCGTAACAGTGTAGCGTTTAGCGTTACTTAATTTTAACACCTTAAAATCATTAGTAGCCAACAGTAGGCAAAATAAAGATATTCGTAATGGCAATAAATAAATTAAAAAAAAAAAAAAAAACAAACTCCAAAACATTGCGTTTTACTGCTTTCTTATATCGGACCTGGTCTGGAATAATCGTCTGTTTGAGCAAAGTCTCGACATGTCCCCTAGACCCCATCACGGGCGTCAAACAAGCTGGGCAAATTAAGGTTGGCTGTGGTGCACTGGTGTTCTGTATTGCCATTTTGCCACAACTTATACTTCTCTCTCTCTCGGGGAGCTTGCTGGGGTTCAGCAACAGCAGCAGCAGAAGGAGACGCATGGAGTGTGTTCGGAGGAAGCGTTGCCAAATGTACCACGCAAACACAGATCACGATGTGGAGTGCTGATACAGATGCTGCAGAAATGTACGCGGTGAGGATGTGGAGCGACAAAAAGTGCCAGAGGTACATTACATTATGTACCTGAGGACTAATCAAAGCCAAGGTTAGGTTACAGGAATTTGTAGCAGGGTGGCATTCAGAAGATTTGATTGCTTTTCACAGTTGGAATTACTTTTCTGCTATTTCACGAGAATTCTTGGTATAGGATACAACTCCTTGTTTGGCACTAGAAATCCTCGAGGGGTGTGGCGTCCGATTTCTAGCGTCCTTGACATAAATTAGCCATAGTCAGTCCGACGCACGGGTATATTCAAGTAGTATAGGATTATACCGGGATCATAAGGTTTACTATAGGAATATAGAATTATACAAGGCCTAGTATTCTTGCATCGTCCAGAGTTCGCTGATGGTCACACAAGTAACCTTCCTCTTCTTCTTCTTTTTTGGCCTAACAACCTCTCTTACGTCATGTCTGCCATTTCTGACTTACTAAACTAAATGATACCGCCTAGATGGATAGTTAGTCCTCACTATGGACCAGTGAAGTAATCTTCCCAAATTATTAATCCACGTTCCAATATCACACGCCTGCTGAGATACTGAGAGCTCATCGCAATACACCAAGGGATCCTGGGGTGGCTAGACATATAAAGAGCGTAACCGTGTTCGACCAATAGTTCAGTTGCGCTAATATGTCCGTTTAGCCATATCACGAGTATGTCAGCTGTTTGAAAATAGTTTCAAAAATAAACTTCTCTTAGTTGTACTCAACAGCAGCCGAATTCATGGGTAATGCGGCGTTGAGTATATTAAAACAAGTACTTGAAACAACACTCCTTCCGAAACAACGGTCTATTCAAACGTATTGCAGTACAGCGCTTTTACCGGCAGAGGGCGCTGCAAGTTTTGAAGAGAAAATAAAATCAAATTAGAAATAGGAGGCCATCGTCATAGCTGGTTTAGTCTCGCTGAGTATACGCTAACGTCAGGATGTTTATAAAGGGATCTCGTTCCAGTTCCATTTGGATAAGATATTATAAGATTTCCCCCTAATATTGCTGCTCAACATAAAACACACGATAAATCCGGTGCTACAACCGCTTTGCGGTCTTGGCCTGCAGCAACAATCCTCGATACCGCTCACGGCTTAGCGCCGTTGTCTGCCAATCCGTTATCCTGGCCGTTCTGGCGGATGCATCAACGCCATCTCAATTTGGGCCTACCACGCCTCCTCTGTCCGTGTGGACGACCTAAAAGGACTTAACGGGCTGGGTCGTCCGGTGTCATTCCCATGACGTGACCAGCCCACCGGACCCTGGCGAGTCTAATTCGCTGCACGATGGTGAGATCATCGTACAGCTCGTAGAACTCGTCATTGTAGCGGCTCCTCCATTGTCCTTCCACACATACGGGGCCAAAAATCCTTCTGAGCATCTTCCTCTCAAACACGGCTAAGAGGGCTTCGTCAGTTTTGGACAGAGTCCATGTCTCAGAGGCGTATATGAGGACTAACAATTGTCTACACAGCGGCTTTAAATTCAATGAAGAGATGGTAGGAGTGGAGCTGCTGCTCCACCATCTTCTCCAGGATTTGCTACAGTTTCCGACGATCTTTTCAGCGAATGGGACAAGTCGATCTTGTAAGATTGGGGAGAAGATCTTGTAGGCGGTATTCAACACCGTAATACCCCTGTAATTGCTACACTTTAGCCTATCTCCCTTCTTATATATGTTATAGATGATACCAAGATTCCAATCACAAGGCATCGATTCGCTATCCCATACCTCAGTAATAATTTGAAGAATTTCCTGTTTGAGTTGTGCACAACCGTTTTTGATCAGTTCGGCTACTATTCCGTCGGAGTCTGATGCCTTGTTGTTCTTGAGCCGACGGATGGCCATTCGTGTTTCATCAATGCTAGGTGGCAGTAGCATCTGCTAGTGGAGCCTCTAGCTGTTCGTCGAACCTATCATTTAGCAATTCATCAAAGTACTGAGCCCATCGCGAGAGGACCTCTGGCTGGTAACTGACCAGATCCTCATCCTTATTCCGACAGCAGGTCACATTAGGTCTAAAGTTATTTCGGCGACCTACTATCTCTTGGTAAAACTTTCTTCCTGGTCCGTAACACTGCTCTTCCCAAAGTTGTTTCTTGATGCGATGAACTCTTTTCTCTTCTCTCCTGAGCCGTGAGTATTCCTCTGCACCTGTCCGCGTTCTATTCCGCTGCTGCATTACATGGTATGCGTAGTTTTTACGTTCGGTCACTTGTCTACATTCTTCGTCGAACCAGCCAGATCTGGTGTTGCCACGACTTGGTGGGAGTGCAGTAATGGCACAGTTTATTATTTTTGTTCCACCGTTCGCTCGTAGTTTCATATTCGTTTTCTGGTAGTAGAGCCTCGCCTAAGGCGGATTTGAATGCGTGTTGAACCGAGCCTGCGTGTTATCTCCGTCCCCATTAGCGCATGGACGGGCGATTCTGCAACGAATCATTAAGCCAACCAAATAGTGATCGGAAACGATGTTGGCCCCTCGATACGTTCTGACGTTCAACAAACTCGACTGTCTTCGGGGGCTAATCAACACGTGGTCTATCTGATTGAAAGTGGCTCCATCCGGGGGGACACCCACGTAGCTTAGTGAATGTCCCGACGCGCAAACTTGGTAATGCTTACAACCAGATTGTTTGCAGCTGCAATCTGGACCAATCTACTACCATTGTCGTTGCTGTGCTCATGTAGACTCTGACTTCCAATGTATTGGCAGTACATTGGCTCCCTACTGACTTTTGCATTGAAGTCCCCCAGGATAATTTTAACAACATGCCTGGGACACTGGTTAATGATTTTTGTGAGGCGGCCGTAGAACAGGTCCTTCTCCTCTTCATCCTTGTCTTCGGTAGGGGCGTGAACGTTGATGAGGCTGATGTTGAAGAATCTGAGGTCCATGTTCAATATTGGCTAGGGCGTCATATAGTCGCTTCAGTTGTACATACAAATACACTTTATCTGATCACAGGTACACACTGTTAAGAACACTCACTCCATCTTCTTCTTCCGTGGCACTACAACCTCGAAAGGTCTCGGCCTGCCATGTCTGGCTCTCTGTGACTTGATTTTACCCGTAGCAAAGTAGTCATCCCTACGTACGGGGCGGCGGTCTGGACGGGATTTGAGCCCCGGTCCTGCCGTGTGAAGACCGGCGCCTTTATTGCCTTGGCCCCAACATTCGCTAGACAGATGAAATGCACAAATGTGTCCCATCAATATCAGGAAGACGAATTCACACATCAAATCGGTTCTGTTGCGTTGGCTGACATACTGGCTACTACCCAACAACGCCTGGCTCCTACCCAAACTACTCTACGGCATCGAGCTTTTGTCCCGCGAGTGAACAAACTTCAAGAAGGAAGTAGGACCCGTCTACCACACAGCTATCCGCTACGTCACCAGCCCGATTATTTCCCTTCTTTGTGAAAGAAAGGTTTCTTTCTTAGCACAGATATCACCAAAAGACTAGACGGTGCTGCAGCTCGGATCCTTGAGAAAAGAATCGACGCAACTGCCCACAGTACCAGAGCTCATCTCCGACCTGCAACATCTTTTATTTCTCCTTCCTGCTCTCTTTTTCCTTCCTTCATTTTCCGGGACTTCCTTTCTTCCTTCTAGGTTTAGTGGTTGTTGCGAACGCGACAAAATAAAATTAAGCTAAACTGACAGGCATGCAAGAGTTAGATGAAAAACTTTAAATAACTTAATATCTTTCGTTTAGGATAAATTCTCATCGGCAAATATTATTTTAGCAAAAAACCTAAACTCACAGAAAGGCCTCGTACCAAAAGGAAAAATTAAACTATGATAAACAATGGTAACGTGTCAGCGACATGTCTTAAAACAGCTCGAAATTATACAGACATCAGGAAATCCTAAATAAACTCAGGCCATGTGATAAAATACAAGAGTAAAGAATATAGACCGGAAAAGATTATTGCCAGAGCCTAACACATACATTATCGCTGCGCATTTAGTTTCACAAAAAAGGACCAACGCGAAGATCAAGGTACGATCGTATTATCCGTAGTGCAGTGACGGAAAGATCACTCGCGAATAGAGTAAACGACGTACAGGCAAAAATAAGAAAATAAACATACGCGTTAGCACTATGAATTTAGCCTATCAAAATATGCATAGGTCGATGCGCGATGCATTACCATAAAAAAAGGATCGCCCGCGTGATCTTACGGTCCGGAAACATAAACAGATAAGAGAACGTCGCTTCAAGGTTCGGGATACGGCCGACACTATAGGTTTATGTTACTTCAGGCCGAAAGAGGTGCTATCTCTTTCGAACTTTTTCTTTCATTCTAACAACCTAACTTTCGGGATTGTTTTAGTATATAAGACAGGATTTTTTGAGAATAAAATCGACTTGTAATCCAGACCTCAACGAAGAAGCTTGTGTTTCATTGTTAGGGTTTCCATACAGAATCGGGAAAGTTTCACCTTTGCCTTCCCTCCGGATGTTGGTCCCGCACTTTGGTGTCTCCCCACTCCGTCGGAAGAATTAGGCGAAATCAAGCCAAGCAAGAACAACGGTTAGATACTTCTCCTGGTTATCGAGGAAAAAAGGTTAATCGTCTGATCGAGCTACGGCATTCCCGTTGTCCATGCCGAGTTAGTGAAGTGCGAGTCCGCCGCCATAAACTTCTCTTGGTTATCCAGGAAAAAAAAGGTTAGCCGCCTGATACAAGCAACTCTGACAAGGCCAGGAATCTGCGCGGAGATTTCCCGAATCGATCACTCCTTCGCTTGGTCGACTCGGATTAACAGTGGTCTTCCTACCTTCTAGGGATGGTTCCCTCCGGGGGATGGTTTCCTCGTCGTGGTCGGGACGAAACTGGACTTTAGTACAGATTTGCAGCCGTTTATACATAGTCCTGCTCGCATCCAAAATCTTCTTTTGCCTTGTTCGTTGTCCGTTTCCATGATTTGTCCAGTCCGAGGCCTTCCCTAGAACTCCATTTTTCTTGTCCGATCCTATCCGTGTGACGATTCCTCGTACTTTATCCGTTTCCTACTAGATGGCGCTATACACGGGTTCGTGTTCTTGCTAATATTTTTTTTTACTTTTCGAGTCTAGAGCGCTGTGGTCGCCACAAACTCATCAACCTCGTTCCGTTAATCGAGAGTCAGCTGGTCGAGGGATCTATTCCACGATTAACAAATGCGCCGTATACACTTATCCACCTCCTTGACGACATCCCTTCATCCCCTGCAACAGTTTTCTGTTGGAATTCGGGTCATTGAAGGAAACGAGAAAACCGAGACGCACCATCCCTGTCACGAACGCAATAGTTGACCAACACTGGAACACCAACTGCCCCAGCGTTGACCTCTCCACGAAATTCCGCTCCATCAAGCACAACTCCGCTTCTTGCGACGATCATCCCGATCATCCCTTCCCGTTCTCGCCTTCGCATCGGTCACACCCGTCTGACACATGTCTGCTAGTGATGGGCGGGTCGACCCGAATCTACCGTGTCGGAGCGATCCGTAAGCAACTCGGAATCATTCGGGTCGATCCGTGGGTGCAACGAGTCCTACGGGTTAGGTGCGTCTAATCTGTGGGACGTCCCTCAATCGCTACGACTCATTGCACCTACGATAAAAAAAGAGCTTCCGTTACGTTTTACATGTTCGGTTTTATTTAAAACGGGGCTTTTTTTGCATTAAACTCTAACATACAAAGTAACTGAATCATTAATAAGAAGATCTGAACTTTGTTCTCGCGCACCATCTACCCCCGAGTGCCGCATACGCATGCTCATTTCTCCCGTTTGTTTGATTTTGCACATCACATCTTAGGCATCAACAACAGTCCGCTGTGCACTCAGCGCTCAAATAAATAGCTTCATAAGCTGCACCGCTACCCTGGCAATTGAAGCTCAGTGCCGTACCGCACCGATAAATATTCTTGCTCGCCCCCCCGTTCGCTCCTTCCCGTCTTCGGCTTGCTCCTAAGCGCATGCATTTTTTGTTGTTGTGTTAATCATAAAAGGAGTAGATACAAGTTTGCTTCCTCTTCCTGCTGTTTTACTGTTAATGCTTACGAGACACATCAAACCACAACGGCAATTCATTAATTAACACGTGTAAAGCGATTAGAATTTAGTGATGTGCAAACTGAGTCAGAATGAGTGAAGGAGTTAAATCTTGGCAATGACTGAGATGATTTAAATCATCATTAAGAGTAACTTCAACTCACTTATGATTTAACTCTCCTTACTGATTAACCGCTCACTCACCGTGTTTTAATTCACTCACTATGGTTTAATTCACTCACTATGGTTTAATTCACTCACTACGTTTTAATTTGCTCACTTCGTTTTAACTCATTCGTTTAACATTGCATTATATTATTTTTATCTCAAACACAAATTTTTTTTCACTAAAATCATCTTGCCAACGTGTTTTATTTTTAATTTATCGAAGCAATATTCAACTCACGAGTGAGTTTCAATATAGTGTGTGAGTTAAACCATAGTGAGGGAGTTAAAACGAAGTGAGTGATTAGTCAGCAAGGGGAGTTAAATCATTCCTCGAGATTTAACTCTTAAAGAGTGAGTACAAGATTTAACTCACTATTCTAACTCATTCACTCTGGTTTAAGTCACGTTTCTGAGTGGTTATTCCCATCACTAAGTGGAAATTGTGGAGAATAAAAGTATGGAAACGCACAGGAAGGGGGTTAGGGAGGGGAGGGGGGGGGGATGGAAGGGGGATTTGCAATTTTGTTAAACGGAATTCGTTCCAAACAATTAAACCAAAACCGAAAAAAACAACACACCTACTACGGTCCTCCCTACGGTACACCTAACGCCAACACTCGCACGCACACACTCTTAACAGCCTTTTGGTTTTTTTGTTTTGTTTCCTCGCTTCATTCATCAAGCCTTTTGCTCCGTCATCTTTTAAGCTTTTGTTTAAAATAGCAATTGTTAACGTGTTTTGCCATTTTTTTCTGATTTTGTTTCTGGCTTTTGGTTTAATTCACTTCGTGTTAGTGATGGGCGCTCCGGACCAGGCTCAGACTTCATCCCAGAACCGGCTCCGCTTCGACGGCTCTGGAGCCGATAACACTCCGCTCCGTTTCAGTGAAGCCGGCTTCGGAGCTGATGTTGCCATCACTACTTCGTACTATTCTTTGCGTTAGCAGATTGATGCAAATGTTTAAACGCCGCCTTTCATTCATACTAGATTATCATTCATTTTTCGCTAGATTTTTTTTTAACGTTTAGCAGTGTTTTCGTTTCCATCGCCATTCGCTATAACCTCAAAATGATTCGACTGACAAATCGCTACGGGTGACTCTGAGTCAGTAAATTTAGAATTTTAGTCAATTACTGCCGGAAACGAATGAACAGCGGTGTGATGAATCTGTCACTCACGAGTTACTCACGTCCAAGATAATTTATTTGCCACTCTATCTATCATAATTCTCTCTCTCTCTCCCCCCCACCCCTCTCTCTCTCTCTCTCTCTCTCACTCTCTCTCTCTCTCTCTCTCCCTCATAGAATTTTTCGCCCTATTTCAGGCGCAGGCAGCAAAACATTTCCCTTAAGTTGGTATATAGCTAGCCTTTTTTTTGTGTAGATAAATATTGGAATTTGTGTAACTTTTTTTTTGTTTCCTTTTTTTTTTGTTTAATTTTCGCTCCGTTTAATTTTAGCTATATTAAAATACGTCCTTAACTAAACTAAAGGGAGGTAAGCTTTGCCTTTTCGCACTATTTCCTCTTCGTTTGCATCCATGCAGTGCTCTAGAGCTTCGGGAGCAGGAAAAACATAATGGGGGCGAAGCGATCGTTCTTATCTTTGGAGCTCCCAAATTTTCACCCGTCACCACACATCACGAACAGTAATAGGCCGGTGTATCCTACGCCGAGACATCTCCTAAGTACGGGGCAGAGATGAAGTGATGTTTTCGCGGTGTCATAATTTATTTTATTCGATTGCGTCTGTTTTGTTTCTTGAGTGTAATGATTTTTTCTTTTTGTTGTGTTTTTTGGCAGCTGGTATCAAATATCACTTGTTTTAAGTTTTGCAATCGACGGCTAGAATGGCTTCACATACACCCGTTTTTTTGCCGTGGCACACATTCTAAGTAGCCGACGACATCCACTGGGGGGGGGGGGGGAGGGACGCTTGTATTCACAAGCGTCTTCCGTGTCTATCCTAGCTATCCTAATGCACGCTAACCTAACTAAACACCCTGCTATCGGCATCTGCACATCTGATTGTCATGAGCCATCCACTGCCCCAGGTTTATACGGAAATATAGCTGGCAGACGACGACATGGACCGAACGTAAACGTCCATGTGGGAGTATGTGTGTAGATTGTGTTGTGTATGTGGTTTTGTATGTGTGTGTGTGTGTAAGTGATGTTTTTGGTGGCCTACTTGGACGGCGTACATGTTTGATTCGCGTCACTTCATTCACCACCATTTGCCAGAGACCACACTTGCTGGCGTACCTCGCTCTCTCTCTCTCTCCCTCTCTCTCTCTCTATCTAGTCGACACCCGCGAAACCTTGGCTTCCTTCCACAGCCTGAATGAGTCGCTCCTTGAGCTGCATATAGTTTTCATACGGTGGCAAGTCGAGTCGGTTGAAGCTGTAAAGTAACCACAGGAAACACATATACTCATCACTGCACCGTGCAGAACATCATCACGCGACGAAAGCTTACCATGTGTGTGCTCGTGGATAATTGTCCGGCGTACCCCATTTCTCGATCGTAAACATCTGCGGCCCGTTCGATCCGTACAGCTCCTTGAAGCCGTTCATCGGTACGCGCGACGTGCCGGTTACGAACTGCAGCAGCCGGGCACGCATTTCGTTCGAGAACGATAGTACCGCACGCCAGAACCACTGGATCACGACGTGGTTCGGGTAGTAGTCGCCCTTGTACAGCGTGTTGCGCTTCCAGTCGCGCAGATCAATGTTCTGGATGCCGCACATCAGCAGCTCCAGCTCGTGCTCGTCGAAAATTTTCAACAGATTAAGCGGCACCAGCGAACCGAACCCATCGAGAAACGCTTGCATCTGTACCTGGACGCGCGACACAAACCGCCACTGTATGACCAGCCGGATGTACTCGTCCTTGTTCTCGTTCGTCACATCGATGGCTGCCCCGTTCGGGAGCAGCTCGTGCTGCGTCGTCTGCCCGAACGTATCCTCGTCCACGCAGAACGTCAGCATCAGCTCGCTCGGATCGTTCTCCTTGATCCAGACGAGCGAGTTGTAGTACTCTGTGTCCACCGCCTCCATGTCTTTTAGGTCGATCGGTTTCTGCAGCATCATTTTGTAGAACGGCCGGATGAAGAACGCATCGAGCAGCTTACCATGGTACACGGCCATACCGGCGATCCGCCCAATGAATCTGTAAACGCAATCAAGAGATGCGTTAACTCGAACTGCCTTAAAGCCACCCCTTGGGCGTAACACTGCTCACCTAAAGTACAGCAAATGGTCCTCGTTGCACAGCTCACTGTACGGATTGATCTGGAGCGTGTAGTTATCCATCGCCGAGTACTCGAACAAACCGTAGTACGGGTTAAACATTTCCTTCGACAGCAGATAGAACCATTCGCGTGCCAGCCCACCGTAATCCAGTCCCGCTTCACCCTCAAACTCGATCCACAGCTTCGTCTTGAGCAGATCGAGCCGGGTGACGGAGTTGATGATCCGGTACGAATCCTCCATGATGGACGCACGGCGTACTTTGATTTCGATCTTGTTCGGCACGTTTTGCTTTATTGGTGTACCAGAAAGAAGAAGAAAAGCAAACCGATGAATATTAAGCAGTTTGTGCCTCGGGTACTCGCACCACACCCAACACTTACCGGCTTTCGGAGTTGCGTCTTCAGGTACTCGTACTTTCGTTTGTAATCACGCGAGTAGGGAACCGCCTGTCCGGCGATGGTCGGAATGGACAGTCGAGGGTCTTCCCACTGGGTGGTTCTGGTATCTGGCGCGAAGCAACAAAAACAACACGAGATTACACTAGAAGCGTTTCAGAACGGTTTTGATGCAAGCGTAACAAGCACCAAGATCTCTTTTGGCGAACGGAATGCGAACCTGGATACACCACCAATGTTACTACAGAAAATGTGTTAAGATGTAATTAGAATACACGATTGACCTCATCCAACTGAAGTATGGGAGTTTTTCCCTCGCTTTGGAAATCAGCCTTTGTGATTCCGATCTTCAAAAAAGGATGTCGCACTATCCCATCCAATTACCGAGGCATCTCTATCCTGTGTGCTGCGTCCAACAGTCCTCGAGTCTGTTATCCACTCTTTAATCCTTTCTATCGTCCACCCACTTATCCCTTCATCCCAGCATGGTTTCATGCCTAGACGCTCCCCCCCCCCCTGTCGAATCTTATGTCTCTGATGCTTGCCCTGTTTCCGCACTTAATTGCTGGAAGACAGGTTGACGTCATTTGCACTAGTGATGTGCAAACTGAATCAGAATGAGTGAATGACTTAAATCTTAGCAATGAATAAGATGATTTAAATCATCACGAAGAGTTATTTTAACTCACCTATGATTTAACTCTCCGTGCCGACTAGCCACTCACTCACTGCGTTTTAACTCACTCATGAGTTAAATAACTCATTGGTGATTTAACTCTCCGTGCCGACTAACCACTCACTCACTGCGTTTTAACTCACTCACCTCGTTTTTACTCACTCACCTCGTTTTAACTCACTCACCTCGTTTTAACTCACTCACCTCGTTTTTACTCACTCATCTTGTTTTTACTCCCTAGAGAGTTAAATATCGTATTGGCATATCGCATTGGTCAAGATCACACGATGATCTAAGAAAATACATTACGGTAACGAGCCGTAAAGAAAGATTGTTCATAAATAAATTATTTTAAAAGAAACTATGTAAATCTTTCGCTTGTGTGTATGGCCGATCTAAAATGTTCAGCTATACAGCTCGTCAGTTATTATACGATATCGAAGCGATCTTTGGGCAAAACTTTGTTAATGCATAGCAAAATGTCAATCAAGCAAAAAAATGTTCATGAGCATCGGAATGAACTCGGAATGAATCAACAGAAAGCCAGAAATGGCAGGCCGAGACCTCTCGAGGTCAATTTTGAAACGAAAGATTGGTTGTTGGTAGAACAATCTATTAACATTCTTAACCATTCGTGACCAATGCGATATAGCCAATACGATATTTAACTCTCTAGGGAGTAAAAACAAGATGAGTGAGTAAAAACGAGGTGAGTGAGTAAATACGAGGTGAGTGAGTAAATACGAGGTGAGTGAGTTAAAACGAGGTGAGTGAGTTAAAACGAGGTGAGTGAGTTAAAACGAGGTGAGTGAGTAAAAACGAGGTGAGTGAGTTAAAAAGCAGTGAGTGAGTGGTTGGTCGGCACGGAGAGTTAAATCACCAATGAGTTATTTAACTCATGAGTGAGTTAAAACGCAGTGAGTGAGTGGCTAGTCGGCACGGAGAGTTAAATCATTATTTAAGAATAAACTCTTAAAGAGTGAGTATAAGATGTAACTCACTATTATAACTCATTCACTCTGATTTAATTCACGCTACTGAGTGGTTATTCCCATCACTAATTTGCACGGACTTCAAAGCTGCATTCGATTGCTTGCCTCATAGGCTGGTTTTGGACAAGCTGGAACGTCTCTGTTCCTTTCTGAAGGACCGCACTTGCAGGGTAAGGGTCGACGGTATGCTCTCCGATCCTTTCGTAGGCAAGTCAGCGGTTCCTCAGAGCAGCGTCTTAAGTCCTTTACTGTTTTCGCTTTTCATCTCGGACTGCAGCTCGTCGCTCCCTCCCAAAGGATGTCTGTTGTATGCGGACGATGTTAAGTTCTATCTTCCTGTGTCCCCGTCTCAAGACTTCCTTTGCCTTCAAAGCTACGCCGATGCATTTGCGGATTGGTGTTTCTCTAACGGGCTCATACTTTGTGTAGAAAAATGAAGCATAATCTCGTTCGGCCGCTCTCACAACAAGCAGCTATATGGCTACCAGCTCGGTGGCTCACCACTCCCACGAGTCACTCTGGTGAAGGACCTTGGTGTGTGGCTCGATGACAAACTGTCTTTTGAGCCACACATCAACTCAGTCGTCGAGCGAGCCAACAAATTATTGGGCCTCAGCACCCGAATGGTGTCTGGAGGTCCTCAATCCAATGTGCTTGAGGGCGTTGTATTGAGGCTGGGTCCGTCCTAGCTTGGACTACGCCAGCGTCGTTTGGTCCCCAAAAGGTGTCATCTCTATGAATAGGTTGGAGAGGGTACAACGGAAGTTTTCTAGAATTGCCGTAAGGCGCTTCCTAAACGACCCCAGTGCTGCTTCTCCTCCACACTCGGTACGGTGTCGATTGCTGGGCATTAGTTGGCATAAAAGATCGTCATTGTCAAGCGCGCAGGCTATTTATATGCCAACATCCTTCTCGCCAACATTGACTCCCCTTACGCTTCTGGCAGCCGTTCCCATCTATGTCCCATCCTACCTCTTGCGCGTTCGCCCTCCACTTCTCATCCCATTGCGACGCTCGCGGTTTGCCGAGGCGATACCGGCGCCGGTCTTCACATGGCAGGACCGGGGCTGAAATCCCATCCAGACCGCCTGCCCGTACGCAGGGCTGACTACTTTTTCTACGGGTAAGATTAAGTCACAGAAAGCCAGAAATGGCAGGCAGGCTCTCGAAATTGTAATGCCAAGGAAGAAGAAGAGATCGCGTCGTTTTAGTGAGGTCGAGCTCCATACTACCAAACTTGCTAACTAGAGGCTAGATGGTATGCCCCCGAGGGTCAGTGCTACTCGTCGCCGCACGTCGCCCGCACGACGAGTAGTCAAGTCGACATGGAAGTAATGGTGGAAAACATCACATCAGTAATGTGTTCCAGTCACTGCCGAAACAATTCGATGTACCACGTGTCACTTGCAACAAAGACACATACGAATCGAAAGAAATCAGGTGCGTGTTGAGACTGGTCTAGATGTGCAACCAGACGTCAAGTCACAGGAACCGTCTCATTAGCGGTAACTCCGGCTTTATACTGTAGAGGTAGTACTCCTATAGAGGAGCATGACATCGCTGCAAGCAGTAAATTGGCTGAAAGAGTCTCATTAGCTCTTGGCATGAGACATGGCATGGTATAAGCTAGGTCTAGAGTTTGCGTACCATGGTAATCCGGTGGCATATTGACACACAGCAGGACCAAATCCCGTCAGAGCCGTTCCCTAAACACAAGACTAACTATGCAGCTGGGAATACATTTAAGTTAACGGATGCCTAGCCTTTGTAGGTTACAAAACAATCCATCCAATGATTGCAACTGGTTTTGGTAGGGTAGAGCTCCCTTTTGGTCGATTCCGTACTGGCGAACACTTAATCTACACGCACTTAAGCTACTATGTCAGGTGTTGCTTACTGTGATCGATAAAGAAGATACGCCCGTCACTGTGGACACGCTCCTCCCAACCTTCCGGTAGCGGTGCCAACCCATCCTCGGGACGTCTCACATCGTTTAGCGCGGCGGCACCCAGGCTGAGCGGCATCGGACTTGCCCGACCCGTCCGTGGATCTACCCACGAAGTTTTACGCTCATTGTGGTCGATAAAGAACACACGCCCGTTCGGTGCGAGCTGCATCGACCAGCCGGTCGGCAGTGTTTGCGAACTGCCACCAACCCCACCCGATGGGCTACTGCCGGACGAATCGTTCTCGTTCGACGTGGACGATCGCGTCGACGACCGATCGTCACTTGTGTCGTTGTTGTTGATGGTATTGCTACCCGTGGTTGGTTGGCCGGCTGAACCACCGGACATGTTGCTGCCACCGTTGTTGTTGTTGTTGTTGTTGCCGGTATTACTGGCGGAAGGACGCCGATCGCCGCTAACGTTACTGCCGGCACTCACACTGCTACTGTTGCTGTTACTGCTACCGCTGCGTACCACTGCACTGCTAGTACTGGCGATCAGGTCCTCTTCCGCCGCATCGATGCGCTGCTGTTGCGCACGCAAACTATTATCGCTTGCGATTGACGACCGGCTGGAGGATCGGCGACCACTTTCGCTTTGATGTGCTGCCGAGCGCAGTTGCGCACCACCGTTCTCACCCTCCTGTTGGTTCAAAATGAAAGAGAAGGGTCGTGTGTAAGTGTGGGATGAACAAAGCGCTAGTCACTAAAACGAACACATACAGCCACACACACACACAAACACGCTTTGGCAGACGGAGCACAAGTACAAGTTGTCAAGCTGGAAATACTGTAAACAAAAACTCCCTGTACTATGGTACGAATGTAACACTTTCGATGAAAATGGCTATTTTATACAGCTTCTCGTTGTTAATTAGAGTTCTTACTGGATGTGGATGTGGAGTGGACGTAATTTTTGCTGTTTTGTATTTTGTTTCCGAATTTCTCACAAAGGACTTGGTATGTTAGCTTATGGAAGCAGTTTGACACTCACACAAATGACTGATTCAAACTAGCTAAATGGAAGGCCGCTGTGGTGTGATGCTATACTAAGCTGTTTAGTACGTAGAACGTCTACAATTGTTTGACACCGCCTGACAAATACAGCTAAGACAGCACAGAACAATTCCATCGCACGTGGTGTGTATAGTAAATGTAACGGAAATTTTGAAATATCACAAGTGTTCTGACAACACATTTTAGCTCCGTCTAATGGGCATTTTCCAGTATCGAGTTGAGATTTTACGGAGTTGAAAGTCTGTTTTCCAATATTTAACAATGTTTTATGGCATATAGTGTTGCAACGTTGAACTGGCGTGAAAAACCCTGTAACCAAACAAAAACATATTCTTTGGATTTCTGGCATTTCAAATACCCGCAAATTAGCAAATTCTCGTTACATTTCGAACACACACCACTTAAAGTGAAAGATTCTTCTAAAACACGCTTTATGTACAACTGTCCACTGCATTACCCAACCAGGGTAAGGAGAAGAATAGGCCCACAAGTTGCATGGAACACACTCGCACGCAAACTTTCGTGAAAGTTATTAATGCTAAAAAATACTATTTTATCAAGTTTTTGTAACTTTTAGGAAGTTTGTAAATTATTAAGTTAAAATATATTTAAATACAAAATTTATTAATATTTTAACTATCAAAAATTATACAATTATGGGATCAGTAATGATTCAAATTATAATTGATTTTTTTTTTTATTCATGAAGAACGGCCTGACTGTAATGCTAATTGAACTTATTAAAACAATTGAAAAAGTTAATAAAATTTGAGGTAAAAGACTCGAGAAAGCCCCCCCTAGAATCTTTTGTGTGCAGCACTGTGGTCTGTCATTTTTATTGCACGATGGGATTTTTGTATGGCCATAACTCGTTTTATATAAACATTGTGCATTGGGCTCTGAAGTCTGAATAGATGCCCCACCCCACTCACAGCACTCACTTTTCGCTACTGAGTTACCATAAATTTAGGTAAAAGTTAAGCAAAATGTGAGAAATCGTTGTAATAATTATTTATTTTAATTTAAATAATATATTATTATTTATATATTTAAATATTTATATAAATAAATAATTACAGTAAAAAATCTGAAAAAATATACCCTTTTAGGTAACTCAGTTGCAAAAATGAGTGTCCGTGAGTGGGGGGGAGCATCTATTCAGACTTAAGCCGTGCATTGTTCCTTAGTACTGTTACTGGATAGCGAGTAGAGCATGATAATATACATTATAAGAAGTGATTTGAAATGTTATTATTCTTAGTTTCCCTCCTTTTCTGAATATATATGCCCGTTAACAAGTATCCAATCCGGGAGCACCGTGTATGATATAAGCCAGATTGGTCACTCCTAGCGTGGTTAAAAATTATTACGTAGCTCCTGTAAATCAATATAAATGGTCAGGATAGAGGGAGGAGGTTTTAATCGAATAATAAGCAATATTTCATTCGATTTTCAACCATTTTTGATCTCACTGAAAGCACACTGTAAAGCTTTCGCAACGTGTACTGCGGATTGGATACATTCAAGCGTAAATCCTACAGTGCCTTACAAATTTTGTCAGGAGGGGCTTCTCGAGTCTTTTACCAAAATTGATAAAATGTCTAATGAATACTTGCACAACACTTTCATGACAACTTCTTTAATACTTTTTTGTTACTTAATTAACGGTTAATTTAAATATTACTTTTATGTCCTAAATACTCATGCACACATTTCACTGTGAACTTTCACAAAACTTGCATACAGCCCCGTACAACTTGTGAGCCTATTCTACTCCGTAGCCCCCAAATACCTCTACCACCTCAACTCGAATGGACGCACACACAAAACGCAAACAGCCCAACAGATACACAAGTACAGAGTGCAAACCCGATTCTCCACCTGCGCCATTCGCATAGCATTATCTGGTTGGAAAACGAACAAATCCCGCAGCATCCCAGGATACCAATATGAGCGAGAGGGAGAGAGAGAGAGCCACCGAGCAGCAAGCAGACATATTTCACTTCGGCAAACCCTTCACCAACGACGTCCACACACTCTTTACCTCTTCCGCGTCCGGTACACTTTCTTCCGCGAGCTTCAAAGACTCTCGCACACTCGTGTAAGGTGCCGCTGAACGATGATCTGCCAGTGTTATCCGCCTTGAAACGGCACTTCTATGTGTGTGTTTTTTTTTTTTTGTTGGTTATGCAAAACATCATACACCCAACATTCGTACATATGTAGATAAATATGGAAAAAGGATATGAAATGAAGCGTTGTTGGAGAAGACCTGCATCATCTTGCGCAAAACGCACCTGGAACGGTTCGGCAGTGTTCGGCCGCGTGTACTGGATGGAATCGGAACGGCACGGCTTGCACTACGCACAAGCGCTGCCGGCAATCTTGGCGGTGTACTGACATGCATCGTTCGGAGGGATTGTGCCGAATTCTGGCGCAGTACTACCGTGGATTCTTCCCGGTTACCATCCTGACCGTGGTTTGTTTCGTTCGCATTGCCAGCCGCAAGACTTCCGGTAGACGATGAAATGGTCGAATTGCTGCGCGAAGAGTTTAGCTGAACGGCGGACCAAATCGAACCAATCAATGCTAATTGTGCATTCGGGTGTGCAAAACCACACATCAAAACACACACACAACCACACGCATATGGATGAGAGGGATGAAGGATGGAATGTTCTTTACAGCAGGAAATTGTGCAAAAAAAGTTAACTCCAAGCAGGATTCATTTCCCGCGCAAACCGAAGTGCAAACACACGAGCAAACGCACTGTCCGGGAGGATACTACACTACTAGACTAGCGATTTCACTACAATAGCGCAGCGGCAATATCGAACAATCGAGCGATCAACAACAAACAAAACCCGCAACGATGATACATGTAACCTCTGTTCCATCGCCGCAGAGCAGATACTCCGTGATCGAAACCTCGGGACTGTGCTCGGGGGAAGATTCGGCCAGCGCATCCAGCCCAACCTCATCGTTGTCCGCGTTCGGTGCGATCGAACCTTCGCCCGCCTGTTCCTCGATCGCTTCACCGGGCCCAACCTGCTGCTGCTGCTGCTGCTCTTCCTCCTCTTCTTCTATGTTATCGAACGAATCATTGTCGATGCTTATGTTATCCATATCCTGGACAAAGGGCGGCGGCAATCATTAAATCCCGCGTGCATGCAAAAATCAAAACACAACTTCAACCTTCCGGTCATGCATACACGCATGCACTCACACACACACACATGGGGTTGATAATGCCCGTTTCCCTATCCCAATGGGGAGGGGGGGTGGTCAATCGTACACGACTACCCGGTCGGAATAGTGATGGTAAATGGAGATCGTTTCCCCGGCAACCTATCACAAGCTTACTTACCGTCGCACTGTCGTCCACACTGATGTGCACGCGACGCTGGAATGCTACATCCATATCGCTCTCTGCAATCGTTTCCATAGGCCTACGGTAGTAAAATTCGAAATACATGTTAAGTGAAGGTGCGTAAAGGTGTAACGCCTGCACCACCGCCTAGCGCTTACACTGCCGTGGGTCTTTCCCACTGGGTGGATCGGGCAACGTGATTCACATAGTAAGTACGGCCATTGGCATCCTGGCGCTCTTCCCAGCCCTGGGGCAACTCAAACGTGGTACTGTTGCTGGTCGAGGTACGTGGCGTGCCGGTGACCTACAATGAAAATATCAACCATCAATCGGATTCGGTTCCCTGTTAGCAGGAAGATGCGGCCCGTTCTACTTACAGTCGTTGCAGGATTTGGCTCAATCATCTCCCAATCAGTCTCATTGGTGTCCTGGTCGACAACGAACGCATGGTACAGCTGTAGCTCACCTTTCACGTTTGAGCGAGCGCTGCAAAGGTACACACAACAACAACAACAAAAAACCAAAAACAAAACCAAAAGAGTTATACTGATCAAAGCGTGTATCATCCATTCAGCCGAAAAGCCGTTCCGACACCACCACCAGTAGCAAAACTTAAAAGCCAACCGACGAAAAACCAAACCCGATAATATACAAATACAAAACAAACAGAAGTCATAGCTTAAACAAAAGAAAAACAAACTCGAGCGCACCGTACTGACCTGCGCGGTCGCAGTGGGTAGCTCCGGACCGGTATCTCAACGCCCGGCCGCTCCTTCGGCAGCTGATCGAGCGACAGCTCGACCATACCGAGAAAATCGTCCCGCGTCAGCCTGTTTTCATCGAACACCTGCAACACGAGCTTGTGCTCGGTCGGGCTGACCGGCAGGATAAACTCTTCGTTCCACTTCGGATCGAGCGTGCGTTTCTTCGTTTTGGTAAACTTGGACAGGACGGTTGCGTCGCCGTTGATTTGGTTTACGTCAATGCGCACGTACGGATCGCTGGAAAAGGAAAGCAAGCGAATAAATAAGCCAACGGATGGCAGGCGTAAGACAAAATTAATTAGATTTTAGGACTCGCGCAGCAGCTTATCATCCGTGTTACTTTGCGTTCCATTACCTGGCGCCAAATATATCCTTCTTTGCAAGCTGCAGCCCAGCAACAACCTTAATCCGCAGTCGGTACGTTCCATCGCTTGGCTGCACGGCGGGGGGGGGGGGGGGAGAGAGAAATAGAAAAAGCAGGAAAGGATATGTATTAATATGTGTGTAGCAAAAACATTTTAAAGAAAACATAATTTACTCCTTCTCGCAAAACATTGGTAATGGCAAGCTTTCCATGAGAATTTTCTTCCCATGCCCCCAAAGTCTCGTGTGTGGGCCTGCTTGCGCCTCCAGGACTAATCACAACAACAAAACAGCGCATACAACGAGAGAAGAAAAACAACACCATCGTGGGCCTCGCGTATATGTTTTGGGTGCATTTTTTGTTCCTCCTTCTTCTTTTTTTTTCTTCTTTGTACCGTGCGCGGTAGCGCATGTTGTAAGATACGCGGGCTCATATGGTGCATGGCATTAGAGACTCTCGTTGCCAGCAAATGTCAAATGTGAATGGTCAATCGATTTTGCCGTGGATGGAAACGTTTTTCCCCATCCCGCCTGGGCACGGGGCGGGCCCAAGGGTTTCCCCCCCGGTGGGGGTTGTTGTTGTTGTTGTTTTTTTGTTCTTTTTGGTTTCTTTATGGTGGAAAGCATGACTCATTGTGTAGCAATTTCTGTACCACCAACCACCCCTTACTGCCCCTTTCCGCTGTGCACCTGTGTACAGCGGTGGGTGCAACGCTGCTTATCGAGCCCTTCCTGTGTCCAGTCTTTCATCATCGTTATTTTCGAAGCGGACAAAAAAACGGTACGGTTGGACGAGCCGCGCTAGGTTAGACAGCGGCAATCGGTGGAGCTGGGGATCGATAAGAGCCTTCGCACGATTAACACCGGCGATCTAATCAGTGCGAACGTATGCGCGTACTGTACGGGGTGGAGGGGGAGCCCCTAAGGAACTTACATGCATTCCATCCGTTGCAGCTCCAGCACCCGCGCTGCCATTTTCCTCTACTATGCTAGCCATGGCGAAATGCGGCGAACTGGGCAAAGGAAAGCACTACTCTCGGTTCCCTTCAAGTCTTGATCGGTTGGTTGCTGTGTTGATCGATTGATGTCCGTCCGCCTGTGTTCGTCGTTCCGGTGTGTACGGGTTGATTGGGTGAAGGGTGTTTGGTGTTATCCGGCGCGCGAACTTGACTCACACTCTCGCTCTCGCTCTCTCTCTCACACACACACACACGCGGATGTTCCGGGTGTTCCGGGGAATGCCGTGCTGGGTGGGTGTTATTTCACACAGGGGCACACTACGGATAAATATATGCGCCACACGGTCACATCGTCGAGGAACGCGTTCAGCTGCAACTGATGACAGCCGGACGCCCGGATGGAGTTTCTTTCCCCGACAACATCAAACGACGGCTACGCCTGCTTGCATCTAATACACTTCCACGAACAACTTACAAAACTGCACGCACGACAAGGGAACCTGGCGCACCGAAAATCACTGCCCGTTTCGAAATAAACGCGTGTACTTGCAATTAATGGACCGAAATTTCGTTTCTAATCTAATAAACACAGCGCGAGCTGTCTGTGTGCGCACGGGGACCAGGGATACCAAAAAAAAACCTACAGGGCCCGTGCTTAATGTGTGTTTACACGGCACGTGCCGAGTTGGTTCGTTGCTTTATTTCTTAATATTACAAAAATGTTTTCAAACACTTCCAAAAACAATCATGATTCACATTTACCGTACAAGCCGTATGCGATCATTGCAGGAAATAAATGTTTTTTTTATATTTTTTATTCTTTTCGGATACGTTTAAACATGTAGTGATGATTGTGGTTTGAAGTTTCACAAAATAACAACACAGATGCCGCACAGGGTGGTTCATGTAAGAAAAAATACACAAGCAGAAAGTAGGTAGGGAGAGGTGCAAGCAAATGCACCTATTTTGGCTAAAGTTCTTCAACGCAGGTTACATAACATGTGATTATTTAATTGCGATATACTATGAGAAACTATAAATTCAATAATCTAAATCACTTTTATTAAAGAAAACTAGCTATTTTTTGCGATCGTTCATGGAGGTCAGATCATTCGAAGGTTTCTTTACCAAACCACAGATGGCGCTTCTTCCTTGAGGCGCAAGTTCGCAGTTCGTTGATCCCTGAATGTAGGCCATCAATTCAATGTTCACGTTGGACGGTAAGTAATCGCACTTTTCTACCCAGCAAGCCAACTAAGCTACGATAATTTCTATTATCGATTATCCTACTGGGAAAGATGTTCACAGTTTTCCGGCGCTTGGAGATTCCGAGGTCCGATGGTAGATTGGGTAGCGGCGCCTGTCCTGACACGGGAGAATCAGAGATCGACAGACCTTTCGAATGTGTTGGTACCAAAGAAGAAGAATAATTAATAAGTTTCGGCGAATTGGACGAGTGGAGGCCAGGCCAAATTGGACGAGTCTCTTTGGACGAGTCCCCTTGGACGAAGCTCTCTTTTACGAGTTCTTCTTGGACGAGTCCCCTTCGGAAGAAGTTCCCTTGGACGAGTCCCCATCGGATGTAGTAGCTAACGGTGTAAATGAGTCCATTTAGATGAATCCCCGTGAAAGAGTCTTCTTGAGAAAATATCCTATGACGAGCCCCCTTGCAAGAGTCTCCTTAGACGAGGCCTCCTGCGGTACAGTAGCAGACCTCTTGACCAGATTTCTTGAACGAGTTCCTTTGGATGGGTTTCCTTAGATGACGCCCCCTTGGACGAGTAGGACTGAGCGCCAACCTCTACCAAATCTTTTAAGATTTTGAAAATCTAAATCGTGCTAAGTCATCTGAAAAAAAACTCTAATGAAATGGCCAACCCATCGTAACGGGTAGCGAGGAAATTCTACAGCATATATTGTATTCTAAATTTTTTAATAGTCCAATTATCCTGAACAAACCCAAGCAAACAGAAAAAACACAAAACCCACACAGACCAATTTAAATAATGAAGTGTTTTATTTGTTCCACCAGTTGATAAACGTACACAGTACACTAAGCTTCTAAGCATATACAACCCAACGCCGATATACATGCTTCGTCAAATATCAAGTCAACAGGTATAAACATTGCACGGATGGAGTATCAACTAGCGGAGCAACTCGCCAATAAATAAATACCTGCCTCCTACCACGCTTCCTCAGTGTTGCACACGTGTTGCGCCTACTATAAACAAACAAATACTAAATTGAGCATATTTCTCGCGCACTGCTGACATTAGTGCGCAGATTTAACATTACTACCACGGCTAACTGATACTGTTTGCTACGCACGATCGCGCGTAGATGGATCGACTGGGCTTACGCGAGAGAAGCAAAAAAAAACAGGCCGTCCCTTAACTACCAAGCTGTCGATCTTCAGTCTACTCTCCTCAGCGCGGCCATGTTAGGTGGGAGATGTACTACCCTCCCACGCACTACCGGGCAAACGTTCGCCCCCCTTTCTCCTTGGCTCTAGGTCTTGGTTTCGTCTCAAAAGAAGGCTTACTTACATTTTGTTTTTTGTTTTTTTGATTTTAATACGCAGTTTAGATTAAATAAATAAACTCTAAAACGGATTTTTAGTTTAATCTTTGTTAGTGTCACAAGACAGGTTACGCTTCGGTGTTGCCGTGCGGTGCGAACCGGCACGATAACGATAGTCTGCAGTTATAACTTTAGCAAAATACGACCGACACTAGTCCATAATCGATTGGATTAAATATAACGATAATCACCGGTAGTAATATAGATCAAATATAAGTACGGTGAACATTCATTCGAGATACTAGAAAACACGCACACCAAAAAGTAATTTAACTACCACCCCAGGGTCTTATAACAAATACGACAGCTTCAACTTCAGCAAGAAGGATGCGAAGCAGCTGTCACGATAATTGCTAATTGCGTTTCATACGCATTTTTTTGTTTTTATATATCTTCCCTCTATCAAACAACGTCGGAATCGATCAATGGTTTTCTCCCTTCTCGTACAGTTAATTATTGATTAATAAATATTGCAATAAACCCGAGAAGATGAGAAAGGATGAAAGGCGTGTGTATGGAATGTATTCATGTGTAAGTGAATGTATGTATGTCTGTATGTGTGTGTGTGTACAGGAGCGGATCAAAGTATCAACAAAACTAAGCAGCCGCTTGGGGTCCTGGCTGTGGAGTTCTAAGAGTCTCCATCGATTTAGAGGACCCCGTACTCCATAAGTCCCGCCACGAATCCTGGCCCAGTTTCAGTCTGTGTAGGGAGCCTCCAAGCGGCTTAAACCGCCACTGTGTGTGTGTGTGTGTGTGTGTGTGTGTGTGTGTGTAGATGTAAAAGGTAGGTTGATGAGGCTAGTTCGATCGATCCTGATCGGCAACAAACGCGCATTCTTCTCACGTACGACGCAAGAAGGTATAGTGCGCGAAGAAGGGAATAACTAAACCTTACAAAAAATCTTCAATAAGATCTTACTGTTTTGCATAGAGAGACTTAGGACTGTGTGTGTGTGTGAGGTTGTGTGTTGGAGTGTGTTGGGCACTACACTGTCGGTGCTGCCCACCTCATCCTCACTGGTTACTGGCGTTCAGATCCATCGGACGGACGGCAGCCGCTCCACCAACTACCGGCCCATTATGCCGGGACCGGAACAGACGTAACGTCATCCACGTGGCGATCGAGTTCATGGGCGCGTTGTGGCTCTGCGTCCGATTCGCAATCATTTCCTTCTGCAGCTGATATCTGTACAGCAGCGAACCGGCAATCAGCGCAGAAATGATGGTCGCCGAAATGACCAGTATGAAGAGAATGCTAAAGCCCGGCACCGGCATACAGATACCGTAGACTACCTCCTCCGTTATTTTGCCCTGGAATACGGTTACCGCTTCCTGCTTGCTGTCCGGGTTGAACGCTAAGTCCGCCTCGGAGATAACCTCGTAAATGCCACTCACGCCAATGTCCGCCGAACGGGCCTGCCGATCGGTGACGCGTACCGAGCGTCGCTGACGCAACCGCGAACCAGCCTGGTTGTAGCTCTGGTTCTGTACATCATCCGCATCCAGATTCAATGCCCGTGGACCGGCGACGGCCGGCAAACCCATACGCTTCTCCGCATCCATCTGGCGCGGTCCGTGCGGGAACTTATCGTCATCCATCGGCGTACCTGGGCCCGGCATCGGCTTCTGTCCCATCTGCTGCATCGGTTGGGGAGGATACTTGCCCGGACCCATGCCCATACCAGGCATGCCCGGCATACCGGGCATACCCGGCATACCACCACCGATAGGTCCCGGCGGTCCCTGCGATTGCTTCTTCATCATGTCGGCCGACATTGCCGAATGGTCGCTCAGGAACAGTGACTCAATGTCGTCCATCGGTTCGCGATTGTGATGGTGGTACTGTAGGTAGCTGTCCTTCTTCTTCGGTGGCTGATTCGGCATCGGTTTCTTGTACTGGTTGAGATGTTTCTCCGTGTGGATAATGTCGTCGTAGTACACATCCTGCCCGTTCATGCCCGAGTCCAGATCTTCCGCCGAGTCACCGGCCAGTATGTCGTTGCTGTTCTGATTCACCAGCGTATCCTTGCGCTCGAGCAGATCGTGCTGCTTTGGTCCACCGGGCACGCTCGCCGTACCGCCCACCGGAGCACCACTGTGCTGACAGTGGTCCAGACAACCGTGTCGGCAAATTTCTACCTTACACTTGATGTGCACACTGAGCGCGTCCGGGAACTTGAAGGCGTGGAAGAACGCGTACGTAATCACCGACGCCTTATCGTCCGGGGCACGCGCCTTCAGGAAGCGAGAAATCATCTTCGGTCGCAGTACGCAACCGTACTCATCCGACAGCTTAATCACGTGTCCGGCGCCGTCCGATGCGACACAGCTCTTGACGCGCATATCAAACTCGCCCCGGAAATCATTGATCGCGACGACCAGCGTCATGGTGGAACCGAGCGGTACAATACCACTCACAGCCGGTGCCCATGGTCCCTTACCCTGCTGTATCTCCATCCAACAGTCCACATTGTCACCTGTTCCGGGAGGAGAAACGTTAACTTTTCCGGAGAAGAAGCACATTTACCGGCTACGTACCTCGGAAGTCCAGCTGTATAACGTCCAGATCGGCAATAACCATCGGCGGTTTGGAGGCCGTCTTTTCGTAATCGTTGAACCACTCGCACCGTAACCGTTTCGCTTCGTCCCACACCTCGAGCAGATCCTTGTCATACTGCACCACGACAGTGTTCTCGTAGAATTGCCCATTTAGGTCGGGTTTGGTGCCGCAGCGCGAGTACGAGATGCGGAAGGTAAAGAACGTTTTCCCCGTCGACGGTGGCACATAGATGCATCGAGGATCGCTATGTTGGCCTGTCGAAAGCGTGCGGTTACAGGAAGGTGTATAACTTCAAACGGTCCCATCAACAAACAACTTACCTTTGGAGCTTACGATCCCTTCGAACGGCGCGGAAAATGATAGATGAACGTCCATGTGATCCTTGCCGCACATCACCTCCAGGGCCGTTATTGAGGGCATACCATCCGGACGTTCTACGGGCCAGATTTCGTTCGTCGGTGCAGCTAGATTGATCTGTTTTGAGGAGTATAAACAGACTTTTTTGATAGAAAGAAGTCACCACAATCTAAACAAATGTACTTTCAACGGAGAGTACATGCCTTTTTTTCAATTTTGTTTCCTCTTCAGCCAAAGTCAAGCAAATGTATGCCAAGGGAAAACTTGTTTCTCCCTTCTAGAATAAAACCGGCCACAGTGTGTCCGACCAACCGGTCTCTGGTCTATAAATTCCGATGCAGTGTTGTTCGGCGATGGTTGGAAAAGTATCTCAAAGTAAAGGTCGTGTGGAACTTTCCTTGTCGTTAAGCTGATGTTGGACATAGCTTGTAGATAGCTACTTTAGGTCTTTAGTACTACTAACCTCCAGCATGTCTTAGCTTGCAGGACCCGTAGTTGAATAGTCAGGTCCTGTACTTTTGGGCTAGCCCACAAGTTATAGCAACATAACTCACTCATCAGATTCTTGTCAGATGTTTCGAATCTTAAAATGGGCTTAAATCGCCACCAAAAATTAAAAGCCCGAAAAACTGCACCACCGTACAAGGCGTCAAAAACTACGGACCCAGCCCAAGAAAAGTAGGTTGAGCGCTGCTGTCATTAACACTGGTGTAGATGGTTTGCTTTCTCGGCCTCGAGTTCTGACACGAGACGACTGCGCGCACAAGTTACTGGTGGCAGTTTCAGTAAGAGTGAGACCACCATCGGTGTGAATGCCTCTCAAACTGCTCCAGTAATGTGTTCTTCCGAGATTCCGACGCCCCCCGAAAATCCGGCATGGAATCGGAATTTCTGTGGTTTTTATTGTAGGCCGCCGATTTTAATTATACTTTCATTTTTCATCACTAATGGGATTGCTACGTACTCTACCGGCGAGCCATCTCTCACCTTAGTCCGCTGCGTGCGCACCAATCAATCGGACAAAACAAAAAAAGGAACAAAATACACACGCATACAGGCACACAGCCATTCACTGGGAACGTGTTGGGTTGGGTCGTGTTTTCTAGATGCGTTTTCGATCGCCACTCATCGCCTCTTATTATTCTGTTTTTAATCCGCTTGATGCTTCTACCGGGCTACCGGTTGGACCTGGCGGCTTTCTAGCCTACGCTTGCAGCCTTCTTTCGTTCGCACCACGAGAAAGGTATAGCAGCGTGTGGAGAAGACAGCACGCTCGGTCCAACAGTCAACGGCGTGAGTGGTGCAACGGGCAAGAACAGGTTGAGGGAGAGTTGGTAAAGTGGCATTGGAGGGAACTAAAAAAACAAAAAACGGCCCCACACATATCATTATCGGGATGTCGGAATTTTAATTTATTTCTTCATTGTACGGCCCGGGGACGTGGCACCGGGACGCCCAGCGAGCGAGTTGGAAGCAATTGGAAGTATTACCACTCACTCCCGGCTGACTGGCAGACGAACGCATTAACACAATTCTATGTAATTTGAGGTTATGTAGTATGGTGGAGGCCCATTAAATGAGCATGCATTGATTGAGCTCTTCTGATACCTCAAGAAGGTAAGCTGAGAGTACACTACCGTTTCTTGAGAACTACCAAGGCCGCAGTTGAAACGGTGAGACGGTTGAGTGAGAGTTATTGCAGTTATTGGGGCGTCTTATAGCTAATACTTACCAGGTAGCAGAGCGCAATCAGAATAATTCGATGGGCCCACATCGGGTTAGGACCCCTACCCGTGCTCCACATGGTTGGAGCCGTTAGGTGGAGACTGGTCGGTGCGATGGAAGCGAGACGAGTCCCTTGGATTGATTGATCTGTAAATGCATTTGAGGAAGAAAAAGAAGATGTAAAAAGTATAAATAGAGCAAACAATGAGATGTTTCGACTAGCATCACTTCACACAAATGCTTGTACAACTAGACCTCCAACAACAATCGTTCAACAGAGCCCATTGAAATCTAACGCCGAAATGAAACTACAACTCGTCCGCCTCACTGATCCCTGATGCAGGGTATTAGTTTCAGATTTGCTAACATTGCTGTCATTGTCACAGGAGACACAATTCCCCGCCGAGCCACCATCAAACCTCACAGGTGAATGGGTAGTCAACAAACCGGGTTATGATAGCTCTCCCTGTGGACCGATCAAATTCGATTGCATCTCCCCACGGCATGATACTGGATCGACTGGATCCACCGCTACAATGACGCTTCACTTTCGTGGAATTCGTGCAACCGTCGTTCCGGTCACTTTCACCCGAGAGTGGCCCCACGGGCGACAACACGCGGGAGCGTCGCGTCGGCTTGACGCATCGGCCGACCGGCTCGATGAAATGGAGTTGATTTATTTGTTTGCATGGTGATTAGACAGTTTTTCTCATGCCTGTCGGAAAGCTGCCCGGCATAGCTTTAGTGGCGTCTAGGGTGTGGGGGGGGGGGGGGGAAGAAATTCACTTTACAATAGACTGACAGATCAAGTGGCACTGAAGACAGATGAAGAGATGCATTAGCAACTGTACGTCAAACCGATCGCTCGCTTGTTAGCACTTTCCTTTATTTCGTGTCCCGAGAACCTTATAGACGACGCATCAGAACACTTCGGTATTTCCGGTAGTACGTTTCTAGGCTCTGGAGACGTCCTACATAACCCACTCAGACCACTCAGAAGGCGAAACGATTATTGCGGGACCACCGCAGACCGAGTATAACACTGATTGACCTACTGTCTTACTGATTGGATGGCATGCTAAGCGACAGGTGAGCTGTACGTTGTAGCTGGCAAAGTATCTTCTACCCTTCTTTTTCGTCTCTCTCTCTCTCTCTCTCTCTCTTACTTTGTAACAAATGGAGCAAGTAACTACAGCTGGAGAGATCCTCAAGTAAAATCGCCCTCTTCCGAAACGCTTCGTTGGAGATAATGGCTGAAAATGATGGTGCAGCTACTCATTATGCACTCGTATCGCGTGTTATGACCGTAATTTGACACAACCCCGGACCGAGCTGGTCCGAGCAGTCTGGTCACCAACCACGCCGAAATAAGATCAATCCAATCACCTCACCAGAATGAACGCACAATAGCATAGGAAATCTGTGTTTTATTTCCTGGTGAAAGCTTCGTGCGAGATCTCCACCGTCTACGAGCAACTCCTAAATACTACCTTTTAGTTGTTTATTCAATAATTAAAATATAGCACTTAATTCGACAGCCCCCGGATACAGCTGGAGCTGTTCTTCGTGCGGGTAACACGACCATTTCTCACCGCTACTACACCGCTTTCGGTTGATGAATTATTCAAACGCACAAACTAAAAACACATTAAGCGTGTAACGAAATTTTCTTCAGCAACCTCACGGTGAGATAGAGCGGGCAGCTTCCCGAACAGACACCAAAATCGCCCAACACCCGGGCACTAGCAAAACTTCACACATTCTGCGCAAGGTGCGCCCGCAAAAGGCTTTCGGGCAAAATTATGACGATCCAAAATGGCAGGGCCGACAGCGGCGAAACCGGGCAGGCGATCTTCGCCGCGATTAACGCGCGGAAGCGTCTCGGCCCTGATCGTGCAAAGGAATGCGCATCGGCCGGTACGGCCGGCTCGAGAGCTTTCACTGAAGGACCCACCGTTACGTACGGTCGGGAGTGTTGCGATTTCTGTTCCAAGCTTTCCACATTCCAGACGTCGGTTTGGGGCTGTGGCGTTCTCGCTGGGCGATGTGCTGGATGCGATATTTATCAGGACACCTCTTTCTGCGACGCCGCTGACAGGTGTAGGCATGAAGATGTTCACTTCAATACTTGAGAGAGTTATGGAAATGTCGGTCACTGTACTACCTGTTCTCAGCTAACTTTGTTAACTCTCACTGGTTGTAGTCGGAGTAGTCATTAGATATTCTTTCCGACATACCCTCACAGCACACTTTTCCCAACCCCAGCAAAGCATCAGCCGGTAGACTCCCGAATCCGTGGGAACACCGTACCGTCGAATGAAAAATGAACCTACGAAGAAACGATGTAGCTGATCAGAAATTACCATTCATCAAGCGCCGCTTTGGCGAAGGAAAACCTCACACCGCGTGAAATTTTTAACGTGTTTTCCCACCCTGATGACTAACGCAGGCTCCGCAGGAAAGAAAGCATTGGAAGCGTCTGAGACCTGGGCGTTCGATGACGTTTTGCTACATTAGCGCTGGGTGGCGGGTTTACTGTACACTGGTTTTTTAGTAGATCGAAGCACAGATCGCCCCTAGAGTGTTGCCCCAGAAGCACCATCGAACCTGGTGGAGGTAGTGTACGGTGAAGGAAAAACGACTAGGTACCGGGCGAAAGCAAGCCAACCTGGTCGGTGTGGCACAAACACCGCGAGACGTAACTCTGAAATAAGGGTATTATGAGAAAAAGAAAGTTTGTTCTGCTCTCTCATTCCTACCATTTGGCAGTTGGTACGTTGCACCGGCTGGTGTACCGCCAGCTGGATTTCAACGCCGCACCTAGCACAGGAATGTAAACCCGTTGTGTGCAAACGGCAGGCCCAGAGCATCCTTTTTTTTTGTTGTTGCTGTTGTCTTCTTTTAACTCCGCAGTGTAGTTTTCGATGGCGCGCTGTGCCCAAATACGAGCGCTTAATGGATTTTTAATTATTGATCAATCACACCGGTTGGCCGGCCCCATCCGGAACGAGAGGAAGTGGTTACTGTGGTTCCAATTTCCCTCCCAACAAAAAAAAAACGGGCCTCAGTGAACTTCCTCCAGGGTCCTAAGAATATCTGTTCTGTAAGGTTTGGCTAACCGATCTTTTAGGCTATATCTTGGCTATTGAAACGAGATAACTAATGCCCATCGGTTAACACCTCGGTAAAGGAAAAGTGGTCCCAAACGATTGTCACCACGAATGACAACGGAACATACACTACACGCGCTATATCCGGACTATCCCTTCACAGGTTCTCCAAGATAAATAAACTGGAATGTATGGAGCTTGACTTTTTGTTTTACTCCTCCTGCAGGAATTTCTCTGGAATGTCCGTCAGCGCTGACATGGATGCTGTGAGCCTTTGCTTTATCGCCCTCCACACTCTCTCCCTCTCTCTCTTCCTCCATCTGTGTTCGATCTGCTTGTCAAAATCAAAGCACTGATCGGTTGACACATGGATTTGCCACCTGACAGCTCATTTGTGAGCGACAGGAAGGGCGGAGAAAAAAAGAAGGTCGATAAATGGTGCCGACTTCTTTGAAATATAACGCCATTCGATGTCCCATTCAAGACATAACCTTCCGCTCCCATCTCTCTTCCACCCACCCAGGTTCGATAATGGCCGAATCAAATCTCCTGCAGCTTCCGCCGGTTTTACGTGGACGCTCCAGGTTTTTTGATACGTTAATTGACGTCGTGCTCTCAAAGTGTCGGATCGGTTTTTTTTTTACTTTTTCGTTGAGTCGGCAAGAGACCTCCTTCTCCGCCTGAGATCAAACAACCGAACGGAACGGAATGGACAAACAACAGTGTTGGAGAGACAGCGGTTGTAGCAGAGCAGAAGGAAAAACAACAAGAACAACAACAACAGAAAAACCCCTCCACGAAGACGGTAAACCGTTTAAACGGTTCAACCGGGTGAAAAACGTTTCCGAGAGAGAAATCACGTTGCGAAAAAAACCGTACCGAAAACCGTGCCGCAAGCAAGGTAGTCATTAGATAATGACAACTAATAACGCTTGCGGTTTATCGTTATCGTTCGGGAAACGTTTTCACTCGGGAAAATTTTCTATTTTCTTCGGTCTTCGGTTTTCGTTATTATACCCACACTTGCGCCGCATGCGAAGGGGAAGCTGCCTCCGCCTTTCCACTGCCGGTTCTAAGCCGGCGCGAGGTGGATGGAAATAATCGGTGAAAGCATAATTCCGTTTGATTGACTTCGAGCAGCAACCTAGGCGACCCGTTGTGCTTCTTCTCACGAGATCGCGCACGCAGGTGGAAGGGATAAGCTTTCCTTATCCGCGAAGACAGGGAACGGTTGTCGTGCCAAAGATACGACGACAACGCCGCCAACTGCACGCCCAAAACGAAAACGAAACGGTTCGAAGGGCTATTTCCGCATAGGAAATATAGCTTTTAGAAAGAAAAAGGGTTTAATTTCGGTTCTGTGACAAGGCAACTGTAGACGAGAAACGAATTTAAGTCATGTATCCGGTCGTGCGTTAGCGATGGGATAAGCTCGTCGCATTACAACGGATGTTTTTATTGCTCTCTTATCGGCACTCCGCATGGGAGGTCCTGCAGTGTCGTGCTTAGTGACACGATCCCACGCGTCATCGGTCGTTAGTTCGAATCTCTAATTAGAGAGAGACCCTCGCGGAGCCGAAGCTCGTCACATATTTAGAAGTTTTTACATTTATCAACCATGAAGGGGGAGGATACATAATTCAATAACATTTCTTCTCTGGGACTTATTATTATAAATAAATACTATAAGCGATATCTCATTTCACAGGTGAGAAGAAAATGCCCCCATTTTATTATAAATATACCACGAAGAAAATACCGGTCGACTTGTTCAACGAGAGAAAACAAACCTCTACTACTAGCCCCACATTAGAAAATCTATTACACCTTTGGGAAAGCGTTAGGGTTCCGAACGGGGCGCGCACTGGACACTGGACCGGTAGTTTCTTCCCCCCTCTTCTCAACCCAGCTCTCTCTAGTTCCCCCCATTCCTGATAGAGTCCCGTTTGTGATGAATGCGGTGTTAAGGGAGAGAGAGAGCAGAAGAACCCCATCACAAATTACCGAATCTCTGCACGGAGGAAATGATATGAATTAAACATATGATTCTGCAGACACACAACCACCTGGTGGAAAACGCGCTCAAACCACCCCTTGGAAGGTGCGCAGAAAGGGCGCTTGAGCACACACACACACACAAACATGGAGCGCAAATCCGTTCGACCGACCCTGTGTGTGTAGTTGGATGGCTGCTGTGTGTGGATATTAACCCCGATATTAGCGATTCATCGACTTCCCCTCAACCGTTTTGTGCTATTGCCTGGTCCGCGCGCTTCATATCACCTGCTGACCGATTTCGCTCGCCCGTTATGGCTGACGATGATGGGGGGCGGCGGCTGGTGAGCGGGGGGGGGGGGGGTCTCGGAGACAAAACACCACGCACACCGCCCGAGCCCAACGCGCGCGAGGGCTCTGCTTTGCGAGCAGGAGAAAACCGAAAGAGAGAGTGCCTCGCTGCGACCAGAGAGAATGAAAAGAGTTTCACCAACCTCATTTTCAAAAGACGCGCGCGCGCACGCCTGCACCCGCAATCTTGCGCACATACTGTGACACACACACACATGCACACAACACAATTTTCACCACTTTCTGGTGAGCTGACCGGCGGCCTATCTCACCAATAGGAAGTGTGTGGAGGGTGGACTTGAACTTGCAGTGCGGGCCCAATCCGTGCTGCTGGCTTTCCAATTCCTTCCACGTTCAAAAAGCACAAATCTGCCGCAAAACGCTAGCTAAATGGTTTTACGGCATGCAACACATGTCTAACGAGCCACGTGCTCAATGGCGCGCATGACCCCGTTGCTGTAGTAGGTGGTGTGATCTCTCGCTTTTCCCGCTCTTGGGGTTTTAAACATCCTTGTGCGTATAGAGTTGGTGAACATCGTGGTCATCCTCTACTTACAATACTATCAGACTACCAACGTACTCCTCATGCTGAGATGCCTGCGCTATTCCAGGAACTATCCGATACTACTGTCTCCGGATGTGGAACGGTTCTACCGCGTCATGGTAAGGTGTTTGGGTCCAGATCACCAGTATACGTGGGTTCTAATATAAGTAACGTCCTATCCATCTAACTTCGGTAGCGTCTGCAGTAATCTAATATGTGGTACACCTGATCATGATCATAACCACGACAATGAAATGTAAAGAAAGGTCTCATCTTTAACGTCTTGCTTTTAAGTATCCATTCCCTTGCCAATTGCCAACAACCAGAGCAGTGCTTACTGACACAAATTCGCTCAAGAGGAAGACACGCAGAAACTTACACCGCGCATAGATTCACACTTCCATGAAGCTACCGACGTTACACACTCACCGACCGGCTAGCTCACATTACCTTCCGGTCTGCCCACACATCCAGCTACCTTCGTCCAGCCCGCACGTCACATCGTTAACGTTGCATTCCTTTTGGGCATCATTTCTGCAGGTTCTCTTGCGGCATGCTTGCCACGCACTATCAGACTCAAGAGCTCCGGTCCTTTCTCAAGTGGAACGACGCGGCGAATAAACATACAGTAGTGAGCATCTGATCTTGGACGGCTGGCAATGCTCAGATTCTTGAGGGTTTCTCATCTGACGTGGTTCCAATGTGAGTTGCAAGTATAAGCTAACATAACAATTCTTGATAGAAGGTTTAGACAAAAAGCCAACCGTAGGACATCTGAAAGTATAACGATTCTCAAAGTCAGCAGATCTCAACTTCAGAAAATCCCGATTTCAGCGAGACACCACTATATACGGGAGCGCACATCTTTTGATGCACTTGCAGCAAAACGCATTCAACATGTTCCGTTGTTTATGCAGGCTGTCCCACTCTAACTCTCGTACCACCCTGTCCGTACGGGATGCAAACCCCTTAGGGGGCAAAATTGGCTGGAGTGTAGCAATAAAAAAAAAACACACACACGCGCAACGGGGAAATGGCAGATTTGCTGCAAATATGGGTTATATCGTTGGCAATCGAGTCGATCGAGCACGCGCGCACCTTAATGCATCACTCTCTCCCTCTCTCTCTATCTCCCGTCTTCGAAACCTTAACTGACCGCAGTCATAGGACGCTGGACGTTCGGGATGCAGACCACATTCTTGGGTCTAAAGGAATGTGTTCCCTCTTCGGTGGAACGTGGTCCAAGCAAAACCAGTGGTCCAGCGCAGCACCGGGGAACAGTCACCGTGAAAGTGAGCGGTATGATATCGAATATCGTACAACCGTTGCCTGGTTGGAGGGCTTTCGAGCTCTCCGGGGAGAGGATATTGTTGGTTTTTTTTTTCTTCTTATTTTCCCCGGGTTGACAGGCCGGAACGAGCGATGAAGCGGAAGAGTGGACCGCAGGGAATGGGTAGAATGTTGCGGGCAAAAAAAAACTGGAGCACAATGTGAAGGCAGAACAGTAGCCACCAACCCAACCACTTGGAACGCTGGAGCGTAATCGCTTCTGAGCCCAGGGTCATGGTGATACATGGATGGTTGAGGACCCCGAATGAATCACGTATCTCCCGGGGGTGGGGGAAAATTGAGTTAACAAGCAACAATTACGGAGCATCATACTGTGGACCTACCTGTGGAAGGCGTCAGAATACTTCCTCGATCTTCCTTGATGGGTTAATGCCGACCCCGGTACACTCTCGACAGCTTGTGATATTTGATGATCGGTTGAATGGCGGATTGATTGTACGTTCGATACAATTTGAGGGTCTTACTGCAGTTGATGACTTACGCCATCCGAAGTTATTGTACCTTCGTTGTCCCCCAGAAATGCACTACACTCACTACACCGCAAAACTTCCTCGCACGTGTACAACGATCAATATCTTGAAGGGCTATTCGCGAGGAACTGCACCTGTCCACCGATGCTCTGATAACTCCTTTCTACCGTTGTTGAACACTGGTACCACTCTGTGTGGCGAGGTTTTGCCCAAGGCTCACTACACCCACCGTACAAGCCGGCGTTCCTGTGCCCCCGTCACCGATGGTGACGGCGTCGTCCACCACTAATCCACCACAACACTAACTGATCACTGCCAGCCTCCCTTTCCACGATCTCTTGATCTCGGGCACGTCTTCTCTACAACACAACAACAACAGCAACAACGAAAAAAAGCGTTACCTTTGACGAACCGTAACCCTTAGCAGGCCAGCAAGAGCCGGGGACCCGTTACTCTGCAAACACCCGAGCCTGGTACGTTTTGAAAGGATGCGAACAGGCGCTGCGAGTGAGCGCACGTGCTATCGCGAGCAGAGCCGATTGGGGAATGTCCAACCGTGCTGCCTAGGGAGCCCGATGTAGTCGCCAAACCCAGCCAGCCAAACCAAGCGCGGGCCCAAACTCCCAGCATCGGGAGCGCACCGGAGCCCGCTCAACGGGAACGCATCGTACGATCTGATCTCGCTTGCGCTCCATCCCCGTGCTGGCTCCGTCTCGCTCGCGCTCACGTCTCACGTTCACTATCGTAAACGAGCGCAACTAGCCGGCAGGTAAGGACGGGAAGGAGATCAACCGGGCGATAATAAAGGAGCGACGAGCAGGGTAGCTCACACACAGCTGAGCAAGTGGGACGACGACGGATCGCAACTTCGGTCGGATGACGAGCCGCAGCTCGATGCGGTGCTGTGAATGGTTTTATTCTCCTCTTTTTTTTTCTTGTGCTTTCTATGTTGCTCTGTGTGTGCGCACCGTTTTTGGGTATCACTGGCCAGCAGCTTCGGTAGGCAAACCCCGGCCCGGAACAGGAAGGAGAAGGGCAGAACGCCACACGCATAGTAGGCCGGAGAAGGCGCCCCCCAAAAACTACACACACGCGTAAACCAACCAACACATGCAACCACACACACACACACACACGCTTGATCGACAAGAATCGAGCTGAAGAGATGAGCGCTTTCTCCACCGAGCTTTCCCGGGGCTTCGGTTTACGCCGTGTAGTTGAGATGTGTGCGAGAGCGGTACGGAACGATCCGCTTAACCTGTCTCGTTCCGTCCCGTTCTTTAGCTTAGGAAGAAAGCTACAGGTTTTACTTGTCCTCATAGTCAGAAACTTATTTGTAAACTCTTCTGCTATCTGTTCGTATGTGTGTGTGTGTGTGTGTTAATTTTTTCTTCTTCTCATCTTCTTCAAATGGTCATAGCTCCAAGATGTAAAAACTGTCGCGAGCCGGTTACGTTCGACCCGAGCCGAGAACACCGCCACTAGCTCTCCACCAGTCACCAAACGCCACCTGAAGTTGCCAGCTATTTACCGTTCCCGTGTAGGACGCTGCTTCTTCCCGGGGCAGCCTCCATCGCAAGCTCTAGCGAAGAGTTCTCAGCAAAACAGGTGCTAACAAACAACAACAACAAAATATCCCCATCCCATTTTACTCCCAGACGTTTGCTCCACTTATCTGAAGGGTTTAGGAGGGCTGCCATATGCATCTGCGCTCCAAACAGCTTCTTGACCACCCCGTAAATTATGCAAAATAAATGGCGAGAGATTCCCTTGTGCGAGGTGTTGTTTCTGACGTGGGAACCGCCGCTAGTCTCGTTTACCGTAATTGATGCGCACAATTCACGCACCTTTTTGTTTAACGGAACACGTGTGTTGTCTTCGGGAAGGTACATTCAAGCTGGGCGATAATCTGACAGGCAAGTAGCACTTCAGCTGGGGGGTTCTCATCCTGCATCCCGTCCATGTGCAACAGTGCAGATTTGTCCAACTCACCATTACCATGCATACAGACAAAGTATCCCCTTGTGTGCTTTGCCGGAGCATCGGTTAGTAGTGACAGATGTCACTCGTCTAAATTGGGGTCAGTCCAGCCAGTAGTCGGTTCTCATTAAGGATTGCTTTATTTGTTTGCATTAACAACGTGCCAACTATCCTTAGTGCCAACTACGTGTTGCATTCTGCTGCTCTGCTGTTTTCTCTCTGCTGCTCCTCCCTTCCAGCCTAAACCGGAATGGACGGCTACTGGTTCATCAACATTCTATCATCATCAACCACACCAGGCGAATCGTAGAACTACCACCCCGTTACACCTGTTACGGCTGACCAGTAAACCGCTCACGGCGCATGTGAATCGCTTCCCGTTGATTCGTCGAGATGCCTCAGGTGCAATGTGGCGATCCTCGGCGGCCGACCGCCCGTGCTCATAACTGTGTCGCGCTACGTCACTGCTGCCGGCTGAAGGGATGCGCACGCTCAGGTGCAATCCGAATGAATTTTTCCACCACGGTTGCGCTTCAGCATTTAAGGCTAATCACAGTATCTGTAAGGCAAACCCGGACTAGCTTAACTAGCTCGGGGCAGCCTTCCGGAACTACGCCACCACCAACAACAGCCTGATGAGGTTGTGTTCGATCGTAATGTTACGCACGAGAAACCTTCATAGATAACGGTGAACGTGTGTCTTACGATTGGGCACCACTGTACCACCACCACCACCACCAACTGCCCGCAATACGAGCTCACCGGGCACGATAGGTACCGGGAGCTCCCCACGAGCGAGAATAACTTCCAACAGTTGCCAAAGACTCGATGGTTTGAAGAATAGTTACCCGTTTCGGATAGTGGTGAAGAATTTATTGATGACGGACCTGCGCTGACATTCGCCCTCCGCAAACCACAATCCTGGGAGCCGGAGTTCCAAGACAACCTAGCTGGAACCGCCACCGGAGCGCACCGTCGGCTACTGTTTAATCAACACCGTTGTACTAAAGCGTTAGGCGAAACAACAAAAAAACCATGTCACAAAGTGCTGCAGTGAAAATCAACAGAGAATAGCGTTGGCTGGACACACCGGCACACGGTACCCTGGTGTCATGATGGGCCCCGTTATGTTTGGATATGTGTGCCGGATCGGATGCCGGAGACATTTGTTTTGATTTATTGCCCATTTATAGATAACAGTACATCTTGCCATTTTCAATGCTCCACCGGCACTGTTCCCGAGGGTAACTGTTGACTGCACCGACCAACTTCTGGACCACCACTCCACAGCGACGACGATTTCCGTCCCAAGCCCCGGTACCCGGTGACGAACGTTCCACTGTCTACACATGGATGGGCCCTCCAAGAGTGAGCTCATCAGTGGAGGTACCGCGCACCAGAACAACATCAAAACAGACAGCAAAAGTGCACAAACCGGGCTATGGTGCGGCTGCTTTAAAATAGAATGAGTTGCTAGATTCGCTAAAACAAATAGAAATAGAGCGGTGTTTGCGTTGCCCGGGGCTCGACCACAGCCGCCATGGGTAAGCGCAGACAGCGTAATCGACCCCCAACCGGGTCTGTAACTGTTGGCTACCCTTTTTTCCTCTTTCGAGGTTATGTGATTTCACATTCTTGCCTTGTTTGGTTGAGTTTGCAGACGCTGTAACTTGCACGGGGCTTCATCCTACCACGTGGCTCGTTACCGATGACTACGGCCATTGTTGAAGTACGAGGCAGCATCTCGCCAACGCCATCCGAGTGATCTGTTTTGCAACGTTGCAAACATCAGTTTTATGATAGCGTCCAATTTAGTAGGACGCAATTATTGCGATTCCATTATCATCTCCAACAGTCACGCCCTCTTGAGGAACGGCCATTCTTAACTTATTGTCACAACATATCGTACCGAGTCATCCGGTGCCGGAAAAGGGCAGTACACGCAGTTTCCTGACGCGCACTTCGATCATTGCCCCACTAATCGATCACTTGATAACGCAAGCATGCGTAACAGAGGCGATCGTTCGGTGCGGCTTACTTTCGCCCTACTCTTGCTATACACCCGCACCAACCACAGATACCACGCGTAGAACGCATCTCTAGAACTCGGGGATTACAGTACGTGCCAGAAAGGCAGATCCACCTGAAGCATTAACAGAGTCTGTCTAGTCAACTAATTTTACACCATGGCGGTATGTCCCAAGCTGTGGGTCTCGTATGCTTGTTTACCTTTTTTTGTGTTTAGCTGTCATCATTTAGATGTTTGCAAAATGAAGAACATCGTGTTCGCTAGTTCGCTGCCAGGCGGTACGGTACTGTACCTCCCACCGTACAGCTCGCAGATGCCGGCGACCTCACTTGTCAACAGTTCTCCCCGCGGTGGCGAAGTAGATGCACGCTATTGACAAGAGGTTATCGGGCGCGGGGAGTGGCGGCGTAACGGGGTAAAGAAAGCTAGAACGCGTAAGTCATCCTTTAAACTACGGCCATCTGTGGAGACGTGCGCCAGTTTGGCACGGGACGTTGACACGGTCAGAACTAGGTCTGGATTACGCCTGTTAATTGATACTCCACTACTTTGGTGCGGTGCAGTGCAGTGCTCGTGTGAAACAGGTGCGACGGCAGGGAGCTTGGTACACCGGAGCCGCCGTATTCACGATGCAACATCCCGAGGAAGAAGATCAACGAAAGGGAGAAAGTGGTAGGAGCACCATGATAACAGCCCCAACGTGTCCATGTCCAACACCTCCATTTCTTTTTTTTTTTTCACACAAAACCCGTAAGGGTGAATTCTTGCGCCTCGAGGATCTTGGGGTTTAGTGGATTAGCGGTTCGTCAGCGTATCGCAAACACGTGCTCAGTGTGCCGGCCCGTAAAACCGTAGCAACTAAGACAGGTCGTTGATTACTTTACGATTGTTTACCGGAGCGAAAATACGGTGGCAAAGTGGCCCGGTGATAAGTTCTTAACGCCCTCACCGTCTTATCTTTCCTCGTTGGTTCACTTGGGACCGTATGAGCGAAAGCGAGTTATCTTAAGGACTACTGTCCTACCTGCTGGTCCTACACTGGAATGTTTGGAATGGGCCTTGAAGATCATTTTTTGTCCGTTCGGCAGTATTTGAGGACCTTCCCGATGGTAAACGTATTCTCTGTGGCAGCGAGCAAGCATTCGTTCCCAGCAATAGTTGGAACAAACAGACGGTTGCAGACGATCAAACGCTAGGCTCTGTTAGTGCACGTTATCAGGTGGATTCGGCCGTTTACACGCGACTCTATGCAAACACAGCTGAACATGTTTTCGGAACGATTTCCACGAACTACCCATTCGTGTCTCTGTCAACAATAAACTATAGCAATCCCCCCCATGTCCCCAAACCGCATCAATCAACAGCGACATTGAATTATGTTTAGAATCCATTTACCAGGCCAGACAGCCGAGAGACTTGTTTCGGAGACAAAGGTGCCCCTAAGATGTCAGGCTTATGACGTATCGTGCGAGTTTTCGTAGAAACCGCGTCCGAACAAGCGCAAGTGAGACAAACAAGTTCGAACCGGATGTGTGGCCCGAAGTGTCGGGACCCTTCGAGGTTAGCCACCCGACCGTATCTCACCCGCTATTGATTGACCAGACCGTAAAGTTCATTCATCTACTTCCCATCGCTTCTATCCCGTGCTCACTCACTCTTCCCCGCTTTCGTTACAGCTCACGATGAAAAACACAAATCGGCCGAAATCGTGATAGATCCAACGCAAATTGTAACAAATGGAGCACACAGCACGCCGACCGCATCCCACACGTACAGCGAGGCACTGGAGGTGGTGGGTCAAGGATGGTTTCACACCCTGCTAATGTTCGTTACCGGCTTGTGCCTGATGAGCGTGATCAACGAAACGGTCAACGTCGGCTTCATTATCTCCGCGGCCGAATGTGACCTGGACCTTACCTTCAGCGACAAAGGCATACTGAATGGGGCCGGATTTTTGGGCGTGGTGTCCAGCTCGTACGTGTGGGGCTTCCTGTCGGACACCTGGGGGCGCCGTAAGGTACTGCTGCTAGCATCGACCGGTGCACTCATCACATCGGCCCTGTCCACCTTTTCGCCGCACGTCTGGGTACTGATCGGGGCACGGTATCTCGTCGGCATATTGTAAGTTGCGAATCCTCTTGAACTCGTGGACTCCTTTTCTACAATTTTTTCTCACTCCTCATCACAGTGTGTCGGGCAATGCGGCTACCTCGTACGCGTACCTGGCCGAATTCCACGGTGAAGCATCCCGGGCGAAGGTGATCTCCTGGGCGGCCATGTTTATGGCGATCGGGTTAATATTTTTACCGTCGCTTGCCTGGCTGGTGATACCGCTCGACGACCGGTTCGACCTGCACTTGTTCGGCATGCGGTACGCGATGTGGCGCATCTACATGCTGCTCTGCTCGCTCGAGCTGATACTCATCATCGTCGGGCTGCTCTATCTGCCCGAGAGTGGAAAGTTTCTGCTTACCAACGGCCACCGGGAGAAAGTGGTGCAAATTTTGGCCAAAATCTATCACATCAATCAGGGCAAACCGGAGCACGTAAGTAAGGTTGCGTTTGCGGTGGCGGCACCCCGTCTGGTGAATGCAGCGGGTCCTGGGAATTCCGGGCTTCTTCTTCCCTGGGGTGGGATAACCCCCTTTCGGAAATACCGTACCGTACCGAAAGTGATGATGAACCGGCCGGTGCAGGGAGTAATTGGACATGGGAAAATGGGAAAGCGTGTAGCCGTGTTGTAGTCGGGCCGGGAGCGCCGCTTGCCAAATAACTCGCTGCCAGCCCGGTACCTCTAAGCGCTAATGAGCGCCATTGTTTTGCTGCAAATGGCGCAAAACTTCCCAAGCGGCGGCGGGCGCATCCCCATTCGCGGCCCGCTAATTCGCTGACGTTTCAAGTACTATTCATTTGTTTATGTTTTTTTTTTCTTGCTCGCATTTTCCCCCCCCCATTCATCTCCACCGGCAGACATTCCCCGTCAAGTCGATCACCCTCGACGCGATAGATGCCGCGTTCGCCAACGAAATGCAGCTCCGTTCGAGCCTCGGCTTCCGGTACCTGTGGCAGCAAACCGTGCCCCTGTTTCGGGTCCCGCTGCTCTGGCACACGCTCAAGGCGTCCGTGCTGATGTTCGGGCTGTTCGCTTCCTCGTCCGGACTGTTTCTCTGGGTGCCGGACATCCTCAACACGTACCTCCAGCACGAGGACATGCAGCTGTGCGACGTGATTGCGCTGATGCACGCAAACAAAACGGCTGCCCGGTCGGAACCGTCGGCCAGCACCTGCCCGATCACCATCAACGCGAACATCTTCCTGATCACCACCCTGATGGGTGTGATCTTCCTGGCGTGCTACATACTGAACGGGCTGATCATCAACCGGGTCGGCAAGACGACACTGCTCAGTAAGTCACCGGGGCAGGAAATTCTGCACAAACGATCGCCAACACCTGCACCGAACCAAACTCGGATCTGTCACCTTAAGTGTCCCAAATGAACCAGAGAAAATGTCCCCCCGTCCTCCCTTTTTCCCCCGAGGGGGGGGGGGGGCGCTAGTTCCTCCATTTAATCCTGCGTAAAAGCGTCCAATCCAAAACAATAGAAATTGCTTTTCTCGAAGACGGTGCGCTGGACGCCGTGCGAACGGCCATAAAAATCGAACCATTTCTAGCAGTAGATAGGAAGCAAAAAGTAACATAAAAACACACACACACACAGAGAAAGACTCATTTTGCGATAGTATCGGCAGTATGGAGCGGATTCATCTCACCCCGTCGCCAGCAGCAGCTGCCTCCAACAAGACCGGGTGCCCGGGATGTGTACGCGCCTTAATTATAGTGATCGAATCCGGCACATACGTGCTCCGTATTTTCCCAAACCAACACACAACGCTCATTTTCATTTTCCATTTCTTGTGCTGTTGTGTGTGTGTGTGTATTTTTTCTTCTTTTTTCCCCCCATTCGCTAAAGATTGCTACGCTTTTCTATTTCTTTTTTTTTCTTCTTCGTTTCCCCACGGCAGACGGATGGTTTGTGGTGTGCGGTATCTGCGGGCTCGCCATACTGTGGACTTCCGATTTCTATCTGACGCTGATACTGATCGCTGCCTTCGTCTCGTCTGGCTGCCTCGGTGGCGTCCTAAGTGCAATATCGGTCGACCTATTTCCGACTAATTACCGGTAAGCTTCTTTTTTTTTTCTTCACTTCCCCATCTCTCCCCCCCCCCTCCCCCCTTTTCTCTTCGTTCCCTGGCCTGTCTTTTAGTTAGTTTCTCTACAGCGCCCAGGCCAGGTGGTGCCAGGAGTCGGGTGTGGAGCAGCCGCGCACGAGAAGATGTACGAGGTGTCGATTAGGTTTAGGTACGCTTTACGGTCTCCAGAGCTCCAGGCTGCCTCTTTGCTGCTTCCGATTAGCCTCGACTCATCATGCACCTGCGCCGACCGCACTCTACCACCGCGTTGCGTCTTCTGCCGAAAGCGGGGCACAAGCAGTACGGGAGGCTAGAAGGTGGTGGCACGGCTAGAGGCCGGACGAGGGTCGGAGTCAAAATAGTAATAGGAAAAATCGGTGCGATTTGCAGTGCGAAGTTTCTTTTATAATGCGCCAACTTTGCAAACGCGATTTCCTGGCGCAAGCTCCACAAACCTGTGAAACCTGGACACGCACGCTTGTAGCGATCGCTGATGGCTAACCGCAGTTGTAGGGCGTGAGATCTCCGGTTGATCGAAGCGTGTAAAAACCCGCTTGAACGATAATTGGCTTACGGAGTCTCGTCGGAGCCTTACGCATTCTAGCCCAACAACTGCGTACTGCATCCATCTTAATTCTGGTGGTCATCCATCCACGCCTTCTACGCCATACTGGATACTCGGATGCAGTGGTTCGAGGTCGGCGGAGCACCGCCCCACTATAAGCCGAAAACGCTACGCCGAACGTCATAAACCTACTGGAAATAATTACCATCATTTGATCTCATTTACACCGATGTACCAACGAATACTTTCTATCTTTACCTCGTTTCTTTTTTATTAATTTTATTTTTCTCTCTTTTACTTTCCCCCTCCCGCCTCCCTCGGCTCGCTGACGTCTCGGTAAAAACGACCGGTAAATCTTTAATTCATCATTCACAAACAACCGTCGGTCAAACCTATCAACGCGCGTGTTTACATCACCGCCCTTCCGGTGCTGCACCACGCCAAAAAAAAAAAACCAACAAATAGGGCAATGGCGATGTGCCTGATTCTGATGACCGGCCGGTTTGGGGCAATGGCCGGCAGCAACATTATCGCCTATCTGCTCGCGTACAACTGCAATCTGATCTTCATCCTGTTCGGCGGATCACTGCTAGGTAAGGTAGTGCGGTGGGCCGATGGCTTCGCTTCGGTATCGCTTTTTCTGCAAGACACGAGCCGCCATCATCTTGCGCTGCGGTAGCGAAAAAGCAGCAAGGTCGAAAACGCAGGCACACTGTCCACTGCCTCCACCTGTCACTCGGGCGGATGCGTCACGCACCGTCAAGCGAACGGGCATAACGCCAACGACGGACCAGCGATGCCCGATAGCCATCGGCTTCAGTCAGTGCCGTTACAATTTCAAATCAACTCTCACCCTTGCCCGTTTACCGTGCACCACCCCTGCCCCGTGCGCGTTCCCGGGCTTATTATGACGCCTGACCGAGGGGCCGCGGTGGAGTCCGCGTGTATCAGCAACCCCGAACAACTTACCTGTATACCCTTCCTTTAACATAGCTATTTTTTTCTTCTTTATCTCTCTCTCTCTCTCCCTCTTCTCTTTATGATCTCTTCCACTTTCTACTCCCGATGTACGCCGGACACCGTGAAAAACTGGATGGATCATAACCTTATCAAACGGGCAACAACCGTTTTCTACATCGCCACCAACCGGGAACGCAACGTACACAGTTTGTGCTCTAATTGGAGCAACCTTAACGGAAACGTGACAGAAAACTATTCCAAAAATGTTGAATTGCCTGGCTGCCGCGGTGTCGTGTGTGCTATCCACCACCTGGCACCGTTTTGCTGCAGCGCGGCAATCAGAGCACCGTGCACCCGACCTCTGGCAAACCTTTTTTTTACCACACGTCTAATGAGAGATCCTACAACGAACGCATCAAACATGGGGGGGAGCGGGAAAGCAAACGGAGATGGTCGCTTTGTAAGGACATTCTGTTATCGTATAGCCGCAGCAAAGATGGCGGACACTGTGTAGCTATAGTCGCATCAATAAGCCACCGCATCCAAGATGGCAAAAACCGAAACCAAAGTGGGATATCGAGCGTCGTGTACTCCAGGAATGTATCCACAGAACACACACACACACACACCTGATATGGTGGCGAAGTAAACACAACATATCTACCGTGCGGCCAACAAGGAACAAGTGTGCATCGTACGGATCCTAACCGGTTGTGCTAGTTCGCACCGAATCCACCGATATGTGTTCTCGCAGCGCAATATTAGAGTACTAATTGAAATACTGTACAGCGGGCCACACTGCAGGTGATGCACGACGATTACCGCAACAAAGTAGCAATTACAGGCAGGGATTCACTTCAAACCACAGCTAATACCGTACTGTTAAGATATATCTAGAAGTAGCACTCGAAGCGTCCCGAAAGTGGTTTGCGAATCAGGGAATAAATAAACGTGCCAATATCAGCTGCCTGTCATGCCTCTAGTAGTACTTTACGGCTTTACTAAGTCCTCGGTTAGAAACTCCCGACCATCCCAACGCAATCACGGTAACCTCTCAGCAAAAAACAAAACCGGTACGTACTTTCAAACCCTACTGGGTACCGAACGTTTACCAAACCGCCATCATTGGCGACCATTGAAACGCGACATCAATTTCTCCTCCTCTATCACAAATCGTTGCTCATCACGCACGAATAGTTGCGTCAAAACGCGGCCATCCGGCCGCACAAGGTTTAATTATGATCGATGTACTTCGCTATGCAGATTAAAATTTTCCGGTTCATCTGTGATCCGGGTGTTGGGGTTTGAATGTGGGAGCGCAGGGGGGAAAAAACAGTCGGGAAATTGTACCCACTGCATGCCATCCAGACGGCCGGTCGAGTGAGAAAGTTTCCTTAATTGATTACGACCCGCAATCGATATGCGTTGCCGATAAACTGTACTAATTACAGTTGGTGGTATGTGGTTTTGTAGTTGTTTTGCTATGTCAACGACAAAGATTGCTTATTGCACTACAAAAACCTTTTACCTACAATTTGTTGCAGTCTTCCCATCCCCTTCCGTTATACCTTCCGTTAGCGTGGTGTCTTGCTAGGTCATCCACATCTGAGGTTGTCAAGGCTATTCTTCAAGGTTGAGCGAACCAAGCGCACAAAGGCAGATGATGAAAATTGAATTCAAGTAAAAATTTGGATTTAAGTCTGAAGTCGGTCTGAAAACTAACGTCTACTACCGACTTTAACAAGCGTCAGAATATCTGCCCAAAAATTTTACTAGTATTCCTTGTCCACGGTACCTTATCAAACATACACCGCCATCGATAAAAAGTAGCGAGAGCATGGACGACCTCCGCTAGCATAGTCCAAGTTTCACGCCCAAAGAGAAGTCATTAGAGTCTTCTTAGTCGTAGGAGTATGTAGCACTTCTGAATTTCACTATCAATCGCGGTACAAACGAGGTGCACACGTTGCTACTCTTTCACAACCTCAAGTTGGTTCAACCTTCAACCGATACTCTGCTTCTCAGAAGGTTTTTATTACAGTCAGAACCTCCGACAAGCCGGTACCGACTGGCCGGTGGGTCTGTCGGGTGTATGCCTCCAACGACAATGATGGTTCGAATGCTATCGCGAAACCAAGCATTTGAAGAGATCGAAAGAAATAGTATTCATCTATGAGAGAAAATAGTGTGTCCAGGATGCACGCGATCTTCATGACGCGAAGCACTTTTAGCAGGGCACTTCTTCTCTAAAAGGACGACGATGAAGTTCGAAATTTAGTGTTCAAGATAACACATTTTCTACTCCGATTGTAAGCTAGATTTCCCAGGCCGATGAGTTACTTTAGATTCAAGATACAAACCATCCTTTTAAATGACGCTTAAGGAAATGAACGTGGGCCATCAAACTGAGCAACCGTTAACTGAGCTCGAGTCAGAAACGCAGGAACTCGCTAAATTAGAATATCCGTTTCTATTGCTAAATGATAAGAACCCCAGGGAAATAATATCTACACAGTTTGTAACAACACAATCCAACATATAAAATTGGGCTAAAGTCCGAATAGAGGAACCCTGAAAAATCTGTGTATATAACATCGAATTGGAGGACTCTATCATTAGGGATAAGGAAACTGGACTCTAGTGGAGATGAATCGACCCGACATAAACCCATGCTGACTGGGACTAATCTAAGAGCTTCCCTGACCCATCAACGTTGTGTGCGAATAACTGATTCAAGTACTTCAATAAAGCCGGACTGAATTGTAATGCCTCGCTAATTATGGATGCTAGCTTAATCATCTTTTCTTGACAGAGACCTCCGACTTTGCCAAAACTCATCCATTTTTTACTTACTTCCAGGTTTTCTACACAATCCTCTCATCCAAATCAAAATGCCGGATATGGATCCTAAACCGCGATTTGAATCACAATCTCGGGTTAGAATCTCGAATTTGTATCCCAATGCCACCTACAAATTCTCATACCGGATCATAATCTAAGTGCTGTATATTCCACACAAAAAAACTCACAACCAAAAAAGATCGGAACTCCTTGATTCCCATGACTCGCTCGTGTGTTTTGGCGACTAACCGTCAGGGTCAATGTTCAAAACTCTTTAAAGCGCTCCATCGAGAACGTTTGATTATGAAACTATACATACAGCACAATTATTGTCCGTTTCAATAGCTTGTCTATTTGAAATGCCTGTGGTGTGTTATGTTGTGCCTACTAACATAACAATCAGTTACCGATATTTCAGATAAGGCCTATCATGACGTTTGTGTGCGTTAGCTCACCAACACCACACACACGCGGGCCTATCACCCACATGTCATCGTAGCTAACGAAAGCAAAGCAACGAACATTCACAATTTACAATATATTACACACATATTTAACGGAAACTTACAGCCTAACGTCTCTACTAACTGTTTAGTGTTTGCTAGTTATATAAAAAGATTAATTAAAATACTCTAGCTTTCCTGAGGTTTTGAAACTTCCACTCGGCATGGTCCAGTTTCTGAAACTGTCGCAACTACATTTTTATTCCATCGCCGCTTAGAGCGCGTAAGCTAACTACAGCTCGTTACCTCCTTGCCGCTCCATTCCGCTCCCTTCTTCCCTCACACCATTGAACACAACATCATGACGCGGCCGTATTTCTCGCGCCTAAGCCTTGAGTGCGGTGGGGGAAGCAACGCGATACGGCAATTACTCCGTATGATGTCATCAGCGGATGACAAATCACTTTTCATATCGTACCGACTCCGCATTTTTCGCACCGTCACTCGCGTCACGCACGCGACGAACCATCCGGCAGTCGGATTGTCCCGTAACATAACCGATAACTTGGAGCTTTGCTATGGTTCGGCAGGTAGATTTGAGCAGATGACAGTAGTGGAGCAGTAGCGAGAACCACCGTATAGCTTCTACTATTTCGCTGGTTCTTCTACCTTCTGCACACTGTCGGCCGCACGGCAAGCCTCATTGACCATTTCGTTGAACGCGTCCGCATCGTCGGCGTAGATGTGATGGCCCGATCCTTCAATAATTTTTACCTTCACAAAGCTATTGTCACTGAGCTGTTTGACCGTTTCCGGTGGGCTGGTATGCAGCAGCCAGGACTTGGAACCGTACAGTACCGTAACCGGGACGGTGCTTTTCATGTCCCCGATACGATGCATCATCGGGTTTTTGGCCCAAGCAAAATCTTGCATCATTGAGTGGAACGCACCTTCACCGCTGTTGAGGAGAAACGGTTGAATCAGTTCGCTAGACTCAAAGGTTACCCGGGTCTACACGCTCCCACCCTTACTTACGTCGGGTTCTGCGAGTTACATTGATGGATGTAATTCGATATGTCCATGCCTTCCGTAATGACGGACGAAAACTTCATCACTATATCCTGCCGGAACCGGTTCACCAGTGACGGTCCGTACGGGCCAGCGAACCGTATCGGCCACAGCGGATTCAGCATCTTCGAAATGGCAAAGATCGGCTTCAACCAGAACCGGATGCGCACGTTGCTCTCGAAGTCTTTCGGCTTCTCCGGCATACCCCACGGATCGGCTAGTATGAGATGGCGCAACCGGTCCGGATAGGAGAGCGCGTAGCTGGCCGCAATGAAGCCACCCATCGAGTGGCCGAGCAGTATCATCTCCTTCAGGTTCATCTCGCGCCGCCATTCCTCGATCGATTTAACCAGCTGCTTTTCTACCACCATCGGATCGGACGAGAAGCGTGGCCGGGAGCTGCGGCCGAACCCTAGCACGTCGATCGCGTAGACTGGCCGATCTTTGGCGAGTGCGTCCAGATTCAGGACCCACAGTGCTACACCGGCACCGAGCCCGTGCACCAGTACCAGTGGCACGTTCGGCGATTCCGTGTTGAGCGACAGCGTCCATACCTTATCCGCCTCACCGACACAGTGACCAACGTCAACGAAGCTGCCACGGTACGGCGTCTTGAGATCTGGAACGTTCGAACAGCGCGCGGTTAGTTGCATCATCGGAATAGTAAACTAACCACGTCTAACTGTACCACTTACAGGAAAGAATCCGCTTTTCCAATGTGCGTAACATGTCGAAGGATGTGCCCGTCCACCAGTTGGACCAACTTAAAGCAAATAAAAACACAATCAAAGCAACCAGAAACCACACCCTCCGAAAACACAGATTGTTAGTTCCACTGCCAAAAACCCAATCAAATGCCGCGACACCTCGGTGTCCTTTCGCCCAAAAGTCCGCTGCCCAGCTAGATTTACCTTTTATCCTTGGAACACAGCGACGATTCACTGCTGCCTGGTGCCTTGTCGAATGTTGTCGTCGGTGCTGTTGTTGCTTCCGCTGCCATTGCCGTTCACTTGCCTGCCTGGCTGCCTGCCCGTAAATTACAACCACCCGCGACGATGCTTACGAATATTATGAAATTCGATGTCGCATGCTGTTTTGTGGTGAGCGAGAGGTTCCCGTCCGAGAAGCGAATTACATTTACGACGCAGTATTATGGTCGTTACATTGCGACCGGTCGGCGTTTATACGCGATGGTTCATTTCTGGTTCGTTGTGTACGCACCACAACATCGCTCAATGTGGCCAGCCACCCGTTGTTTTGAGGTTCAACACCATTCTACATAAACAATAGCCAACAGCGTGCGTGCGTTCACCTGTAGCCTGTAGCGGCGTGACCATGTGTCTTTGCCGAATTTCCCATTCATCGCGCTGAAGATGGGTTTGAATTAACCAACGATCACCCAACGATGTGATTGTCCAATTCCTAGGTAAGTATTTAAATCGATCCATTTAAATTCTCATTTAAAAAAACGCTGGTGCTACGGTGTCGGGAGCCACCTTGAGAAGGAGTTTGTTTTGACCGGTCACAGGGTGTCTCAAAAAGAAACACGTCTCGACTTGCATGTCGTGTCGGCGCGTGTGTGTGAGTGTGTACGACAAGTTCAATGTAAACTACCATACACACAGGTAACCATACATGAATGAAAATGAAAATTACTGCAACATACTGCTTTAAACCCATCATCTTACCATATTTTTTGCATAAATGTCTGATACAGCATACAAATTTGTTAAAATTTTCATTTAACTTCCGTACAATTTCAAACGAGCGTAATAAACACACACACACCTATTTTAATGGTGGTGGTGACATCAAAATGACGTTCGCTGGTATTGATGCGCTTCGCTGTTCATGTGTGTGTGTGAGTGGAATTTATATTTTCTCTCGCTCTGCGCTTCTCGCAGTACCCGAGCGACGAAAAGAGCGTACCGAAATACACGGTTTTATCACAGAAAAAGCTTTATAAAACAAAACAAGCTTTTAGCACAAACATCCTTATAAATGTGCATGTGTGTTTTAGCTGCAATTTCACACACTTCAAAGAACCAATTTCCGCAAAATCTATTTCAGTCTCCCGTATGTCTCGTGTACATGCGTCTTTCAAATGTATACACACACACACACATATACATTCCCTGCTATAGGTAGGCTTTGGCTGGTCGATTCACGCAAACGTGCCTGTGCGAAAAAAAAACCTGTGAGAGAAGGAGAGCGAATCCGTCAACCAAGCACGGCCGGGATAAGGCAAAATATCAGGGAGGAAATGGCTTGGTAATTTATTTGTGAAATTTTTGATTTTTTCTGACATTTGTATTTCGTCAGTACATTGCGGTGCTGACAACAGGGCTTCAAGCCGTCATACTGGAATTATAAATAAAATAAATAAGAAGGAGAGTGAATGTTCGGCGCATTTACTCGCACGCACACACTCACACACGTTACAGTGGCAGGCTCCATAATATACACAATTATAAGCAACACTCATGTGTGTATGTGTGCGCGTTGTCATTCGGAAGGGGTTCCGTCCGGACAGCTAGCATACAACAACCATACCACTACCACCAGTGCAACGGGTCCGTGTGGTGCCTGCGTATACAGCGCGACCGCGTACACACAGAGCCCGCTGGTCAATGTTTTTGTTCTCTCGCACGCACGCACTATCGCAAACTCGTAAAACGCAAACGAGACGTCGCCCGGACGGGTGTACAAGCTTCACCGAAATCGGAAAGGTTTTTGCGCGTACGCGAACCGTGTGCTTGTGTGTGGGTGCGTGTGTATGTGCCACCAGCACGGCACAATCGAACCGTGATCGGGTGCTACTGCCGTGAGCCGTGATTTGTGTAGTGCTTGTTTTGTTGCGACCGACCGTGCCCCCCCCCTGAGAAATGGTGTCGAAAAACCAGCATCGCGAAGAAAAGCCCGAGATCTCGAGTGAGTGAGTGAGTAAAATTGTGCGTCCGGATTATCCTGTTCGGGGGTGGGTTTGTCCATTGGCGTCCCGTTCACCGAAAACGCTCCAGGTCTTCCCTCAAAGAACAAAAAAAAGGGGGAAGATGAACGGAACAGTAGGCAGGCTGTGAAGGAGGAAAAGGTAAATTTAGAAGCTGCCATCCCCCCATCCCCCTACCGTACCCATTTCTTTCACCCAGCAGCGGCGACCGATGCTGCCTGCGTTATGTGCGTATGTGTGCGTGTTTTTCCTGTGGTAAAAATTACAGATTCATCTAATAAACAATTAGCTCAAAAACTCTACACCGCATGCAACTCGCGTATTTTCACGAAAGGAAAATTCGGGGGAGATTGCTTTCCCGACATTGTTTATATTCGTCTGACATTTTCTCTCCCCAAAGCCCCGTAGCGAATTTGCTGTGGTGTGGGGTTGCAGGGGTGGCGTTTATCTTTCCACGGGAGGGCGAGGGAGAAAAACAAAAAGAAAAACATACTCCCTTGCATTTCAGCTGTGTAAGCGTGGAAGGTGTGTGATTGCTGATTTATTATTACTTTATTTTCCTTCCCTTTCCTTTTCTCTCTCATTGCTCTCGCAATTATGATACGGTGATAGCGTTGGACCGCACCAAGCGTTCCAATAATCCGTCCATCCGGCCGTGGTGATCCAGCGGACGCAGCCATTATTAGTGGATTCCGAGTTTCGGTACCTTTATTTTTGTTTTATTTTTTTTTCTTCTTTCCTTTCTATGGGCATAACACCCCCGCCCGGGCGGAGGGCTCGTCATCCCTCCCACTGCCTTCTTACGCTTCCGCGGTGTGCCTCAAGAAGCTCATTTCACTGTCTCACGGTTGCTGCAAGTGGAATGCGCCGTTCCGGTTGTGTGTGTGTGTGTGCGTCTAGCGAGTGCAGTTAAAACGCGCTTATACAGAATTCGTGTTTTCTTTCAAGAAATCATCCTTGCAACAGGGTTACTACAACTCTTCCCGGCTGCACAAAATTTCATCTCCCCTCCCCGAAAACGCAGATGCAGCAACCCTGTAAAATGTTGCTATTCTTCTCGTGGACGCGTTCTTTTCGAAGACGCGAAGGTTGGTTCCCCTCTCAACCCCTTCCCCCAAAAAACCCCCGCAGACCCGCGCACGCATACACGAAAACCCGTTTCGGTCGGGTTTCGTCCGGGGCTGTCCGGTTAGCTCTCCAGGCAGGCAGCCAGCCAGCAACACGGCTTCAGGACACCGGGCAAAAGAGAAAGAACGTTTCTGTTGGAAAGGGAGGGAGGGGGGGGGGGTTTATGGTTAAGCCAGTTTTTCTTCTCGCCAGCCGGGTAGGGAATTTATTTTTGCAAGCAAACCGCGGTTTAAAACCAGGTCCCGGACGCTATAAAACCTTATATCCCGAGGTATCATAAAACGCACACACACACAGATGCACGCTCTTAATCCACTGGAAGCTAGCGGTGAAGAAAGAGCACATTTAACCATTGCAATAGCAATATTTCTGTTTTCTTCATGCATGCTGGCCAGCCCGTGTGTGTGCGCAGGAAGGAGCAGGATCAACATCGTCCCTTGTTTCGCTCTAGCTGCAATGCTGCATTTGATCCCTGTTGTTTTCTTCTTGTTTATAGTTTTAGTTGCACATATAAGTTTTATGTTTCGACCAGGTCCCAATAGGATGATGGATGATGTGTTGGGAAGGCCGGGTACACGGTGTAACTCTCGAACACGATCAAGATTTACCAAATCAAAAAAAAAAAGCAACCAAACCTCCTCTCGAACGTGTTCCGAGGTCGGTGTTCCGGTGCGACTTTTGACAGTCAGACGTGCTCTCGAGAGACACACATCAGTTAGCATCATCATCCGCTTCCGTGCATACATGTATTTTTATACATATAATTCCTGTAGTTGTGTGCGTACGTCGCGCGGGGACCTGTGGGGGACCGCCAGATCTGCGGCATTATTCGCGTTAAGCCCAAGAAAGAAATCGAAAGAAAGAACCGACCACCCGCTCATCTGCGAAGTCGTTCAGATAAAAATATTTCCGGCCTTTCAACGCAAGCCAGTATGTATGTGTGTGTGTGTGTTCTGGTGCGTTTTTGCGTTTCTGGTGCGATAAATTGATGCATTTTAAGTAAAAAAAAAAAAAAAAGCCTGATGTGATGGTAAACTGCAAGTGCAAGAATCGTGAAAAAACTAGTTCAGGAACAACATCCCTGTTCTGCAATCAACCCCATCAGCTACTACCCCTGACGCTATCAAAAAGGCAGTTGGAGCTTCTTAGTCTTCTTCGGCACTACAATCTCAGAAGGCCTTGGTCTGTCACATCTGGCTTCCTTGACTTAATTTACCCCTTAGTTGGATAGTGAAGTGCAGTGCTACGTCCAAAACCTCAAACAAACTCTGAATGAGATTTGAATGCCGGTCTGTCTTTATAACAGCAAACTGCCACTGTTACCACAAACCCACCCTGCAAGTATCGGAACTTCATTCACCGTCAATCAACCGAACCGATTTCCGGTTCAATCATCAATCAGTGTTTAAAACGGTGTGAGAGTGGGATATGTATCATATAATTATGCTAGAGAACCTGATACTTTCTTGAACCATTCTTCCATGTGCTTGAACAACAATTCTAATGTTATTCTTTCTTTCTTTCATTTTAGGTTTAATTAACAGAAAAAAAAAATCGCCCCAAAAGAAACGCAGTGGATGAGTCCTCAAATATAAACTAACTTGCGATTGGCGTTGCAGGTTTCCTGACTTAGTTGGCACCCTTACCCGGGATAGTCAATCTTACGTACGGAATCTTTACCAGTTCTGCCGTGTAGAGACCGCCACACGGTCTGTCGAAAGCTTCTTACAATGAATCACGTGCAGCCTGTGTTACGATAGCGCATCAGTTCACTAAAGAGAAATGCCATGCAAAAGATTATTAAAACTGTGAAACAAACAAAAGACAACAGTGCACTGTACGCTCTGTAATGATATAACAGGTAATGGGGGAAGACCCTGTACCGGGAAGCAAGTTGAAAAGTGTTTGGCGCGTACACGGTTAACGATCGAATCGTAGCACCACATACTGTTGCCATGTCGAAGTGGAACAAAACCCAGGGTGTTGTCGTACCCCTGGAATCACTGTTAAAAGAACGTCGGAAAGAGAACTGTCCTGCCCCACGCCGTTCGGCAGGTCTGGTGGGCCGATGGGGCATTACAAGCTTTACCTCAATACGCAGTCGAAGTTATGGTAAGTGTATCGTCAAGTAGCTTAGATGCGGTTGCATGCAGGGCTGTTTTGGAGGTATAAAGTCCAGAAGTTGAAGTTATGATACCGAAGTCCAATTTTGAATGCTATTTAAGGCTTAAAACAATTTAAGGCTTTAGACGAAAATCATTGCTAATATCACTCTCACTCTCTATTTTTGGCCTAACGACCTCTTCGGCCATGGCTGCCATTTCTGGCTTACTAGACTTAATGCTACCACGTAGTTGGATAGTCAGTCTTCAATATATCCTTATATATCTGGGACCTTCTAAACAACAATTGGTGACTTCGACATCAAATTTATAAGCAATAACTATGTTAGACAAAGGTGTAATTATACGGCGCAAATAGCAGTAGTATAGCAATTACATGCTAATATTCACGACTTTGTTGAACGCAGATGAATTAGTGGCCTATTACTAATTTGCTACTTTACTCTACATCCCTGTTTTTTTTTCTACAGTTGCGGAATACAATAACGTTGAGTTAAAAGATGCCACCGGGCTGGATCTCGGGACCGGCGACTCGCCGGACAGCGTCGTCAATCTGCTCGGTTCTAACAATACCGAGACAGTGCGACCGCGTAAATTCTTCAAAAGCCGCAACATCATACCTCCGCCACCACCTCCACCACCGGTTCCGAACGAACATCTCGATCACTCACCGTACGGGGCCAATGCCGGTGGCCACGGTTATGGTGCCGGCACGTCCGATCCATGGAATCAGGCAAACGTCACCACGACACCACCACAGCAGCAACAGTTCTACCAGCCACTGTCGGCTGCTGCCGCAACCCCACAGTTCTCTCCAACCGGCCCACAATCAGCGAACGTGGGTCTGCTTCCCGGTGGTCCTGTCGGTGATGGTATGGGTTACGTGTTACAGCAGCAACAGCAACAACTGCTAAACACGATCCCGGTGACGAAAGAGAAGAAATCTGGCCGGAAAAAGAAATCGGTAGCCACTGCTGCCACGGTTGCCTCCGTCGAACCATCGCTCGATCCCGCTGCTACGCCTGCCCGGAAACCTGCCGCTGGTAAAGCGCCGAAAAAAGAGAAAAAAGAAAAGCGCACCAAGAAAAACAAAAAGGACCCGACCGCAGGGGAACTGGAACAGGAGCAACCGAAACGTAACTCGTCCCGCATACGCAACCGGGTGGTCAACTATAATGAGGACGAGGATAGTAATGACTACGAACGGTCGGTAGTGGGCCGGACAACCGTCACCAACAACCACCATCAAAGTGCGCCTTTAAGTACGCCGGAATACGGCATCCTGGCACCGCCGGCCGATCCTTCGTTTGCCGGTGTGCTCGACCAGCAGCAGCAAGTACAACAGTTCCATCAGGACTCGCCAGTACCGAACGCTGCTGCACCGTACCATCCGATGGTGCAACGACCGGTTTCTTCTTCTTCGTCCCCGGCAGGTGGTTACCATTCCGGTGGTGAGGGAAGATATGGCGCTAAACCTAGTACAACCGTCACCACGCCGCTGCCATCGCCAAGCGAACATCGGCCCATTTTGCTACGTATATCCAAGGTAAATACTTCACATAAAATTGCCTTTTTCTATCGTTTCAAGTGAATTACTGAACTCGCATGTAAGTTAGCAGCTGAAAATGGTTTATTTTAGGTTGTTTTATAGAGTTAGTTTCCTATGGCTTCTTTCATACAATTCGAACAGAACTGGCACATGGGCTCCGTCTGTTGTTTTATGTTTGCAGGGTTTTACTGTTGTGATAGTGTACCATACACAAATGACTCGATGTGTGTCTATTTAAAGATGGTTAAGATAGCAAAATTTGATTTTTTTTCTATTCTTAATTTACAACAAAAAAAAAATAACTAAGGTTTTTGAAAATTATGCTTTTTTACTATTTTGCATTCGGTGAAGTAAGTTAGTATCGATCTTTACCGATAATATAAGTCTATGGTCGATGTACACATCGATGAGATTATAGTTGAATCTTTCGAGCCCTATTTCCAATCGAAGAATGGAACAACCATTGTTAGATAACAAAATGTCATTGGATCTCTGTAATTACACAACAAAAATAGCGAGAGATGTTCCAAGATCTAGAGATCCGCCCCAGACCATCGCCTGTAAAAATATCTGACCTCTGTGTAAAGACGCCACTAAATCGAGACGAAAACAGTAGTTTTCCAAGCTCTTTTTTCGTTTTATTTCTTAGCCTTTAGGTTCTTCACATATCTATAAGGTTCTCTAAAACGTTTTAAAAACTATAGTTCTATTAGCTTTCTTTTTACTTTGGGTTTATCGATCTGACTTTGCATCATGCATACATTTCGCCATTATTCTTCAATCTGTTAAACGGACAAAAGAAAAACAGTTACATGTATCAGTTAGGGTCTCATCGGTATAAAAATACTGCAAGTCATAGTATACTTTCTTATCAGGCGCTTTATTCGCCTTGCGGTCTACGGCCTAGCTCAGAAGTCCCCTAATAATCCCAACCTTTCTGTCGGACGCAACAACGCCATCACTCCACCTGGATGTTGAACTACAGCAACTTCTCTGTCCATGTGGACGGCCTTAACGGACTTTCAGGGCTGTGTCGTCTAGCTGGTCATGACCCAGTCCATAATTGTGAAATCATCGTACTGCTCATATCCCACATAGTTGTAGCATTGTCTTTTTACACATATTTGCCCCTCGGGTACGACTATGCGGGATTCTCAGGACAGTTATCTCATCCCAATGTTCATTGTGTTTTGTAAGGACAGTAACGATGGATGTGCCTATAAAGTTCCAGCTTCGTCCGTCACAAAGCGCGAGGATAAGTTTTGCAAAGTGAAAGTGATATTAAATCGATCAAAATTCATCCCCCCTCCCCTCCACTCACGGGCACTCATTTTTATAACTGAGTTACGCAAAAGTGTATCTTTTTGAGGCTTTTTTGCTATAATTATTTATTTATTTATTACATATTATTATTAAAAATCATTATTACAACCATTTTTAACACTTTTGCTTAACTTTTACCTAAATTTTACCTTACCAGTAGCGAAAAGTGAGTGCCGTGAGTGGGTGGCGGGGGGGTTGGCATCTGTTCAGACTTTAGCCAAATTTATCCCAAATCCAAGTGCAGTTTACCATGACCAATTCATCGGCACACACAGTAATGTAAAACCCTGCATTTCTTCGATTGCTTTCTATACACCTAAAAAGATGCACAAATACAACGGCAAGTGCATTAAAAGGCGCGTATACGTATAAGGTGTGTGTTATAGCTATCCGTTTTGGTGAAGACTGCTTCGATGCGTGCTTTGGTTCACCATCGAGCGCGCCCGCCTGTTTGTATGTGTGGTCTTACCGGTGTGCAACGCGTGGAACGGTGTTGTGGCGCTTGTATGTATGTATGTGTGTTTGAAAAGTGTAACGTTTCCATTCATCGGTTTCGGACCGCCGTGTGTATTCTTATTTGTTCGTTCAGTGCGTTAAGACCTTCTGCTCTCGGTGCGCACACACACACACACACACACACCGCTCAATCTAGGGATTTTGTTTCTTCTGTTGGGTACGCCTATGTTTCGATTTTCGAACCGCATTTCAACCGTCGAACCAAGTGCCTTTACCATCTCGGAATTGCCTCTCTCTGTGTGTGTACCTGTGTTAGACAGTTTGCCCGCGCTTTTGCTTTATCTTGCCCTTTTTTGATGTTGTGCCCATTTATCGAGCGAAGAAAAGATGGCGAAGGGCACATCGGATTGCTAGGCTAGTGGTGGGTAAGTGTGTACGGTGGTGCGCCTGCGGCTCCAAAAGAAAGCAGCCCGTTAGAGTGTGGTTTTATGTTATGAAAAATTAGAACAAACGCTACATACAACTGTGTCATGTCGCGAGGTGAGCGATTGCACACATGACCTACTACCACTGCTCGGTGGTGGCTTCTGCGTGTGCTGATCTGCTTATTTCCTACGCCGTTCGATGCGTTGTGCAGTGTTGGTGTGCGAGTGTGTGCGAGGATGTGTATCGAACGGCGAGCAGATGTTCACCGCAATTGTCCTGCATCCTGGTGCAGGAAACCGTGCGCTTTGCTTCCGTGATAAAAGATGGCGGCAGGAAGTCGGGCAGAGGCGGTAACATTTCCCCGCCATATCGGCAAATGCCTGCCTGCACGGTGGAAAGCGACACACGTATACACCTATACCCGCGTATTGTTCGACCTAGTTGTGTGCTGAAACGTCATGCTAGTGCTCTCACACAGCGACGAACCAACACGCACAAACGGCCTACATGCGCTCGGCAGTACAAAACACCATCGAACAACATCAAGCAAACACAAAACTAGTTTGAGAGTGGTTGTTTTGAATGACTTTTACCATTAGCAACAACGTTGTAGCGTTTGATGTCTTGCCTTATGGTTGTAGAAGCGCCAGACTCCTTGATTCCATGCCCATCGGATCAAGGTTCTTGGATTAGGGTCCTAAACAGAATGAAAGGCCCTCTAACATGTCTAATCTGCTGACTGAGCCAGAGTAAGAAGCCAAGTGGACCGGGCCGCACCTGGCTGTGACTTAGTACTGTTTGTTAAGAGACTATACGCTAGATACTATGACTACGCTACAATAGACATTTGTTGCCAGCATTTCTCTAGTCGTACAATATACCAGCAACCATCTAGTCGTACAATATATTGCCGGCAGTAAAATGTTTCACAACTGACGTGCGTTATCTGATCTCTTTCGCAGGGTACGTCGATGCTGATTAGCACCGATAGTGAAGAGGTTTCGACAAACAATAGCACACCACCGACGACCACAACCAATCACCAGCATTATAACCAGCAACAGCAGGAGCAACAGCCCGAACAGCAACCGGAAGATGATGACGAAGATTACGACGGTAACTTGCCGCCACGGACGCTGCTAGCAGAGCAAGGACCAACTACCACCAACCTAGACAACGCGGTAGACTATCTTAAGCAGTATCCCCATCAGTATAACGCTCCTGGTGAAACATTTTCGCATGCTACACCACCACCACCACCACCACCACCCCCACCAGCATCCAGTGGCGAAGGTGGTGACACGACACCGACCGAGGTGCAGCCAGTGCCGGTGCCGAAATCGGAGTTAAAGATAAAGATATCGCTCGGTGGCAAACCACTGATCAGCAGTACCACGAGCAGCAGCAGCAGTGGCGGTGGGGCCGGTTCCACGACACCCAACAGCAGCGGCGGCGGCAAGGGAACGAAGAGTAGTAGCAAGTACAACTTCAAGAAGCGTGCCATCGAACGTGAGAAAGCCCGATCGTCGCATCTGTCGTCGAAGCGCAGCAAGGCGGACAATTCGGACGGTGAGCAGCAGCATCAGCAGAATTCCGCTGTTATTACGACTACCACCGCCGCCACCACGGTCCAGCCGGTGTCGTCCTCTACCGTGTCGAGGGAGAAGCCGGTCAGCGTGCCTACCTTAACACGTCCGAGCTTCCCATTGCCCGGTACCGATACGTACGAAGTGTTCCGTACGCTATCCTCCCTGTCCGGTGGTGATGATTTCGATTCGCAAAGCTCCATACTAGGCAGCGCATCGTCGGACAATAACACACCGAAGCATACGCTGGCCCCGGGCGAAGACTGCCAAATCATTCACAGCCGGGGATCGAGCGACTGTGGCAGTGATTTGGAGCTGTCGCAAAACAGCTCCACGGCGGCGGCACCACCGTCCGACGTTTACTCCGAGAGCGAGAACACGCAGGATAACAATCAACAGCAGCAACAGGCGGCAGCCGCCCACCATCAACCTTCCCGTGCGACTGTGGTAGCCTCGACGCTTTCGCTCGCTTCCTGTACCGCAGCACCGTCCGCTGCGTTCGTGTCGGAGGCAGTGCCACCGGCTGATCTGTTTCAGCCCCAGCAACAACCGCAGCCCAGCAGCGTCGAGCGGGTAGAAGTGCTGAAGTTGAATCTGAAAAATGTCACACACGGTGCGCGCGTGACACGGAACAAAATGAAGCACAGCAGCAACCTGGTCGACGAACAGCCGCCGACGCAATCGCACGAGCAGGATTCACAATCGTCACCCGCCAAGCAGCTACTGCTGCGCGTTGGCCGAACCGGGCGTAATCGTTCGGCTGCTGCGGCCGCCAGCAACAATAACAACAATGTGGTCCGGGGAAGCGCGGTGAGTGAGAAGCGTACCCGGAAACAGCCGGAACCATTGGCGATACGCGACGATACGGGGGAAGAGCAAATCATGACGGAAACACCACCGGCCAATCCATCCCCTACGCAGCTAGAGACGGTGTTGAATCTACAAACCGTTGTGCCGACCACGACGGAAGCCCCATCGGCTGTTGTCAGCAGTGCGATCGCTTCGGAAGCGGCTGCTGCTGGACATAAACTGAACGCTGCACGGCAGTATAGCCGGCGCAAGAAGAACGTGATCCCGCCCGACTATCTCGGCGAAGCGTCCTCCACCGGTGTGACCGAGGACACATCGGCTGGGTCGAAAATTGACAGCAGCAGCGGTGCTGCTGGCGGTGAGTGCGACCAGGACCAGCCAATGTCCTTACTGCAGAACGGTAATTCGATGGCAGCAGAGCTGCAGGTAACGTCTTGTACTACCACGACACGAACGTCACCAACACCCTTACCACAGGAAGTGACCTTAGCTCCAGCGGCAGTGGTACAGCCACAACCGCCGGTAGCCGGACCACCGCCCCCGATGCGCTTGGTGCTGCAGAAAAAGGGCACCATCTTCAAGAGCCGACCAATGGTGGGCTCATCGGACGGTGCCACCGACACGAAGAAGCGGCACGTCTACAAACACAAATGGGACAACGACCACGGCAACGGTATGATGATGGATCGCGACGAACAGGGTGCGATCATTGCTGGTGGTGGTGGGGGTGGTGCGGTCGGTACCAACGCCGACACTGCTAACAGCTTGGCCGGATCGGGTGGAACGGTAGCCGGCAGCAATGCGTCGGGCACGGTCGGTGGCGTCGGTAGTGGCAAAACGGCGGTCGATCTGACAAGCTTATGCTACACGTCGGACGGAGGCTGTGGTATGGAGGGTATGGAGGGCGCTGATCTGGAAGGTGGCAGTGCAGGGCTGGTAGGGTCAGCGTCAGGTGGAGCGGGTATATCTAGCGCAGCTCAGCTAGATTACGATGGCAACTTCTTCGATAACGATGGTCCCGCCGCGATGCCACCTCGTTCGAAACGGTTGAAAACATTCGCTCCGTGTTCGAATGCAACCGGTGCGGGTGGATCGACCGGGCAAGGCGTAGGGATCGGTATGGGTGGTGGCAGCGTGGGCGGTGGAGGTGGGGCCGGTTTCGGTTCCGTGCATTACCACCATCACAATAGGATGCAGGTGAACGCTGGGGACGAGTACGACGGTGGCGTAGCGGACGCGTTCGGCGACGAGCCGAACGGGGGCGACGATGAGTACGGTGGTGCGGGTGGCAGGACGCGCCAAGCGAAACCATTCTACACGATCGTACGTAACGTGAAGAACTCGCACCAGATGCAGGAGATTGGCGAGTTTCAGGAAATGGACGACGATGTCGACTACATCCTGAGCGCACTGCACCCCGACAATCCGATCTCGACCCGCTGCCTGTCCGCATTGCAGCTAGCAACCAAGTGCATGAAGCCGGCGTTCAAGATGCACGTACGGGCGCACGGTGTGGTGACACGCTTTTTCCGCGCCCTGTCCGACGCCCACGAGGATCCGAGCCTGGGTCTATGCACAGCCGCCATCATGTACGTGTTTTCGCAGGACAAACTCAACATGGATCTGGACCGGGATTCGCTCGAGCTGATGCTGAACCTGCTCGACACGGACCACAAGCTGGACGGTACGGCCCAGCAACAGCAGGGCCAGCTGCAGAAGAACCGCCAGCGGGTGAAGGAACTGTGCGAAGAGATCAAGGGCGCCGGGAAGGGCAAACACATCGACACGGACCGCGTGACGGCCGGCTCGCTGGCAATGGAATCACTGCTCTCGCTCACGTCGCAGCGGGCCGGCGAATGGTTCAAGGATGAGCTGCGCAATTTGGGCGGCATCGAGCATCTGATCAAGACGGTTGCCGAATGCTACGAACAGGTACCGGGCCGGGCGAGCGACTGGACCGAGCAGGATGTGGCGAAGCTGCGCAAGATCGAGCGCTGCCTGCGGGTGCTGAACAACGTCAGCCTGTTCAACTTCCAGAATCAACGGTTTCTGCTGGAGCACCGGGGCGGACTGCTGGTGCAGATATTGGTACGGTTGTACCGGCAGGTGGATCGGGATCTGATGCACTATCCGACGGACGACGCGACACCAAAGGAAAGCATCGGCGTGCTGTTACGCGAGCTGCTGCAACCGATGCTGCATATGCTCATCACACTGACGCACGCATTCAACGATGAAGGTGAGTTAGCAACACCTTACTATCACCGCGAACAAATTTTGCACTACACGCACAGCAAAGCTGAGACGAAGAAGATAGCTTAATAGACTCATCAAAATGGATTGATGTTCGTCGCGGAGCTTTGGCATGAACTAGATGAGATATGCACGCTGTACTATTCAGAGAGTCGTTTCTATACCAACTAAAATGCCCTGCTATGCTGAGACAGTGCTTTTTTGAGAGCCTGTAGGTCCTATTGTGACAGTCAAACGTCTTTTCTAACCTCGGTAAAATGTCACTTTGGTATTATGACTTACCTACCGTTTGGCTCAATCAGACGTTTAAAAATCGATGATAGGAAAAGCGGAAAAGGGAACGCGCAAACGGAAAAGCGAGTTCGAAAAATGTTCCCTCTTCTGTGCTGTGTTCAACGGAAAGCACAATTTTCGTTCGTTAAAAAAGGGTTTTGAGTTAAAAAAAGGACGGAAAAATCTATGTTATTTTAAATTAATTGTGACATCGGCTGTTAAGGTATTTGGATGTTTCTAATTGGATGATTTCCTGAGACTAATCGCAGACAAGAACAACTATCTTCTTCTTCTTCTTCTTTCTTGGCACTACAACCTCGAAAGGTCTCGGCCTGCCATGTCTGGCTCTCTGTGACTTGATTCTACCCGTAGCAAAGTAGTCAGCCCTGCGTACGGGCAGGCGGTCTTGATTTGAACCCTGGTCCTGTCGTGTACGCACTTGCCTACTTATCAGGCGCTACAACTAGTGTTGGGTAAAGTAGCAAAATTCAGTGTGCTGTGCGCACACGCACTCACACCAAGGTGTGCTGTGCGCACTGTGCGCACTGTGCTCGCCTCAAGCGCTGCTCCGCACTTTGACTATCAGGCCACTAGTTTTTTGAGAATAACTCAAAAAGTTGAAGAGATAGACGAACACGATGTTCTACAAAGTTGTTCGGAATAAAAAAACTCATCCTTTCACGCACTGCAACACGTGGTGAGTCGTGCCAATTATGGATAACTTTTTGACTTTGCTCCAAAAATTATCCATAATTGTATCGATAGTAAGTAACGAATGGGTCAATTTTGTTTACCGCATTTTATGACGTCACAAATTTGTTGTTGGGATTGTTAGTGTTAGTGTTTGATATATTGCAGTGTTGGTGTACGATTGAAGTAAGCAGATGGCCTAATTGTCACGGAACGGAACGAAGCCTGCATAAAATTATCCAAATAATGTATGAAAGGATGCGTTTTTTATTCCCAACAACTTTGTAGAACATCATGATCGTCTATCTCTTCAACTTTTTGAGTTATTCTCAAAAAACTAGTGGCCTGATAGTCAAAGTGCGGAGCAGCGCTTGAGGTGAGCACAGATCGTACAGTGCTTGAGGCGAGCACAGTGCGCACACTTCGAGCGCTGTGCTTTACTGTGCGCACAGTAAGGTGTGCTGTGCGCACTGTGCGCACACTAGCACTTTACCCAACACTAGCTACAACCTCTTCACGGTCTTGGCCGGCTGCAACAATCCTCGATACCGCTCACAGTATAGCGCCGGCGTCGAATGGAGCGGCTCCTCCATTGTCCTTCCACACATACGAAGACAAAAATCCTTCTGAGCATCTTCCTCTCGAACGCGGCTAATAGGGCTTCGTCAGTTTTGGACAGAGTCCATGTGAGTACTGGGACTATAAATGTTCTGTACAATCCCAGCTTCGTCCATCGCAACAGGTATTTAGAGCAGTGGCGGATCAACCTAGGAGCGGAGGGAGCGGCTCGTCGGTTAGGGGGCCTCGTCCGCGAGGGAAGTCCTGTTGCTTCCCTTTAATATAAAATTAGAGGGGACTCAACTGCCATTCCGCTCGGGCCCTCCAAATACCTTAATCAACTACTGATTTAGAGTGGAGAAGTTTCCTCAGACTGTAGTATGACCGGTTGGCAGCCAGCACCCTTGCGCGTAACTCAACATCAATGTTGTTGTCGGTTGGCTGACTTTTGACCCCAGATAGGTGAAGTTTTGGACGACTTCGAAGGTGCGGTCACCTCTCTGTACATCACCCCTGCGTAAATCAGTGTTTGTTAGCAGGACCGCTGGTGGTGCCACCATCATTTTGGGCCTTGCCTCGTTCATAGGAGAGCTCTTCTGCTACATAGGAGAGCCTCAAACCAATGATGTCTATGTTATCAGCGAATGCCAGGACTCTGGATTGACTTATAGAAGATGATCCCCGAAGTTTCCACCTCCGAGTCGCGGATGGCTCTCTCTAGCGCCAGGTTGAAAAGGAGACAGACAAGCCCATCTCCCTGGCGCAGGCCCTTGGTGGTTCACCTTCACCTGGCATGTGATGTTGGCCATTGTCATTCGTACAAGCCTGGTAAGCTTGGCCGGGATTCCAAAAGAGCTCATTGCGTCGTACAATTTTACCCTGGCTATGCTGTCATAGGCGGCTTTAAAATCAATGAAGAGATGGTAGGAGTGGAGCTGCTGCTCCGCCATCTTCTCCAAGATTTGCCGCATCGTGAAGATCTGGTCCGTGGTTGATTTTCCGTCCTCTCTGATAGTTTCCGACTATCTCTTCAGCGAATGGGACAGCTCGATCTTGTAGGATTAGGGAGAAAACAACGACAACTATAGTACAGTACAGGGTTTAAATTGAAACAACAAAACTTTACTAAACATTATCCAAACTACACTGCAAATGCTTATGAATGATACAAAATGTTTCTTATCCGTTTTTTTAGCCCAAGGAGCCCATCTCGTGGGAAAGCAACCGGATGTGATCAACATCACGATGCATCTGTTGCTGCGCATTTCCGAGTACGTCCCGCAGCGGTGCGTGTTCGATCTGCATCTGTTGGCACTAACGCTGCTGCTGCATCTTGCCCGCCCGAGCCAACACAACTGCCAGCAGGTGCTGAGCTACACGGACAGCGAAACGAAGCGCGGCGGTATTAAGGCGCTGGTCGAGTACTTTGAGCAGCAGGAAGAGATGGCTAGGTGAGACGAGCGTGCGCAATGCGAGCGTAGTAAGGGAGTGTTAATCTCGTGCTGTTTTGTCATATTTGTTGTACATTACAGTCATGCGGAAGCGAAAACGAACGCTATATTGGAAACTCCGGCGCGAACGGTTGATGCTGAGGATGCGGAAACAAAGTGTAAGTTTAAACTTACTATCGTTAAGCAGCTAAAGCAGCATTTTATACGGACATACTAAATGCTTCCTCCTTTCCTTTAGTGATTCAAAAAGCGGAACATCATATGGAGCACACGTACATGGGCAGTCACGTGTGCATGCTGATCTGTCAGCTGGTGATGGGCGAACCGGGCTACGAGCAGGTTGCGCGGATGCATTTGAAAAACAACAACTTCAAGCGTATGGTCGCCGCACTTACCCGGTACTACGAGTTCCTGAACCTGACGACCAACGTAAGCATCCGGCGAAATTCGGTGAGAGGACAAGCTTGAGCTACTAACACACTCTCTCTCTCTCTCTCCCAACATACCAGGCGGACGCCGAGAGTACTGCACACAAGCGGCAAACCAAGGAAGCGATTGACTATCTCGGTCAACTGGATGGCTGTGAAGCGTCCGGTGTCGTACGGCCCGGTACAACCGCCGGTACCGCCGACCCTACTGCTGCCGCAGCCACGTTTTGCGAGTAGTAGGAAAGATCCGGCAAGGGGTAGAAGAAATGCTTTGCAGCAGCAGCAGCAGATGCGCCGAAGAAAGCCTTATCATTGCAAGTGTTTTACTTTCTTTTCTAACAACTTGAAGAATCGAGGGAGAATCTTATCCTTTGTCACTCTCTGCGGTTTGTGGTGGTTGAATGGTGAATTTATTTCCAAAACGGACTAGAGAACGGCGGATTGGCGGATGGTGACTGTAGGCTGTAAACAAGAAAACTGACTGACTGAACACGTTTCTGTTTTGCTAGTCGCCATTCATTCGGGCCTGTTGCGTTGCTTAATGTTTTATTCTATTTGCACCACAAATGACTCATTTGACTGTGACTTGACTGTGTTTTGTAACGTAGCAATGCAACGACTGAACGGCTTGATGTTTTAAACCCTTTTCCAATTAGTTTGGGAGGCTTTTGTAACTCTATACCTCATCACAAAAAAGGTTGTTGAACGAACGTTTAATTGGTCCCGAGAATCGATTTACGTTTGTGCAGCAATATAATTTATAAGTAATTGCAGTGTTGCTTCGAGCTCATCGAACAAGTCTCCTCATGCTTCAATCAATCCGCGAGATAACAGCTTTGTACACAGTGTTGGGACTTTTAGCTCTTTGTAAAGAGGAGAGGGCGACTGCTCACTAACATGAGTGAGAGGTGAAGCCTCCCGGTAGCTCGCCTCACTCACTGAGGGCGAAGAGGCCTCCCGGTAGCACTGGAGCTCACTACCCAACACGAAGCTGTACAGCGCTATCACGATCAGCGCCTTGTTATAAACATGTGGACACTTGCTGCATGACCTACCTTGCTACATACTTACACCTGAGCTGGTTTTATAGGCATCACCACTAGCCAATAACCATTTTCTAGTCCACCGATCACTACCACCACAAGGAGTGCGTACCAGCGATCTGTGTGTGGACACAAAATCAGGAAGCCTAACACACGGCAGCATGTACGGTGGTGCAGTGGGCACCAAAAGGGCAAAGCAAATGATGCGTACGTACGTGGGGTTGATTTCATCGGACAAGCCTGTAAATATGTTTAGGTTAAGTTGTGAGCAGAAATTCACGGAGCAGGACGGACGAGAAGAGTAGCAGAGTACACAGCGAGCTAGTGAGCGGACAACCGGCTGTACATGTATATTACCGAGCGTGTGTGCATGAGAACAAAGCAAATGTTGTAAAAAATTAAAGCACCAGGGCATGTTCACAAAACCTAACCACTGTGGTAAGCCTTTCAACGGGAGCAGTTTAGCGGCAGGTCATCGCGTGTTTGGTGTAATGTTAAACGCGTTGTCATGTAATATACCCACTGAATACGACTGAAGTGACACGGAGCAGACGATGGCGGTGAGTCGTCACATGGAAGAGATGCGACACTCCCTATTTTGTAGCGCTAAATCACGGGGTACGAAGGAAGTATAGTAGTGTGTGTTAAGGTTTAGCCACCATGTATTGCAATCTCATATCCTTCCTCTGCAAACGATCCTTCCGCAGGTGTGTGCCGAAGAACGGAAGCGATGCACGATTGCTGTATGCGCTAGGAATGGGGTCGCGTTACTCTTTTCTACACACACACACACACATCACGGACCTTAATAAAGTGTAAGAGAGAAACCTGACTTACGTATAGAAATTGTAACAGATATGAGATGGTCTTCTAGCGTTTCGTATCACTTATTTGCTAAGGGAAGATTCCAACAACAGCAGAAAAACTCAACTTCAAATCACTTCAAACGGTCCCCATGCTGCCATGTCGGTTGTGTGTGTGTGTGTGTCACAAGGGAAATCTCTGTATCAGTTTTGTTTCCTCGTTTGAAGGTAATCCTCGAGATCGTTGGTAGAAGTGCGTATATATATATATATATAGGTGTAGAGCTAGATAACATCGATGATGCATCTCTCCCCCATGCGAAATAGCAAACCACACAAGAGACCAGTTTGAAGTAAAGGTGCGTTAAAGTAACTCGCCGACAGGGGGAAAAACAAATGGGCGCTAGTATTTAATTTTAAACAAAGTATTAAAAAAAAAGAAGTAAAGCAAATGCATGTTGTTCTGTTTTCTGAAAACAAAAGTCGTCAGAGAAATTGCGTTCGTCGGAGCGTTACCTCGGTTTTTGTTTGATTTTGTCCATCGATCTCTGTATCTGACGGGTAATTCTCAGCGAGAGGTTCTTCATGTGGGACCCTTTCCATGAGGTCCATTGCATTCGGGAGCTAGGTCCCTAATATCGGCTCAGCACAGCTTTTGATCAGCCACTGGCGAAGCATTCCGCGATTCAGGCGAGAATCGTAGGAAAGACTCGTGGATGGACTCGGGTTGCAAGTATTACCTAGATATAGTAGGGCATCGAAACAACTTCTGGACTAAGGGGGTGAGCTGCTGTCGTAGTAAAGGTGGCGAAGATGCTCAGCGGATGATGAAGCCATCAGGCAGCAAGGTCTCAACACGGAGGACTTCTCATCGATCTTTTACAGAATATGGTTTTTGCTCTAAACTATAAACTAGAGTCCAGACAGTAGATCAGGTGTACAGGAAGGAACTATCCGTGCATCGCTTCATCAGCTCTAGATCAGCCTATTCTAAACGGATCTCGAGCTCAAACAAGTGTGGGGGGATGCAGCAACCCAGCTAGTCATATCCAGCCATGTCGCCGCCAACAACACATACTGAAACCCGCCCGGACCAAAGCCATCGACGTAGAAGACCAGTAAGCCGCCTATGCCAAACAATCTGCTGACGATCGACTACCAATCGTTCTACATGCTGCCAACGATTGACAACCACATTCTACCGATCGGAGCAGGTCAGTAAGCTGCTGAAGTAATCCGCTGACGATGGTTAACCGACCGAAACACCGCCGTTGTCAACCGATAGATTTAAACCATCGAGGCTCCACCGTTACCGAAGTGCTGACGACGCAGGTACGAGGAAGGGAATGTAGGGTAAGTAAATGTAGGTTAAATGTTAAGCTTAAAAGTCCAATTTTGGGTCCATAAATTGTCTTTTGTCAGTTAAACGTTTTTGTTAGAGCACCTTTGACCTGGTAGGCGCAACTGCAAGATGGACTACTGACTGTGGACTTGGATGAGATAAAGGACGCTCACGGTTGAACTGTTGTGGAATATAGCAACCTCGGGAGTTAGGAATCTAATAGGCGTTGCTTGTATAGTTATGTAAGATGAATTCATATATACATATACTCAGCTTGTATAGTCAGTTGTTCTTTTTCCACTCCTAAGAGGAAGTACCTTCCGACATGAACTCCTCAGAACTCCTCGCAAACGTCTCACGAATTCTGTCCAAAGAGGTGGCGTTTAAGGGCGTAAATGTGGATTCGTGTTACCAATGATGTTGTCCAGTGGTCCGAGGTGATAGCGGCGCCATTTTTCGAAACGGCCTGTCCTGAATATCGGAACCCATCGCAACAATCTATCCATAGGCTAGGCTAACTATTGCAACATAGGTAAACAAAATCGAGAAGGTCAGTAGAGGTGAGGTGGTAAAAGACTCGAGAAGGCCCCCACCCTGACAAAATTTGTTAGGCACTATAGGATATACGCCTAAAGGTATGCAATCCGCAGTACACGTTGCCAAAGGTTCACAGTGCGTTCAGCGTGGTCAAAAAGGGTTGAATAAAGTCGAATGAAATATTGCTTATTATTCGATTAAATCCCCCTTCCTCTATCCTGACCATTTATATTGGCTTGCAGGAGCTACGTAGTAATTTTTGGTCACGCTAGCTAGGACCAATCAGGCTTACAACATACACTGTGTTCTCGGACTGTAACGGAACATTGGTTCGATGGATACTTGTTAACGTTGCATAGATATTCAGAAAAGGAGGAAAACTAAGAATAATAATCACTTCTGACAATGTATATTATCATGCTCTACTCGCTGTTTAGTAACAGTATTAAGGAACAATGCAAAATGTTTATATCAAACGAGTTATGACCATACAAAAATCCCACTGTGCAATAAAAATGACAGACCACAGTGCTGCACACAAAAGATTCTAGGGGGGGCCTTCTCGGGTCTTTTACCCATAGTTGTATGAGTTATTCAATTCATCTGGCAAAGGAAAAAAGGGTGTTCTGCAAATGGGCATGAAAATTTTCCGGCCGTAAAAATTTTTCCTCACCTCCGCCCATTTGACAGCTGACCTGAAGAGCTGTCAGAGCGCGTTTTTGGCACAATTTACATTGACAACACACTTCTTCGTGTTGTGAGATTGTTCCCGAGAGGTTGCGTACGGCTTCTACGGTATTACATATACCTCTGCAAGGGCAAACCCATCTGAACAGCATGGCGACACAAATTACCATCGATCAGCTAAACAAGGATCAAATCAAGTCGGTATGTATTGATGGGAATGGTGGGATGTTTTTCTCTGATGCGGCTCTACCGAATCCACCTGACCATCAACATGTTTTTGTGTGTGTTTTTTCACAACAGTTTTCCGACTTCCTGCTCTCCTACAACAAACTGTCCGAGCTGTGCTTTATCGATTGCGTGAATGAGTTTACCGGACGCACCGTCAGCGATAAGGAGGTAAGTGCCTGGTGTTGTTGTTGCTCACCCGGTTCCATTACTTAATCTTCGTATCCCTTGCAGGACAAGTGTGCGCTGAACTGCATGGAAAAGTTTCTCAAGATGAACCAGCGCATCTCGCAACGGTTTCAGGAGTTCCAGATGTTGGCGAACGAAAATGCGATCGCTGCGGCCCAGAAGCTTAGTGGCAAATAAAGATTCCATCACCATTTGTTAGCTGCACGTCCGGGTGATGCATTTAGCTTTATTATTTGATTTGATAATAAATGAGTCCCAGTTGTGAGGATTAAATTAGGTTAAAACTATTCTGGTAGCGTTACCTTGCAATGCTTTGCGTACATTTATGCCATATGTACCGAGAGCGAATCCTCAAAAAAAAAGCTAAAACGGTGCAAAGGATTTCGGTATGTTTCCGTAATCGAAATCGAAAATTTAACGATTTGAGATTTATTTTTCTTCTTACGCTATATATTCCTCCATCGGTAGCTAGTCCAACCTAGCAATTCTACAGCTAAAAGTTCAGTCAATTGTATATGGTTTTATATAAAAGAAAAAGGTAAATAAATGTTCCGTGCAAACTTAAACCTAGAACACTCGCACGCGCGAACGATCACAAACAACCCTTAGAATAACATGAGCGGAGATACGGGAAATGATAGAATATTTAAAGAAAAGAGAACGTGCATAACAATGATTAATTGAAGATCGTTTTAATCATTGTGCGGAACCACCATTCCAAACCACTCACCGATAGTCGAAGTCGTATTGAAAAGAAGAGAGAATTGATAGCGAAAATTTGAAATATCGGTTCCGGGAGCGACAGATTCGACTACCAGAGCCAGATGTGTGGGCGTTTGGTATCGGTATCCGACATCTCTACCGTCAACGGCGCCGTCTCCGCTAAGCATCTGGGAAACCTTCCGATTCGGTAATGAGCGCGTGCTCGAGGATGACACGGCCCTCCTTGTACCTGTGACCGAAGACCGAAGAAGCAATGTAAGCGGTTCCAAGGTCCAATGCCCTAGCTCGACGGCGAAACGGTACTTACTTCTGTGTATCCTCGGTCGCAAACTCGTACATCCAGCCCAGCTTCGCCTTGCAGTGCTTGCACATTACGTCCCGCACCATATGACGTCCGGTAAGCATGATGCGATCCTGCACCTGGGAGTACGTTATGTTCACCACACGCTTGAACAGATAGGCTCGACCTGGAACGGGGCAGGATGTGGTTCAGCATGGAATCCTGCCTTCCCTCCCCTTGTCATACAAACCTGTAGCCCCAGTGAATCTGGTACTGATCAGCTCGCGCTTGTTGGTCAGATTGGTCTCGCAAGCGGCACAGTTGTACAGCTTTTGGCCGTTAATGTGTTCGAGAAATATTTTACCCATCTTGTTGCGCGCTGGCAAGCTGCTTTCGGTTGATAAATGGTCCGCAAAATCGTTCTCAACTCGAGCTGTGATCGACGGGCACAGTTTGCTTTGTTCCGATTGAACTACGCGAGCTGGTGCTGTTGTCGTATCAAAACAACGCAATACGTCACGGTGAGCTGTCAGGCAGATGACAGCTATGACAGGAAACGTCAAACGTTTAAATTAGTTCGTTGCCTACAGGGAAAAAAGCACAACAAACGAATGGATGGGGCTTTTATTGCTAAAATTAACTTTAAAATCATTGTTTTGGTACATTCCCTAATTACTATGTATTTGTTTACATTTTTCCGAATATATAGCGTTATTTTTTTTAAAAACCTTGCTTCTCTGAAATGCTCGGCAGAAATCGATCGAAGAAAGGCAATTGCTTAAAGGATTGGTAAGAGAAAGAAAGGTTTCTTCCAGCCATTTTCCACAGCTCATAATCGTTCGGAGGACCTCATACTCCGATTGGACATGATAATCGTGATGTCTGAGAAGCGTACCGGAAAATAATAAATAACGAACGAAGTAGCTATCCCTTACACGAGCCGCTCTAACGCGAAGGTTTTGGTTTGACCAGTCTGCGAAGAGTCAATCCTCGGTGGTGTAAGTAAAGCTTTTGAAGACTCCAGCGAGAGAAAAGGAAAATACATCCCACAAATTATTGTCATAGCTGGACGGCCCCTTGAAAGGGATCAACCAAGTTTCCCGGAAACGCATCAGTGACCTTCTCATCAATTCTTAATGTCCAGACATTTGTTTGACTCAAGAAAAAAAAACCTCCCGAACCAGTTTTTTCTCCGCTCAGAAGCATGTATTTCGCATCCACAGTAATTGCTTACAAAAAAATTGAAAACCACATGCTACTGCTCCCTGCGCGTGGTTGTATGTGAGCCGCGCCGCGGATCCACATTCTCCCGTTACAAATATCGTGCTCAGAAAACCCTGCTGTACAACAAAACACATACTTTTTGCCCTGTAAACCTTCACCGTTGGAGGGGGGGTGGGAGGTTTAGGCGGCCAATCGATTGCGCTCATGCTGCTCCCATTTCGCCAGCGGTCCGTGATCGTTGCGGAACTGTACGCCGCATCCGTCCGCAACCAGGCGACCCTCCTCGTTGTGCTTCTGGTACACGTCGCGATCGTACTTGGTGAATCCCCACTTCTTCGACACGAAGATCTTCTGGCGACCGGGGAACTTGAACTTGGCACGACGCAGCGCTTCGATGACCTGCGCCTTGTAACGGTCGCTCGAGCGCACCGACATGATCGGCTGACCGATGTGGACGCGCGCAACCGTACCCTGCGGTTTACCGAACGCACCACGCATTCCCGTTTGGAGCCTATGTGTGTGTGTGTGTGTGCGTAGAGGGAAACAAAGGTATGGAAATTAGCTTCGACGTGCAAAGTAACACAGTGGTTGATGGCATTTACAAACAAAGAAATAAAGATCAGTTATTGTCAACGTGATAAAAGGGTAATCATATTAAAGATTCATAACCCAATGCTCTGATAATAGCGATATCATCACAGAAAAGTAGCAAAAAGTAAGACAACGTAGAGACAAAAACAGGACGCCTACCTATCAGCTCCGGCACAGGACAACATCTTGTTGATGCGGATCACGTGAAACGGGTGCAGACGCATGCGGATGTGGAACTGGTCCTTGCCGCAGAACTTCACCAGGTACTTGTTGCAGCAGATACGGCCTGCCTCGAGCGCTTCCGAGCTTAGCTGTTCGTACTCATCCGACACGAGATGAACGCAGAGCGGAAAGTCTTCCACCGACGCCTTCTTGCGGCCCAGATCGAAGATACGGATCTTCGGGTCCGGCACACCACGACAGAAGCGCGACTTCGGGTACGGCTTGTTCTTGCAGTAACGGTAGCTGGAAAAAAAAAGGGAAACATACCGAAGCTTAGTATGGCGGTTCATATTCCTGTCAAGGATTAACACGGAAAAGTACACGATCGGAATTCCATCTGTTACAAGTAAAATTGAGATTTCAGCCCATGGGTGTCGGCTAAAATCTCACCCTTTTTTCTTGCTTTCTATTCTACCTTCTGAGCGTTCAATTGTCAATGCTTTTAAATAGCTGCATTGACGATATTTTGTTTCAGAAGGACACACAATATGTATATTGTTAATATTGTTTGCGTTCTATATTGTTACAAGTAAAATTGAGATTTCAACCCATGGGTGTCGGTTAAAATCTCACCCTTTTTTCTTGCTTTCTATTCTACCTTCTGATCTACAATTGCCAATGCTTCGAGAAGACTGCATTGACGATATTTTGTTTCCGAAGGACACATAAAACGTGTAGCAGCGCCAATATACCTGGACCTCTGTATCAACATTTTTACAACGTGCAATTCGCAGATGCACGATCTTCTTAGAAGATGGGATCTTCTAATTCTTCCTCGCCACTACAACCTCGAAAGGTCTCGGCCTGCCATTTCTGGCTTTCAGCCTTGCGTACACCGGAAGACGGCGGCCTAAGTGGCATTTGAACCCCGGTTCTGCTGTGTGAAGACCGGCGGCGTTATCGCCTTTCTCGCCAGACCACCGCACCAAATCTAGAATTTTGTTATTGTTAATATTGTTTGCTTTCTATATTGTTACAAGTAAAATTGAGATTTCAACCCATGGGTGTCGGTTAAAATCTCACCCTTTTTTCTTGCTTTCTATTCTACCTTCTGATCTACAATTGCCAATGCTTTGAGAAGACTGCGTTGACGATATTTTGTTTCAGAAGGACATTACGAAGAGGCCCGATTCAACATTTGAACCGGAGTGATTATTCATAAATAACGATACGCACGTTTTCGATGATGTTGCAAGTTGAAGTGAGACACCATTCTATTCATAAAACAATGAACCCTCCTTTCGGCTTGATTTGATTATCACTCCCGGAAGCGACTGATCAAGATAGTCACAGGTGGAAATATTCTACACCATTTTTTTTATAGCGCTCGGTAGGAAATGATTCACCGATATGCACCGAAAGAAAGTAGGCTACTACTATACACACATTCCACAGAACATTCCGATCGTTCCTTTACGAAGTTATTAACCTTAAAGCTAAAGTTTACACATACGTACCATCTTGCTGGACGGCGCCCCATCTTGAGCTGGAAGGTGGATACAAGAGAAGAGTTGCCATCAGAAATGTGTCTCGAAGACTGATTGTTACGGTATTGGGAATGGAAACGCAGGTGGGCAGCAAAGTTGTGGCACGTGGGACATTTCAACCGCACAAAAGCAACAGAATAGCAGAATAAGAACTGCCGCTGGCTGGCCGGTTTACACTCTACTACCGCCGCACACCCTTACACGTTCTGCCGTCGTCAACCGATCTCCGCAGCGTGAAACGACCTTGCCCACAACACGTTCCGCAAATCTTTTTCAGCTCGCAGTACAAGTTTGATAGAAGATGTTGAACTTCCTGATGGTCGCGGATCGGCCATGATCGACTCGAAATCAGCACTCGGCAGAACAAAATGAAGCACCGAGGAAAAGGAACTTACCCTATTGCGCTCCGAGGCGTGTTCACCAATTGAAGCTCTGTGCTGGAAAGAGAGTTGCAGGTGAGCAGCACCAACGATGACAGCCACGCTACATCCTGTTTCCGCGTCGTTCGGTTGGTACCCAGTATTATACCACCGCACACACAGCAACACTAGGTGGGTGATTTATGATAAAGTTTTATTTTGTGCTCTGAAAACATTTAAACATATGACGAAAATTATGTATAAATTTTCAGTTGAGAAAAAAATATTTATTTTCTCTTTAAATCTGTAAAATCTTGCAAAAAAACAAATTTCTAAACATTTACCACTGTGCGCGTCAAATACGATGTTGGCAGCAAGTGATTTGCTTGAAAATATTACACTCGCTCCTGACTTTCTTGCAAGAGCTGTCACGATCCGCTACCGAGAACCGTCACTCAAGTCAACGCAAGTTCCGGCCGTAACCTTTCTTTTGGTACTGCGTGCCTCACTAGGCAGGTTGCAAAGTGTTGTATAGAGGCGTAAGATGGTTAGTATTTTGGGCTTTCCAGTAAAACTATACCAACAAGTTTACCCAAAACCGCAGCCGGGATCGAACAATCGGTTGCCGGCCCGTTTGCCCACCGGAACGTGATGGTTAATATTTTAACGAAATTTCTTGTTTAGCGTGTTTTGTGTGTTCTCTCGCTCGGTGTGGTGGTGTGGTGTCTCGCTGTGGAAGTTCGTCAATAAGCAAGGGGTAGCCACGAGTCAAACACCGGTGGCAGCACGCAGTAGTGAATTTAAACCATGGCAAGAATGTGTTTTTCTTTGATTCAACATTTTTCTTTGAACTTTGATTCAACATTTAACGTTTCTGAAGCGCGATACGCAGCAATCGTTTTCCGGCTTGTATAGTTTTAACCATCACAGTCCCGGGCCAGCACACCAGCTGCTGCTGCCACGGAACAACAGTTGTGCCTTCGGGTTCATCCGAAACATTTTCCGTGTGACTCTCAGTCGGCAAATCGGCGTTCCGTCCCCGAAACGCCCCACGGTAAAACACACGCAGCATCACTCAACGATCAACTTTTCTGTTTCATCTTTCAGACTAAGGGTACTTCCAGCTTTGGAAAGCGGCACAACAAAACCCACACGTTGTGCCGCCGCTGTGGTCGTTCGTCGTACCACATCCAGAAGCATACATGCTCGCGCTGCGGCTATCCGGCAGCCAAGATCCGATCGTGTAAGTACATACTACATTCACAACATTGTCCTTTACTAGATTTATTGAGTGAGTGGGTTGAGGGTTTTGGGGTATGGTGTTTTTGTTTTTTGCGGGGTGGACCTGGGCAGATCGATGAATAGAATGACGATCCAGGCAGGATCGAGTGTCGAATCTCGTCCGAATACAAGAGCTGTGACTATCGGGGGCGGCGTGGCAACAATAAGTCTTGTAATGGCCATTACATGGCTGCCGTGACCTTGTCGTTTCTTACACCAGGAAGAAGTTAATCTCTTTTACTTATAGCAACATATTCATTAACAGTTTATAATCGTAACAGTAATAGATGTTGGCATTGCTGTATCAAGCCTTTTGCCTGATTTTTGTGTGTGTGTGTGGAAACGCATAGCTGAATGTTGTCGGTCTTTGCGTACTGGGGGAACGGTCCGGATGGGCTACGATACTCTCGTTTTTATCACGTTGCGTGGTTGAATTACTATTTGAAGTTGCTAATTATTTTTCGGTAACATGCCATGCCATTTATACGTTAAACTCCTATCTTAAGCAAAACTCTGTTGCACGCTTGAATCTTTTAGGTATGGCAGTTAGCGAACAGCAACTGTTGTTCCGTTTAAAGCACCCAATTTCGATAAACTTATCTTCTTCACGTGGAACCAGTTCGAACCAGTATCAGTTCGTACAGCAAGGTATGTGAAGCAGCTCGGTGGTTTAATGACAGCTGTGTCGGTTGCTATTACCAAGGTACCGGCATCAAATCTCGTCTGGACCCGAAGAAAAAGACTGCGGTTCGGTACGGATGTCTTCTTCTTTGTGTTGAATCTGAATCAGCCTATATATAACATTTCTTCGCTTCTCTCGACCATCACGGGTGTGTGGCAAGTACTTTCGTGTGCCATTCATGGTTAAGATGGTCGAAGATAATACTCTATCCTGAATAAACAGAATGCTCTGTTGCGTTTTCAATCGGCGTTGCATTAAGAAGCAAGGATAACATTTTATTCTCATTCTCTCACTCTATATTCATTATTGTTATTTTTATGTACGTTAATATTACAATTTAATTAATTACGACATTTTTTGCATTAATTTCTTTCCTAGATAACTGGTCGGAGAAAGCGAAGAGGAGGAGAACCACCGGTACCGGCCGCATGCGCTACCTGAAGGTGGTACGCCGCCGTTTCCGCAACGGATTCCGCGAGGGTCAGGTGGCGAAGCCGCGCAAGGCATAATAATTTAAACCCGCGCCGTGCTTTCCTTTTGCAAACAAAAAAAAAAACCAACACATTGTATACCGAGCAAAACTAATACCCCCACCCGCAAAGAAACTTGTTCGGTGAAACGCACCGTCAACTATCTTCAATAAGTATCTTCATTGCGCGTTTTGTTAGTGCCCTGTTTGTCTCGGGTTTTGCATCCTTTCGAAGCAAAGAAAGTGCGTTTTTCTGATATTTCTGGGAAATGCATTGAATTTGCGGATTGAATGCCACTCGCGACCCACGGCGAACGAGGTAACCAACACTTGAGCAGCCAGAAATGAAATGTCGGGATGACACAACACACACACACGCATCATCCCCTTCTTCTCTACGCTTGCTGGTAGTACGTTTTGCTGTGTACCAATGTATTGAAATGCGAACAAGGAAGTGAATAAAAAATCGAAACACAACACATTTGAGGTATGCGCTGCAGTGGAAGAGGAAACAGATATCACATTTTTATCCATCGTATGGAGGTTTGAATTTTGTTACGATCGTACCAGAGCGACTTCAGTGTCTGCCTTGCGTGATTTAGAAGTAACAAATGGTTGATGATGTTAGTTTGGGAGTTTTAATTTTTTTGAAGTCTTCCTACGGTAGGACTGAGGTTCTCATCCCATCCGGACCGTTCCCCCGTAGTGAGGTCTGCCTATCCCACTACGTGCTATCCGGTGGCGGATCAACCTTGGAGCGAAAGGAGCGGTCGCTCGGGGCCACATCCGTAAAAGAAACCCTGTTGCTTCTCTCTAATATCACAATTAGAGGGGTCTCTACTGCCTTTCCGCTCGTATCTTGACCTACCACTGGAGCTATTATTAAGTCTCAGTAAGCCAAAAATGGCAGGTATGACCTTAAGAGATCATTAGGCCAAGAAGAAAGCCTGAGAGAACGAAAAACAAACAATTCTTCCGTGCTTTGGAAAATCAAGTCAGTTCTGGCCGACAACTGACGAGTATGAATGGGATTCGTTTAACCGGCCATGTGAAAGATCTGGACCGCTTCCCGGCTCAGTATCCTGTTGTCGATCGAGTTCAGATCCACGGACCGTACGACACCCGATTCGTCCTCCCGACCCGAAGGTAGATCTATGGGATATTAAGCAGACCGTGCATGGCTCTTAGAACCATTGACCTGTTACATGACAGTAAGACGCCTTGGACGACAAGGTCTCTAGGAAGACGAAGCCTTTTGAATGAGTAGGTATCGCAGGTAGATGAGACCCAACTTGGACTACAAGGCTTTCCAGGCGACTTGGAGTTCTCCTGATGGACAATGTCTCCAGGAAATTAGGTTCCCTGGGACAAGAATATCTTTTGGAATATAAGACATCTTGGATGACCATGACCCTTGCACACCACAGGACCGGTATCAAATCCCACCGGGACTAGCCGGAGCACATACAGAGTTCCCTTTTGCCCAAAAGGCTTTCAATAGCCGGTATCGCGAAAAAAGTGGTTAAAAATGCGTTTTCTCCTCTCAGCGTTTCTCTCAATACGGTTTTCAAGACAAAGTATACCAATTGGTCAAGAAGGGTCTTTATTCACTGGTCTTTTCCTGTCTTTCACGAGCCCATGTATGCCCCCAACAGTCTCTTGGCAGCGATGAGCTTGGGAGGATTTTATATACGATCTTTTTCTCCTTCATTGGCACTACAACCTCGAGAGGTCTCGGCCTGCCATTTCTGGCTATCTGTGACTTTATTTTACCAGTAGCAAAGTAGTCAGCCCTGCGTACGGGGAGAAGGTTTGGATAGGATTTGAACCCCGGGTCCTACCGTGTGAAGACCGGCACCGTTATCGCCTCGGCCACCGGACCGCTCCGATACGATCATTCCCCAAGTAACCTTGAAGCCCTGGTTTCATGGTATCTCAGGAGATGGTGCATTCCTTCGAATGATGTCTAGGCTTAGATTGGAACCACCTTCAGCGAAGGTTCACATCTTCAGTGTATAGGACGGATCGACTCGAAAGTATGTGGCTGCTATACTCAGAAGGATGTTTGGCCCCGTATGTGTGGAAGGAAACTGGAGGAGCCGCTACAATGACGAGCTCTACGAGCTGTACGATGATCTCACTATCGTGCAGGGAATTAGGCCAGCCAGGCCCCGGTGGGGTGGTCACGTCATGAGAATGACATCGAACGACCCAGCCCGTAAAGTCCTTTTAGGCCATCCACACGGGCAGAGGAGGCATGGTAGGCCCAAAAAGACGAACTCGATTCAACAGGAATGATCTTTTAACGACTCTTAAAACCTGTTAACTGCTTCGCGATACCGGCTAATATTGAAGCCTCGTATCTTTGGTTAAGGAGAAGAGATAATCTACAAATTTTAAAAACAACCATGATTACGATGCTTTTCTTTCGTCCTGTTTCCCACGCTCTCTACAGATGAACTCCAATGCAAAACGGATATTATTTAAGCAAACATATATTTCTTCATTACAGTGCTATGATGACTTGCTAATAAGGAAGAGGAAACACATCAAATAAAATCCACAATTCTGTGCACACTAGCTGTCGTAACATAAGCTGGGAACAGTTCCATTCAATTTGACCAACTAAAACCAATGTGAACAACGAATCCGTCTGTTTTAAGTATGCCATATGACTTAATATTTCGAAAATAAAGTTTGTATGTAATTAATGAATGGGCCTCTGGCCTTCCTAACACACGGATTTAATGATTTTCTTTTTTTGTTGCTTTGTTTTGTTGTTTAACCCATTGGCCATTTTTATATCATATCAAGTCCTTCAGTGGAGGATGTTATGGGCGGGGGGAGGCCGATTAGACGGATCAGTCGAACGAATGTGAACGTACACTACTACAGGCAGAGGTTGTATCCCCGTATGCTATCGACTCCACAGCGGAAGGATGGTTCTCCGTGCAGCTGCTCTTAAAATATAGAAACCCTACTCCAATGCTCCATCCATGCTCGCTTCGCTTCGAACGTATTCGTTTTACCCCATACTAAATCAGCCCAGGGCTGATTTGCGTGATTTAAAGCTTCCTACTAACTAGACAACGCTTTCCCGCACTCGCTCGCTCCTCTGCCTTAACCTTTTTTCATATACACGCTTCAATCAGACACACATACCACCTCGCACACACAGATACATACATACAAATACAGCTGGACGGTGGGGTCCATTATTTAGGTTCGATTGTGCCCGTCGCCAGGCCCATCATTTTCGGGTACTTGACGTTCTTTTTGTCCAGCTCGGTCTGTGCCCACAGTATCAGCTTGAGGATATTGATCATGCGCGGACTGGACTGTTCCTGCTGTTCCGTCTTGAGGATGGCCGCGTTCAGCTCGCTGGCCACCTTCTGGCGGTGCGTATGGTCGAGCAGATCGGCGAACGGGCTGTGCTGCGGTTTTTCGAACGCAAGCAGCGCAAGCGTACGCTCCAGCTCGTTCAGCACCTCCGGGTTGCTTTCGCCCGCTTCGGAGATCTGTGTTTGGGCGAAGGTGAGTGCTTCCTCGATCTTGCCGGCACTGTAACAGTAACGGAGTTGCAACAAGCGTTTAGGGGGGGAGTGTGATGAATAAAGACAATAATTGGTGACAGCAGACACACTTACCGGATCAGCTCGATCAGGTGAAGCTGCTGAAGATGGAAGTACAGATAGCGATCGTTATCGAGCAGCTCCGGATGGAGCTGGTTCACCAGATGGGTAGCTTCCTGTATGAAACCATTCTGGACCGCTTCCCGGATCAGTATCCTGTTGTCGAGCGAGTTCAGATCCACGGACGGTACGACACCCGATTCGGCCTGAAACTTTTCTGCCGCCTCCTTAAAACCCTCTGCCATAGGTAAAGAAAACGCAACATCCGGTTAGAATACAGTGTGTTACGGTGCAGCGCACTTGCGTCGTAATCTCCAGCTGGCTGCCCCATCATCAAAACAAACCACCATAACAATAACATCCTACTACACACGTCTTCACTGATATGAAAAGAAAATTTTCACTATTACAGGAAGCAACAACTACAAAAGTCGGCGGGTGAGAAATATAGCTGTGGGCACCCTTGGCCATCACTTACCCGTAACCAGATAGTTCATGATCAGCTTGTTTATGTCGTCCTGCTTGAACGGGAAGGTTTCGAGACGGCTTTGCCATTCCTCCTTCGAGATGCCGTCGCTCTTATCGTTGCAGCTCATTTTCGCACGGTCGCAGAATCGGACCAGGTGCTGCTACCACCTTACTCGGGACGGGATTTGGAAAACAATCTTCAAAAACCCGAACAGACACGATTCACACGGTACTTACGGTGCGCGGCACCACTTTTCCAACGCTCGTCGCAATAATATACACACCAATAAAATAGCAGGTGTTCCGTTTTTCCTCGATTTCCTCGAAACAGCGGAGGGAAAGTTTCTCTTTTCTGCGTCGCCCTTTTGTGCAATCTTTTGTGTTGTTTGCTTCTACACAGGGATCTTCTTCTTTTTCTTCGCTGTCATTAAAAGCATTTGCCACGGTGTTTATGTTTACAGCCAGTCGAGCTTTGGGGTGTATTTCTTTATAGGGTAAAAAGCTAAACACTTTCAGTAAGTTAAAATATAGATTAAAATAAGTAGTGCAAACGGGTTCAATTATAAATCAGCGATTGAAACAATTTGTTTTGCTAGACCGCCATTTTCAGGAAAACAATTGATGTGTTCGCAATGTGTTTATGCTCGGTGGTTGAAATGTTCGCGAAAGCTCGCCAGCGATCAGCTATGCAAGCAATTTTTTTTAAACAAAATCATTATAAACTGGTCAAAACATGGTCTACTATTTGTATAAAATTTTATAAAAATCCTGCTAGAGTAGTACAACTGATAATAGTTCCATTTTTGAATAATGTTTGCCTGTTTTGTTTTACAGAACAGCAGTGCGTACAACGAACATGACGTTTAGCTGTCATCTAGTGTAACCACCGTCTCACAACAATGTCGGGTAGCAAGATACGGACCAGCAGCAGGGAGGAAATATTCGACCCACGGGTTAGTGTAAGCAGGATGTTACGGGATTGACTCATTCGGTCTGGTGTCTGGTATGTGCGGCAGTGTGTTTGTGGTCCGTTGACGCCTAGGTATAAATTCAACTTCCCCTTGACCGTGGTTTGTTTTTGCACCCACACCCAATGATAGCAAGTGCGATCGCAAGTGGCCCAACTGTAGCTGATCTTAACAGATGGGTGTTATGTGGCCACTGCTGGGGTGAGGATGGTGATGATGATGATGGTACAGAGGGTGCGTGCCAGCCAGTGAACAAGTGGCAATTTCCGCGACTATTGTTTCCATCGGCAGAGGGAAGTGTACGCTTTGCACTGTTTCGATTGAAAGTGATGCTGCGCTTCCCGTTTAATTCTTACGAATTTTCTCAGTCTTCGCCGAAGCAAATTGTAAGCTGCAGATTCATAACTGCTTCCAAATATGGATATGAGCTACCGCACAGCGAAAGAGTTAACGCATTTATACAGTGTGTGTGTGTAGCGGTTATCTTATCGTCAGCAACGTAGCACGGGGTATACCAGTCAGCTCCAGGGCTACTAACGCCCTATGTAGCTGTTATGGAGATACATGTTTAATTCGGGGGAAAAAAACGAGTGCCTTACTAGTGCCAATTTGTATCTGAATAGTGTATGTTTTTTTGTATTTTGCAGCCCTATTTCGAACCAATCCGTGCAGTTGTTGTACAGAAACGAAACAGTAGTGAAGTTATAAATTGATCGAGAGTTAGCGTTGCTGATCATCCAAACATCGCTCAAAGATGAAACAACCATCGGGAGGAGAAAATGCAGGCGATCGCAACTCGACGGCCAGTAAAGCGAACAGACCCAGCACACTGCTAACGAACGAGGAAAATGATCAACTGTTTCGTTTGCTTGGACGTCGATGCCAGGTATGATTCATATCCCACTCAAAATCTGTCCAGCTTGAAAGTGAATTCGATTGACGGGAGGTTTCCTGTTGCAAATAGCAACAATTAATTTTTACACACTACTTGATATATATTTTTAAGCCAACATCAGAAACTGAACGATTAGGGAAGTTGAACACGAATCTCGTCAGATTGAAACCGCGAAATGTTATCTAATTTTGGGGCAAATCTTATCGGTAGCCCCGAGCTGCTAATACTCCCTTTGAAGGGGGATTATTTTTGCAACAGGGCTACGCCAAAGATTAGCTTCTCTTTTATGTATATAATCGATAAAATCTTCATGCCGAAAAAGATTCCCCTTGCAGGCGTGAAGATGGTGTAATGAAATGCATTTTAAATTTCTTCTTCTCCCCTAATGCTTAGACGCTTAGCACGGCAGTGGTGCAGCTGTACACGACACAGTCGCCGGCACACGCCTCCTGGGTAAAACGATGCACCGGTGCGCTCTGCTTCATCAAGGACAACATCCGCAAATCGTACTACTTTCGGCTGTACTGTCTGAAGGCAAATCAGATGGTATGGGAACAGGAGCTGTACGAGAAAATCGAAGTCACGCTCCCGAAACCATACCTTATCACGTTCGAGGGACAGGTAACGAGCAAAAAAAAAAGCAGACGCCATTTATTCGATTTTGATTCCATTAATTGCTTTTGTTTTTTTCGATTTCTCGACCAACGCAGGATGGTATCGTGGCATTCAACTTTGCCACCGAGGATGAGGCGGCTGCCATCATGAACACTACCCTTACCACCATTCACAATCGCAACCGACGACGAGATGGTAAGTTTGTGCGTGTGTTTGTGTGTGGATTAGGTGTTACAATTTAGTGGAGATATGATAATTTCAAAACACCATGCCACAGGGGGGTGAAAAAATGCGCAAAACAAAACAATTACCGCAAGGCAAAAACATTTCCTTTTTACAATGCTTTGGTACCAAAGCCGTTCGTTAGCCAGACACCGATAGCTCTCGGAAGCCTATCTTAAAACGGCGTTCGTTTGGCATTCTTGTGAGGTCATAGGTTAGTTTCCCCATTCCCGCGACAAGCTGGGAAGGTAAATGTACGGATGTACGGTTTGATACGCGAACACGGTTCCAGGCACGTAATGGATTGCGATAAGCCGGGCAACTTTAACTATTTACGTTTGGTGTGCACCGTTTCGACTAGCATGCGATGTTGGGCAGACAATGTGGTTTTGCTTTACTATGTAGCAAATATGATCTTACTACAATCGATAAAATACCAATAGCGTGTTTACGAAGCATACACATTAAATGTGATGTGACACCACAAGCTGTCTTCTAGCCGTAAGGTTCAGATTCCCCAGAGAGATTCCTGATGCACGTGCCAAGTCCATTATTGCGATTGATGCTAGATTGATGAGCTAAACTACGCTGATCGATTTTGTTTTTCTTTCTGTCGGGGGTTTGGAAGCTTCATTTAAAGTTTTTTTGCGCTTTGTACCGGTGCACAGTGGTTTTTGGTGGCTATCGCGGCGCTTCGATGAAGTGTTGGTGGTGTTTAAACTATAAGCGTCGAGGGTTTCGCGGTAGCAACCGGAGCAAAAGTAATTGTTTTTCTGTTGTTTGGCATACGGTGGATTATTTTTTTACTGATTTTCATCAACCACTAATACTATACGCAATATGGCCAGGCCGTGCTTCATGAATAAAAAGAAAAAACACTTATACTAGAGCCATAAGTTGTGGTCGTTACTGAGTGTCGTACTGCTTGCCTACATTTAGGCTGACAACAACTTCAGCAGTAACGAACGAATGATGATGCTGCATTTGTGATTAAAAATAAATGTTACATGAATGAAATTACTAATGAAACATCGCTTTTCGAACACATGCACATCCCGCAGAACGTATCAAACGCAACAATACGCGTAAGGATCCTCCGCCAGCGAGGCCGCCACCATTGCAAAACATCCCGGTCGGTGCAGGCGGCTCGAACATTCCCGATACCGATGCATCCGTCACCTATCGGAATAAGCAGCCTTGTAAGTTGTACTGGAAAGGCGTAAAGAAAACACACACACACCCACAATAATCTGCTTTTGTTTTTCGCACACTAGTTGCGAGTCCATTTTCGGGCCCAGCGCCAGGGCCACCGATGCAGCAGTATCCGGGACAGCAGCCGGTCGCTCCGAACCTTGGCAATGCCACGCACCAGAAGCCGCGCAAGGTGAAGGGTATGGGCAAGCTGCAGAAGTCCGACATTGGTTCACCGTCGAACTTTAAGCACGTGACGCACGTCGGGTGGGATCCGCACAGTGGGTTCGATTTGATTGGCGCCCAGGAATCGTTGAAACCGTTCCTCGAGAAGGCGGGCGTAGGGGACCAGCATGTAAGTAGCCGGCGGCGGGGGCGCGTTGCTCGATCCAGCGAATAGAAACTCGATTAGATGTATTTTTGTTATCCATTTTTGTTTTTTTTTGGGGAACTCTTCGTTAACGTCGCTTCACACACATTCAGCTGAAAGATCGCGATACGTGTGCGTTCATATACGACTTCATCCAAACGAACAACGTGCTCGATACGGTCAAGTCGGAGCAAAGCAGCGGCCGCAAACAAAAGCCCCCGGCGCCACCGCCCGTACCGGTTCGTACCCATACTACCGTGGCACCACAGCCCGAAACGTTTCCTTCTCAGCCACAATCACATGACCATCACCCTCCATCACAGCATCCGCCGAGCGTGCCGTCGCACCAGAATGGGCATACGAGAAATCCGCCGCCACCACCGCCGCACCGTACGCTTCCACCGCTACCGCCGACCACACCGCCGAAGGTCGTGCCCGGTGGGGCGCCGCCAGCAACGCGCCCACCCCCGATGCAACCACCCCCAACGCAACCGGTCCCATCCGTCGCTCCACCGTCCTCTAGTGCACCGGCTCCCCCACCACCGCCACCGCCAATGATGACCGGGCCGGTACCGCCGCCACCGCCACCGATGATGATGCCGTCGCTGAAACCACCGGCACCGGCCATACCAGGTGGTGCCGGTGGTGGTGGTGGTGATGACGGTGGCGGTGATGCTCGTTCTGCACTACTAGACAGTATTCGCAAGGGAACAACACTTAAGGTATTTTTTTTTACACCGCACCACAAAACAAAAACCCATTAACCGAGTTTTTTTACATATATTTCTTGCAGAAAGTGGACCAAAGTACACACAGCACCGGTAGCGGTGATATGCGTAACGATTTGATGACCGAGATACAGCAGGGCTTCCAGCTGCGCCCGGTTGCGAACCGCGAGCTGAATGCGGTCGGCGAACGGAACAGTGGCGGAGGGGGCAGCGGGGACGTCGGCACGGATGCGCTGGCGGATGCGTTGCGCCGTGCGCTGGCGGAACGTGGCCGTGTCATACGCGCGTCGGACGAAGATGATAGCGATTCCAATTCCAACAACACCGACTGGGAAGACTAGATTCGAGCCGACACCCCCCTTAACAGCGGGGATGGTCACATTCCTGGCACCGGTTTTTTTTTTTTATATATTTTGATATCACAACCTTTTTATTTTCTAAACATCACATTTCTAGTAGGTTTGCGGCAGAAGCAGCTAGAACAATCAGTTCGTTGTTGTTAAATCGCTCAATATTGTACAGCCAAACAATATTGGTGTGTGTGTGTGTTCTAACAGGGCCTCTAAGTTGATGTGTCCCTGGCTTGATACTGGCAGAGAGCGTGTGAAGCAACACGCAACGCACACACTCACACCCACTTTTATCAATGGCTAACAAAAGCAAAGCTTGCGTAACAATAGTGTATAGTGTCGTTAGTAGTATTAGGTGTTATTGTACTACCGTTTATTTGAAAAAAAAACCTTTACACCTTTTTATCTTCCAATATTTCTGTTATGTAAAGTTACAATATTATGAAACCATAATCAACACACAACAATAGAAAAGTGTGTGATATTGTTAAAAAAAAGTAATACAGCATTTGCTATTGTAAAATGATAATAAAGAAATTATGTCTTCACAGTTAAAACATAACGCTGTGTATGTGTTGGATTTTTTATTAAATTAGCAGTAACAAATTGATGCTCAGTAGCAACACGACCATGCCGTTCTTTAGGAATAAAAAAATGGTGTTCAGTAAAGGTGTTCTGGGGCGGTCCGGTGGCCGAGGCGATAACGGCGCTGGTCTTCACACGGCAGGACCGGTGTTTCAATTCCCATCCAGACCGCCTCCCCGTACGTGTAGGGCTGACTACTTTACTACGAGTAAAATTAACTCACAGAAAGCCAGAAATGGCAGGCCGAGACCCCTCGAGGTTGTAGTGTCAAAGAAGAAGAAGAAGAAGAAGAAGAAGTCCAGTAAAGATGGCCATGGCGAAGTTGCTGCTTCGATTCTACCAGCTCCTTCGTAGTAGTGATGGGTCATACAAATCTTTTCACGGATCGACCCGGAGTCGAGTTCGTTCCTATAGGAATCGAGTTCGATCCGTAGGTGCAACGAGTTCGGGTCGTTCCTTTGGGTGCAACGAGTCCTAGTCGACCCTTAGTAACTCGTCCAATTCGATCGGATTTGATCCGAACTCGTTGTAACTAGGAAAACAACCCAAACTTAGATTACTGATGGCTCCGACCCGGTAGGTTCGGGTAGAACCGCCTATCACTACTTAATAGGTTTGTGAGACGCGTATGACAGCATAACCTGAGACAGCAAATGATGGCTCTTGGAATTCCCGGACATTCATAAAAGGCTTGTGGAGAATGATCAGGACCTAACGTTACGATTAACCGTCTGAGACACGCAGAAATGGAACAAATATCTTTATGATAATCCAGAATCCTGCTACAAGCTGCCCATATGGCCGCCAGTGGTTTGAGGATCTAGAAGTAAGGAGTACAAATCCTTGGGGTAACTGTTTTAAACCAACTTGTAATATTACATTCTAGGGACACGCCAAAACTGACGAGAAACAAATGGGCAGTCAGGATTGTAGGCCCCGTTTAAAAGAATAGAAAGCCAATGGAGGAGACGAGCTACACTGACGAGCATAATAAGAGTTATATGATGATCTTTTAGCTACACGTGTAGCTATGATGACTGCACACGATTGAGAAGGCAGCAGACCCGACTCTTCCAGGACAAGAAGCGCAGGTGAACGCGGCACGAAGCGGTTTTACTCCCATGGTTGCCTTGTGCCTGTCAGACGAGCGAGAGCCGATCGACAGGTGGAAGTGTTACTTCGTCAGACACCTGATGCATCTTTCCACACAGTGTTGTAGAGGAGCATTAAAACAGCCAGCATGACAATGACGAAGTGCCCCCGCCATCCTTGGATGAAGTCATCGGTGCTAAAATCCCACAAGTCGGCTGGCAGCGATGGGCTGATGGCAGAACTAAAGGACGAGTGTAAGCTGGGTGTAATTCATCCAGTGTACAACAAGGACGACAGACTGGACTGTGCTAACTTCTAAGCCATCACAGATCCTATCCCGCATACTCTTCTGGAGACACTTGCACCCCATGCTACAGCTTTCGTCGGAAGCTAACAAGCTGGATTTGTTGAAGGGAAATCCACAGACCGACCAAATCTTCACTCTGCGGCAGATTCTCCAGAAATGCCGGAAGCACCAGATCCCCACGCACCACCTGTTCATCGACGTCAAGGCAGCCAACGACACCATAGATCGGACCGAGCTATGGAATGATGCCGGAATCGTTCGAATCTATTCGGGGACTGAGGCATGGGGATGGACTCTCCTGTTTACTGTTCAACATCGCTGTGAAAGGTGTCATGCACAGCGCGGGCTTCGACATCAGGGGCACGATTTTCACCCGTTCTCTCCAATGTCTTGCTGTGTGCGAGGCGTACATCCGACAAAAACGTAAGGCCGATAGGATTGGATGGAGAATCACTGCAACGAAGACAAAGCACCTGCTTGCCAGAGGCTCTGGTCGTGATAGAGCACGACTAAAAAACAGAGTATTGGTTGACGGCGACGATCTTGAGGTAGTAGAGGAGTTTTGCTACCTTGGCACGATCGTTACTTCGGACAACAACGTAAGCAGCGATATCCGAAGGCGCATTGTTCAGGGAGGATCGTGACTACTACGAGCACCAGTAACTATGCTGAGATCCAGAAGATTCCTACAACGCACGAAATGCCCCATATATCGCACACTGTCACAGCTGGTAGTCCTCTACGGGCACAAGTCCCTGACTATGCTGAAGGAGGACACCAACGCACTCGCCATTTTCGAGCGGTGGGTTCTACGAAGAAGGAGAATGACCCGTGAACTAGCTGAGCTGTTTGACGATGCAAACAGCCTGACGGTTGCCAATGATGATGCATGCCACGAGGCGTAGAGGAGCACAGTAAGCTCGTTGGCTAGAACCTGTAGAGTCAGGCCTGAGGGAGATCGGATGCAGCCGGAGTTAGAGGAGTGCAGCCATGAACCGTGTTTCCTGGATACGGATTTGACACCCGGTCTTTTAGACGTGCTCCATTTGAGCAGACCAAGAAAGAAGAAAAAGGAGATTGACTTCCGCCACAAAAGTGAGGTTATTGAAACGGCACTAGACTGTGAACGACCATATGGGGGACTTCTTCTCCACTCGGCCAAGACCTTGTTAGTTAAAGTTAGTAGGCAACAAGTTAGTAATGTTTCGCTTCTTTTGCTTTATTTTTACTGTATGATGATCCAGAACGTAACGCTAAACAAATACATAAGTCACGAAAATAATTTTTAAAACCTCTCCTAACAAATCAACGTAACATTGGTGGAGTGTTAAGTACAATCAATCGCAATCGTTTTTACTCACTACTACTTAAGCAACTGTCTAGGTTCGGCACTTTGTCGTTTTGTAATCTAGTAATTTCGCATTTTCCCACGCTCTACAGAGGACGAAAAAAGGGCATCGATAGTTCTACTTGAGATTCGGGTTATTTTGGGAAGATTGAAACACACAAACAAACAAACAAAATACCAAAATAAAAAAAAAAAACAAAATGGCACAAACTTTCATGGCTTTATCGTTTATCGTGTAACAACGTTTATCATTTACTTTAAGCGAGTATTTATTTTAACTCCATCAATATTAATATTTTCTTTGCTTGTTTTGCTTTAAATGACGCTTTCTTTACGTTTAACCATACCACTTCTTGCAAAATGTTTAAATGACACCAATACATCATTCGCTTCGCTTGATAAAAGTCATATTTGTTTATATGTGTGTTGTTTGTCTGTTCTGTTCTACTGCGTCAGTATGATATTCGAGGTCCTTAAGACTCGTCGGTTTAAGGGTTTTTATCTCTCTCTCTGTCTCTGATGAAGCAAACTCACTGATACACAAGTTCGGGATAGTGGTTATTGATGGTTATATAGTAGCAAACGTTACAAACTGTCACACAACGGTCCGTGATCGGTGAGAAGGGTGTGAGTGTGTCCATTAGTCCATTAAGTAGAGTACACGTAGAATCACTAGTACTTGTAGCAGTCGTCACGATTACTACATCCTATTTTACTTCTGCAGCTATCCCTGCTCCTCAACGTTCAACTAAGTAACCGGTCTAAGTTCACGATCAAGGTAAGGTGTTAAAAATACTTAGCATGTAAAACAACAAAATATATACTATGTAATACTAAGCAATATGCTCCTGGGGAGACTAGCTTCGGAGTTTGTATTAGTGAAAAACTTAACAAAAGGAAACTGTTTTAGAAACATAACTTAGAGTAGAGTCCCTGCCGATGCGTTAAGTTGAACTTGTGAGCATTACAAAGAAAACTGAAGCAGACTGTCAGGAACCGGGTCTAAGCAGATTGGCGATTGGCCATCTAGATTATCCTAGCATCATTTAACATTCATTAGTCACACGCGAACTTTTAACTGCTCAAAACAAATTTAAGTACACCTTTGCTAGTAAAAGCGCGCTTTTGGCGGATTTAACTATTATGATTATCATCTTTTTATTGTTTTGAACTAAACCGTTTGACTAGAGACGCGCTTGGCTTATCGCGGTGTCGTTTAATAACCGAGATTTGTTTCTGTAGCGATACAGAGTAAAGGGAAGCGCTGGGACAGAATTCTGAAGTACACACGTTCCCAAGTACAACGAACAGTGAAAGAAAGGTTGAAGTACGTAGGAGGTTTACACCTCCAGAAGCTTACACTATCTTACCGACGGCAACGAAATAATAGGAGGTGGAACCCTCAACATTTGCTTATTAAACTTTCCTAAACATTACTATCCTAAAAGCGTCTGGAATACTAGCGCTTTCTTCACTAAACAAAACAAATACACACCTCCCCTCTTTAATCAACATGTCTAAACAACACATCCTTCCAATTACGAACGATTTCAACAAACGCCCTATCGCAATATATCCCTGTGTTTTGGTTGTGTATAATTGAAAATGTTTAGCTTACCGTACCAGGACCGCACCAATACTCAGACTTGTAACGCCTTCCATTTTGTTTTTGTAGATTTTCTAATTAAGCACAGCAACACACTTATTACTGGTTTTGTATGTTTGGTTTGGACTAGAAAATTCGACCACTACCACGTTAGACGGGTGACACCAAAAACACACACACCAACCTCCGGAGAACTGTGTAGTATATACGCTCAAAAAGCTTTCATCTACCGACAAACGCTATCCACGAAAGTCATAACGTAACGTTACTAAGCGTTACGGATATGGCCGAAAGTCACTGCTCAGTACAAAACGACGGTATGGAATTTGACAGATGAGATGAGTACAGGCTAACTGTCATCGAACTTCATCTGTAAAATCCCATACAAACGTACGACGACTGAGCAGTGATTCCGTTCTAAGTAACACGCGCCGATACGTTGTCTCTTTGTTACTGAACCCATTATTCCCCTGGTGGAGTATTCTCCTACATATGCGCTTGCTATAACAAAACAGATGCTCGCACAAGATGCTTATTGTTCCTATCCATTATTGTGACGACGCCGATCGCTTTTTGCTCCCAAGTGTGGGGATAGAGTTCCGGCCGCTTTCCGGTAGAGATTAGTGGTTTGTGGGAGATATCGTTTGCCATTGGGTGGATAAGTATTAACAGAATCTTACATATTATACGTTGGAAGCGTAGGTAAGTAATAGCTGCTAGAATGTGTAGAACTGGTAATAATATCAAAAAATAACTATACTAATCCCCGAACTGTTGAGATTTCAAGTATACCGAATAAACGTAAATTACTCACGTGACGATTCGATCGGTTGAGGTAAAGTGTAAGTCACGTGGGAGACGTAGCAGAAAGCAGGCAAAACAGAAAAACCCGATAAAAGGAATTGAACAAAGTTGAGCTCTTCCAGCACGTACAAAACACAGCCCTGAAACACTTATTCGGTATGGAAAGACTGTCTGGCCGACGCGGATGGAAGGTTACCGCAACACTGCGCGAAACCGAAGGTTCACTCGCGTCAGGACCTTCAGACGGTGGTTTCGCGAAAGATAAGCGCACAGCACGACCCGGAAGCTTCACCGTGATAGACGGTGGCGTCCTCCGGATTGCCGGACGCACCTTGCTCAGTGGCGTCACCGCCGTCACCACCGCCAACGTTCGTCGGGCCGTCCGGTTCGATTGGCGTTATCTTGACGTATTGCGAATGTAAGATCGTTAGGTTGGAGGTGTCCAACTGCTCCTGCTGTTGGTCGTGGATGCGCGTGTTGAGATCGGTATACTCCTGCAGACGGTCGAGAAACTCTTGCGCCGTCAGCTCGCCCACCTTCCCATCCGGTCCGAGCGCTAGCTGGCCGTTGGCTGTACGGTGTGCCGCAACCGCATTTACCGTGAGGGGGAGGGGGGGGGGGGGAAATAGAGAAACAGAGAGCATAAAATATGGATCACATCATTATGTGTGTGCTGCTAGGAGAGACCGGACCGGTCATTTGTTGGTCAAGAAGCGCTCTTGGACACAGGAACAAGCAAACAAGGCACAACATGTGGTGGAGGAGGATGTGTGTGTGTGTCTGTGCAATGAAGGAGCAGTTTGTGGCAGTGTGTTGTGCGGTGCTGAGTAAGAGTGAGTGAATGATTTAAATCCTTCTAATGAATTAATTGAGTCAACTCTTCACAAAGAGATTTTTTTTGTAACTCTTTTGAGATTCGAATCGCAAAGAGCTATCAACTCTTTTGAGACATTCGAATCGCAAAGAGGTTCGAATCCAACTCTTTTGAGAGTCATTATAGTGAATCTCTCACTCCGAGTGAGTAGCTCGTCGCGACAGTGATTCGAATCGCAGAGAGTTTTCGCAACTCTTTTGCAATTCGAATCAAATTTTAATCAAACATTTGCTATTCGATTCTTTGTGACGACGGACAGCTCACTCGGAGTGAGATTGACTATAAAGACTCTCAAACAAGTTGTTAAACGATTCGGATCCCGATGCTGCAGGCGGGCGAGTGAATTAATTCGTTGAAGAGAGTCATTATTCTCAGCTCTCAGCTTTGCAGTGCTTTATCGAGGCAGACGAAGGTGAGGACTTCAACAAGCAAGCAGATCATAATGATGCGAAAACGAACATCACGAGCAAAGAAACAGTTTCATCAAATGTGCAAACAGGTGAACAATTCTACAAAATAAAAATAAAACGAGACAATTCGGAACAAACTGCAGAAACAAAACGTACAGGTAGGCACATAACAATAGACAATCATGAGCAATAAAACGAAACCGAGCGAAAACTAAAATAAAACATAAACAGCTACAGTTTTGACAGATGTATTTTTGATATGTCCTTATGCGTAATGACTTATGCATTGATCCTACTTGATTTGCGATAGTGATCTATGGTTGTTTTCTTTTTGTTCAACCTGACCTGCACTGGCGTAACTGTTGCAAGTCTCCTGGCCACCCTGACTCGGTCCTGGCTGACGAATAGTTTCAATAAAATCCTACTAATCTAATCTGAGCTACTGACTGATCTCGCTGCAAAATAGCAGTTCACAAAAAAAACCTGCTTCAATTCGATTGAACGATTTTGCAATTAGATTCATTTTGCATTTGAGCTATATCACCGGAGATGATAGTAACCTCCGAGACTCTTTAGGAAAAGAAAAAATCTTCACTATTATTAACCATTTAAAATATTGGAATGGACCGAACGAACCAGTCCTTTCGATTCTTTCACCCATACCAACTCCCCCCTTCCCCCTTTCCCCCATCAATCCCCAATCAAACTTTTCCCCATTGTACTATGCTAAAATAAATAAATGATAAGGTTCCAGTGAACCCCCCGGAGGCTAGTTAAGTAAGGAAGCTTTTTATCTCGATGGATGTGTTTTGCTTTGCATTTTGCTTTAGTTGAAGCAGAGGTTCGTGCACAACCCGGTATTAATCACGATTAGTATAGTAATTGGTTTACACCCCATTGCCGCTAAGTACAGTGGACATTTGCATTTGGAACAGCTGAGCGACGTTTTCCAATTTACCAAAGACGTTACGGCTGTGTGTGAATAGGCGAGTAGCACTTGGGCCCGTTGTCTAATACGTTGTTCGATCGATACCCCGCAAGCTGGGCGGTTAGTAGCAGTTTACACATTGCAAACAGTAACCCGGTAGTCATTACACAAGAGATATCACACATAACATGACTCCACCTTGATGGTTATTAAAAAATAACGATAAATAAAAGTCTGCATACTAACAACAATAACATTAATGACAAACTGGTTAAAAAGAAAACACAAACACAACTTTAAAAATGTATGATGGTGGTTTAAGTAACTACTTGAAATTGGCGCATCTACGGGATTCAGCTAACACGCACACACACTTATTGGAGCAGAGCGGTTAGAGTAAAGGGGTGGTAGTGTTTTTGTTTTGTTTTGTGCGCTAGTATTAGCAGTAGTAGTATTAGTAGTAGTGTTAGTAGCTGCAGTAGTAAGTAACAAGTAATCGGCAACCGAATTTCCCAGAGACAGGTTGTGTAATAATACTAATTGTACAGATTCCGATCCGATGTATACCGTGCGGCTTCGCGTGCTCGACCTTTCACTGGATGCCCGCGATTGAGTGCAACCGAGAGGTAGATGATATATTAGTAGATGATTGCGGTGTAGAAGTCAGATATTGCTGTTGCTTATATACAGCGGAAGTGTAGTAACATGTAACATGTAACGGTGAGCTTAAATTTAAGTAACTTCCCCTTTGTGCTGTAAACAGCACGAAATACGTCCAACACGGACGTGTCAGTTTGGTTCTATTTTCGTTTAGCTAAGGTAGTAGAACGATTGTATGTACATCGCGTGCAAATAGTATTTATCCAGCTGTATATGTTTCGCCATAGCAACGTGTTTGGAGCGTAATGAGCATGAAGAAGAAACAAAAAATCGCTTAAATTAATAATCTTTTTTTTAAAGTACACATTTGTGTCACATTAAACGATTGGCGGTAACGGCGCCGGATTCAAAAATCGAAATTCCACACAGATCATGCTCACTGGTACGTAAGACTGAATATTCAGCTAACTTTAATAAACATTCATGGAAGCCATAAATGGCCATTTTCCGCCTACTTTAGCCACATATTCTTCGAATTCATTATTTTAATGAAAAAATAATTTAATTTTGGTTTTGCATACCCATTACGACACCATGCTCGTTCCGTGGTGTAAATTTTACACCGGTAAACTATTCAGCTAGACATATACTGTTCGCACCCACTGTACGAACGGCATCATAATCAGGCAATGGTTGCGTCAAGAAAAGTAAACTGCCTTTTCCTTCGAAAGCTCTATTACTAGTCGCTCTCATCTAGAGCAACGTGCACATCCCACGGCAACAGTTCACAATGACCGAGTCTCTGCGTATCGAGATAGAGCTCGTCACGTTGACTGCAGCATGCGTTGCCGACCCTGTCTGTTCGTTATTCGGACAGTGACTGTTTAAATGGTTGCTGCTAGTGCCCGGCGGACGTATCGCAAGCAAAGCCGCTGACGGCTGTACGCCGTCGGATGGTTGGGTCGGATCGCTGGGTGCATCATTACCACCGCTACCATCCGCACACCTGCCGTGGGACGCTAGTTTCGTCGCCGTATCGGACTGCGAGAAACTGCGCGTCCATTCACCGTACTGTTTCCGTCGTTCGTCCGCCAACCGTTTAAGCTTTTCCAGGCGTGACATTAGCTGGCGTGGTGATACACCACCGAAGCTGCTATCGTGGGCACCGGGCCGATTCGCATCATTAGCCGCGCAGGTGTTAGAACCGTCCGGCACGTTCGATGTGCCGGTTTCCGATTTCATCGCACCCGAAGGGATGGTCTTCTGGTGGGGTGAATCGGTCGGTATGAGCGGTTGCAGTACGTCCTCCGGGGCGTGTAATTGCGACGCGGTGTTCGGCGACTCGTCCGAATCGGGGTTTGCCTCATCGTTGCGGGTGATGACGCACGGTGACGCTTTGCTACTATCGCTCGATTCGGGCAAGGGTGAGTGTGACTCGGCACTTTCCGGCGTGTACGGTTCGAAGGGATGCAGCTGGCCGGTACCGGGCCCGTTACCGCCCTGCGTCATCGAGTACGTGTTAAGGTAGTGTGTGTCGATGCGATTCACGATCACATCGTTGGCAAGCATCATCCGGCGCGAGATGAGCGTTTTGCGGTGCTCAATTGGCTGGTGTTTGATAATGTTGCGGCAGTTCGGGCAGATCGTAGAAGCGGTAGCGGCGGTATCATCGATGCTATCGTGAACTTTCGTGCCAGTAGCGGCGGTCCGATTCTTTGCGTCAGTCGCCGCATTGTTACAGTACAGTGCGCACATGCAAACATTCAGATTGCTGTCCGTGTCGAACACGTTAATGCTTACCAGTGGGTGATGGTATCTAAAGCATGCTTGTGACAGTAATTCGAGCGGTGCCGGCTGATTGGGCACGGGCGGCTCATCATCTCGGTGGTGGTGCATTTGCGAACCGGCGGCCGGTACGATGGGCTCAAGCCCGAGGAGATTCTGCTCGTAGCACTGTTCGATGCGTGCGGCACACTTGGCACATGCGGACGGGTAGTGAAGCTGATGGAAGGCAAACTGATCAACATCGAGCGACGAGGCAAACGGAATGATGGTGGTGGTGGCGGTGCTACGATCACCATCACCGCTGCTACACCTGGCTGCGGCGGACGCCATCTGGCGGATAAGTTCTGCCTTCGGTGGCGTTGGGCGCAGCAGCTCGGCTGCATTGTCACCATTACTACCATAACTACTAAGACTTACTACGATCGTGTTATTATTACTACTACTATCCATACTTGCACTGTTATTATAAATAGGGTGTTCAACACGCAGTTTTCTAGGCACATGCGTATCACAGGAGCAGTTATCTACAATACCTTGACTCGTCTTGATTTTAATGCTGAGATAAACCGGCTGCACAAAAAAAAAAAAAGAAACAGAAGGGTTGCCATTAGTTTTTCTTTTACACAGGCTAATTTAGCATTTTCACTCACCTTATGATCTCCCATGCAAACATTCGCACCGATAATACCGTAGCTAACCGCCGAGGGATCGGTCGTGTCACCGGCCGGCCCATCGTTCGGGGCCCCCTCCTCACATATAAGCTTCCGGGCCGCCGGGCTTACCAGTATCCGATCGCACCAGGCAGGACACCGGGTTGCCATGTACGAGCCGGGCTGGAACGGGTCCTCCTCGTACGGGTAGGACGGTGGGAACGTGATGGGAAACTCGTACAGTATGCTGCGCAGTGATTCAAGCTCGCGATCAAACTGACGAAGCTGGGAAAGCGAAAACCACCGATAAGCGTATTACCAACTCGCTGCCCCACACGTATCCAATGTTTCGCATTGACAATATTACCCAATTTTCTTTAAACGTGCTCTGGTCGCAGTGGAAAAACTCCTTTTTCCCCACGGTCAGCACGTTAGTGCCCGTAGCGTCCCGATACTGAACCTTTGTACTGTCGTTTTTCGTATTCTGTACCCGATGCATTGTGAGATCTTCGGTAAGTTTCTAGTTTTATTAACGAAATATTGCAACAGCATGTAAGTAAGATAATGCACACACAAAAAAAAAAGAAATAGCTCCTAGAACAAACCTTGATAACACCTTCCGTATCGCAACGAAAGTTAAAATCACCAAAGACAAAGTATGGCACTGGTCGGTTAACTGTATCTTTATGAAATCTGGAACAGCAAAATATGTTAAAGGTTTCCTATTTTTTAGACGCTACCGTACCGTAATTCAACCCACAACCACTCTCTTACCGTTCCAGTGTGTGCACGAGTGCACGCCGTCGGCTCTTGCAGTACACGGAGGGATATTCTTCGCACGCCTCCAGGTTGGACGCATCGTGGAACAGGTGAATGTTAACTAAATCAAACACAGTACCGTTAAGAAACCAACGGGTACGAAGAAATCCTTTACGGGACCATTTGCACTGAAAGAGTAGGCAATTTAATAAGCCATTTTATATCAGACCGCGAGGGGGAATTGTACAAACACTAACCTCGGGAAAGAATTGTTGAGGAAATTTAGCCTTCTCTTTGGTAGCGACTGTTTCGATACTGCCCGTGTGTATGCTCTTGCCCTCGACCGCATCCCACTCGTGGGTAAGGAAGTTCCACATCAGCACATGGCTGACCGTGCGCCGGACGAAGTACAAGTTTCCCAGGGCCTACGGTGCGAAACATGGAAAAAATTAACTTTATTTTTAGTATTTATTCATCGATATTTATGATATCGGTGATATTTATTCATCGATTCTATGAAGGTTACAGCAAAGATAACTTAATGCTAATTACAATTCGGCTAAGAAGTAGAAAATGGCCGACGTGTGGCATGGAGCACACTCGTACGTAAGCTTTTGTGGAGGTGAGAACATGACGAGATGGGACAAAATAATTTACTTTAAACTCACAGTTAGTTTTATATATATAAATTATGTAAATGATTAGCAATAAGGGTAGGTGGTCCTTCATTAGAAAATTATTAATTAATTAATTAACTACCCAATGCTTTCAACCACGCTAACACTAGAACCGCCGATGGGACTTTTTTGTCCCATCACACTCGAAAAATGTGTGTGTGTGTCTCTTGTGGTTCTTTTAAAACTCCATTTCCACCTTAGAACCGCCATATGGGACATTTTTGTCCCAAAGGCAAATTAAATTGTGATGGCTGGTATCGCTGCTGTCAATCAATGACGGATGCAAGGTAGGGTAACTGTACCAGTTTTCGGCACGTTAGCAGTTGCACTAACGTCAGCAAATAATACAAATACAGTTATTAAACTTAATAATTTTGATTGATGGTGGTATTATTTTGGTTGTAAAACTATTAAAGAATGTTTCAGCACTCATGATTTATGGATTAAACCCAGTTTTGTAGAAATTTTAGTAAAACTGCAAACATGACTTTTGCTCCTATTTTGGGCAGGCTGTGATTCTATTTTCGGCATCACGAACAGACGATTTGAAACACTCGAAAAGGTGTAATTAGTTAATGAAAAATATTTTAACCAATTTTCTACGCTTCCTTTGCTTAAATTCTTGAAAGAAAGTAGTTAAATAATTAATTTTATGTTGCCCATTTTGGATATCATACTGCCAGATTTTGGCGTCTCTCGAAAATTGCTCTGAAATTGCACTTGATTGAGCTGTCAAAAATCAACATTTACCAACATGTACCTATTTTCGGCAGCCTTTCAAGTGAAAAAATAATCATTTGTTGGATTTTTAAATTCTCAATAAGTTTTGAATAAATTTAAACTAACCTTATTGTTCAGAAAAATCGAAACCCCAATTTTTTTAAGCTCTAGTTTGCTAAATCTCAGAACTGCCGAACTATCGGCACAAAACTAATCTGACGAAATGTGTTAAGCTCGGCACAAATATTTCGATATTTCGGTAAATATCGACTTAAATGCGTCAAAACTTCAAAGGTAAATACCTTTAAAGAATAAACAATGATGTTTTCCTTTAAAAGTAGTTGAAAGATAATTTTTTTAAAGATTTTTCCGATAATTTTGCTATTTTTGTCGACTTGCCGAAAATAGGTACACTGCCGAAAACTGGAGCAGTTACCCTATATGGATATAGGAGGTAGAGTTATTTAGAGCAAATTGACATTTCTCAACCTGACATAACAGTTCCGCGATCATCGAGGGGAAGGGTATTGAGAAGAGTGATGGAAGCGTCGGAGGAGGCGCCGGTGGTGATATCGCTTGCGATTTTTTTTACGAAAAATGCAACCAATTATCTTCAATCGTCTGTGGGACAACATTTGATATGCGAAAATAAACTAGCGAAATTGCTTAAACAAACTCTGACATATCTCGACTAAAATGGGGAGCTGTCAAATCGACAAAAATTCACCTTCTAAATACATACACCTTGGACGGATGTGCTTCTGAAAGTCTGGAATTGAACAATAAATGGCACGTAATAGGTTTCGTGACACTATGAAGCTCCTGAGATTTGACGAAAAATCGACGTTTGCAAACTGAAAATTTTGCTCAGATGAGTTTTTATGGTTTGTTTCAACCTGTCAAAGCAAGTACTGGGTCTTTATATTAATGAGCATATTGACAGAATTTTTGTAATGTTTCTAAAGGGAGTCACAGACACCCCCATAGACCTAGACAGCTTAGAACAAAAGGCATGTTTAATTATCATAAAAACAGTAGAGTTTTTATAGTTATAAGCCACTTAATTGTATAAATAATTTATAGTTATAAGCCTAGATTTAATGTCGTTCAACACTGTAAGGAATAATTATAAGCGTACACTAATTAACGCCCAGTAATATTATATTAATGTAAGGAAAACTTGCATTGAAAACCTTGGTATGCGGTTATCACTATTCGATTGTTTTTTAGTGATAGAGTTGCTTATCCAGTTGTATAGTACCTAATTATGATGTATATGAGTCATTTAACCACATAAAACCCATAGGTAATAATAAACATGTCTATAAATGCATGCATAGCGAATGGGACAAAATAGTCCCATATGGCGGTTCTAGTGTTAAGTAATGCCGTATTCCGGGGGGGGGGCATTCCAGAAAAGGCCTAAAAGATTATGGCGTACTATTCGAGGTAGTATCCACAAACTTAGGAATCGACCCGTCCAATACACAGAAGATCGTTCCTATCTAAGCCTAGACATCATTCGAAGGAATGTACCATCTCTTAAAATGCCATGGAACCAGGGCTTCCGGGTCACTTGGGGAGTGATTGAATACAAAAACCTCCCAAGCTCATCTGTGTGTGTGCGTAAAATTTAACGATCGTTAATATAATGCGTTCGTTAACGATTTATTTGTTATTGGCGAGGTCTAATTGGTGAGGTCCTTTAGAGGAGATCTCTTGAAGGGACTTCCCTTGGACGAGATAATTGTATTACCATCAGAACATAAAGTTTTCAGGTCTTCCAACGGTTTACCAAACATCTGCATTGTTAAAAAATATGTATAATTCTTCTTCATATTTTAGTATCCTCCATAAAGCGAGTCATATCCACTAAAGTTCCAACACTCGAAGGGCAACCTTTTGGGTGGCTAATCGATAAACGCTATTCCCGGAAGATTGTCTGTATTAGGCCCATTAGTGTAACGAAGTTTGGCGCCTACCAGATTTCTTTTACCTTCCTTTCTCCTCACCTTCCCTCTCGCCCCCGCACCAACACTTAAACTTCATTTCCTGTCGTATCTCCAGCATGGGCATGACTTTGCCGGCGGAACATTTGTTTCGTGTAGCGCATATCTAAAAATATACAATCTTCACGGGTATGCATCGATTGCCCAAGTCACATGTGGGGCTTCCTTTCTGGGCCGAACAGTTGAAACAACGCAACTATTCAGGTCAGTTTGGGGGGGAGTGGGGGGGGGGGGGGGAAAGGGCACATTTCGCAGCGTTATGCGTAAGAAATGGTGCCGGTACATAACTGAACGGATTTCGTTGTCTTCGCGTGTTGGTTGTTGTTGCTTTAAACCTTCTTTGCTTTAAATCAAGTGTGCGCCTGAAAGAACAACTTCCAGGCGCATAAGAGCAGAACGTAAGCATGAAGTCATACTTCGGTACTGATTGGATTTCCATTCTCTCGGTTACGGAGTGGCCTGTGCTGTTCATGCAATTGCGAACGATTGTAACTTAATACACTAAGGAGTGGGGCCCAGCATGTAAATACAAAATAAAAATAGTAGTTCTAGTACAACAAAGTCGTAACGTACCGTAAAATGTTCCGCCGAATTGTAATCTTCATCCAGGTAGACCCGAATGCGATTGTAGTCACGCAGCTCGTCCGATTCGCACAGCTGCTTGATGAACTCCTGCACGTACTCCATGGACTTTTCATACGTTTTGCCACCGACCTCTTGGAGATGGAGCGCGATAAATGCGGGCTGCTGGGCAGCAATGTGGTCGAGAAACTCTTTGATCCATAGGTGCAGCAGGTTTGATGGCTGTATGATGAGCAAGACGGAACAAGTTTGAATATAAATTTCAGATTAATAGATTGCTTTAAAGTGCCGGAACTGGTGTTAGGTAACGCATCATATAAAAAAAGTAGTTCCCGATACTCACATCTTCGAACACGCTTCCCACGTTAGCGGTTATAAGCAGAATGGGCAATGATTCATTTTCCATCGTATCCACGGTGACACTATAATCAAAAGGGTAAAGAATCCGATGCGATGTTCGATTTCGGGCTTGCGGATGAATTCCAGCTACCGGTTTGCGCCAACCCGATCGTTCCGCTTTAAACCGTTGAGATTTATCGTTTCGAGCGTTAGTACTTAGGAAGCTACGGGTATTCGATTCGATCCGTTTGGTTTAGGTTTTTCTTTTCAAGACACCCAGCCTTAATTTCGTTCGCAGTACAGCGCTCCAGGCAGCATTGGTTCTGCGGTTCAGTTCTTTACTGGGGTACGGGCGGCGACAAATTACAGCCGTTCGGTGCCGTACGCGTTTGTCCAACGATTTTTCACAACTGTCTGTACGCTGGCTGCTCGGTTGCTCACATTATCGGTAGTCAGCCGACCAGTGGAGATTTGTTTGTTTGTCGAACCAATGCAGCGGGCAAGAACTGTCATATTTTCGATTGGGGGCACAATTTAGAGGCGCTGCGTCGGTCGCAAACGGTGCATAGATTGGGCACTCAGCATCCGCTCGGGAACACTCTGCTGGATGAGGCGAGCCTAAGGTAGAAGAGACGATCGATATCAGTACGGCGGATGTGGCGAAGGATTTTCCAAACAGTCCCCTCCAGGTGACTACAGTGTGTATGTGTGTGTGTGTGTGCGGGCTACAGAGAGGGAGTTCCTTGGGGACAAAAGTAGAGCATGTGTAGTGTAGGTACAGCATGAATGGTGGTGGTGTTCAAACAAATGGGCGGGTACGGTTCCGTTCCGGGGCGCTGAATCGGTTTTTGATGCTGCTGTCGTGTGTGTGTATGTTTTTTTTTTTGCAGCCAGTCCAGACTAAACTTGTTGAGTGTTTTGTCCTGCCGATAATAGCGCCAAGAGATAGTGTTGTGTTTGATAGTTGAGTCACACGGTTAAGCAAAAAAAAAGTTGAGGTGACTTTTGTTGCTGCTGACAGTGTCGTTTATAGAAGCGGAAAAACTGAATCAATGTTGCTCGACGTAATCACACACACACACACACACACTCACGCACACCACTGTTTGAGCTATTGTTATTGTTAGGCATGGAGCGACCGCGCGAGCCAGACGAATGGCGCGAGAAAATTCATTTCCCGTGCGACGGAAGCGTTTTCCTCCGCTAGGGCTTAGAACTTGGGTTGAATTGTTGGGTCGTATCGTACACTGAACTAACCACACTTCACTCCTCCTTGTTACCTTTACGGAGCGTCACAAACAATTGGTGCCTTTTGCACTCAACGTGCACCGAGTGAAGGTTGGCCAAACGGGTACGCGTTTGACAGCGCCGATAGCCGATTGAGCTAAACTGTCAAATTCAAATTGACCGTGGCTGTATGATAACTGCAAGCAGTTTTTCAAGGATAGGGAATAGAGAATTACTACTCTCTCTCTCTCTCTCTCTCTCTCTCTGTCTTTCTCTTTCTCTCTTTTTCTCTGTCCCTCTCTCTCTCTCTCTCTTTCTCTCTCTCTCTTGAGTGTCTAAAATAGGCTCCTTACTATAGATTTAAATCGGCAGAACAAAGTTGTGTGCGCCTACAATTAGGCAATTCTTCTTCTTCCTTGGCACTACAACCTCGAGAGATCTCGGCCTGCCATTTCTGGCTTTCTGTGACTTAATTTTACCCGTAGTAAAGTAGTCAGGCAGTTATGCAATTAGTGTGACAAAAAATAAGATTAGATTTAAAGCGATAATTTTAGGTGGGACAGCGATGTTGAAAAACAAAAACTACCAAAACAACCATTCGTTTATGAGGAAGTGGGTAAAATGTATACCCAAAACATATTTTCACGATAGCTTCGTCCTTCTTGATCCTATGCAGGGGGTTGTGGTTGGATCATCATTATCATTATCTTCACAAGGCAGGACACGGAAGGATGTTTGGCCACCTGTGAAAGGACAATGAGCTGTCTGCTTTATCTCATCATTGTGTACCGAATAAGACTCGCCGGGCTCCAGTCATGTAATGAGAATGACACCGGACGACCCACCCCTTGGAGTCTAGGTCCAAGCTGAGATGAAGTGATGGAAATAATGCGTCGATCTATGCATGTTATTCGATGTACTGTTATTCGATAGGCGAACGGCAGGGCTTTAAGGACTTCAACAGCAACCAAAGACTGCGAAGTGGTTGTAGTGGCAGATAACTAAGTATGCGTGGAAGTACATTGGATGACCTCCTTATAAAGATGATAAAGGCACTGGACGACCCTACGCGGTCGTGCATGTAGGACAGAGATATTAAATTCATGTGAAGTGGTGTATTTGATGCGTCCGCCAAAGAGGCCGGGATATTGGATTGGCACGACGACAACGCTACGCGGTTTCACGGATACCTACTGGAGACTCGAATTCTACTTGAACCGCTGACTACGTAAATCTTATTTGAGCTGCCAAACCATTAGTTTTTAAATCGATTACTGTTCGTTATTTCCGAAAGTCATGTAAGGAATGACTCAAACATCTTTTATTTAAACAAATGTTGAGATAATTTTTATAATAAACCCAAATTCAATACAAAAATTATGAAAAAGTAAATGATTGCACAGCTTGCTACCTATTGATCCCATCTTTCAAACGATAGTTGAGCTTGATAGCACCTCCCTATTTCGCTGTAATGCTGGTGAAATGTGTAATTATATGCGTACGAATGTGTGCATAAAACACGTGTGTACACCAATAACTGATTCAAACGGCTTCTGCCAATGCTCATTAGAATTAACCATCGTTCAAGGGTAGGAAGAAATAATTATTTGTTTAGTCTAAAAATTCACATTAGTGTGATGGCGAAGATGTGAAGCAGTCGTAATCGTTGAACATCTCTTGTGTATCTAATTATTTTTTGGTAAAGAAGATCGTTGAATTAGTTCAGGTTCTTGAGATGGTATAGAGCTTACCGTATTTTTAAACAATTCCTCACTCTGTCTTGTAACGACTATGACCATCTCAACAGCTCATTCTAGTACTTAAATTTATTGATGAATTGAAACTTCTTCACCTCGCTGCTTTATGAACGATTATTCATCCCACAATTCAAGGTAATATTTTACCATCGTGAATAACATCGGCACCTTCATGCGAACCTGACGTCATACGTTGCGCCAGCCTGCGCGTTCACGTTCACGGGTGCGTGAGAGTGAGTGTGTTGTTGTTGTTGTTATTGTTCGGCTGTACCTTCTATTATTATTCAATCGGAAAGTTGTACCGCAGCACCGGACCGCCGCAACGAACCATTCGCACAAATTTCACGCACAAGTGTATTTTTCAAACCTGCCGCAACAGACACCAACGCTGGAAGTCATCGCCACTCAGGGTGTCAGTGGCTTTGGTTGCATCTGTGCGTACAGAAGTGAGAGTTTTCGGTTGTTTTCTCTGGCTGGTGTGGTGTTCGCGAAGTTTGTGGCAGGGGTTCCTTGAAGAGTTGGCAGTTTGATTGCTTTTGTACTCAAGTTACACAAGGACCATTAAAGAAAATCCTTTGACGTGAATAACTCAAATTTGGAAGTGTACAAAAATGCAGATATCCAGGAGTTCTGGTTCGGCGTGCAGATGTTCCTTGGTACTACTTGTGCTCAGTTGCTTCCTGCAGGTGTCCTTGTTGGTGGTGTTTAGCGATGCTACCTCGATGTATTATAAGAAAGTACAGGGAGAAAAGTACGAACCAGGTACGGAATGGACATGACTCATTGTCCTTGATGAGATGACTAATTATCTCATATTGGTCTAAAAACTTCATACTAAAAGAGTTATAAAAAATCTAGTTTGTGAAGCTTCACAATTTCTCGAATGATGTAGAATTTGTCAAGAAATGGCTCAAAACATTTTTCAAAAAAACAAACTAGTCATCAAGCCGCTATGTCCGCTTTCCAAATGTGTTTACCGCGTCTTAAGCTGCATGAGTAGGAGTATGGAGTATCACCCCACAAAAGCTTAGGTGCCTTGTTCGCTCATCTCGTTTCTTTCTCCACCCCTGTTTCATCGCCACCTGGTACAGACTGGGTAGCCGTATCTTCCACCGTGATACCATTGGTGGAGCGTGTAGTAAGCGTGGGTGCCCACACGAAACCGCAGTCCCATCGAAAGGATGGCACGGAAACGTCGGAAGGTTTACTACGGGCGGACGAGAGCTACAAGCGCGCTTACGTGAAGCACATCAGCAAGTTCACGAAAATTGGCACGGCTGGAGCCGAAATTCAACCCGGAATGCTGATCACCGGTAAGATTCGACTATTGGAGAATATACAGTGATTTCTCCAGGATTTTCGCATTGTTTGTGACAGTGTGCGATCTCTTTTCTCTCTTTGGTAACAGGTAAAACTGCGTCATCAGCTGCGAAAGATTAGCTTTAGGCGAAGGTTTAAAAGCAAAAATCCTCAAGCAAAATTGCATGAAAGATTTCACTAATCTTTAAACTCACTAACGTAGCTAACATGCTGACATTGATGGGTTGTTTTGTCGTTAACTTATCTTAAGTGTCGTTTTTATTAAATTTATTCTAACTGTTATACTCTCGAATGTGTAATAAATTTTTTATTGCTATTTTCTCTACCGTGTAACTTTATTACTGTTGTGAAAGATGACACGAAATAAGATTTAAAATTCAAATAAGATTATCAGCATTGTATTTTTGACAGCTAATGTTATTAACATTTGTCAGCTAATGTAATTGTTAAGCTAGCTGCGACCATACTTCGGCCCTTGATAACCATCGTATTCTACTGCGGAGGAAAAAGGCTCGGAACTACCTCACAGGGAACAGAAGGGACAGAATTGCGTTAAAATATCGGTGATGATTTCATCTGGTGATTTTTGAACCCCTCGCTTCAAAGGAAGTAAAATAAATAAAAAGTGTTACACTGCTGCTGCTGCTGCTGCTGCTCGAAGGTTTATTTGTACAAGGGAGCCGTAATAGAGCTATTACATCCGTTGGTGACGGTGTAGGAAAGAGGACGAACCGTCATCACTTCACGATGCATCGCTTGGAACGCGGCCAATACTTCGTTACGTTGTTTATTTCCTTCCGACACAGTGGCCACGTGCACGTCTGCGTGTAGCGTTGCAACCGATTCATAATTCCGATTGGGGGAGGATTCAAACTATACTACCCCTTCGGGTTTATCAGCAAAACAAATCGGTTTGATACTGAACTTAACCCGGACCCGGCTAGGATCGGAGGAACTTACCCTTTATTTTGGTGAGCGGTATGACCATCCTAATTATTTAGATATTATTTGTATTGTGCTTTAGATGGTTTATCTGAACTACCATTAAACTTACTGTATAAACACATGCAAGCTTGTTGTTTGTTTTCTGACTTTTTTAGCAGATTGTAAAAAAAAATTAGTCGGTCGTTTGTTAATAAATAAATAAATACATTTTTGTTACATTATTAGCGCCTAAATGTATGCTATCACATTTTCCTTTGCCTTTTTTCTAAACTAATGAACATAATTACACGAAAAGGTAAGAAAATCTATCGATTCTCCACGGTTTTATTCCAAAAAGGTTATATGCGCCTAAATCTATGCAATTACTCATAACTCCTAACATTTAGTTTGAGAAACGAATAAAAAATCCCATGTGATGAATGTACAAAATGTTGATGAAGAATTTTAAAACTAAATAAGCATTTATTCTATTTTAAATAAAGTTTTACTTTATTTTTATGATCATTTTTCGATAAGGAATATAACGCCTTGAAATATATCTACGAACGAACATATACGATTGAGTATGGCAAATCGATGCACAGAAAAAAGAGCGTTAAAAAAAATTAATAAACACATGTACAAGTTGGAGTAGCTTAAAAATAGTGTATCTTTTACTTTGTTTAATTCATGACTGTGGTCATAGATTTAAGCAATGTTTTTAAAGAAAAAATATTATTTTTTAACATGTTTAGCTCGCAGTCTAATGTACCTATAATACGGCTATGCCGTTCTGTTATAATAAAAACATCCCGTATAGTTTTTAGGATTGAAATACACTATTTTTAATAAGATTGGATCTGACAAGTACTCACAGGAGGAATTCACCAACAATGAATTGACTATGCTTGTCTTTTATTCAAGTTAAGGAATCAAAATAAATTATAGCGATAAATGCAAACTTTGTCATGGTTTTTACAGAGTTATTGTCATGGCCGGATGCACCAGAGCTTTTACTACCTACTACTAAATCATTTAAAATTGTCTAGTTTCAGGAGCATGTACTTAAGCTACAGTCTAGCGAAGTGCTATCGTTGGAAGCATTACAAATACAACCACTACTTGCAGTTACCTTGACACTAGTAGGACCTACCGAGTCATTTGGACTGGTTTAGGATTTTTGTCAATCCAAAAGATATAAGTTTTTGAGGTAAAACATTTAAAGAATGCTTCAATATTCATTTCACTTAGATATGACTATGACTGAATCTTCAAAATGAGTATTTCGATGAGGTTTTTGTTACTTTGCTTGACGGTGTTTCGAAGGGAGTTCCCTGCAATTTTTGTTGGGCTTAGCGACCCACGAGATATCAACTACAATTTCTGGATTGACAGACTCCCCAGACCCCAAAAATGCGTAGTCAGTCTTTGCTCCTGCCGGCCGAAAAATCTCGCACCTCACATTTATTAGTCAGTCAAAGGAAGCTGCTATCTTCCTGCGTATTATCTTCTTCTTCTTCTTTGGCAATACAACCTCGATAGGTCTCGGCCTACCATTTCTGGCTTTCTGAGACTTGATTTTACTAGAAAAACTTTATCTTCCCTACCAATGTCTAATGCAGACATTCTTCTGCATTTTTTTTCTGAAATTTTGGCAAGAAAGTACAAAGGTTGGATATGTTGGATTTAAAAAAAAGTTAAAGTCTTTACAATTAGCATTACCTTCAAGACTTGAACTGTTTTTCGTACAAATTAATATTCAATGAATTTCGTTTTTAAATATTTTAACATTAAATTAAATTTTACTTTTAACGATTGACTTGCGTTGAAAACATTGGCTGCTATTATTTTAGGAAGAAATGCTCTCAGCAAACAGGAATAATGAACTATAGGCCAGGTATCAAATGTATAGATTCAAATGTAGGCTATCTGGCTACTTGGTTTCATAAAGTAAAGTGATCCTTTAAATGGCCAACATCCTTTAAACGCAGGTCATTAATCCAGACAGAAGAAGAAAAATAGTACAGCTTGTTTTTTTCTAGAAACTAGAAAAAAGCAAACATACGATACAGAAGTATTTAAAACTTTCATGAATATATCTGTAATGTAACTCTCTCTGGATTTTTTTCCTGCATGTTTTGCTTTGTTTCTGCAACTCATATAAAACAGTTCGCCATGAAACAAGAGTCAATGTCGAATTCGATAGTTTCTAAAACCAACTGCTCACTAAGTTAAATATAATGAAAATGTACGATGAAGACGACTGATACTTTATGACTTGTGGTTTTTTTTTATTCATAAAGAACGGCCTGACCGTATTGCTAATTTGTTGCACTAACAAATTAATAACTCAAAAAATGCGCAAAACTGCAAAATCTTTCTTCGCACAATGTTAAATCAATTATACAACTATAACTTGTTATACTACGGTGTTTTACGGTGAAAATATTTGGCATCATGTCAAAATAATTTTTTTTGGGGTTTTGGGGGTTTGGAATTATAGCTTTTTATCTGTTAACGTGAAATTAAATTAAATATTAAAAATATTTTAAACATTATCTAAACAACTCAATTCCGATACAGCATTTCAAAGATGAACTTAAAGCAATGTATGTTTTACCTCTTTCAAACCATTTTTTTTTATTCATAAAGAACGGCCTGGCCGTATTGCTAAACCATGTTTAACTTTGAAAATTCGTAGAGAGGTATTCTTTAGACGTAAAAAATTAAGATTTTGCTTGTCTCTTAGTTTGCACCTATAGATTGAGCAAAAATTTTAAATTTACGAAAATTTGATGTTTGATTTTGCAACTTTTCTCCCGGAAAATGCCCGCTGTGCATCGGATGCTCTAGTGTAAATAACCACCCCAAACGACGCTTCGGTTGGAAGAAAAAACCAACGCCGATATTAAACCGGATTTGCGGGGAAAGTCTATACACACTGTACTGTGTCGTGCGTCTGTCTCAAAACAACATTAAACAAAACTGTATAAATGCACTTAAATTACAAATTATACCATAATACAACTGCAACCAAAATTTTAGCTAGATTTTCTAGAAGACTTTGCTAAAGTTTTAGCGATCTCAACTACGGCAAGGGTGTCAAACTCAGGTGCAAAATAACATATTAAACATGTTTTTTTCCCGACGGGAAGCTAATATAATGCATTTTGTAATCTCATATCTAATAATAGTATTAAAACTTATAAACTTAAAATAATGTAAAGTAAATTTAAAAAAAGAAGGGAGGCCATAAGTGCTTAAAAATGCCAACAATGGCTACAACCCTGCGTTCAAGGGCTTTCTATGCTACAGCTTCACATACACCGAAAGCTTACGTACGTTCGATCGTCGTCCGAAGAGGTGCGGCGAACACGCACACCAACAAGAGCAACATTCCAGCCGAGCGACGGCGGTGAACGAGCGCCCGAAACACACACGCTCAGACGCCCGAAGAAACTTGAGCGTGTCGATCGCGTCGCGTCGTCGTCGGTGCTGTTTTGTGAAGTGGAGTGTGTTTTGCTTACTTGTTGCTGTTGTGCCGTGTGCCGAAAAAAGCAATCTACCAAGTGCAACCAACAAAAAAAAAAGCGATTACAATCAATCAACTATCTAAGGAGGCAGCTAGCAGAAGTCGAACTGTCCGGAAAAGCCGTCCAAGTTGAAGAACTTCCGAGCGATGGAAGCGAAAGCGACATCCAACGCGAGTCACCAGCAAGTCACGGCAAGAAAGAAACACTAGAGAGCAGGCCGTCTCGAGACTCTTGTGACACGTCACTGTTGTTGCGGTGGGTGTGTGTGTGTGCGTGAGTGTGAGTGTTGGTGGTACCGTTTCCGATGGGGTCCGGTAGCGGCTAGGTAGTAACACCCTCCTACTACAGGTAGTGAGGATCATCTTACAGTACGGGTGACGAAGGGAAGAAGCGGCCGATCTTCATACCGTGGTGGTGACCCTGGTCTATACGCACATCGCAACAGGGAAACCTAACCCACCGTCCGGTCCGGCGATCGCGGTCTTGGTGGTTTGGCCTTGTTCGCATCCGGACCGACGGCGGTACGCAAGGCCACTTGCGACTTGCCACTTGCAATTACAGACGCTACAACTGTCAACATTAAGCGAACCTGTTTCACAAGCGAGCGAACAAAGCGGTTCTTCGGGCACATTCCTACGCGATGAGATACGAATAGAACCTGCACTCCTACCGGTAAGAGGAAGAAGAGATTGATCCTACAAAGGGAATACCCGTACGCCTGCAGATATGCAACCCCGCGACCAAGTGGACCAAATGTGCATGGGAAACGATCTAGCTGCAAAGTGGTTGACAGAAGGCAAGCCAAGGGTGGTGTTAAAAAATTATTGGCCCAAAACTCACGTCTCCGGTTCACATTACTGGTTCTAGAGCAGAAAAAGAAAAAAAGAGGAAAAAACAAACAAACAAAACATTCCACTGGCATAACGGCGAGTGTGCGACCCACAGCATCCATGACGTCCCTGTACCCTATGTGTTTCCGTGTGCTTGTGTATGTGCGTACGTGACGATAAAGTGTTGAAATGGAAAGCAAGAAAGATGGCGGCAGGCAGGCGGTAGCAGGCGCTGAAATGTGAAATCCATCGTCGGCAGCATCTCGGCCACTGAAAGTTTTTAATGTCTTGCTGTTACGCGGCGAAAAGCAGGCAGGAAGAGAAAATCGAGAAGAGAAGTCGTGTTGTGTGTCTGTGTGTGTGTGTGTGCGTGTATGTGTGCGTATGTGTAAAGGGAAACGCGCAAAAGGCCTGGATGATCATCGTCAACTCCCCTCCCCCACGGACGCACGGTCACAATCAACTGTCGTAAAACCGTCAAAAGCTATTGGCCATCTATCAAACATCTAACGCGACAACTTCGCGACACAACCTCACCTTGGAGAATTCCATTCCGTAGTTCCAAGCCATAACAAAAACATATCGGCGTCTGGGCGAAGAGGAATATGCGGAAGCAAAAGCTGTGTTCACTTTGAGCACACAGACTCCAGAAGCGTAAGTAATATGGTTTTTTAACTTGTCTTATGCGTTTATGTCTCTTTAACTGTATTTTATTGATTGGATTGGGTAATACTAATACGATCGTTGGAGGGAAGTTAAGATGTTACTAACAGGGACTAAGGAACAGAAACAGGAGTTTTGGATTTTCTTTGGTGGAGGCTTTTTCGGTTGATTTCGATCAGGTTTCTTAGAGCTGTTACGACGGATATTTCTAATTTTCCACCACCATTAGCACAATGTCCCGTACGCAGGGCTAACTACGACGTACTTTGCTAGGCGTAAAACCATGTTACAGGAAGCCAGAAATGGTAGGCCGAAGTTGTAGTGTCAAGGAAGAAAGATTAGCACAGTGATGGTAGCGGCGTCAGACTCCAATAGACTCCGGACCTGATATTGAATCCGAACCGTCTTCCTGTACGCAGGACGGATTATCCTCTTATGGATACAATATATTCAAGGAAGCCAGTAGTAGCGGCAGATTTAGACCTCTCATGGTTGTAGAGCTAAAGAAAAAGAAGAATACTTAGTATCATATTCCGTCTGAATCGTTTCCCGGTTCGTCGGATTGATTATCCAGCTCCGGATATAATCATGCCATGGAATCCAGAAATGGCACGCCAAGATCTTTTGGGATTGCAGGCTACGATAGACCTCTTGATGTTTTAGAGTGGTAAGAATCCGTTACCGTAGACGAGGCACTAACGGGTATCGAATCCCGTCAGCAAACATCTCTCCGTTCCCAGAACAGAGTAACCAACTATGAGTACAATGAAGTCAAGGAAACTAGAAATGAGTAAGCGGCGAGTTTGTAGAACCAAGGAAAATGTTTTCTGTCGTGGGGCGCAGAGACACCTTAGGAACAGAATCCCTTATCATTAGAACGCAGGACTGATAATCCTTGACTAAGGGTTAAACTCGCCCCTCGGATTAAGGGCGGCCCTGTGGTAGATGAGGATTAAGTGTGGCACCGGTCTCCACGCGGTAGGACCTGAGTTCTAATCTCATCTGAGCCGTTGCTCCATAGTGTGACGTCGTTAGGCCAAGAAAGAAGAAGAAGAAGAAGGGTTAAACTTAGTCAACGAATCCCTAATGACCAAGCCCTGATGATGTTTTAGAGTGGTGAGAATCCTTGTTTCGTATGCGTGTCCAGTATCGCGGGTATAGAATCCCGTCAGGACCTCCTTCCTCGTACGCAGGATCGATTATTCTTGACTTCGGGTAAACGAAGTGCAGGTAGTCAGTAATGGCATGCCAAGACTTCTTGAGGTTGAAGAGCAAAAAAAAAATTGGAATGCTTTTTTCTTCTTCTTCTTCTGTGGCACTACAACCTCGAGAGGTCTCGGCCTGCCATTTCTGGCTTTCTGTGACTTGATTTTACCCGTAAAAAAGTAGTCAGCCTTTCGTACGGGGAGGCGGTCTGGATGGGATTTGAACCCCGGCCCTGCCGTGTGAAGACCGGCGCCGCTGTCGCCTTGGCCACCGGACCGCCCCATGCTTTTTTCTATGCCGGTTGAATTAATCTCCCTTCTGGTGACGACCGGATGCGCCTAAAAGTATGTAATTAGTTAAGCTTTTGTGTACTATTTGGTTGTTACAGAAAATCAACCTTTTCTTTCCTTGTCTTTATAATTGTTGTGCTTCTATTTGAAAACATTCATCGCAATATCAGTCGGCAGTACGTGCTCATGCTCTCCTTTTCTCTATTTTCGTACCTAGAATGTTGTCAAGTGATTAGTTAATTTGTTTGTGTTCTGCAAACACCGGAATGCAGTGTGTCGTGTACTGTTCTGGACGTAGTTGCAGTTGAATGGAAGGGAACATATTTCAACAGCACAGTTGGAGGCTTCCTGCCATTTTATCACCAAAAACCGATAGTAAGCTTCTTCGGGGACCGAGGTCATTAGTGTCATCGCACCAAACGTTGGACATTCGGCATGTCCAAATATTAAACACGGAGAAACAGCAAGAGATTGTGTTTTTTTTTTTAACAACCCGCAAGAACTGTTGCTAGATAGCACAGACCTTTGCGTGCCGGATAAGCACCACCATAAAATTAGTAAATCTACTGCAATGCCAAAAACATCCTCCTTTCGAATGTTTTTTTTTTTGTACGCCACCACAAAACTTCAAATGTGTTAAGCGCTCTGTAACGTTACGGACAATGATTTTACGATTAGTTCGCTTTTTTCTGTTGGATTCATATTTTACGGCACCACATGCACAGCGCTTGTTGATCTCATCACCCGGAAAAGCAGGAAAAGAGCGATAAATCCTGCAAAAAGGAAGCCGGAAACCAGGCGTACGGACGAGTAAACACTTTCGAGAGCAGAAACTGGTGCTGATTACACTTTGTGATGATTTTTCTTTTGTGTGGGTACCACGTAAGAAATGTGGACGCGTTAAGTCACGCGGAAAGTGTGATGCTTCAAAAAACCAATTTTTATAGCAAAAGTTTGATAAGAATTTAATGAAACTTCTTTCCGACGCGAAACAAACAGCAGAACTGAATGCAAAGCCGGCAGCGAAAAGCCATCACCCAAGAAACAGATTTCAACCACGGGTCGATAGGAACCACAGGGCAGTAGGGACTGCAGCGGTTGAGAATGGACGACGATGCGACGATTTTCCTGGATTAGTTCCGTACGAGTAGGCACGGTCGGCTATGCGCAGTCGCGAGCGAGACGCACCGAGGCGTGATCAATTTATCGATTTTTAGACGGCTGTGCCCCTTTTTTACGGTGGGTTGTGCGAATGTTTGCCCTCACACATCGCAAGAACTTGGCAAAATGTCTGGCGTGTTTTGTGAACTATAATAACCCAGTTAGGATAGATTTTAGTTGTTAAAGTTTAGTTTCGGTACAAAACTCGGTATAGTGCCCCAAACGCGAGTTCCCGCTAGATGTGTGTGCCCATGGCCCCAGCGACGCGTATATGGGCAGCTGCAGCTTAAACCTCCGGGATATCTGTCACACTGTCAAAGATCGCACTGCGAGTCATCCAGGTCCGGCTGTCAAGCGATGCGCCGTTTGACACAAAACAACATACATCAACAAATCCGGTTGGGTGTTGGGGTTTTTTTTCTTCGTTTGCAAACGGTCGCTTTTCTCATCCAGTTGTTGCAGTCGCTCATTCCGGTGGCCCAGCTCTTTGTAGTTTGTTCCTTCGGTGCGTTGCGTCATTTTGGTGTGTGTGTGTGGTGCAGCATGCAAAACTGAGGTCTTGGATAAGGGTCTTTAATTAATTTATTTGAGTAAAAAAATACTATCAAATCGTTGGTGATCTTCAACATCAGCAGCAAAACCCTACCTTCTCTGAGTGTGTGTTGGGTTCTGTGTGTGCACAATGTTTACTTAGAAGATATACTTAGCCATCTGCGGGAAGTTTTTATAGCAAAGTTAATAGAATTTATAGCAGTAAAGATTTACACTTTATAGCAAGAATTCTATATTCTTTTCTAAAGAAGCAATAGATTGCCGTGAAAACTCTCGACCGCGAACGACAAGCCCAAGTCAGCCATTTCGAGCCGCGCGATTACTTCCAGCTGAGAAGGCTTCACCGTTCGCTTCACTGACTGCCATAGCTACCGACACTCGCGTCACGCATGAATGGCGGTCGTCCTTCGGATTCCCGTTCCCTGCTACGGATTCCCGTAACCCCTCTCTCTCTCTCGCCCAGGGGATAGATTTCCGGGCATCGGAAAAACCGTTTTGTGCATAGAAAAACCTTTTCCACTTTCGCCCAGTTCGTCAGCGAATTGTGAGTTTTAATTAGTTGCGCTAGTTTTGTGTGTGTGTGTGTGTGAGTGTGTCTGTGTGTTGCGTGAAGCATTCGTCGCCTGCTGTCACCGATCGGCTAGGAACCGTTTCTCTCTGCCGCGAAAAATTCTATGATCTCCCGCACTGCTGCACACTGCTAGGTGTCGACCCTCCCAGGTTCGCTGGATGCTGCCAATCACCCCGTGGCCAGGGTGGTATGCATCGATGAAACTGTGGGTGATTTTCCCCCACAATTCGCAACTTCACAATCCCTTTCCGATGTCTGGCCAGGGGTTGCGCTGCAATCTTAAATCTCCCAACGTCACTCCTTTGCTGGGCCGACCGTTTGTGTAATTGAAAATGTTTGAACCCCTTGCTTTTTTTTTCGGCAACCCTCGATCTCGGTGGCGGTGGTATCGGTCCAGCATCTTTACCGCTTCATTCTCCCGGGAAGTTTCGGGTTCCGAACGCAGGATGAAGTGGTTCCCTGGCGGTCGAGCACACGTTCAAGAGAGAAAGAGGGAGGAAGTAAACATGCGAAGGGGGGGGGGGGGAGGGGGAAAGCGGAAGAAAAGGTTCGGTCCCCGTGGGGTGTGTATGTAATTGAGATGACGACAGAGGCCAATTGTGGGAACAATGAAACCGCCCTAAACTCGCACAATAATTTGCCGATCGCATCATTACAGTGCTGAATGGATGGGAGAAGGGGTAAGAAGGTGGGGGCCGAAAAGGAAGGGGGACCGCATATCCTGACACAAACGGATGTTGTGTTGCGGAAATTAGACCGTCTCGAAAGAGCATCTAGAGCACGCGGAAAGTGTTTTTTTTTGTTTTGTTTTGTTGGACGTTGCCGTTGATGCTGTGCATAATACTGCTTTTGTGCATTGTTTAATGTTCCTTTTTTTCTGCCTCTTATTGTTGGGTGCGTGTTGCTTCTTGTGACCTCAATAAGTGTGAGTATGTGACAATTCGGACAGTAGCTGAAACTGGTGACAGGCTAGGCCGATCTAGGTCAGAGAAGATATTTTACGATTGGATATTTGGAGTTAATATTTAACAAGCAGAAAACAGGAAAGGCAATGTTTATTGTATTAAATGTTTTTTATGTAGATACAATAGATACAATGAAATACAATTAAGATTCTAAGCTTAATGTAAATGTAAATTAGAAATTAGAAATTTCTAAGAAATAAGAAAATAAGAACTAGAATTAAAAATGTAAATTAGAAAATCATTTAAATAGTGTAAAGACAGTAATGACCTGACCTACGTCTAGCTATAACTTAGACCATGTTGTTTGGTATTTAAGTGGCAGTTTTAACACGTTTAGGTCCGGGGCAGTCTGGTGGCATATTTGTAGCTGTAATAGATGCTAACATGAAGAGACCGGTTTCAAATCCCAACTCGGATCAGCAAACCTCGCAGCGGGAACTTTTCTACTATTTAGTAATAGGAATTCAAGTAATGTGGGAGTCAGACATAGCAGATCCAAGATCTCTTCAAGGTGCTGAACTAAAGAAAAAGAAAAGAAGAAAAGAAGTATTATTATATTTGTTAATTAAATTAACCTAAGGGCATTCGTGTTTTTTAGGTCTTGTTCTGTTTTTTTTGCCATCAGAAGGTTTTTGGTAGATTTTTTTTAAAGGGATTACAGGGTTGTTTAGGATATTATTGAAACGTTCCTGGAGACATTGATTTGTACAAGTGCATGTTCATATTTGCATCTGGACTTCGGTTTGCATCTTAGCATCGGTTATCTGGACTGAAAATTGTGTCGTACAAATGAACGGCAACATACCAACGATGCACTCTCAATGTAACGAGTCGTAAGGGTCTATTATATGCCGGAACTATTCAATGTCTCGAGGAACTTTTAAATTTTACCCTCGAAACAATCTGTATTGTATGTATATCCTGTCTGGCGATTCTGACGAGTTTGGTGAAATCTGGCATGTCAAAACTGACATATGAAGAAGAAGATATAAGTTATAAGTTTGATTTATCTTGTGGATATTAGTGCAGTATATGAGGCTAGGTCTAAGCTAGGATGTTTCATCTTGCTTTGCTCAGTCTTGCTGACACAGTTTGGTAGAGTTTTACTGGTGTAAAACATAATTTAAGCACACACGTTGGCAGTTTTTTTTGCAGTTGCTGTTGTCAGTATGTGACAGTTTGCTGTTAGTAAGAGAGATATGGAGTCAAATAGCTGTGTACATGTACCTTTACAGTGTTTTAAAGAACTGCCATTATGCTTAATACAGGGCGAGATATCCACAGTTTCTAGGTCTCGAATTCTCTCGTGCTGTACTTTATTTAAAGTATGTGGACGATTACTTAACGGTCCTGGAAAACCCTGCACTCGCAACTGGAACACCCCTGAGCAACTTGATTTTAAAATCTATTTCTCATTTTTTACACAGCAACAGGTTTCATTTAAGTAATTCCAATCAATTAAATTGAGTATTTATGGCACTACACAGATTTTAAAATAGTTAAAATAGTTTATTAGTAATGAAATTGTAGACCACCGATTTTTTTTATTCCAAACAACCGGTGTGATTTATCTCACTGTTGATTCCTTCACTGCACAAACACGATGGATGATACGATTGGTTGGTCGCATCCGTGCACGGGGATGCCCATAATGTTCCATCGCATTGTCACGCTTGACTACTACGATTGGATGATGTGTGCACCGTACAGGCAGAGGGAGTTTTGCGTCGTTTTGCTGCTAAAGAAATCATCCCAGCGAGGAAACGCACATCTTGTTGGGGTTCGGGAAGGAAATATCCCACTTCCTCTCACGGCCGTAGGTGGGAAGAAGGAGCGAGAGAGAGAGAGAGAGCACGGGACGGAACAGCATCCGAACGGAATAATGGTCATTTAGCGAGTCTGCGCACAGTCACCGCTGTCGAACGAGCGACGGAAGTGTTCGGAAAAATAGGTCCGTCTGGTAGAATTATCCAGCAGGGGTATTCGTTTTTCCGAACGGAAATGGGCTATCGGTGCCGGGTTGAGTTGTGTTATTATTTGTTGGGCGAATTAATTGAAGGATATGAATGAATCTGAGCTCTCTTTTATTCATCAATTCGGTTTTTACTAAGTCGCAGCTAACTTTGTTGGTTAAAACATCTACAAGATTCAAATTGTTCCTCCAGAACTTTATTCCTCTACTGCATCTCGATAAAAGAAATCTTCAGCAAAAAAAAAAAAAAAAAACGTTTGCTTATTTGCAATTATGTCTTTTTTATGTCTTTTATACTGTTCTCATGCTCACCTCACGCCTGAAACTATGCTTCCAGCAGTGGAAATGGACAATCGTCTCCCAATAGCCGGATGATTATTCTGACTCGTGACTCGCATTGCTTTTGCTAGACTTAAGTAGACTTCCGATGGAGTGTCCGCTGCTTCCGGAATGCAGCTTCAACCATCGCCGCTCATCTCTTTTTCTCTCTCTCTGTCTCTTTCTCAATGTTTTGCGTAATCTTTACTTACAGTGACAGCTGCTAAGAGAAGGTGACGGACAAGCGACGACTATTGTCATCGATTTTAGCAATTAACATACTAACTCTTTTTTAACTTTTTTTGTACTATTATATATACATTTTTAAAAACTATTAATTATTTAAATAAGCTATCGGTTATCAATCACTAATGTGTACATAAGATAGGATTGCTATTTACCCGTACTTGGTGGTGGGCTGTTTCCCCTATTACTAACATGGATTTCCTTTCTCTTCTTTACTTTCTTCTGTTTACTTAACTGCTGCGCCATTGTCAAATTCACCTTCTACACTGACACACCCGGTCGTAAACGTGATCGGCATTATCAGGTATGGTTCTCGAATCGGCGCGCAAAATGGCGACGGGAGGAGAAGCTGCGCTCGCAAAAGCGGCTAATCAACCATGTGGGTGGCGTGGGCGGTGGGGGCGGTAGTGGCGGTGGGCTGGGCAACGGGGGCCTTGGTACCGGCAGTCTGGGCGGCCAATCGGGCGCCGGGGCGGGCCCGACCGGCGGTGGTGTGATCGGTAGTATCGGTTCGGCCGCCATCTGCTCACCGTCGGCGACGGCCGCCAAGCTGTACCAGTCCGAGTACGACAATCCGTACGGTGCGGCGGCGGCGGCGGCGGCCGTTGCCTCCGGTCAGCCCACCACCGCCGATTGCTACAGTAACGCGATCAGCAATTCGGCCGCCGCCGTCGGTCTAATGTCAGCGCAGCCGCCCCGCGACAACTATCAGTACTTGCTGTCCGATTCGCTCCATTCGCTCAGCATGCCTTACACGTTCCATCACCGGCTGCCGTGCAGTTCGCCCTCGTCCGTGCAGCCGATGGATCTGAACACGCATTCGGCTGCGTCGGCCGCTGCGGCTGCGGCGGCTGCTGCATCAGCGGCGGCCTACAGTCAATCGATCAACATGACGGACCTGTCGCAGATGACGCCGCCGAGTGCGGCGGCTGCGGCGGCTGCCGCTGCGGCTGGATTGCCGCCGGTTCCGACCCGCCACCTACCCATCATCACCAGTGCAATAGCGAGTGGTGGTAGTGGGGGTGGGGGTGGTGGTGGTGCTAATGGTTCGGCAGCCGCCGGGGCGGCCAACGAGCTGGAACCGGCGGGTGTGGTGGCGAGTGCTAGTGGTGGAAGCGGCGGTGGAAGTGGAGGAGGTGCCAGCAGTGGAGGATCAGCTAACAACGGACAGCAGCAGCAGCAGCAGCAACAACAGCAACAGCAGCAACAGCCGCCCCAGCAGAGCGGCGGCCATTACATTACGCGGCTAGAATAATCTTCAATCTCGTCGGCGGCAGCTGCAGCGGCCGCAGCGGCAGCAGCCGCCGCGGCCGCCGCCATGTTACCCATGCTGCATCCGAATCCGTCCTCGTCCTCCTCCCCCACACCGTCCTGCTCTTCCAGCTCGTCCTCCCATCAGCCGCCGCTTTCGCTCCACAACCCTCACCATCATACCCATCTCAACCAGCACATGCATACGGTGGTGCCGAGTGCGCTCTCCTCTCCACCGAACCCCAAGGTATCGGCCGACATTGTATCGGGACTGTCCCATCACCTGTCCATCCTTTCCTCCTCGCCGACGTCCTCCTGTGCTTCGACGACGCTGGGCGCACTGGCCCAATCCTCCCATCGCCATCAACCTCACCATCTGGCGCATAGTCTGCACGATCACCAGCATCACCATCACTACCTACATCACCACCATCAGCAACAGCAGCAGCAGCAGCAGCAGCAGCAACAACAGCAACAACTCCACCAACAACATCAACAGCAACAGCAGCAGCTCCGGCATCTTCATTCGTCACATGGTGGATCGCCAAGGCAGTCGCCATTACACGGAAGCTCACTCCTATCATCCTCCCTTGACCAACACCCCCCCGCATGCAGCAGCATCTCTGGTGGCCATCACTCCGCACTGTCCGCTCCCCATCCTCACTCCTCGCAGGAGTCAGCCCAGCTTAACTTCCAGCACGCGAATCCTCACGGACATCTGTTCCGGTCCACGTACCGGACCCTGTTCCGCCATCCGGACACAATACCTTCGCCTGCCGCCACCATCACCTCTTTACGATCGTCTTCCCCCGCTCACCATCCTCCCACAGCAGCTGCTGCTACTGCTGCTGCTCCTCCACCTCCACCCCCTCCACCGCCACCTCCTCCTCCTTCTTCCGCTGCTACGTCCAGCGGTTCCAACGAGCAAAGCAATGACAGTGGGCAGGTCGTCGCACTAGCCTGCCGAGACTGAACACCCACGCACACAAACATACACTTACACAGTGTTAGTTAGATCATAACACAAGTGTCTCCATGTTTAAAACAATGTGGCGAAGGCTTTGATTGCTTGAATTGTGTATCACAGGGTTTCTAATCATATAATGGAACTTAGGGGAATGGTTTAGCTGGACAGTGGACTATTGCAATCCTGCTGTGGAATGTTGCAATCATATAATGGAATGTTGTATTCAGTTGGGGTAAATTTGCCTCTCGGGTGAGGAACTTTGTTATCAGCAGTGGATGAAGGAAGCTTAAAGTTCGCTTTAAGCCCGGTCGAACGAGAATTATAGGGTGGGATGATGTAAACAAACATCTTGAAATCCTACAGTTTGACAGGGTTAAACCAAACACTCGCGATAGCTCGCAGCAAAGTATTATAGTCACGCTGTCAATCTTTCCCCAATGTATGCAAAACTCCATTAAATGATTGCAAAGTTCCTCAATGGGCTTATAAAATTCCACCATCCATGTATGTAAAAGTTGCATGGAAACATGGAAACACTTGCTTTATGATCTACAAAAAATAAAAAAATGATTATGAAGCATTTTAGAGAGAAAACGAAAAGGAATTAGCTGTGCATCCTTTGAAAAAACAAAAACCCCTAAAAACAAGGACTTGAAAAATCGAAGACTATGGATCAAAAATGGAAAAAATACGGTGAAAAAATGTTTCAAAGTGGTAGTTCTAAAGAGAGAAATGAAAAAAACCCATTGTGATAATACCGTAATACGTGTTAATTAAATCTTTGCAAATAACAGCTGATAAACCCGTATGATTATGCGTGTATATGTATTGTATATTGTATATTTACCACGTTTTACTCGCACGAAATGAAGTCAACGGTAGGAAAGGAAACCCCGGCAGAAGAAGAAAACAAAAAACGACTCGTTTTTAACCAGTTTCGCGCCGGTGTGTGCTATATAGTTTGCAGGAACTAATTTTTATTTCCGTTTGTCATGCATATAAGAATACGCATCATCAATACAAAATATTTATGTGTGTGTGTGTGTTTGTGGTACTACAAGTACTTACAGAAAATTTGTCCGAGAAAGACAAAACCCAATACTTATCTGTTTTATTTAGCAGCAGTTACGTGGGGGGGAAAAAACCCGGCCCAAATACTACTTCCTTTCGACCCATGTTTCGACCACCCTTCCTGCTCGTCGTTGTGCAACGGCAGCACGCCACACAGCGAAACGGTATGCAAATCCTTCCGTATCGGACGGGTTTTTAAGAGCTTTTTAGCAATTGAATTACAAGTTTCTACTATGCAATACTAACAATTAATGATGGCCTGAATGTAATCGATAGAAGAAAAAAAAATAGTTTGTTTGATTGTTTGTCTCTTTTTTCTTTGTTTTGCTATTTATTAGTGCTTATTATTGAGCGAAGGGAGCGATAGGGAGACTAGATATATTATGACTAAAGGTACGCCAGGAGAGATTTGATTCCAACTGTACACTCCTAGAGTGTCGCAAGCAAATCAGCAGGAGGTGTTTGCTGAGTACGAACACGATGAGATATTCAAACACCCATATACACATATACACAATGACAAACAAAAAAAAAACACCTGATGTAACTTGTTATGCTATTTGTTCTTGCCGGCAATATAATCCGTGTGCACAAAACGAAACGAAAATAAGACGATAATGTTGTGCGAAGTAGTGAATGTGTGACAGCTACACCAGTAATAATAGAATGGTGTCGTTTTAATAGTCAACACAGCGAAGTGAACAGTTTTTTCATCGATTACATGTAACGAGAGATTGTAATGAAAAAATGAAAAGAAACCCACAAATACTACTACTATTCAATCAAATAGCAGCAGACGAATACACATACATACGAATTGCAATAGATTGCTAACGGTTTTTGACTGAATAGAAAATTGACCCTTATCATTGGAGGGAAAAAGCAATGAAAAACAAAAAAACTGGCACAAAAAAGCGAGTGGAAATGGAGTTAAGTAAAAGGGGCCGGAAAACACTCATTATATTTTAATTTAACAACATCACGAGCGTAAAACACTTTGACAAAAAAAAAATTGAAATGAAAAGCAAAACAAAAAAATTAGAACAAAAAAACCTAACAAGAGATGGTGAAGCAATAAGAAACGAGAGATAGTTCGTAAAACCAAAGGCTGGCAACACATTGTGGTAAACAAACAAAAATCTAAAATTAAAAAAAAAACAAATAAATAAAATCGTTTAGAAAACAAGTGGGAAAACAAAACCAATAAAAACAAACGAATAACTTCTCAGTACAGAAGGAAGACAAAAACAAAAAAAAGAAAAACGGGGGGAAGAAAAACAAATTAACGAATTTTGTGGATAAAAACAACAATCAAACAAGCGAACAACAACAGCAGCAAAAAGTCTCATGCTATAAAAGAAAACTCATTGAACGTGTGTGCGTTTGATTTGTAGCCGTTTGGTGGGGTGTTGTGATGTGAGAAATTAGCATCCGAAGGTGTGCTTTTTAAATATTCTACATTGTTTTGCTTTCCTTTTAAGTAGAAGGGCGTTGGTAAAGGATGACTTCAACTTTTATCACTCTTTTACTACCTTACTTAACAACTTAGGTAAGAGGATATGGTTTATGGTTGATGTTTTTAACTTTTGTTTCTCTCTAATACTTTACTCCTTTTATTAATTTTTTTTTATTACTTAAGTAGTTTGTTTTTTTTTTTCTAAATTATTCCTTACTTTTATTTATTTATTTATTACTTATTTTTTATAGTTTTATAAGTTTGTTTTAGCTTTATTTTTTGTTCTATTTTATTTTTCCTTGCTTTAATATGTTTTTTTTCTTTCTTTTTCACTCCTCTACTCACTGCTATCCTTTGACAGATATTTTTGCATGTGCCGTGTAAAATGATCGAAATGAAATAAGCAACATCTCACCGCATGCATGCACAAAACCCGTGTGTCCGAAAGCAATCAGCGTACAGCTACAACAGCGTACAACCATTACACGACCGTAGGAAGGAAGTCGACACGACACGGGTCCAGCACGATAATGATATCATTACCTTCCTCGGTATCTTCGCCATCTTCGGCGCTATCCACATCCGGCGGCGCTAGTGCACATACGGCCCTGTTCAATGTGGTGGATGTGACCGGGCTGGGACCGGCACCGGTCCATCCGGACAAAGCGCGCAGCACCAATACGACCGGTGGCCAGGCAGCTGCGCGACCGGCACACGCGACGCTAACGACCGCGGGCGGCAGTAGCTTTCGGGCGGAGGCGGATCCAATGATGAACGGTGCCAATTTTGCGAACGGCCAGTGGCCGGTACGCCATGCCAAGGGGCTGCTGAACGGGCCCGGACAGAACAATTGTTTCCTCAACTGTGCGGTACAGGTAAGTGCGAGCTGTTAACATTATTTCGGGTGGGGGTTTTAAGTAAGGAAAAGTTCTTTAAAAGTACTAAGAGAACAAGTTTATTTAGTCGTACAGAGCAAGATATTGTTGGGTAAGCGAAGATACTTCCATTTTAGAATGCTTTTAACTCGTCCAGATTCAGACTCGTAAGAAGCTGAGGCAACTTTTACAAAATTTGACTCTAGCCCTCACGAAAAAACAAAATGCTCCCCATCGAATGTTCTAACTTTTAAGAAAGACCAGGACCTCACCTCAAAATTGCCATAAGTTTTTTCCATTTTTGTTCTCTCGCTTGCTCTCTCGCTCTCTCGCTTCCGACTTTTCCACTTGCCAACCGATGCGATGCGCCATCAGACTACGAATGTGAAAACATAAATTATCTACGGTTGGTGGAGCTTTCCCACACAAACCAACCAAGCGACCCGAGACCTTTCCCCCCCCCAACCAGGCAGGCGTTTGTCCCACGAAACCCATTGCACACGGGCGCATCTGCGGCACTACAGTACCCTGGGGTGGTACAGCGCTGGTACGGAGGCACGGAGTTCACGGAGTGCTTTCTTTTGCTTCGGCAACAACCTGCTGCTGCTACACACATGTGTCAGGTGCCTGAGAAAAGATGGCAGTGGTTCGCCAAGCAGTGGTTATAAATGCACATGGCCCGTCCACCTGTTCCGTCTGCCACGCGTGTATCTTTTTTTGGGTTGCTGTTGTTCGCTCCGTTTCAGATTCTCGTACAAAGTTAAAGGGTTTTTGTTTTTGGCAGGTGGTCATTATTCGGCTGATTTTAGCTTTACCGTGACTGCGTTGCTTTTGGGTTGCTCGTTGTAGGGGATTTGCTTGATTGTAGCAAACGGAAAAATGAGTCATTTACCCGGCGGCGAGCATCGGAGATGTATTTATAATTTTTAAGAGCTTTTTTCCTCTCTTACTGCTGCTACGGTTGAGCCGGCGTCACCTTTACGGTGTTTGTTCTTTCCTACGGGTAAACATTTGTTTTCTAGTGCAAAATTATTATTCAATCGGCCAAAAGCTAATGGCGACAACGGGGTGGATAGTAGCCAGTTCTTATGATAATTACGCAAAAGCCGGAACATACTCCCAGCGCTGCGAACATGCTTCAATTTCCGACCGCATCCGCTAAGGTGTGTGTGTTCTAAGTATGTTTTTCATTTAAAATTCTATCCTGTTTGGCTCGTCGATCAATCTTCCTATATATCGGAAGAAGGAAGAACGCAGCCCTGTTAGGTGTACCGTTGCTGCAATCAGACGTTACTGCGCGCCGCAGGACGCAGTTCTCCGCCCAACTGCATATCGGACGCTTGCTGATCATATTAATTTATCGAATGGATGCTGCCCGATTGTCATTATGCGCGCGATACAAGCAGGTGCTAAGGTGTGCGGTTCTGCCGTTGTACCACCCGGCCGGATAGTGTGTGACTGGTTTGTGGTTTTTAATAACCGAACGGAAATGATTAGTGGCACAGTGCGAAACCGGAATGATGATACCGGGACGGAAGCTGGAGCCTTGCGCTACGGCACGGGCCTGGCGGTAAGGTTTAGTAATTACATGTAATTATACGTACACCGCTGCACTGTTACATCCTGTGACAGGGCGTACGGCAAGCATCCGCTTAGTGCGGACGCCCGTAAGCAAATATCCATATCCGTTCTAGCGGAAGACGAGCGACAATATTTTGCTATTAATTTATTGAAAGAAAAGCATTTTTGTAGTGAAATTAATGTACTTAGAGTTTAGAAAGATTATTTAAACTTAGTTGCACCCGTACATTACGTTTATATTGATCCTTGAACGTATCATCATTCGGCAGGCGAAATAGTGTTGTTGATAAGCGATGTCTCTGCAACATGCTCGGTTATGGGTTCGAAACTCGAATTGGACTGGTGTTCATCGTTTATCCAAACTAAAAAAAATCTTTTCGGTTATTAGTTTCTGGAGTTTTGGGAGTAGTTTAACTCGTTAACGCTTTGTTCAGCAACTGGGTGATTGACTGATAGGTGATAGGTAGGTGCAGTGCATGGGTGGTTCATTCAGTGATGAAAATGTGTAGAGGATTGTGTTGTTGTTACCTACCAAGTGCCATTTTTCACTCTCATTTTGTTGTTATAAATTCTATTTCAAAGAAAATACACTTGTGTATTTTCAATTCTTAACTAAAATGTGATAGTGTGTGGGAGAGATTTTAAATTTCAACCCTCTCTCATCGGAAAAAATTACAGTACGAAGTGTACTACTTACACATTGTCGTGTAACGCTGTACACTCTTACTGCAGCAAGCAAAATAAAAAAAAACGCTGCTCACACTTTCATGCATTTCACCGATCACATTTTTCGTTTTTCGTCCGCTCATTTTGTTTTGGTTTTGTTTTTCTTCTTCCTCTCTTTCGAATCCAATCGAATTCGGAACTCTGTGATTCGAGGCAAAATGCTGTGTGGCAAGCTTTTCGAGCAACCAGTTTTCTAAACCCCCTTCCCCCCCCCCCCATCTCTTGCGCACCGTATCATATCGCGAGCGGCTTTCCATTGTCATCGTGCGCACCCACAACACGCGGCGGAGTCCGCATTAATTCTCGGCTCAGCTTTTGCGCTTTTTCAGTTGTGAAACTGTGAGGCTGCGTGGCACATTTGCATGCAGAAGTCACTCTTCTCATCTGTGGCGCAGACAGGGCGCCAGATAGGGCAACGGTGTAAAGGAGAGCAGCAGCGCACAGTGACTGAAGCAGATGATACGGAGGGAAAAAGCACAACAGTCAATTTTCACTTGGTGGCAGTAGTCTGCGACCTTCTTTTCCAACTGTTGTCAGGATGATGTTTTGGTACGTGTGTTCCATTTACACGCGCGCACACACACACACGATTTGAGCTAGTTTTTCCCGCCCCTTACCACCCGGGTCGCTTACTGATAACCGAGATTTTCCGCACGCTTCAACCATTTCCACGATGGGACAATTTGCCCGCGCAACAATGAAAGCCCATCCAGGTCGGATGTTGGAGAATTATGCAAAAAAATAGCCAGTATTTTATAATCATATTTTCCAACCTAGTTTGGTGCCTTCTGCAGATGGAACGGTGTTGATTATATCATTAAGATTTAGCGTAGCTCACTCGCACCGAGCACCGTAGCCGTGCGGGATGACGCTAGTTAGTAAGAGTTGATAATTTTATAAGGGGTCACGAGTTCAAACCCCGCACCTCGAATAAATAGAAACACTTTTTAATAAGCTTAATCAGTTACTTTGTTTGCCTGCTAATCCAAATAAGGGTAAATTTTAGTGAAAAGAAGCCTAAATTGGCATTCTAAGACACCTCCTCCTGAGATTGTTGTAGTGCGTTAGAGAAAAGATCGAAGCGCAACACACAAAGCCTTCTCAAAGCAAAATCCTTTGGAGCAAACTGCTTGCCTCCCCCCTGACAAGAAGTGATTAAAATTCCCCTTTAAAATCAACAATATGAACGCGCGCGTGCGCTGTGTTGTTTTTCATCCATCTTTCTTATATCAAAAAGGAACCATAAAAAGGGTTCTCTCCATAAAAACATAAAAAAAGAACAACACAGCTGAATTGCTAATGGTGTGTCGCACTCACGGCGACGCATACATTCCCTCACACAGTGTTTAAATCCCTTCGCTCCCTCGCCTCCCCCCCCCCCCCCCACATACGCGCGTTAACTTTGATTCGATCTCCGTATACGGTTGGCGAGTTCTCTCCGTACACCCAAGCCGATGTTTGGCGGCGTTGCGAAAGACCAACTGAAGGAGACCAACGAACTAGTAGCGTAGAGTCGGTCGGGACCAAACGGTGCAAAGAAGAGAGAAAGAACAAGACGCCATCTCAAACACAAAAAAACTTCGGACTCCAACGAATTGACCAACGGAATCGAACAGTGTGACCAACAACCGGGTGTGTGTGTGTGTGTCTTGGTCGGTGATTTTGTTACTGCTGTTGGAGGTTTTTCTGCGGAGGGTTCTCGCGAGGGTTTCGGTGGGCACCCTGGGCAATTTAAAGGGTTTTCGTGGTAGGGTTGGGCGGGCTGGATGGAAGGATGGTGGTTGTAAGCGGCTCTTTCTCCCTATCTCGCGCTCGTTCAGGATACGAAGCTGGAAGGGTGTTTTGGGTGTTTGCTACGAGATCGGTGGATACGTTCGTTGCTGGCCATGTTTTATGCAGACGTGTACCACCACCACACACGCATGCTAGGCCCGTGCCAGCCGTGCCACTAATGCTGATGAAGGGGTCAATTTAAAATAGTGACCGCCGTTCTCGAACCAATCATCCATCCAGCCCAGCAGCGCGCTTTGTGTGTAGCGCGCGAAAAGCTTTATAAGGTAAGGCTGGGTAGAAGAATAAAATAAAAACGAAACATATTAATAAGAAACTCATTTTACTGGTTAATATTGGCGCTTGATTTGCTGTGTAGCTATTTTTGTTCATTAAAAAACCATTAAACCAATAGCCGTGTCGATTCGAATCCTTTTTGTCACATATCTTTGCTATAATGCATGCGAGAGAATGGTATGCTAAAGGCATATTTTTGTAATGCTAAATAGTAAATTATTTCTTGTATAACTACGGTTTTAATTTGTTTTTTTTTTTTGCTCCTCGGTCTCGAATGGTTTTAAATTGACCAGTCCAGCGTTAGGTGTCTTGTTATGCCTTTAAATAGCAAGAACGTAGAAGAGACCACAGTAAGAACGGAGACCCCAGAGACGCTCAGTTGTTTTTTTTTTCTTCCTTCGATTTCGTTGTATATGTTAGAAAACGATCCATAATTCAGTCCCGCCGAGATGAAGCGGATAAAATGAAAAACCAAAACTAAAGAGTGAAGGAGAGAGAGAGAGAGAGAGGATAGCATGTATAAAGAAAGAAAGAAAGGGAGAGAAAGAGAACGCCAACTAACATGTTGTGGAAAGGTGTAGGAAGCAAGGGAAGCGAAAAGAATTAAGCAAGTGTGTAACCTGAACTAAAGATAAAGCGAAATAGATGGAAACCGGCATGGGAGTGTGAGGCGAGAGAAACATGCTACAAAAAGCCCTTCACATCTTGCCCTCCCGTGCTGCTGGAGCTTGCGGTAGGTGTAAGGAAATGGAGGAAAAGAAAATGAAACAGACGAGAGGAACGACGAAAGAAAAAAAAAAGCAACAACTCCTATCCACCAGGTTCAACTTTTCAAAACGAAAGACTTCAACGCGCGGCAAGAGAAACCTAGTGGCGGAGCAAGCGACGAACCCCTCTTGGCTTAACCTTTCCATCTTCCGAGCTACCTGTTGTTTCTCTTCACCCCGTGTTTTTACCTGGTTGCTTCTTACTCTTTCGTGTGCGCTCTTCTCGTTTGCGGCCGGGTTGTTTTCTTCTTGTCGCTCCGTTATGCTACGCGCTATGCTAAGACGGCGACGACCGTGCTGCTGCTGCGCGCCTTCGAAGCGGGTTACATGCTAGCAGCGTTTGTTAGAGCTTTTGCTTTGCCCTCCTGCTATGCTTCTACCGTTCTGCCTGACCTGCCTCCCCGTTCAAGCTTGGGGGAGCATCCCAAGCAAACCAAGCATCAACAAATACCAGCACACACACACACACACTCAAACGAGCATATTTCTTCTTCTTGCGCAGGCTGCATACATTGCGTCTCGCTGCTTCCAGAGCACAAGCTTTGTTGAAACGGGGTCTCACGCGCGCTCTCTCTCTCTCTCTCTCTCTCTCTCTCTCTCTCCTGCTCTCGATACAGCAGGGTGAGGAGCGAACAGGGATGAACGCGGGAAACGTGTGCTTGCTCGATCGGTGCGCACCGTCTTCGGATTCCCCCCGAAAGCATGATCAGTCTTCAGATGACCAACATGATCTTAAGACGTGTTTCGTGTCGGCTGCGTTATTTTTATGTGCCGATTTTATGGCGCTCAGTGACGAGATTATTACACTGGTGTGCGTGAGTGTTTGTGCGTTTTTGCTGTTGTGTTGTGTGAGCAGTGGAGAGCGTGTCAGAAGATTCGATTATTCGAGCGATTGAAAAGGTGCACGGCACAGCTCAAGATCGTGAAAACAGATTGTGAGTGTTACATGTGTGTGTATGCGTGTGGGGTGAAGCAATATAAACACACGCACCCACACATCCAAAAGCGAACGAGACGGATTCAAATGAAGCGTTGCGTTGAAAGGTGTGCCGGTTTTCAGGTGCTGTAACAGCCTGATGGTATGCAATCCGCAGCACACGGTTTAAATCTTTACCAGCAAACAGGGACGCCCTACAATGGCGGCCATTCGCTGTAATTGGTGCGAGGATGTGTTTGTTTGTGTTGACCAATTAGACGTTCAAATGTGCTCGACAGCCCAAATCGATTCGTCAAACGGTAGCAGAAGATGAATCGTCTCCAAACCACACTTACTCAAAGCATCAATCAAAAATAATATTAAAAAAAAATTGTTTCGACACTCAACAAACCATTTAAACGGACATGGGAAAGAAACAACCACCACCACCACCACTACCACTGCAAAGTGCAACTACCAACAAGCGTCTGAGCGCATCGGGCGGAACACGACGCATCCGGCAAAGGGAATGTTAATTGAGCGCAAGGGGGGGAAAGAAAAGAACAAGTGCAGCGTGTACCGTACGGGCGGCTGTGTAGCGGTGGTGACGAAAAAAAATTACCCCGTACCGATGTTCTTGGTGCACGTGTTTCCCGCAAGACACCATTTCCTGTGCCACGGGCCTGTGCGTGTGTAATGTGTAATTTATCGGGTGCAAAACCGTGATGAATTTGATGAAAACAATCATAAATGTGCTGGAGAAGACACTGTCGTTTTCTCGGGAGACCATTATTGACGAAGGCGGGAAAACAAAATAGACGATCGTTGTGCAGAAGTGAACAGTTTTCATATTAAGAACGATTTAAGGAAAAAAGAACCACAAAACCGGCATAATGTTAGTGCAACAAATCAACCCGATCGGAGCGTTTTTTCAAACGTGCAAGGTAATGTCTAGCTAATGTAGAAGCTTATGCTTTTCTATCTTAACACACACACACAGGCACACGTTTCATCACCAAGATGAAATATTTAGTCTCACTCGATCAAGTCCGGGCAGCCTGAGAGGGACTATTACACGTGCACTACTCTCATACGTACCAACAAACCATTAAAGTCTCAAATTGCACCATCCACCTAAAGGCTAGTGGAAGTTACGGCAATATGTCTCGCTTTCCTCTGGTTTCCTTCCGTTTTTTTGGTTGGTTGTTGTTTTCTCCACCTTGTTTATCCCCCCCTCTCTTAACCGGTGCGATGTAACGCAAATGTTGCATCGCGGCAGGTGCTCTCTGGAGCAAAATAAAGGAAGAAAAAAAAAAACCCCTCAACAGCCGGACGCGTTAGTCTCGAACATCTGCTGTCATAAGGTTATACTTATTGGGTACTGCTTTTTTGCTGTCGGATAATGATGAGCAAGTGCCGGATGGCTGGTGCGAGGTTTTGTTTTGTTGTTATTGAATTTTTAACTACAATACCGTCCAATTCCGGTCGTAAGAACCGCGCAAAAAGGGATAAAATAACGAAAGACTTGACGTGAAGCGGATAAGCGACGAACCCCCTTTTTCGGCTGGTTTTGGAAATTTAATTCTATTTAGAAATTGGCTTTGTTTTCTATTGGCTTTTTTTCTGTGGTTGTTTTAAACAATTTGGTTGTGAATCATACTATTCGAGATGGAGATTTCGTTAATATCTAACGAGAGAAGCAGAAAGGGGTTCTTTTTCTCTGCTCGATGTAATAATTTTAATTCTCTAGCTGTAGATAATTTCTAATCCGTGACAGAACCATACTAATGGCCGTTTTCTTTCCCAACTCCCTTTTCTTCCATGTGTGTGCACGAACATTCTAAACACCGTTGTTGGCTGTGTGTCTGTGTGCGTCGTGCGACTGAAATAGGTGCTCTGGCATCTAGACGCTTTCCGGCGATCGTTTCGGCAGCTACAAACACATGACTGCGGTGGTCCAGATTGCATCTTTTGTGCGCTAAAGGTAAGTTTCTGCAATTTGATCCATCAGTTTCGTTAGAATATTATGTGTAAGCATTTTTTAGTAAATAATTAGCTTCTGTAATAGGACTTTATCATTAAATTATGTAACAAAATATTCCCTGTACAATGTGCACGATTAGCATTAGTTAAATTTAAGTAAGAAATAGTTATTTTAAACCCTAATACAGCTTGAGTGGAACCTCCAAACCACTCGGCTGCAAAGTTGCTAAAGAAAAATAATAAACGCTTGGATCTGAACCGGCGATCGCCGCAAAGCCTAACTTTAGGCGCTACATATTAGCAGACTGCAAACGCTTAACCCATGAGTTGGCTTTGTGTTGGTGTTGGCGCAAACACGCTTAAAGCGCCCTCTGGTGATAGGTTATCGAACCTAGCACAAAGGTTATGTGTGGAATTTAGGTGATTTCTAAATTCCATCCGCTGCGAATGTTGCAGCTCAAGCCTCGAGATGGTTTAAAAATGATTCCAACATTTACAATATGAATTGATAATAAATTCAACCTAGAAAAATTGTTTATGCTGATTCTAAAAGCGTGTGTAATGGGATCAAACTTAGCGCGGCAGATTTCGCGCTAAGCTGCTAGAAGGCTCCATCTGCGTGGATACACACGTTGCGAGTGGGCTTGTTACAAGCCATGTTGGGATTGGAATTCTCATCATAATCGCTTACCAACACACGCAAGGCGAGAGGTTAAGATAGGCAAGGAAAAAATGGCCTACCTACCCTGCGACCGTTTGATACGGGATAAATCGTACGGTCCGATACATGATTCAACACTTTCGATGCATGGCTGTGTGTGAGAGTAATCTCGGTCAAACGAAATTGGAAGTTTCCGAAAGTCGAATGAAGCATTATTGCCGTATAGAGAAATTGTGTTTTCGTCTCCAACCGATGCGCGCATGTGTTTGTGGGTGGGTGGGAGTGCATTGTGAAGCTGTCCTGCTTTTTGTTTGTTTGTTTGTTTGTTTAGTTTTCTTTTTTGGGTAAAATAGCCTATAAGAAAATTTGATTTGAGATGTTGCAATGGTAAAAACTGTTTATTACTGCTAGGTGTACAAAGTTAAACTATTCTTTACGCGCTGACGTGATAATGTTAGCGGACGACCAGCTTTACTGTCGTACAATAGTGCTGCTCTTAGCCACAATGTACCACCCCCTACTCGCAAACACGCGCTGGAATGTGTGTTGCGACATTAGAATTCAATGCACAAAGCAATCGACAGGGATGGGAAAAAAAAACGGTTGAGGAAAAGGATCTTTAAGGAGGTCTCTCTAATGAGCAAGCTGACCTGGGCCAGAGGCACGAAGGATGAGGAATTTTTGAGTTTTATTTTGCGCTTGTGCCCGAAAGGAAGTGCGTGACAGTGAATACCAAATGACGATATCCGTCGGCCGGGTGAGGATCAATACCTGTGTGGCGACTCGCCTACGGGACAGCAATCATTTGGCTTGGGCACCGAACGTGCCAGGAAAGATTTGCCTCCACGCAGAGACGGGTGTAATTACTTAATGTGGGCCCGGGAGACGGTTTTCCGTTTGTTTTTTTTTGTGTGTCTTGTTTCCTTGTCTCATCCCGATCCTGCAAGTACACAAACGGCGGGCGTCTCGGGAAAATGACCTTCCCGAGATTGACATGAGTTCCGTTTGGTTTTTTTTCCCTTTTGGTTAAAGTTAAAGAGCGGAAGGTGGACATCCCATTCCGCAACAAGTTTGTCTGGTAAGGTAGTTTGTCTGGATGGGTGCAATAATACGTACCCCAACACACGTGAAACAAAGATTAACTTCTCATCAGAAACCTGTCCATCAGATTAGAAGCAATTGTAGAAACCTGTATGAGTAAGAATGATTTTCTTCGGCCACAAACGAGCTACAGCTCTGGTTATAAAGCTTCAGCTCGTAACTCACCACAGCAAACTCACCACGGATTATTCGCGGTACGATCGCGGGCTCTTTAAACGCGTTGCAATAAAGCTCTGTAACCGGAATCGGCTGCTGCTAACGGTGCCAAGAGCTGGGTGGTGAGTTTGATCGTAGCGTTACTCTCATCACTCGCGGTGTGGTGAGTTTCGCAAGTCCGCCATAATTTTTTGTTACCAAGAATCGTCCACCAAGAAGGTAACTTGTTTTTCCGGATTTTCCCGCTAAAGTCGGACGTTAATGTTTTCTATTTGCAGAAGCTTAAGCCCTATGGTAGAAAGCTTCACAATTCTAACGTCTTGTGAGAAGAGAAGCAGCTACTTCTAACCTAAGAGTGTGTGATCGTACGTGATCTTTGTTGATTTCTCCACAATCCGCCAATCATCATGGCAGTAAGATCGAACAAAACAAACTTGTCTTAATGTGGAAACACACACACACACACACGTATACACCACCCTTACTGTTGATGGCTTGGGTTACCTTAGCAGTGCCACATTATTCAAAGGCTCGGTAGAAATATGGCCCAACCTTACCATACCACGGGGACCTCTCCAGACCCTGGCCCCGGAGACATTAAGCAAAAGGTTGATTGATGTGCCAGACTCTCACACACACACACACACCTTCAACAAGGTTTCAAAAAGGTTCAGGTTGAAGAAGGAAAGGTGCAAAATGGTCCGTCAGGTAAGCAGGTAAAAAGGAGAAGCTGAACAAGCTCTCGGGCACAAAGTTGAAAGCCCGAAGAAGAGAAAAAGAAAACAACTCACCGGATAAGAATATTACAACTCCAATGTGAAGAATCTCGAAAAGGTTAAAAAACAACGATGCAATACATTTAAAACTGCTTGCTGGAAGGGACAAAAACAAAGCAACTTTATTAGCGCGGGTCCCTTCATTTTGCGGGTCGCCACCAAACAACGAGACTACCTCGCTCGTTGGAGATACTGACGAGCAACGAACAAGGGGCGAGGAGGGGGGCGACGTGCGGTGGTGGTGGCGGAGGGGACACCCTCTCCCGAGATCCCCTCCCCTCCGGGCCAAGTGACTAAGATATGAGTTGTACCGTAAAGAACGGGCAAGCGAATAGCGAAGCCCACCGAGAGACACCAACAGCAACCAAGGAGTTGGACGTTGTTTGAAAATAAGAAGAAGAAGATGAAGAAAAGGAGGAGAAGGAAAAAAACCGGTAAGAACTGTACGTCCAGCAAGAGAAGGTGAAGCGAAGAAGAAGAAGCGGAAAGTTGTTCAACTTGAAGCAGAAAACGAGTTTTCGGTCGTTTTCTCTTGCTTCTTTTAAGATACAGCTTCAGCAAACACCCTTCTCGCTCTCTCTCTCTCCCTCCCTCCCTCCCATCGCCCCTTTCCCTTCCGTACAACTCTCCACACACTTAACGAATGTAACTCAACTCGCTCGTGTGGAGCTTTTAATTCCACACGGTCAAGCCAGAAAAGGCCACAAAGAGAAGGCTGCTTCTGTTGCCTGTGAGTGCCTCTGGGGGGGAGTTGGGTGGCTTTCAGGCGGGGAGAGGGGGATCATAAAACACGACTTTAAGATGGTTTTTTTGTTTTCTTCTTTTTCTTCGTGTTTTTCCCCCCCCCCATTAAACTGTGGTGGTGGGGGAGTGGTGAACTGTCGTGAGTTGGTAGGCTCGAAGTGACGGAGCTCGAGTACTTTCTTAAGGTGGGTGCGGAGACTTCTCCAGCTTAAGTTCGAAAGCACTCGCTGTTGCTCGCACTCGTTTACGCTGCTTTCGTTTCTGTTGTGCCCATTTGTTTTCCCCTGCCGTTCCAAAACTGCTCGAAACTGCTCGAATCATGCTTCTCGAAGGAACGCAGTCCGCTCCCTTCGGCATGATCGGCCGGACTCGAAACGTTCCACACCGCACCGAACCCGATTCATTCGCTTCGTGCAGGCGACTCAGGTGGTGGTAGTGAGTGATCGGTGCGTCGCGCCTCTGTCTATGTGTGTGAAGTTGTTGTGAGCCACGAACAGGCAAACGGGTGCTCAACATTACATTACATTTTGCATCCGCAGCAAGTTTGTTCGAGCAGGCAAGGTGTGAGAGTGAACCGCCGTGCAGGCAAACATTCTTACGCGAAGCTTAAGCCAGCGAGCACTCGCGAGTTCGGGGCGTTGGTGTGTTGTGCCGCGCACACCTTGCATTCAATGTGCGCTAGGCGACGGACCCATGCGCAAGTCGGAGGCCACGATTTTAAGTTCCGTGATCCGTCGCATCGCGCGCGTTGGGTTAGCATAGAAGGAGCAACAACAAAAGTGTGTGTGTGTGTATGTGGTGGATGTGATTTTATTATTGTAGTGGAGTTTTAGTAACTTCTTCAAAAACAAACTCACTGAGGGATCTATTTTGTTGAAGTTAACTACATTTGCTCAGCATTTCTTCTAAGCGCGTGAGGCCTTCTTGTGTGGCTTCCCCTATGTTGTGCCCTTAGAAAAGTAAGAAACAAGCCGAGATCCAGAACTTCACATCTAGTGACGGTGTGTGCGTGTCCGTGTCTCGGTGTATGAGTCAGTTCTTGTGGGGTACCATTGTTTAAAAACGACGAGAGAAAGATGCGTCTTCGCTGAGAAAGCGGGTGCGATGAGAAACAACACCTGCTATGGGAATGGATGCGTTCTGTGTACCTGTGTGTGTGTATCCCATCCCGTTCCTGCATCCCAAGAAGATTGAAGCATAAGCCGTAAAATGCCCGAAAGCGACAACAAGAAGAGGGAATCAAAAAAGAACGACTCACGACGATCCGGAGTGTTTGAGTCGGCAAGGAATGAAACAAAAAAACACACACACACACACACAAGCACTCTTCTCTTCAGGCTGGATCTGGATTTTCTTGTGCGCGGACTCCACAAGACTTCTCCATCTCCATCCCTCCCAATGCTCCAACAATGGTTGAGTTTAGGAGTGAGCGAGAGAGACAGTGTGAAGAGGGCAAAAAAGCCACGCGGAGCACCGTTTGGAGTGGCATCTTGGCCCCCCCCGGAAAAACTCGGCATGCTTTGCTCAGCGACCCAGAACGGTGAGGTTCATGTGCACCTAATCCCGGGATTCGCGAACTCTCATGACTCATGTGTGTGCACCCTCGGGAGGGCCACGGTTTTATGCTCCGATACCGTGATATGCAATTTACCGAGGAGGGCGCATTAGGACTTTATCTCTCGCGTCCGTTCGTGTGTTGTGTGTCCGCGACTGCATGTGGTTGTGTGTGTGTGTGCGCATAAGAGCAAACGGTACAGGTATAGGCAGAAATCGGGGTCATATATACGTGGTGTCTCTCGTCCCCCCCCCCCACGGTTTCAAGGTGTGCGCTTTCAAAGCTTGAAAATCACTGCCGTTGATGCAGCGATACCTATCCCCTTCACCGTGGCAAGCCAGATTGGCAAGGCAGGGCCGAACCATACATCCATCAACCGCGTCAAGTCAATCCCGATCCACCAAGCAACTGCCGTGCGGGCCCTGGTCGCCGTGCGCCATTTTTTCTTTGGGGCCTTTAAAGCAAAGCCCGCACCTCCCTTAAAAATGGACCAAACAGCAATCAAACCAACTAAGCCGATGGGATTGGCCACTACGCTAAGCTGTGGCTTGATGTGTGATTCGTTTTTTTTTTATTACCTATAACCGATACAGAAAACGGAGACATTTAAAATGCCTTCATTATGGCATTATGAATTCTTTTATGTGCTTGCATCGGCCGGGAAAACCCAGTTTGCACGCACATAAATGCAGCTCGATAATACACCGGTCAGTTTTATGCGGTCGTTCTACCCGTTAAGCCATGGCAAATAGCTATAAGGAGACCGAGAACGGAGAGCAAAACAAAAAGCATATCTCCATCCCCGTTTAACGATCGGCTACTACGATCCGGAACTATTAAAAGACTGCAAGCAGCCACAACCTTAAAAACCAGCTCGTTGCGACATGGGACTTGTTTCCTTTTTATTTGTGTTTTTTTTTTGGTTCCACTCGGCATTTAATAATCCTGCCATTTCGAGGCTTATCAGATCGACACAGGCACGAGGGCCCAATGTCTCGCGTACTGCCCCATCTTCACCTAACGCTGCCGGCGTCGAAAAGATTTCGAGCAATTAAATTACGAATAGCGATAAGTGGTGGAATTAAATTTGCTAGCTTTGATCCGCTCTCAATCTCGTTTGTCGGTCTTCTTCCGATCACCCAAAACGTTCGATAAGCGGGTTTTTTTTTTGCGAAACGAGATAATTTTACGACTTTTAATATCCGTCCCACCGGACAGGTTTTTTTGCACGGTTGCGATTGAAATGCTACTTGTAAATTTAATTCCATTTAATAGCACTTAAAAATTGCAATCACTTTACAACAGGCATCGGAAAAAAACGAGCTCCTCATAAAACGAAAGACTTGCTCGAACAAACGTGCATGCATAAGCGACGAACCGGATTTTTTTTATTTCGAAATTTTGCTGCCCTTTACCGTGTCATCGGTGGGGAATGCGATGGGCATTTCCGATTTAGGCCTGATTCACTCGGGTGTGTCGCGCCAGTTGGTGGCCAACCTTTGCACGGGCAAAGCGCCTCACGCTGAACAGATGAAGACCGAAACAAAGGTCGGAAGTACTTGTGTCGTTTGCGTGCGATAAAGCGGATCAGTTACTCATCGCTTATCGCTTGTATTTACTCTTCCCGTTGTTGCGTTAGTAAATGGTAAGCAGTCCTAACAGTGTAGTGAAGTGCACCAAAAGACAATGATAAAGTTTCGGTACAAGCGGAAGGATCCGGTGCCGGTGAAAAAGAGTGATGATGCGGCCGGTACCGTTGCCGCCGGTGCAAACTTTGCCGACTCTCGCGCCGCTACGAACGTTGCGCAGCAAGCGATGACGAGTCCGGGCGAAGGTGCGGTGGTACGTCCTGCGGCAGGAAGCCCTGGCAGTGTGCAGCCGACCCATTACGTGCGGTCGGCTAGCAGCAACAGCAGCGGTACGCAGGGAAGCAGTGCAACGTTGCCGAAGGATCATCGCAGCGCCGTCAGCTTGACCGGTGACCAACATCCTGACCGGGATGGCAATGATGAGCCGGGACGATTCGATGGACATACCTGCTGGGGTGGAAGTTACCAGCAGCAGCTCCAGCAGCAGCAGCAACAGCACCAGCAGGCTATTCAGTACCACCAGGAGCTGCTGCAGCGCGTTAAGATGGAGAACGAGCTGCATCAGCTGCAGCAACAGCAGCACTACGAGTATCAGTCCTGCATCGATGCGGTTGTTGTGAGTTTCGCATTCCCCAAAACCGCACACCATTAGCCAGACCCTTTTTGGGCGCGTGGCTGTTTGCGGTTTTCCGCTTTGTCGTTGTACAATTTTCAAACTTAAACACCCAGAACACGTGTACGCCTGGTAACTCGAAACTAATTCTGTGCCCGTTTTTTTTTCTTTTTCTCGTTTGTTTGTTTCTTTAGGAATTGTTTTCCCAGCTGCAAAGCAGCTCCGAGCCGGCCCTCTGTCCGGAACCGCTGCGGCGAGCGCTAGCGAGCGGACCACTAGCCGGGCGCCGATTTCCACTCGGCTGTTTGGGCGATGCGGCGGAATGCTTCGAGCTGCTGCTGCACCGCGTCCATCAGCATCTTTCCCCGGTGGACAGTGATAGCTGCGAGGCGGCACAATGCGTCGCCCATCAGCGGTTTGCGATGCGGGTCGTGGAGCAGAGCGTGTGCGAGTGTGGTGCCAATTCGGAGAAGCTTCCATTTACGCAGGTAAGCGTTTGCGCTTTCGCGCCTAGCGCAGCGAGAATTTCACGTTCTGGAACGGTGCAGGCCGGAACTGAAGGAACGGAAGCGGTTGGGTAATGTGCTGCTACTGTTGGGTTCATTTGATACAAGCAAGGTGGTTTTGGTTTGTTGCCTTTTTTGTCGAGAAGTTCTCATGGTTACGATTTTTGCAGCGTAAGCAAGAAAATGGTTGCATGTTCGCCAGCAAACAGACGTACGTTGGTAGTGAAATTTAACGCAAATCACATGCTACCCGGTGTACTATGAACGTGAGAAGGATTTTAAATTTCCATTTAACAAAACGGTTTTCTTACAGAAACAAAATGCCGGGCTCAAATTTTCGTTCAAAATTCATATGACCCGATAATATGGGCATCCTTCTTGTCGCGTTTTCCACTTTATTTACCGCGCTTAAATACACACTTAAAAAGCTTAATCTTCACCCCGGGGCGTTGCGAATACATTAACGTAACAAGCGCCGCGGTCGCCTTTTTGAATGCGAATATCCACATAAACTATCTTCTTGCTGCATTCGCAATAAACATCACATCACAAATTCTTCAATAAAACAGGCTGACCGCTGAAAGGCAAAACCAACCGTACCTTCTTCCCCTTCCAAACCTCTCGTCCACCCCTTCCTTATCCCACCCTTGAAAGCAACATAAGACGAGTTTGGGAGCGAGAGAGCTCGCAGTCGCGCGCGCAGCATAACTAAAGCGTGCTGCCTTTTAACTGTCTCAATATCGGGAGAGCGCTTGGCCCCAAAAGCGGGAAGATCCGCGATGCTAACGGGAATCGCACCACTATGAACTCGTTTTTAATTAATGCAGCCCTAATGCGGGATCGAGTTTTCCCCCCACCCCCAGGCCTTAGTAAGCCTCCCAGTTCCTTCGGCCGACTGCCGTTCGCCGTGTTTATTCTCTGATTTTTATGACCGTGAAGAGAAGCGACACGAATGCTGAATGCGCGAACGTAATACACACCCTACGGGGGTGCGCGATAAGCGCCCGGGTTAAAGCGAACAGCGTTTTATAGCTTTCTGTCCCGTTTCCCTCATCCCCGCATCCGCACCGTGAAGCTATCTGCTTCACATTTCAATTCTGGAAAAACTAAGAAAGCAGACGAGACAAAACCAACCACCAACCCAAATTTTCATAAAATGTCATTATCTGCTCGTACTAATGCGCCCCCAAATTCGTCGTTCCTGCTTTGTTCTCTCTGTGTCTCTCAATCGATAAGGTTTTAATGCCACGTTTTCTAATCGTTTACGCTCTCACTCTAGATGGTGCACTATGTGTCTGCTTCGGCGCTAACATCGCAAAACTCGCTGTCGATACAGCATCAGCAAAACATCACGTTCGGCCAGCTGCTGCGAAACGCCGGCAACATGGGTGACATCCGCGACTGTCCGGTAAGTTAGAGTTTTCTATTTCTATTTCTATTTTAATGCGCTCCGAGCGCGTACGGGAAGTAGCCGGCTGCGTAGCGCAATCGGTAAAGGCGCGTCACACACTGTTCTTGAGAGCGAAACATGCACGTAGTGGGTTCAAATCTCGGACGGAATTTTAATGGGGGGGGGGGACCTTTTTAACGGGGCAAGTACATGCTAAATAGAGGCCAAATTGAAATTTCTTGAAGGTGGTAAGAAGAGAATATGAAGGAGAGCTTTTTTCGTAGGAATCGCCATACGTGTAACATCCTGTTTTACTTTACTTATCTTTCAATTGAACTCTCAACTTCAATCTACCACCCCGCGTCGTGGATGATGGTGAAAGTTTTTAAGCAGTAAGAAGATATTTTTATTTACATAGAGGATTCCGATGCGTTGTCCGTTTCCACACATCCTCTACTCAATGTCACTGCGTAAAAATGGAAGGAAAAAAAGGAAAGGGATGCCGCATCTCGTGCACTTCAGTCGCTCGAAACCTTGCATAAAGATGTGCCTTTTTTAATCCCCACCTTCAAAACGGGGTAGTAATCTTCGGAAGCAAAATTACATCAAACAAGGATGTGAAGTACCAGCATCTCATGTGGCATGTTCGCGGCTGAGCCTCGATTTTATTGAACACACGCTCGTTCGCTTGCGCCGTCCTCTTTCCGTGTGATGGATTTCCCCCCCCGTGGTCAAGACCACATGCGAGACGCAAATGCGTGAGTGATGGGATAATTCTTTCGGTGTGCCACAAGGGAAAGCACCACTTCAGACCACCGGAATGGCCCTGAAAATTCGATGGCTTTTGCGGGCTTTTTTTTTGAGTGCGCCGTGTAGGACAGTAACATTACGTGGAACGATTTCTTTGTTTGTGGCAAGGCGCCAAGAGTGGTGCTAAATGGCGTCTAACAAAAACAGGCTGGCCCACCACCAACGTTCGCCTACGGTGGTGCAGTGCAGAAGTCAGCGCAAATGACACGGCGGCAACTGAAGAAGGAGTTGCTCCAACCTCCTGCACGCCGCTTCCACACCATCCTCCACCTGGCCGTACCTCAATGCAACATGCTGCAATGTTGGAGGCTATGCAAATTAAAACACACAACGTCTCTCGCTCTCTCGCCCATCGACTCGGACTCGGATCGCTATTGCTAGCTTGCTTATTGTTTGTCTGCTTTGCCTCGAGTGTGTGCCTCGAGAGCGTGCACGCGTGTACACCGCGTGCTGTCTGCATCTTAAATCATAACATTAATGTAATCCTGCGATCACCTACACTCGGCGGAGAGCGGGCTGGTAGTGGTGGGTGGCGTTGTAGATACTTACAACTGGACGGTGAATGAAAGGTATATTCAATATTTAAAAAAAAAACACACAAACCGTCCAAGCCGAGTGGTCGACACCGAGCTGTCAAGGTTAACCTGATCGGTACGTACGGACCACCATTTTACCCTGTCGAGGCTAGGCGCCATACATTTTCTGCATTAGACGCGTGTGCACCGAAAGTGCACAAATGGTGCGTTACTGCTTTTCTGTGAGCGAGAGAGAGCGGCAAAATAACAACCATCATGAGTCAAACAATTAATGGATGAAGGTTTGAACCAGTGTCTGAGAAATGAAGCTGAAGACATTAATGTCACTCTGGTTGATCTGTCATTGATGCCGTTTTGTTTTATATTGCCTATCATTAACATTTTATTCGTGGGTTTTGTTAGTATTTATAAAACTAATTTATTAGCCATAAAAGTAATTTACCTAACTATATAAGTATTGGCCATAAAACAGCTATTTATAATAGTAAAGTACCGTTTAGGTGTTTGAATTGCTATCGACACCAGGTGAGAGAGAAATATATTATTGTTTTAGCACCTTAAGGCTGTTATCCTTGAACGTTATAGGAAAAAGAGATAAAATGTCTCCCCCATAGACGATTTTACGAGGTATTTTTACGAGAAAGTCTCCATATTCACAAGTACTGTAGAATTAAAAGGAGTATGGCACAGTGGTTTATCACGTGGGCTAAAAAGTTCAGACAAACATTCATCGTTTACTAAGGTTTTAAATTGCAAGCTTATTGTTTTAATTTAATAGCCAACTGAATTGGGCTTCGTGGTAAGAATTGTTTTTTGTAGCAACAAATTCAAAAAAAAAAATCACATCATTTTCATTCTTTTCCTAAAAAAATACTTATGCACATTTTAGCATATGCACAAAACAATAGATAATCCTAATATCTGTTTTTAGAAGTACTTCTAGCTTTTTTATTTTGGACGGCTTGGCCGTTTTGTTACTAGATATAATCTTAATAGATCTAAAATTTAGTAAAAAAAAACCATTAAATTACTTTTTTCTAGTCCATTTTCATATTTGTGTAGAATTTAAGGAATTCAGAAAAAAACTAAAACAAGTCATACAATGTGCAACCTGCGAAAAAAAACCTTTTATTAAAATTAAGCTAACGGTTTCAAGGTGTAAAAGTTAATAGATGTCCAATATACAAACTTTTATCTACAAATATTATTTTTGATAAAATAAAATTTTAGGAACGGTTTTATTTGTAGTCAAACAAAAAAATACTCAGCCGGTTGGATTTATATTTCCAGTATTACGGCTTGACGCCTTATTGTCACATCACTCTGCTTTCTTTAAATCAAACCAGTAATAAGCTATTTTTATTTATTTATGCAATAATAATTTGTCCTTGTGACATCCCACTGTCGAATACCATTGACAGTTAATAGTGTCCTAACCTTATCCTAGTACAATTTATTAGTAAACCCTTCAAGGAGCCTTTGACTCTCTAGTTGACACACGCTTGGCCGACGCAGCGTCGTAGGAGTTCGCATTAAAAACATCGCTATTAATTTTTAATTAACGAGATTTATGCAGATTATTCTCTAGTAGGGCAAGACACATGAACCCACGCACTGTGCAGTATTGTTTCTTACTGTCGCAAAAGCTCAAGAACGAAAACTCTAACGCTCGGTTTCCTTCTCCCTCTTCTGCTCCATTCCAGAGTGCGTGTGGCGCCAAGATCGGTATCCGGCGGGCACTGCTGAACCGGCCGGACGTTGTTTCGATCGGAGTGGTGTGGGACTCGGAACGTCCACCGGCCGATCAGGTGCACGCCGTGCTGAAGGCGATCGGCACCACGCTCCGGCTGTGCGATGTGTTCCAGCAGGTGTCCGACCACCGGTGGGCCCAAACCGTCCATCACGAGCTGGTGGGCGTCGTGTCGTACTACGGCAAACACTACACCACCTTCTTCTTTCACACGAAGCTGCGCGTTTGGGTGTACTTTGACGATGCGAACGTGAAGGAGGTTGGCCCAAGCTGGGAGGGCGTTGTGGAGAAGTGCTCCCGGGGACGATATCAACCGCTGCTGCTACTGTACGCTTTGCCCCAGCCACAGCAGCTGCAACAGCAACAGCAGCAGCAACTGCAACAACAGCAAGAGCTAACGACACTGGCCCAGCATCGGAGGGCCGTTACACCGAGCCCGGAAAAGGCTTCGATGGGTTCGAATGTCCGGCGTGCCATTACACCAACCCCGAACCGGGCACTTCCCATCTGCGACTATCAGAACCTGACCGTGATACAGAGCAAGATATTCTCGACGGCTAATGGCGGCACGGGAGGAGCTGGTGCCGGTGAGGACGCACAGGAGAAGGAACATTACATTAGCCGTAAAGCGGTACAGAACGTGCTGAACGCACAGTATCAAAATCTGTCCGTCATACAGGATAAAATCTTCCCGTCCGGTCATGAGCAACAGCAGCAGCAGCAGCAGCAACAGCAACAGCAGCAGCTGAGAGTCCTAGCGAACGGTACCAATAAGCAGCAACATCATCCACAAAATCTGAGCTACAACCGTAATCTCGTGAACGGTGTTGAAGGTGGCGTGAGTAACTCCGTCGGCATGCCTAACGTGTCACCATCTTCGTCGAGCGGTACAGCATCCTCACCGGACGGACTCTCGATGCCGGATCACCTTAACCAACCAAGACGCCGTGATTCGGGCAATTGGAGCGGAGATCGCAACTCGGCCTCCTCATCCTCCTCGACAACGCTGGACAATCCGTATCTGTATCTCGTCGGCAAGCGGCAAGTCGGTGGCAGTGTGCCAGCAAGTCCTACCCGCGGTAACAACTCAACCAACGCAGGACTCGGCACGATGGGTAGCGGTACCAACGGTGGACAGTTCTATGATGCCGGGTACGATTCGTACTCACTGTCCTCAACGGATTCCTTCCCTTCGAAGCATCAGCCGAGCGGTACGGGTGGTTCTCTGCTGATGGCATCGTCCGGTTCGGCGTGCGGGAATGGCACCATGACAAAGATACCGGAATCCGTCGTCCTGTCGGGCGATTGCGAGAAGCTATGCATGGAAGCCGATCAACTGTTGGAAAAGTCCCGGCTGCTGGAAGACGCGCACGATCTCGAGACGGCCCTCGTGCTGTGTCATGCCGCTGCTAGCAAGGCACGTGCTGCAATGGACGCACCGTACAGCAATCCTCACACGATGACGTTTGCACGCATGAAGCACAACACCTGTGTGATGCGTGCTCGCTCCCTGAACCGACGCATCCTAATCGAGAAGGGTGGCGAAATGATTAAAGAGCAGCAACAGCAGCAACAGCAGTTGCAACTACAGCAGCAAGCTCAGCTCCATCTGCACCATCAAACGATGCAGCAGTACCATGTGCTGACGAGCGGGGGTGCTTTACAGCATCGACGGCAGAACAGCAAGGAGAAGATGCTGACGGCCAGTGCAGCCGCACACCACGCGCTGTCGGGATCGACGACGGCCGGCACGACGGCTGGTGCGGCCGGTACGGGTGGGGGCAGCGTGCTGCGTAACTCACCCTCGAAGAACATCGAGATCTATGCCACACTGCCGAAAAAGAAGGTCACACTGAAGCTGATCGAGGCGGAACACATCGAGCCGGAACCGGCGATCGATCTGAAAGCGCCGACGGAGCGCGAAAGTCGTAGCCTGTTTTCACGCGTCTCCGGCGATAAGGATGGTAAGGAGGGTAAGGAGAAGCGTAGCCGAAGTGAGGATCGCAACAAAGCGCTTGCTTCCAGTGCTTCGTACGCCGATCCGGGACTCGTCAACGCGAAGGACACACTGCGCAAGCACAAGGAGGAGAAGGATGCAAACGATCGAAAGGAGAAGGAGGCAAAGTCGGGCAAGAAGCAGCACAAGATTCGTCGGAAGCTGCTGATGGGAGGGCTTATACGGCGCAAAAATCGCTCCATGCCAGATCTGACCGAGGCCGTTACTGGTGGGTCAGGCTCGGGTGGACCCGGTGGCGAGAATGGGAACGGCGATCCATCCCTGCTGGATAGTGGAATTGGTGGTGGCGTTGGCGGCCCGCTCGGCACATCACTGGACGATAGTGCAGTCGGGCTGAGTGTCAGCGCGAAGGACAACCCCAACAGTGGGTACCTTTCCGAGGGTCACTTTGACTATCATCCCATCTCCAACACGAACCCGAACCTCGAGCGTAGCAAGCTGATGCGCAAGAGCTTCCACGGCAGTGGACGCTCGCTGTCTATCCCGAAAGTGCCACCACCGCCACCGGTTCGGATCGGATCCGCACTGACGGCAGTGTCCAGTGCACCGTCCACCTCCCAACAGCAACATCCCAACCAGCCATCGAACGCCTACGCACCATCATCTGCTTCGTCTTCACCGTCGATGCTTCAGATGCAGAAGCTACCCCTGAACGGTGTTAATCTGCGACATCTCGAGTACGTGACGGAGGCCGCAGCAGCTGCCGCCAACAGTGGGCTACCGACCCATCCGCCAACGACCGGCCTCAAACCGTTCCACGAAGCGAACGTTTCGAACCTTTCCACGATGAGCTCCAACACGAGCATGAGCGAGGACTCGTGCCAAACCATCATCACGACCTGTGCCGTCGTGCACCAGGAACAGTCGCCGGTGAAGGCGCAAGATCTGCCGCCCCATCCATCGGCAACGGCTGCGGTCGGCATGGAGGAGGTGGACTCGATCGTACGATACCAGCAGCACCAGCAGCAACATCAGTCGCAATCGTCGGCCGCACTGCTCGAGCTGCCACCGTATCCAAGTCCTCCCTCCACTACGTGCCATTCGCGGCAAGCAAGCGAGGACTTCCCGCCACCACCGCCTGCCATTGATTTTGAACCATTGCACGAGCAGTTGAACGAGATACAGAGCCTGCAGACCAATGGTGGGCAGGGTATGAAGCAGCCGTCGATGCCTCACAGTCAATCAGGCATACAGAACACAACGAGCATTTTGGCACAGCTGCAGGCAAAGCAGCTGCAACAACAGCAGCAGCACCAAATGCAACTCCAACAACAACAGCAGCAGCAGCAGCAGCAGTATCAGCAACACCTGCAGGATCAGCAGCATCAGAATAGTGCGAGCAATCCCAACAACCCAATAAGCACTAGTGAAATTCTGAACGAAACCACACGTTCGGAGATCTGGCTGAAGGAGTTGCAGCTGAAGCAGCTTGCCTTGAAGCAACAGCAACAGTGTCGGGAAGCTGGCGCCCCTACCGTTCAGCAACAGCAATATCAACAGCAACCACAAGGACAAAAAAGCAACGTCCTCAGCACCGCCCCATCGAATGGTGCCGGTGATCAGCGCAGTGTGCGTGATCTTGCGTCACGATTCGAGCAGTTTAAGCTATCGGTGGGCTCGCAGCTTCAACAGCAACAACTTCATCCACCAAACATTCGCACCGGTATGAGTGGGCTGCTGCTGGCCGATCAGAAAGCTGCCCGCACTACACCACCTCCACCGCCACCACCACCATCAGCCGCCAGTGATGGAATGATGGGTGACGCGACTGGAGGTTCAGAGTTTGCCAACAGCAACAGCAATGCTGGGGTCGATGTTGTTGATTGTCCACGCGATGTTGGGGTCGTGTACCGGATGCAACTCCCGAAACCACGCTATGACATTGCGCAGAGCCAGATCCAGGAAGAGATCCGTGAGGTGGAGATGCTGAACCAAGTCGTCCAGCAAACGCTCAACAATGGTACGGCTGGTGCTGCTGCAGCTAGCGGTAGTACCACCAGCAAGTCACAACTGCTGCATTGCTCCGATACACCGCAAGTGTCATCGGGACGCACGAAGAAGAAGAGCGTATCGTTCTGCGATCAAGTCATACTGGTGGCGACGGCGGATGAGGACGAAGATGATGGATTCATACCTAACCCCATTCTGGAACGCGTCCTGCGCACCGCTGGTGGAGGTAGTAATCCATCCGCTGCCAATAGCTGCCCCGAAACAGACCCTTCTGCGGGTGTGATGATGTCTGGTGGGTCTGGTGAGGTTGGTGCGGCATCACAATCGCAACCACCCCATCCACCGCTATCTGCCACCATGCAGGAACGGTTGCCAACGCTTTCGACCAGTATTACGTACCACCCGATAAAGGCATCGTCGCCAACGCAACAGCTCAAGCAATCACCGCTGCCACCGGCTTCTGCAGCAGGCCCGGTGTACTCGCTCGCAGCCGATATGCATAAGCAGAACCTGGAAATACAGCGACAGCTGCAGCAGCAACAGCAGCAGTACTACGGTGTTGCTGTTAACAATGGACCTGATCTGGAGGGTTACAAGCAGCAGCAGCAGCAGCAGCAGCAGCAGCAGCAACAGCAACAGTACAGCTCCATACCAGCAAACGCGACCATCTTCAAGACGCATCAGTTCAACGCAACGATGCCGACGAAGAGTTCCCCATCGTTGTACGGTGTAGCACCCTCCATGACACTGCAACTACACCAACAGCAGCAACAGCAGCAGCAACGTCTCTACGGCAGTGATACGGGCAGTGAGCTTAGCTTCGATGGTCGTACGTCCGGATCGTCACCTTACATGACCGTGCCCCACATGCTCGACGGGGGGGTAGGTCAGCAACAGCAACCGCAACATCACCAGGTCGTCGGAGGCTATCAAACCGTGTCCGCCTCACCGACCACCATCACCACCAACACGAGTCCCGCTTCCAACACGTTACTTCGCCAGAATCTAGCCTCCTTGCTGCAACATCAACAGCAAGCGATGGGAGGCGGTGGCGTTGGTGGAGTGGCGGCACCTTCCACTATGAGATCCTCCGCACCCCAGAACGGTGGTATCGGACTGTCCAATGTGTACCAGAAGCCTCCGAAGCCTCTTAACGCGTATCAGCCACAGCAGCAGCAACAACAGCAGCAGCTGCATCCTGCACAACAACTCACGACCACGTACAACGGTAACGTGACGTCACCCTACACCCAACATCAACAACAACCTCAGCAACAGCTAGGCACGTCCGTACCGGCATCGTCCTCCCCCTACCAACGCGTACCAGTCCCGCTCGGGTACGACAGCAACATGGCCGCTTCACTCTACCACGAACAATCAACCTCGGTCGGGTTGATGAACCAGCAGGCCCAACATCTCGGCGGTGTCACGTCCCAAGCCACCGCACTCCAGCCGAAACCCGTCCAGAAGAAGGTGAGCTTCGAACCTGGCACCAAGGGTGGCAGTCCTGAGGTCGGCGGTGGTACCCAATCAACCCTATCACCATCACCCTCGACCAACGGATGTCTTCAACAGCAGGCCCAACCACCGCAGCAACAACCACTAGCGCAGCAACACTACCAACTACAGATGGAGTCGCAGCAGCAGCAGCAGCAGCAGCAGCAAAATGTCGTCGGCTTACCGACCCGCACCGTACCGACGTACAACGGGAGCGCCATCATCAAACCGTCCGGCAAAACCGTCCAGTGCAATCTGTGCCGCAAGAAGTACTGCCTGCTGCCGGACATCTACTGTGCCGACTGTGAGACGTACCTTGCCCGGTTCCAGATGCCGGTACGGCGGTAGTAATCCAGGTCGTGACGGCGACCCATCCGTCTCTTTGTACAGTGTCGTGTAGTGTGTAATATTGGCGTTGGGTTGGGAGTTGTAGCGAAAGCAGGTCCAACTGGTTGTGAACTGGGATGCCGTTGATTGTGATATGGAGTAAGCAATGGAAGGTGAATGTTTGTATTTAAAGAAAACAGGGAAAGGTATTGAGTGTTGCCTTTCCCAAAAACAAAAAAGCTGCTGCTGTTTCCAGAAACGTACACGCAGCAGCAGTAGTCCACCAAGACCACAAGAGATGCTAGAAGCATACGATTGTACATGGCCGGCTTTATATGTCGTTTCGGAACATTCCGCTTCCGAGCCGTTCCAGCAGCTCGGTCAGAGACCGGAGGGTTTATGCGTTATAGGGATCTTTTAGATATAATTGGATTAAATCAGAAAAGACTATGAAACATAAGGATCAAACTGGACGGAAAGAGAAGATAGGAAACAATTTCGAGGATCGATTTTCTTATCTTCGCTTTTCCAATTTTTTGTTTTCTTCTCAAACTGACCACCACATGTAACACAGCTGTCGAATATAGGAAAGCAATTACTAATATGGCGGCGCTAGTATAGTACTTAACCCAAACAGAGGTTAGCAATTTCCTCTTTATCCCTCCATAAAATGCTAGTATTAGGATGCAGCGAGAGAGAAGGAGAGAGAGAGTATATATGATAGACCTACTTAGTTTTGTTTTTTAATTAATTCGATAAAGCGAACGGAGTCGATCGATGCGTGCGAGAGCGTCATCTGCTCGAACAGTGCTCGAAAAGTGCTCGAGCACACAGGTAAAGCAAGAAGAAAGGATCGAAAGTCGCCGCGCTGGATCGGTTGGTGCCATCGTTTCGTCCGCCTGCTTACAAGCTGAGCTGGCGCTGACAACACACACACACAAACACGCACACACACAGTGTCAGAGGAGATTCTGTACGACTGTGGCTAAATCACCGGCGTCGTGTTTTTTTTTTCCTCTTCGCGTACTTATCGTCGAAACCGATTCAGCCGCGATAAAGTTTAGCTGCTAGTGTTTGTAAAAGATAGGAACGCTTTTTTGTTTTTAAATCAAATTTTAGGGTTTTTACCATTTAACTGACGCAAGCTATAGCTCGCCGGCAGAACCTATTGATAAAACAGAGCCTTTTAACATGAACGTCTCCTCCGGACCATTACCCCACCAAGCCACATTGGGTTCGGTCGGGGGAGCGTTATGTAAATGATAAGATCGAATTAATTTTTTTTAATACCCTTTCCCGTTTTGTTCCAGGACTTCTTTTTCAACCATAAACCCACCCACCCCACCCCTCCCCTCATCCGTTTTGTCATCGTATTTCCAATCCAACATTCCAATTTTAGGCTACTAAATATCGTTGTACGTAACTGTATTGAACAATAATTTCAACACTTCTTTTTCCAGCAAAGAAGGCGAGCTCTCGTGGCTCCAATTTTTAATAAGCACAGCACTTGTGGGCCAGCAAACCCCGTGCGCAAGATTTATAACGTTTCAACCGAAAACAATCCAATACCTGGTAATGATGAAGAGTATAACAAAATAATAATAAAATATTACCTTTTATCTATTTACAGAAAAACCAAAATGCAATGTGTAGTTTTTTTGTACATTTTTTGTTTGTTAGTGGTTTATTGATTTTATTGAGAAAATTTTGAAACGGGGGAAAGCTGGGTTACAGGTGAAGCTGGGGAAGTACTGGGGAATCTGTTGTTGTACGCAATCTCAAATTCTGGTGATGCTTAAACTTCGAAACTCGTCGATTTTCTACCCTTCGTAGTATGTTTCTCTTATTATACTGTTATATAAATTCTATAAATATACATTAAATCCTGTCACGGATAGTTATACAAACACTTCTTACTCTAGCCTACCTTACTGGGTACTTTGGAGGCTTTTACATTTTTTAATACGTGATCCGATGGCGGTTTAATCTTCTGAGGGAAGTGCAATAAGTCGCCTCAATTCTAAGCTATTTTCATGCTGTGGCTCTTCAAATGGAAAATTGTGAAATATTATTATTGTAAATATTTGTTAAAATTTCCACACCAAAAACCCTTCCCAAAGTAGTTCGAGTTTTCAGTTCCAGTGAGTTAAAGTTTGCATGAAAACCGTCAACAGAAGACACTTCAACGTTAATTAGGTCGATTGAAAAGTTTTTCGGGTTCATAAAATTGTTGATCAAAAATATAAATTTTAATAGAATTTAGTTTTTAAACAACTATAAAAAAGCATTGCTTGCTGTGAAAATTTTAAAAAAATTACTTGAACTTTTTTTTGGGGGTTTTCCCCAATTAAGGAAATAAAAATTAAAAACATCATCTTTGAAAATTTATAGTTTGAAAACGGCCAAGAGTTGAGAAGATGCATTTATGCTAATAGAGAGAGAGAGAGAGAGAGAGAGAGAGAGAGAGAGAGAGAGGAAAAGCTTCTTTAGTATTTGCTCGAATATTGCATGTGTATTGGATTACGCATTAAAAAGTGAATCATCCTCCAAAGCCGGAAAATCATGTTTAATCAAGTCCAGATTTTTTGCTTTGTTTTAGAATATATACTAGATAAAGATGGCCGTAGATTATTCACGGAAATTTTTCAAAAATTTAAAGGTTCAAAATAAAAAAGCGATTTCGAAAAATCTGATATAAAAATGGACCGAAATTTAGGGTGTCCGGACGGGCTGTTAAAAAACTTCAAACTTTCTTATTCCTTTCCCCTTCGATGTTATTAAACGCATGATGTAATTATGTCTCTGTTTACATCTAGCATAAAACACCCACTCCTACCATCTCGCCACATAAACAAAACAAACAAATAATACTCGTCGGGGTACCTTCTAGCCCCCCCCCCCAAAAATGCCGATGCTCCAATCATCCGATCTCGCCTACAAAAATCATGACGATAAGCACGTCCACCGCAGCACACACACGCACGCACGCAGAAATTCCAGATCGTTTTGCGAATCGCAGGGCATCAGCCGGGCTGCTTAGCGTGTACGCGGCGGCAGGAAGTATCCGTTGCGGAACAATCGCTGATGCTCGTATGGCGCCTGCCACTGTGTCAGCCAGTTTGCATCCTCGACGAACACCACCGCCTCGATGTGATAGATTTCCGCCGGATCGAATGGGTTGGAACCGTTCAGGGCACGCATAAAGGCGCGTCCCTCCAGCGTACCGACCACCGTGCCCAGCATCCCCTGCAGCCGGCCGCCGGCCACCACCACCGTGCTGTGCAGCGGGATGTCACAGTGCGGATCTTCCGGTGGCGTCACGTACCGGCACCAGGCGAGCGGACGGCGCAGTACATAACCCTCCGACAGCATGATGTACGTGTTGGTGTCATCCATCAGGCCGGCCAGTATCCCGATCTCGATGCCGGGTGCGGTGACAAATTTACCGATCGAATAGTTAAAATCGGTCAGCTGCTGCTCCGTGGACATGGTTACGGTGCAATTGCTTTGCCCTCCTACAGATGTGTATTCGATTTAGTGGGCTTGAGAATATCCCGGTTTTTTTCTTTAATTTTCATTTCACCTTCAAATACTCGGTAGCTCAAAACAGCTATCGCGCAGCAAGAATTTTATCGCTTTCGTTTGCACCACTTTTACGATCTTTTGCGTCGGTTCGAGCGACCGTTGACGACACCGTGCCAGACACGTCCGATGCGTATGCGAATTAGCTGCAGACTGCAGAGCAAAATGCGTGCGAGCACACTAAACGACGCGCCCGACGCCAATTCGGTTCGGGCCGGTACACGAGGATCGCAACGGCATAGCATAACTTCAGGCGGTTCGTTATCAGGTGATGGGAAGGAACACTTGCGTATATGGTGTGAATGGGGCACGACCGCTCGCGAGTGCCACGATCGCACGAGCGCGCGGCTACTACAGTGGTGACCGGGTAATTAAGTGCTGGCGGGTAATTTATTTATATGGGTGTTTATTTTTTTTATTTTTGATACTGATTTTAGCTAAAGTCTGAATAGATGCTACTCTGGTCGTGTATTACACTATTCCGCTGCTTGTTAAATATATAAATTAGTAAATGGTAATAAAATGAAAGGCATCTAAAAGTAGTTAAAGCAACAGTTCTTATTTCTGGCTGCTTCTTCTTCCTTGGCACTACAACCTCGAGAGGTCTCGGCCTGCCACATTTGTGGCTTTCTGTGGCTTGATTCTACCCGTAGCAAAGTAGTCAGCCGGGCGTACGGGGAGGCGGCGGTCTGGATGGGATTTGAACCCCGGCCCTGCCGTGTGAAGACTCTACGACCAAGTTCCACCAAGTTCCACGACCGGGCAAGCAATATTCCACCAACGATTTGAGCCACTTTTCCCATCTGTTATCACAAAAGTCCATGGTAAGAAATATCCACTACCCTTAATGTATCGTCCCCGCACTGTACGCGATCCACCGTCGTTATCGGATCGATCAGATCATTGGCCGGCCGGCGCGAATCGGACCCGACCGAGGGGGAAAGAAGGGAAAGAAGGCTCTGACTCATCGGGAGCTGGAACGACATACGACACGGAAAATCTTTTGCGATTTTTTCGATGCCTCCCTTCTGTCGTGTGTGTGTGCAACTGAAACAGCTTACCCGACACGCGCTCGCTCTCTCTCCCTCTCGCTCACCTTACCCTTCTTGCTGCTGGGAGAGTGCAATGATCGTGAAACGGGGACCCTCCATCGCCGTCTGCGCCCGTCAAGGGTGGAACAGATTTTATGGACCCCAATCGCCATAAATGACGGCGCCAGACGGAAAGGAAAGAAATACAACAACAACAAAAAATAGCGCGACCTATAAAGAATCTGCCGAGCTGAAACATAACAAAAGCCAACAAAACTACTTTTATCTTCAGTCAAAAGAATTTATTTGCTCATCTCTAGTTACGCCACAGAGTTACGCTTACGGTGTAGGGTGTTGTGTTGTTCCTGCGAATGTATATAGAAATCGCATGCTTACAGACACGCACGCACGCACAACCACACATGCACATATCAATCGATTTGCGTTTTGCTGATTGCTGCTCGTTTAGTACAAATTGTTGCTATCATCTATCATCTGTTTAGCTCTAGTTCTTGTTGTGTTTTGTTGTTGATTTAGTTGAGTGCTATTTGTTTGTGTTTTTTGTTTGTTCAATTCTAGATTTTTTCCCTTCTTTTCCTTTTCTCCCTCCTCTCAACCGGATTTTCCTCTTTGCATGCGTGCATGTGTGTGTGTGTGGCTGTGTGCTTTTTTTTATTTGATTATTTTGTTCTATAATCGTGTGTTGTTTTTTGCATCCACTTTCTCTTTCCATCTCTCTGCCTCTCTCTTTTTTCCCCCATCATCAGTTTAACGCATTTCACACATTCGTCTTTTTCTTTTAGTTGTTCTTATTGTGTTTTGATGTTTTTTTTTCCAAATAGTTTTTCGCTTTTCATTCTATCAACAGTTTTCGCTTTTAAGAACTTCTCGTTTTTTTTATTTTTTTTTTTCTATAGTTGTTCGCTTATACTTTTCGCCTTTGCGCTTTCGCTGCTATTATTCCTTTTCTTACTCACTTTAAGCAAAAAAAGCTATTTTTAAATTTAAAAGAAAACCCCCGGCTCAGGCTAAAAGAAGAGAAAAAAAAACGAAGCCAGTTTTGAAAGACGTTTCGCAGCTTGGTAAAATAAATAATAATACAATAAAACGCACGCTTACTCGAACCTAGCCCCAAATTGTACAGTAGCCCGGGGCCGCCAAACACGCACTCACACACAATTCTCACTAATAGGGGGAGGCGGGGGGAGGGGGGGGGGGATGAACTCCCGAAGGACAGAACGGAGCGACACGAAACCTCGGACGCTTTTCCGGCAGGCTTTTGTAACAGTTTTCCCCGGATTCGAATTTTTACTTATCACGCTAATCCCATCGGTGTTGATGTGTGTGTGTGTCCCTCTCTCTCTCTCTCTCTCTCGAATAACTTTTCCCTAGCATAGTGGCGCAAACAAAACACGCAAATAAAGCTTCCAATTAGGCGCCCACACAGAACACGGGGCGGCGGCGGACAGCAATTGCAATTATTTATATATTAAATGTATACGTATTATAATTTCACGGTAAGAACAGCTTAACCTTAAAGCAACGCTATCAATGTCCTGTGCCCACGTGGAGGACAAAACAGAAGAAGGAGCAAATGGGGAAGGGGGAGGGGGATGGAAGTTAAACCAGTCTCACGGTTGGACGTATAAGAATTGCAAAAACAAAATCAAAACTTTACACACAGCTAAGCGGGTGCCCTCTCGGTTTTTCCTGTTTGTTTTTAAATTAAAATGGTTTACAAACAAAATTTACACATTTTTTGCAGCATAAACTTACGACCCCCAAAACGCTACAGCACACACACACACACACACACACACACACCGGGACACACATCATCCTTTTGCTCTTATCGTTAATTCTTTTTGTGCGGCACAAATTAAAAACAAAAATTTAATAATTAAAAAAAAGCAAAACAAAACCTAAATTAACCCCCCCCCCTCCCCCCCCCCCCCCCCATTCGTTCTCTTCGTGATTTGCGTATTAATCTATCGAGTGGTGTTTGTTTTGTTTTGTTTGCTTTTGCGAATCATAATTGTTAAGTAAGAGAAAAACAAAATGGTTGGTGGTGGATTAGGGAGGGATATAGGAGGCCATTTTTCATAAAGCGATACTGATAACAGCGAGAGAGAGAGAGAGATGTGTCATTCGGGACATGGATTTGCAACGATTTCGCGTGAAGCTAGGACTCACAGCTCTGCCTGGTGCTGTCGTGCTTCATCGCACAATCTTTACCAAACGAGACGGCGAGGAGAAGGGGAAGGTGACGAAGGATGAGGAGGAGGGGGGAGGGGGCAAGCAATGGATAGTAAGACAGTTTCGTTTGTGTTTGCATTAAATTTACTACTAGATACAGTGCGTACGTGTCCGTTCGGGGCGTTCCCGTTCACGATTGGAAGTGCCGAGGTCGGGTTCCTGGTTAGCGGATCGTTATCCTTCTTAAACCTGACGTCCGTTTTTATTTTTCTATTTTGTTGTCGACACCTGGCACAGCATTATTACAAGTCTACGTTAGCCATGCTAGGGCAGGCAGCATCTGTCGGACGCCTAGGCTAACTGCCGTAACGGGGTGTAACGTGTAACGCGCGTTCGTGCTTACAAGCGGACTTTTTGTTGTTGCATGTGTGTGTGTGATGGCCTTAAATAAATATAGGACAGCAGGAAGGCATACCTATCATACAATATCATACGAGCTGTCGGACAGGTGGCTGGCGCGAAAATTCAATTCTAAAAAAAAAATTACACTTGTGTGAAATAATAACGAGTTGCATTCTTTTTTTGTTGTTGTAACAAACCTAGCGGCAACTAAGGTCGCCTACATCATTCCAAACCCGGGGGGGAAGCGAATTTTGTTTTCTAAGCAGACCGCGCACTAGGAGCTTCTAAGCAAAAATGTTGTGTTTCGCCCTTGTTAACAATCAATAACCTCTCCGCCCGTCTGCCCGCAAGTGTTCGCACACACGCCGGGCGTTTTTGTTTTTGCTTACTGTCTTACCGTTACTTAATTGTTCAAGGAATATATTTTACATATGTGCGCCGAAAACCCTTCGCATACGCCTTCGTTTGGCGTATCTTAAACAAGGGGAGGGGATGGTAAATACTAACACGAAAATCATACACTCTTCCGGGAGGATGGGATTGCGGGGAGGGGGGGGGGGGGGGAAGGAGTAGTTGGGAGGTTCAAAACGGGGGTTCATTCTACACAATGGGAACGGAGTTTTCTGTATTTTTTTTTTTCGATTCCAGCTGGGAATGATGGTCCTGTGGCAAACGAAATGTATCCCAGCGACCGTTGGTGAGGGGGTTTGCGTGTGTGTGTGTGTGTGTTGTGTGTGTGTTTTGTCCGTTTACTAAATTATTTGTTCCCATGTTTCGATCCTCCACGACCGTCCCGGATCGTCGCGGCTGTTGGCCCGGGTGGACGACTCGCACGGGACGCCGACGGTTCCTATCATATTTCCTTCATGATGGTACTCTTGACGTTCTTAAGCTTGTCTAGCCGCTTCAGCAGATGGTTGTTCGATGTTTCTAGCTCTTCCAGCCGATCCATGGCTTCACGGTTCTGTTAGAGGGAGGGCGAAATGCAATAGATTAGCTTGGGCATTACGCACATTCTGATTCGTTAGTTTATTACAGTAAGTAGGCGTTAGAGAGTGATTTAAACAAATTCGAAAACGAGCCAGTGTGTTCGATTTGGTTAATTAAACGTAATGACGGTAAAACGGATAAGAGAACAGAACATCCGTGTTAGGGCCACTGTCACGCATCGGAAACCAACTCACGAAGCAAAGTAGGGAATCGGGTATGACAGGACAAACGCTCACGAATCAACTTGTTGTAAGCGACAAAGAAACGTTGACAGAACTTTACTATAATATTAACATATATTGACCACTCAGTCATTTTTTCTTGAACAAAACACACCATCTTTAACCTTATTCTAACTCGAAACGAACGAAACGAGAGACGGATAAGAGTCTTAGCCGATAGGCTAGTGATGTGCAAAGTGAGTTATAATGAGTGAATGAGTTAAACCAATTACCGAGATGATTTAAATCATCACTTAACAGTTATTTTAACTCACTTATGATTTAACTCTCCGTGCTGACTAACCAATTAGTTATGAAACTCTCGAGTGATTTAACCCGCAGTGAGCGAGTGATAAGTCGGCACGGAGAGTTAAATCATTCATCGAGATTTAATTCTTAAAGATCTAACTCACTACTCTAACTCATTCACACTGATTTAATTCACGTTACTGACTGACTATGCCCATCACTAGCTAAAACGTTGGCCATACACTTAATCCAAAAATAACGCTTTTCTCCGGGTGCAAAGAAAATAAAATTACTGTTTATCGCTATTTTACGACATTTTTAACAAATAAATCAGTGTTCTAATGAGTGCAACTAAGTTTGTCTTAAAGAAAAATAAAAATTTCAATTCACGAGCACTTGGGAGACTGTTTGACAAACAAAAAAGTCCGCGTAAAAGAAAAGCGTTACGAAGCGTTACTTTCGAGCCGTTTCTCTTCACTTGAGTATTGGTATGTTGAGGATTCCTTCAACGTAAAAAAGGAAGATATTTGAGTTTTTTTCTTCATAAATTAGCTTTCACCTGAACAGTTTATCGAGATTGGATAATAAATAGGAAAGTTATTCAATTTTAAAAGTTGACGACTACCCGCAGACAGTCAGACAGTCTGCCGAAGGGTAGTTTATTGGCTCTGTCTCTAACGGGATTAAGGGGATAAACTCGGAGATGGTTCTATTAAAAATAATAAGCATCAAACACAACAACAACAACAACAAAAACCCACAAATATGGACGAAATGGACGATGCACAAAATGTGTCTTGGCAAAGTGAGTAGATGGGTAGAGTATACTGTACATGAAATTAGAAACATCCTCTCCCCGCCGGAAGGATAGAGGAGATTAATGACGTTCGTTTGATGAGCGTATGAGAACAATGTGTGTAAAGCAGCATCAAACGTACACAAAACGGGCGAGCAATCAGAATCAGGAAACTTTCAAACCAAACCGTCCACTCGTAAAAAAAAGTTGAGGACAACGTGTATTGGGGTGATGGGTTTGGAATGTTCAAACGCAACATACCGTACCGTACCGTTCAGCGAAACAAAAGCTTAACTAGAGAGAGTGTGGTGTGATTAAGATATTCAGACGGAGCGCGTCCAGTTCGAAGACACAGAGTCGCCAGGCGTGGCGCGACTGAGCGATAAAGAGATGGCAAGAGAAAGATCCCTTGCGGCAGTGGTTTAGCTAGAGAGAAATGTGCATGCATAGACGAAGGGACGCCGCATCGGTGCGGTGCGCAATGATGGTGTAACGCGATGATGCGCTGTCACTGACAGTGACACTCATCCCAGTATTGCGTTATTATTGGCTAACGGGGGCAGACACGCGATCACGGGAAACCGTGCCGTGCGGGAATGGAAACGAAACAAAAGGAAGAAAGAAAACAGATGAATACGAAAGTTTTCCCCCGGTAGGCGGGCGCGTCGAGCGACTGGTCATAGGTAACGGCAAGCTAAGAGTAAACTCGAGCTGATGGCCAGGCCGTCAGCCAGGCTACCTACCTCACGTTGTAGCTTTCTTCGTTCGATCTTAAGATCGCTTTCCGCCTTTTCTGCCGCCTCGGCAGTGCTTTTGTATCGGATCACTTGCGTTTCCGAGCGGGCTAGACTAGCCTGCAGGATGGCAATCTCCTGCTCCGCTTTCTGCAGCTTGTACTTATACTCCGTGATAAGCTTGTTCGCTTCGCCTGAAAAAAAAGAAACAAATTGGAATGAGACCGGTGTAAGGAGAGGGGCCGTAGTAGCGGGCGGGCAATCCCGAACAGTTACACTTACGCTGCGCATCCTCATAGTCGTCGTCTACCAGCGAACCGTTCATGGAGGTATACCGTCTGCCCTTGCTCTTGATATCGTTCAGCTGCTGCTGGAGGGCCTGCAGTTCGGTTTCCAGTTCCTGCTTTTCGGCCGCAAACTTCTTCAGTCTTACGTCTACGGGAAGAAAAACCAAAATGGACGTTAATGGCAGGATATTCGCGATTGCAATAACGAAGCAATTTGCGTGCTAGTGGGTTAGTTACGGACGAAACGAAGCGAGAGCTTCAGGGGTTGGAGTCTTCAAGATGGTTCCTTGAGCAGGCTATAAAAAGCACGTTTCGAGAAGGTTACAAATGTCTGCCCCAAAATGCAAGTACATCGATATTCTTCCGGCAAGACCCTTCGATTCTCTTCTCTTCTGGTAGGATTCTTCTCACTCCAATGCGGTTATCTTCGTTACTGTTCGAGTTGGCGAATGTTCGAGACCAAAAAAGGCTTGATTATTCCAGTATGTAATGCCACAACCCTGAAAAGTCTTATCAAACCATGAACTCTCTTTAAGAGCGTTGAGTATTCAACGGTTTCACAAAACAATAGCTTCTTCTTCTTCTTCTTACTTGGCCTTTCGACCACTTAGGTCATGCCTGCCATTTCTGGCTTTTCGATACCACAAAGTTGGATAGTCAGTCCTCACTATGGGGGAACGACCCAGGTCCACCAACGAGCCGTCCTATAATAGCTCCAAGAGCTCTTATTTATCGAACTACGTCAAAGACCAAAACGGAGAACCATGAAAATACCACCAAGTGTTCTTCTAGCTTAGCTGACCATTATCAAATCCATACATCCAGAGGAATTTAAACTCAGTAAAACTAAGGGTCGTCAACAAGTCGAAAGCATGCAAATCATTTGTTAGTTACAATCGGCCGTTACAGCAGGGTACACATAAAATTCTGAAGCAGCCGGCGCTTGTACGAACCTAGTGTGCCGGGAACGGATTTGAGCAGCTGGGCGTTATCCGCTGTGACTAGGGCGCGGTGCGCATCCGTACCATCCTCATTCTCTACCGTTACTATTACTAGCCCGTACTGCTCTATCAGCGCGTCACGCTCCTGCAGCTGACCCTGGACGAGCTTCAGCTCCTCGCTGAGCTTGTCGTTGTTGCGCTTGAGCGCTTCCCGGTCGCGACACTTCTCCCGATACTCGCGCTGCAGCTGCGCATGGGACTCTTCCACCTCCTCCAGCTTATCCTTCAGCAGCTGTATTTGATAGTTGAGCGAGGAGCGTTCATTGTCTAGCTGTGCGTTCGCAATCATCGCCTTGCGGAAACGATCCTCAACGTCCTGGGAGAACAGAGAAAAAACAACAAGCAAAAGAAAATGTTACAGTATATGCTACAACTCTCGAAGGCATCCACTCACTTTCAGCTCGTGCCGAAGATCGCGCAGGCTGCGGGCTTCCTCCTCGAGCGAATCCTCACTATTGCGGCGGGACGACAGGGCACTGCCCCGTGTCAGCGCGTTCTGGCCCATCATCCTGCTCGAGCGTGGCGTAGCGACCAGGGTGGCCGGTTCGGACAGACCGATCGACTGCTGCTGCAGATCAAACACCCGATCCGCCGACTGTTCCTGCTCCTTCTGTTGCCGCTCCAGCTCGCGCATGCGTATTTCGCGGGCCTCTGCACGTGCCTGTCGTCTGGCTGCTAATCGCGCCTCGGCCTACCGATGCAAGCGGCGTTGGGAAAGATGGAAAAGAAAGCAAAACAAAAAGGTAATTAGAGACAGAGTAGACGATGTCTGGGATGGAAGCGATAGGACACAAAACATGGGAAAAGGTGTAAGATGGCAACGTTTACACGTAGATAGCTATACAACACATAATTACTTCACCCTGCAAGCGACTGCTGATCGCCGACAGATACAACTGCTAGATACAGATACTCGAGATGCGCATCTCCATACGGAAGATACAGAAATGGGGGGAAGGAATACAGAGCATTGAGATTAGACCTGGTGGAACACGACGACTGGATCAAGACAGAGAAAGAGAGCGAGAGACATCAACCCACAACCTTCACCAGACATGGACAATCAATGGAGCGTTCGTGATGGAGAAGGTGATCAACCTGAAAGTATTCTATTGCACGGCGTTGTTCTGTGCAGGACTCAGCAACTGTAACCTGATAGGCGTTTGATTAGACACACGATACATTCGACCGGTTCGGTTTGATAGGAGTTGCGTAACGCCATCTCACCATTAGGGCTGTTCGTGGCGTTGGTCCCTGGATGTTGGCTCACTCGTGATCACCAACACGACCTCCGCACACTAACCTCAAATCGGGTAAGTTACCACGTCTCGGCCTAAAAACGGTTAACATATATCCCTGCAAACACGGCACAATAAGCGGCGATGACGATGAAAACATAAAATTACAATCACAGAATGCGTAAGCCACAATATGGTTCAACTGTGAACCATTCGTTACCCATCTCCACAAGCAAGAAACTCCGGTGACAAATCCGAACCCGAACAATCAGACACCCAACACCCACAGAGAGAGAGAGAGAAACGGGAAAAGAAAAATGGTGGTCGTATGTTCCGTGCACGCCGGAAAACCATAACCTACGATGTCGCTGGCACGTTCGAGCAGTTCCACAAACGCTTCATCCTCCTCGGAACTGAACTCGTCCCCGGTGTGCGATACCGACAGCCGATGAAACTGCCGGTGCGGTTCGTAACCGTGCAGCGTATGGGTGCCGGGCTGCTGGTGACCATTGTCCGGATCCGGCACCGAGGACGAATCATGGTAGCTATCGCTCCGGACGCTACCACTGTTCCGGCTCGCGTCCCTTGGCGGCTGCTCGGGTGAAGACGAACCACTCGCGTTAGTAGTGCAGGCGTAGAAATCGTCCCCATCCGCCGGAACCGGCATCGGGGTCCGGTTCAGATCGAGTGCGCTCAGCTCAACCAGCTTCTGCACCGTGCGGTCACCACCCTCGACCAACTCCGGCGAAAGCTCAGTGTTTGCTAGCACGTAAATGTCCCCCACACTGCTGCTATTACTTTTCTGTGCCGGCTCTACAGCGGAACTGTCGGTACACGGTAGCTCCGTACCGGTCCACACAGCTGGGTGGCATCCATCCATCTCGAATGTCACTAGCCGCTCGATGTAGTTTTGCATTTGCTTGTTACGCTTTTTACCACTAATTTACGGGGTGGAGTACGTACCGATGATTTTTGTTCACGAGAAGATTTTGTTTTTCGGAAAATATTCGTTAATTAGCGGAATTCTTTTCGAGGAGAGGTACTTTGTACGACGGGAAAGTGACAGTTTGCCTCCGAGCCAAAGATTCAATGTGTACTTTGATCGTTTTTTCAATCTGTTAGAGTCAATGTGAATACTATTTGACAGCTGGAAGATGTCACGACTGTACTGTGGTGTTTACATTAAAAATTGGTGGTTTTTATCAAAATATAAACCAGCACGAACTAATGCTCGAAATTTACTATGCATGATTCTAGTACTCAACTAGCGCTCAGGAAAATGGCCGCCCGATAGGTTACATCCTTTAAGCTTTCTAACACTTTAGAATTGATTTTTAGCCAAATTGACGTCCAGTTTGTAGCATCGAATCATAATCGACCAAAATTAACAACCTGCACACATATCTCTAGTCTGGTGGAGAAGGACACTTGTCTCAGGTAGGACCCTTACAGACAGCATTCATAGTTCGCACTGACTAATATTTTAGAGCACGTAAAACTGTTCGAACGAGACATCAAACAATTATGCTACTTTGTCTCGGGCTAGATCGGCCACTTAGAATACTAAAACAAGTTTAGACATTCAATTAGGAGCAATTCCGAGTTTAAAAAGCAAGACCACTGAATTCTAGTACTTCTGACGTCTCTACCAATAAATTTCGTCCGCACAATGAGTAAGTGTATGAACTCCACTGTTTTAAAATTGATTGTAATGCATGTCTTGAGTTTTGGTTGAACTGTAGCAATGTGAGATGTGACGAACGATTGGCACAACTCAGGCGAGATGCGTAACGCGGGCACGCCTCATCACACGGTTCAGTATGACGCCTGGAGGTAAAACTAGATACGCAGGTCAATTGATGATGCACCAACCACATACACACCGACACGCGCACGCACGATTATACACATAGTTGTAACAGTCGCTCAACACCACTCTAAGCACGGAGAACAGATAACTGTGAGGTGCCCGGATGATGGAGCCCTTACGGCCCCCCAAACTAAACACGACCACGACGAACGCACCGCACCGTACGCCCAACAGTGGCTGAATGAATGCTGGAGCCCACCGTGAGTAGGATCGGTTCCAGGTAGTTCGTGCCCGTATAGCAAAGCAACGCACACGAACGGCTAGTGAAAGTGTATCCAGCCGAGTTCCAGCCGAGACCCGACCAGCTCCCACAGTGCTACAAAGAGTGGCGGTGGTGGATGGTGGGATTGGTGTACACTAGATTAATCTTGAAGCGAAGACACACGTAGAGCGCTTCCCACTGGTTAGGCTCATGACTGCGAAAAACAAACATTCCTTCCAGTGCGCGTCACCCTATTGCGGCTGATGATGATGAGCCACCACATACATCACCCCATCGAAGGTACGACGATCGTCTCGCACACGCCCAGAGAAGAGTACCTTCGCGTCATTCAGGTTAAAACGTCAAATACCTGTGCTACCGAACCATTGTCATACTGGCCCCGAATGCAATCCAATTTCTATTGCAACCTCGAGGGCCCCCACATAAATGGCACCCAATCTTGGAGAACTGGTCGTGGGAAGAAGCCGCGCCATTAGACAGTCCCAAATAACGGCAATGCGTTGCTTTGTTCGTCGTTGCGGGAGAAAGATTTAGAAGTCGCCATTACGTCAATTCAGTCGAAGTAGTGACGGAAAGCGAGACAAACAGACAGTTAGTCAGCCAGTCGGTGGTGCTTGGAGCATGACTAAGCTTGAGAAAACAACAAGGGTGAGTGGTACGAGAGAGAAAAACAAATCAGGAGTTGTAGATTTGCTTAAGTCCCCCACGGCCGCATGAAATCGATCAGCTAGTTGTTGCTGATCGGAGGGTGCTATAAAATTTATTGCTATAATTCTATGTATTTATTTTACTTCCACTTCGAACAGCACATTTCAGGTATTTACGGACAACAAACCTCACACAATACATAGAGTGCAACCTTGGTGTTGGGTTCTTGAAGGTAATATAGGAGAGAATCAAGACGACAACAAAAAACGCAATAGAATTTTATAGCAGAGCACCATAGCTGTTAAATGGTCCCGCTTGTAACGTTAAAGGGTCACGGACAATAGGCGCCTCGTGAGGCGAGTGAGACTGTAAAATCCACACAATGGCAATGTGAGAACAGTTCCCATGGGATATAACCGAGAGCATCTGGGGTAGGGGTCTCGGGCTCTACAATCTCGAGAGATTTGGGGACTGCTCCACAACTGCGAGAGATCCTGACTTCCATGGCATGATTTTTACCCCGGTTTACCTATACTTAGTCAGCCCTAAGAGGTGAAGTTCCGCATTGGATTCGATATGTAGTACGGTCATTTAGAAGACCTGAGTCCCTATCACCTCCTTCTTTATTGCCCTAACGACCTCTTACGGTCATAGTTGGATATTCAATGCTCACTACGGGGGAACTACCCAGATGAGATTTGAACCCGGCGCTTGTGAAGATCGGCTCCCCTGTCGCATATACCACCGGGTCTCTCACTCCCAATAACATTTTTCATTCTCCAAAGCTAATACTTCGTTTTGGAACTTATCAATCAGACTAGTTGCTCCACAAGTCACAGGAAAGAGACGGAGCGATAGAACAGCTCGCTAGCAGTGCCATCCCATCTCCACACGTCGGGTGATCTTTCGCGTGAAGCCTACCAGTGGCATTCAAAGCGTGCTGCATCCATGGTATGAAGCTCAATTCATCCACCCCGATCGTCTAGGCTCCAGCATGATGCTTTTTTACCATGCTCTATTAACTCTCCATCGCTGCAAATAATGTAGGTGCGGTGTGGGCTGTTTGATTTGCAGAAGAAGAGAAAAAAACATCCCCCAGAAATGTGCAATACTTTCTATCCCGGTAGGTTGAGTGGATGCATTCGGTTCGATGTTTAGCTGAAGTGATGTGCCTTTAGTGGGGCACATACATCGATCGTTTCCCTTTTGGGTCCGACGCCAGGTAGCCGGTTGATCGGCGTTTGCTAATTGGAGCGAAGAGCTAACCACAAATCGCGCCTGGTTTGGCGGTAATTGAATAATATCATCTGGTTTCAAACCAGACATTCGAAGATCTGAGACAAGAGCTGAAGGTACAGGCTGCATCTTGCTAATGATGTCATGCGTTTTACTCCCCCCCTCCCCCTCCCCCTGCAGTACTGTCAACACGTGTAAGAAAATCACACATACGCCCGATGCTATCTTTAGCGAATAGCGCACGCCACAGACAGATGCATTTCCTGTGCGAACGGTGTCGCAGGCGCCGATGACCCACTCACTCACTTCACAACGTTGGTACTCACGTAGCGCCAGGTTCCCTTGATGGCGAGACCTTTCGGTTGACCGGCAGCCTCCAGCTCGAGACAATCGCTCAGCGACGGTCCGCACTGATGCTGCACGACCAGCTTGCTGGCCAGTGTCGTTTGCTGCGGCTTAAGCTGTACCATGGTGTGCCGGCGTAAGGAGTCGTTTGATTGGAGACGTTTTTTTGAAGAATCGATACAACACACAGAAAGAAACACCACGTTTGAGGCTCGTTCGTTGGGGTTGAATTTCTACTGGTGTTCCGCGATGAGCTTCATCACATCCACTTAGCAACACAGCACAGCAAACAAATCTCAGGAAGATACTAATTGATTCTTCTCGATCGTCGCCCAATCTCGGTATCACTTCCGACAGGCGACCATCGCACCAATTACTAATTACACCTCCAACGAGAGAAAAAAAAACAACTGCGCTTCAAACGCACACACACACACAGCCCACGCGGCACAAGCAGCTGACTTTGAATGAACCGCACACGGGCGCGCACGCTCACCGTGACTCCGTGTCAGTCACGAGGACAGAGGAAAGCGCGTGCACAGCGTTCAGTCAACCGGGAGCGACTGTTGGCGACCCACGTTTGCCGATTGTCGTTTTCCTCGCCTCCGACGCAGCGGCACGTCCTGCGAGCACTCGCGCCCAAGGAGCCGCAGAGTATTTCCGTTCCGCCGCATCCTCCTGGGCGTGCGCGAGTGAGACAGACACGATCTGCCGCCCGTCTGCCCGACGGCAGATTTGTTATTTTTGGACATCCGTCTGAATGGGGCCTCGCGTCGACACGCGTGTCGTCGGCGAAGAAAAGCCGGCTGCAGCAAAACACTCCGCTGTGTGCATCGGCGGTACGGATGCGTGCGTATGCAGCGAAGAGCGAAGAACGCCATCGACCTTGCTCGGGCGGCGTGCCGGCTCCCGCCGATGGTTTACAGCGGTTGCAATTTTATTTCTCCGGAAGTGGGAGAGAATATACAAAAACATATTTACATTCTTTGTTTGCACACATGTATAAACATCGGACAATCGGTGTGCAGTCGGTCGGGTGGAGCCATTTTTACGGCCTACTTCTATTCTGCGGCGGCATTACACTTTGGAGGATATTTTTGTACATGAGTCACTCGATGCTTTCGCGGTGCGATGAATTGCACCGATTCCAACTTCCAGACAAGCAAGCCCAAGCCATAAACCTTTCACCGACATGTTTTAAAGGTTGAAGGGAAAATCTTATGGCCCTCCATATATAGGCAGATAGCGTCAAGGTATTTCTTCACACATCAAAAGGTGTGAGATATTGCAGAATCCGATATTGCACCCACTCTTATCCTGTTGGAGATCATTTGATGATCATGTACGACCAGTTTCCTAGGCTTTATGATGTAGTTGGATAGTCAGTCCTCACTACGGGCTGGAAGGGCGTTCTGGAGTTACTATGGACAATGAAGTTAAGGCACTATATTTTAAGGTTTGATCCGTACTATTCTATATCTTCCAATGAAGTAGTTGACTGGGACATCGGGCCGACATAAATTGCCGATCTCCACAATAGCGTGATAAAGTGGACCAACGGAGAGACTACGAAACAAATTAGGAAGAAGAATAAGAAGTTGAAGCTCGCGAGCTACTTCCGGATCTCAGCTTTTTTCCTGGTAACGGTCACACGACAAGTCTTGCCTATCAAAAGCTGATGAGAAAAATCTCGTTTGTCTTTCTGGAACATGCTCCTAGGGGTTAGGAGCTTTTGTACCAAGCGGTAGACAAGACCCTGGACAAGATAGGAATTGGTACACAGTCGATGACGTCTAATCAGTCTAATCGGTAGCTACGATATGCAACGACAAAACCACCAAGTCTCTGATTCTTCTCGTCAGCTTCTGATGGGCAAGACTATTGGAAGCGATCAGGACTTTCTCCAGCAATGAGAGGATGTTGTAAAAGCCGGAGCTCAGGACTCACGAACTTCAACTCCGAGACTTGCAAACTTGATACGTAGGAAATGACTTCCAAATTCTCCGACCTTCCACACATGCAAGTTTTGGAGGACTTTTCGTCCTGAAAACTAACTACTGCTATCTGCTGACCACCCCAAAATCTACTTCTATTTGCGCTTCTTAAGTATCATCTATCAACCGCTGCCACCGTTCAATCGCACAGTTCAATGAAACAAAGTACCGGAAAAACAATACCGATACGCTACACCATCTGTCAACGGGTGTCTCGTTTTGTCTTTCCCACAAAAAGAAATATTCTCCCATCTCCGCAACTGCAAACCTGGACGGGAATTGGGAATGGGGGGGCATGTCTGGAGGGAGGTACAGACAGAACCAAGCTGACAGATTCCTCCGGAACCAGATTGATGTGTCGCCCCAGGTCCAGATCCACCAGGCATTGCCCGTAACCCCGAAACACAACACACGACATGCATGTCTATCTTTAGCGCGCGAATCAGACGCAATCTCATGTGTCGCGCCGTGTTGTGTCAATGTTTCACACGCGTTGCATTTCGGTTTCGGTTTCGCTTTTTCCGGTTTTTTTTCCCCCCATCAGAAAGACACACGTGCGTACCGCGATGATGGAGAGGGCCGTCTTGCCCGTACGAGCCCGGCTTTGATCGGTGAGGTCATCGTGTATTGTTTGGGCAAAGAAATGTGTCTAACGATCCTCTGGAGGATGTGTCTGGAATTATTGGGGGGAGGGAGGTAGATGAGAGCCTCCCAATACCGGGGGGCTGGCTCTTACGAAACAATGTATTGTGTTTTTTTTGGCGTAATTGCTGCCCATGTCGCAAACCAACAGCAAAAGCAGATAGAATTAACCTAGTTGGTGGACTCGCGTGAGGAATGGTAAGAAAGCGCAACATGCCTTCGATACACTTCAGCGATGCAGTCACCCGAACGTCCTTCTGGGAAAGGTTCGCTTCCCGGACAGAGAGAGAGAGAGAGAGAGAGAGGTTGAAGGTTTAATTTTAGTCACGTTTAGCGTATGTAACACGCGACACGATCACGTCTGGGAATCGTAACGACCTAGCAAATCCCTCTGTCTGATGCCATGTCCCCATCTAGTAGTAGCTCACTAGTTTTATCGCCCAAAAATGTCGCCAATGTGTCGTACAAAACTGCATTCAATAATCTCTCGCTCTTGCTCTCTCGAAGTCTCTTTCTATTGCGGATAAAAACCAATCCTTCACACATCCACAGAACGCTCCACAGAGAAGAAGCGATGCATAATCGTATCACCCAACCCCCCCATTGTCGTACAGAGTTTTCTTCGGACATTCTATTTTTCCGCTTCCGGCTGTCGCAGACAGGGATTAGGTCTGCAACTGGCGCGCCATCGGTGAAGCGTGCCGTGCGGCAATTTACCATTTTCCCCCTCCTGGTGCATTGTTTTACCCAGCCTCATCAGTCCCCCCCCACCGAGTGCCTCGTCCGTCCCACCCTGGAATGTGGCCGCGTCTTACGCTTGTCAGTCAATCGTTTACCGGACCGGAGTACCGGGAGTTTCTTTTCTTTTCCTTCTTGTCTCTCCTCCCAACATTAGACGCACATCTGTGTTTCGTTTCCCCTAAGCGAAGGGTCGAACTGTTGCCTCAAACGACAATGTGACAAAGATCGATTGATCGTTTGCGATACATGTTGCGAGGGAGAGAAGCGAGAGGGAGAGAGAAAATGAGAAAAAAGGCCTCCCCCAAATGTGACGTAGGTTTTCCGGTTCCGTTTTTCGAGCGGCAACACCCTTTTGCTTACCGATCTTTGCTAAGCCGTGGAAAGCTTAAAGACTTAATCGTTTTTAGGTTTTTTGTTTTGCAGGGTTTGCCAGGCGTGAGATGCAGCACAACGTTGTATGATTGGAGAACACAAATGACGTCACGAAAACCTAGGACCTAGGCATGCCAATTGCTGGCTTCCTTGACCTGACCTTGGACTGGACCGCTGATGATGATGCTCACCACCTACCCATACAATGGGTTAAGATGGTTGAGAATATCTTTTGAGAAGAACACACGATATAAGACCACCATAAACTTGAGGGACTCGAGTAAAATTGCCCAAAACTTCAATTATCTATGGGCCGAAAATCGTCATCGACAACATATTGAGTCTTCTCTTTTCCACTCCACAAACACCTTTCGCGACGGACGAAGCTGGAACTGTAGTAGAGAATGGGTAGTCCCAGTACTCGAATATGCCTCTGAGACATAAACTCTGTCAAAAAATTCAACTTAAAAAAGGGTTTTTGGCCCCGTACAATGGAGGGTGAGTTCTATGAGCTGGACTGGGATCCCACTTCTGTAGGCTTGTGAAGTCATTTTTTGGCAGATTGGCAGAGGAAAGATGCTAGACTGTTGGCAGTGCTGAGGAACTTTTGCACCAGAGCTATACTGCGAAGCCTGATATGTGACGCCAAGGTTGTCTACCCTGCTCCCTAAGGAATAATCTGGGGACAGGAATAAATCCAAGGTACAATTTTACGTACTAATATCATAAAGCGATATACCATCCTGTGCATAGTTCATATCCATCGCACAATATTCAGAATTTTTGTAGAGGAAGTGGACGCTTACTTTTTACCCACGGAAACCCCTGTAACACTACAGCCGTTAGCCTAAAGCGGGCAATGCGTTCAAGCAACGCGTCTCGAGCGCCGTGAGCCTTTGGCAGCTTAAGTAGCAAATGTTCCGTTCAGCACAACATCCGTCATCCGGCTTTTCCGGTGAAAAATTCGACCTTTAAACACGCCTTTAAGAGACACATACGCTTTACGGGTGAGGTTGCATCAAATCAAATCGCTCAGTCAAATGACAAGACACGTTCGATACGTCGCTTATCACAGCAAAGGTTGTCTACACAAACCAGAAATGCTTCTTATCGCTCGACCGATATCTGACCGAAACGCACGCAATCGATGTCTTTTCAATTTGCAATATACTTAAGTGCGTGGCGAGTCAAACTATGCATAGATAGGCGATGCTACTTCAACGCCAACAAAAAGAAAGAAAGCCAATAAAATGTTCAAACAAACACAAACTTCCCATCCGGTAATGGAACATGCACGGGAATGAAGAATGAAGAATAGGGGTCGCCCTTACACGTTCGAGATGCCGTACAATGCGAAGGGAAAACTCCGGACCTTTCACCCCCGAAATTTGGGACTTTTCACCCACCCAGCAAAGCGGTAATGGTGTGTAATTTTTCTTCCCATCCCCGCCATTACTGATTACCCGGTCCCGATACGATGGAAATAGAACCATCTTCCTCCACCTAGCAACAGCGGCACAGACAGTAGGAAATGGTCACGAAATCGGTGATGCTGCTGTTGCTGCTGATGGGCTGGCCGATAATATAGGACCCCCTAAAAAAGCGAATACCTTGGAGGAGAAAGACGTTCCGATCTATAAAATCAATTGCGATCGAGAGTCGAAACCCACCGACAAGACAAATAAACGATCATTACCGGCCACATGCTTATTGTTGTATCGAGGGGATCGGAGGGGTGGTTCGGCTCACGGCTCCGAGATTCTTCCCCAGCCTATCTCCGAAATGTCAACTCCGTCTACACGAAAGAAAATGAGACGATAATGGTAGGTAATGTGTAATGTGGCCGGGCCCGACGCACACAAACATCTGCTAATGATATTTACTTCGGCAGTGCGACGAGATGGAACGATTTTTACGACTCTCAATTGCTTGATCCAGCGAGCTGTAAGCTGCAATTGCATCGGACATAAAAAATGCATTTAGCGCGTGTGTGTGTGTGCAGCTGGAAAACATCCGGCCCCATTAATCCGTTGCTGTTTTGCTTGGGCTCCGGGATCAATCCGGGGCAGCGCGTTAGTTGTGCGGAAGAGAGAGAGAGAGAGAGAAATCAAAACGCCCGGTCTGCCGGTTCCGAACGAGCACCTCACCAGCACCGGACGATTGGGCCCGGTGTTAATGGGGTGAAGATGTCGTAAAGGTTTGCCATGATTGAGCTTAATCTCTTCTCGTTTATGGATAGTCGAGTTGCCTGGTAAAGTACTGGCCGTGACTAAGAACGGCTAACACGCTCAGTCAGCAGATACCAATATATTGGGTGCGCCCAAATTTCATTCTGCTTAGGACTTTTTTTGATCCGCCACTGACATGAAGGACGCAGGAAAACGGGGAGCCTCGAATGGCGTCTTGGTCTGATAATGTGTGGTTTGCTTGAGATGCTTTACCCGAAAGCAGAATTCAAGTCCTACGGAAGAAGGACAAGGAGACGGTCCAAAATTCGATCAAGATTCGCTAACCGGTATTATAAACCTCGATGCATAAGACTGCATATAAAATGAGGGTTTAGCAATTATAAGGATTTTACGATGTTGAAAACTGGCAACTGAGTTTCCTCTCGTGTAAGAGATTTTACCGGTCGTTTCATTTGGAGATGAGATGGTTCTCTTCTTCCTTTTTTTTAATTCACGTGGTGACGGCCAGGCCGTATATCTTATCGACTATACTTAATAATACATAAAATAATTCATGGACGTATGCTATTTGGGTAGGAGACATTTCCTTCTCCTGCAATTGAAATGCACCTTATTCCGAGTGAACTCGGTAGAGCATGGGGAGGTCCGCTGGTTCTCTCCTTCTTCTTATCTTTTTTTCTTTAGCATCACAGCCTCGAAAGATCTCTGCCATATCTGGCTTTCTTTGACTTAACTTTACCCATAGCTGGATAGTCAGCCCAGCGTTTGGGTAGGTTAGATGCGATAATAGGAAACTATATTCTAAAGCAACGGTCAAACGAGATCGTGGCGAAGATCTCAATTATTGGTGATAGAACATGATAAAAAAGATAGAACATCACCTTCACTCATACCAACTTTTTGAGAGACTTTCAAGCGGACAGCATTGTCCAGGTAACCGAGACAACTCTTGTGCAATCCCAACCACGGTGAACGAAACGGACCTTTGCCAGTCTTCCCACTCAACCTAGGAGCTAGAATGCGTCATCCGAAACTCATGGAGGCCGGAGTCCACGGCTTTAATGAGTAAATCCGCATTCCTGACATTCAATAGCCGCCATTACTCAAAACCGAAACTACGAACCATCACGAGTAAGAGCGCTGGAACGTTAGAACCCTTGAATATATCCCCAAAATAAATAAAAAATAAGCCAGTGTTTGCTTAACTTACCTCCTTTGCAATCTGATCAAGGGCCTGATCTTCGGCATTGATTCGCGAATTGCCCCGACGCCTCCCACCGGCACTCGGACTCTCCATGTTGATGTGTTTTGCTTCCCCTGTTGCTGGTGTTGTGCGTGTTCGGGTTTATTGTGTGTGACGGACGGCGGATGATGCGATAGGTGAATGCACTGGTTGCTGATTGATCGATGATGCACACACACACACACACACACTCAACCACACACTGATGACACAGATGTATCAAAATGCAACAAAACTAATGCTAATCGGACGACCCAAAGCAAATGGTTCGTGCAGCCGCTCTAGGCAGTTGTGTGATTTTGGATACCGAGCCGAGCCGTGTCGTAGAGCCTTCAGAGCGCACGCAGCTATATACAGTTCGGCTTGATGCGCCAAGTTTTGGCAGATCTCGCGGACAGTACCGACAGGCTGAACAAAGAACACGAACAACGTTTTGCTATCACTGGTGACGGTTTGCGCTGCAAGCCATCGTTTAGTAGCTCTCCGTCTGGACTTTAGCGTAGCACTGATCACTGGTGTATCGCTCGTACGGTTCACTTGACACTCTTGCCTGCTTGCAACCAACGACATTTACACAAACCTACTTATTGATTCCGATTCCACTATTTTACCAGCTATTTATATATATCACATGCCTTTCGCTCAACAACTAACCAGGCTGGATGATCGGTTCCGCTGCGTACCTTCTTATCGAACACACCGTACACGACCCTACCCTAAATTGCACTCAAACGCCGCGAAACATACACCGGACAGAGGGACGCTATGGAGTATATGTATGTATATTATCGAATAAAATATAAAATAAAACCAAACAGCTACATAAACGCATTCACACACATCACATCATTATACGGTCGTTTCGATTTATACAGAGTTTTAGCGCTAAATGCAGCTATAAAAATGTAACACACTATACATATGGCGCACACACGTACGTCGCAAGACAGAATTAAAACCGGTGTAATAAAATATATTGCTGGCTCTGAGGAGTGTGTGTGTGTGTTTTTTTTTCATGTAATGTGGAACCCGGGACAGTGCAGGCGGTTCGGTTCGGCAAAATTTAGATCATAAAACAACCACCCGTTCACATCTTCACTGTGCGTCCAGGGCGCCACCATACGCAGGGTGGTGATGGGGTGAACGTGTTCGAATGCGCGATGTTCGGTCCAGTGTGGTGGCGATGATGAGGCGTGTTAGAGCGGTGTGGCAAACAGGAACGATATTTATATGAAAATAAGAAGAAAAAAAAAGGAGGAGAGTATGTACTTCGGTGTCAGTTTTGAATGCTGGATGCTGTTGATAAAGAAGGGGAAGCAATTTGCAATATTCCTGGAATTGATTTGCTCGGCCAGAGTATATACCGGAGGTCAGAAAAGGCCGGCCGGCCGGGAAGATATTGGTCTGACTCATCCGAAGCGCTTTATCTTGTTCCACCAGAGTTTTCGATTTTCTGTACTACGGCGTCGACAACGACTGTGACTGATTCAATAGCTGTGCTAAGAACATCCAGCAAGGCCATATTTGAGCGACAAACAGGTATAAAGCATTCGAACAAAAGCGGCCGAGAAGTTGCTCTTTATGGCCCAACGACCTCTCTTAGGTCATGCCTGCCATTTCTGGCTTACTAGACTTAATGTTACTACGTAGTTGGATAGTCAGTCCTCACTACGGGGGAACAGTTCCGGATGGGATTTGAACCCCGTATGAAGACCAACGCCGGTGTCGTCTATACCACCGTGCTGCCGAGAAGTCTTAAAAACTGACGAAAGATCTTTGCTATGGCTACCATGTGAGAAACTGGGCACCTATTTATCCGCTGACTAGTTTTAGAAGCTTGACAACACGCGCTTTGAACCACGATTCCTTAACAAAAGCTCTTTTCCTCTCGCGCATCTTGTCTTAAGGACCTGTGAGATCATGCCAGCCATATGATGGCATTTTTCATGGAGTAAATCTGCACTCGCGAAGCCTACGGCGAAAACCATCTCCAGGCCACTGTTAGGTTTTTACTGACTAAAAACTCCACAAGCTTTTTGCCTACCATTACCAGATTATTCTTCTTCCTGGGATTTGAGCCCATGTCCAGCCAAGTGAAAGACGGCACCGGTGTCGCATGTACCACCGGGCCCCCGCCAATCCTTCTTCTTTCTTGGCACAACAAACTTCAAAGGTTTCGGCCTGACATTTCTGGCTTTCGGTGACTTGATTTTACCCTTAGCAAGGTAGTTAGCCCAGCGGATATAATCCAGCGAATAATAATTCCAGGTTATTTACTATGGTATTACTTCAGTAATAAAAGGTATAACCGGTTCTATATCGCGAAGTAAATGTCTCGGCGCCACGGTGGCTTAATTTAATGGTTTTGTAGACTTAAGACCACGTAGTTGAACAGGCAGTCCTCACTCCAGAGGAACGACCCGGATGGGATTGGATCCCCGGCCCTGTCTGACGGGTAGAGAGCGGCGCGGAGAGGGGGTCTTCTTCTTTAGCTCTTTAAACCCTCGAAACCTTTTCTCGCCCTAACCTTTCTTGATTCCTCGCATTAGTGTTTCCCCTTAGGCGGATAGTCACACAGTGAGAGATTCTGCTGTGTGAAGACTGGTTCGCACGGGATAGAAAGTTTTACTAAACTTATATACACCACGTAGTGCTAACTAGCCAGCCGGATAGAAATCCGGCCAACATCATACATACATCATCCGCCAGACTCATTGTTTGTACATGGAGAAAATCAATCAAAGCCTATAGAGTTAACACCATGACAAAAAATGAGATTCTTAGCAAGCATTTTAACCACTCCAAAAGAGAACGTTACACAGGTGATGATGATTACATGTGCACGTACATTACGTTTTCGTCGCTGTCCCATCGGTATAAAAAAGCTGTTTCTGGTGGTTCGTTCCGAGCAAATGTTACAACGGTCTCTTCATTTAGGGTCACTGTCGATGCTGCTATGGTCGTTATACGTACCCAGGTATGTAGCGTGTGTATGAGCAATATGGAACAGATAGCAAACAATATGGCAACACAGGTCCGATTCAAAAATATCAACGAATGACGTAAACCACCACAGGATGGGAACGGTGCAGCAGCAGCAGCAGCAGCAGCAACAGTCAACATGTGTGAAACATGAAATGATATTTACAAACCGAAAAAAAAGGAACGGAATTACGGTATTGAAGGTATGTCTCGCCGGCGTGGTACGAGTTTTCGTGAAAATTAACCTACCCGGTTTGACTGTGTGGAGTGTGGTTTTTTCCCAGGCAGCAGAAGAGCAGCACTGCCTGTGTAAATCCGATCGACGAAAGCAAGTTTATCCTTTGCTAGCGATCGACCGGCAGCATTTAACTCTGTCCCCGTCTTCCTACAAAGAGAATGAGATAATTAAACAAAAATTAATGTTCGGCCGAGAAGTTTTCCTTTTGCTCTCTAACGATAAGACAGTAAAAGCAAGCAAACTGTGAAGCGTTCAGTTTTATAACTCAAGTTGATTGGTGAGCTTAGAAGGTGAGACCGAATCGCTGACTCACTCGCGCTAGCTACGGTGTTGAATCCTGTTTTTTTTTTTTTGTAAAAATATTCCCCAATCATTATTTGTCCACCGCGGTGAGATGGCCGGATTGGTTGAGGGAGGAACATTGATCGGTGTGTGCGTGCTGTTGCTGCTGCTGCTGCTGGTGACCGTACCAACCGGCGATGAGTAAGTTTTCTTTCGCGATTTGTCTTGTCCGCTGGGTAAATTCAGTGCCCGAAAACATAATCAGATGTTTGGTAGCCTTCTCGATGTAATCCGCCTTCTACCAGCTACCAGCTCCCGATATACGGTCGCCTGCGCGTGAGTGTGTGTGTTGGTAGCTCTCGGTGGTTCTTCGCAACAGCTCGCGCATGTATGCGTGCTTGCACGGGGTACGGGATTTTTAATGCATTTTATAACTGATTTGATGCGATCGTTCCGTTTTCGACTGCTCCGAAGGCAGATTTTCGGCAAGCAGCGAACATTTTACGCACTGCCCATCACACCCCGCACCGTATCACACCACCAGCCGCCGTCTATTTTTTCATCTGCTCCACCGATTCTATCACATGCGGGCGCCAGTGCATCCGCACTACCGAGCATCCCAGGAATGGGAACCGTCCCATTGGAACACTTCGGCGGACCGTAGAAGAAGCGATCCGTGTACCACCGAACACACACACTTTACATCTCAATCCGACTCATCGTTTGATAGAAGAAGCTGGTAATTCCTTTCACCGTATAGTTGCGGCGATGGACGATTGAATGGCCCGATTTTGTACCTAAAATTTACCCTCAGCAATGAGACCCCACCGTTGTGGGGTGGTGCGCCAACAATGACAAGTGGTTTTTTTTGGAGTTGGCCTTTACCAGTGCTTCTTTCATTCACACATACCCTGGCTGTACAGAGCGATCTCGGCTGGGCCAGGTTGTACGGACTTAAGGGTCCTGGACGGGTCATTGGATGGTGTGGTGTGGTGTGGTGGGGTAGTGGTGGTTACGCCTTTTGCTCGGACACTTACCGTACGTGCGAGAAACCCCGTTCAGTTCCGAAACGTTTGCTCAACAACAAAAAAAAAAAACCGTGACCACTGAAGCACTGTTCCGTGCGGGTGTGTGCGTGTGCGGAGCTCTGTGAAAAACAATTTCCGCAAATTTTTGTCGCGTTTTTTCCGTCGTCGCACCTTTTTGGCTCAGGTCATTTAGGTTATAATTTTACCCCACAAACACACAACACAAACGTCCCTTGCCTGCACACACACACACACACATGAGCGCATGCACACACGCATTCATATGTACACACTTGCGGGCATGCTGTGTGTGCAGCACGATATAAAGAACGTGCTATTTAAGGGTGAGTAGTGGTGCGTATGTGTGCGTGCTAGCCAGTGTGCGTGCCGAACGAAAGATCAATCATTCTGGTGGTTTTCGGTTGTTGTTTTTTTAACGAAGGTTTTGACAGCTGGACGAATCAAGGGTAAAAGTCAGCTTTAAATAGATTTTGTTTATTTAACAATTTATGCGTTTTAAAATCGCTTTTTAACGTTTGAACAATATGTTCATGCATAAAATAATTTTTCGTAAAGATTTTCGTCACTCCGATTCGTTGATTTGCTTATTTTTGAATCCGTGCAATGAATTGAAATCCGTTTGCAGTCGCTAGCACGCTGGCGTAAACGCACAGCAGCCTGCCCGTATCAGCTGTCAAACGCATTTCTATCAAAACAATCACCCGCTAAATTGAAATACCATCCCTCGTATCGACACAACAGGTCAGTTAGATTGGTTCAACGTAAGTTTTCCACTTTTTAAAACTTTCTTTTCTTTGAACCCTCCCTTTGCTCTCACAGTAAAACGATTTTCCCCACACCGAGATCGCTCATGATACGCTCGCTTTCCTTTGTACCATCCATCATCCGCAGCTCGTCCGTAGTACCGAACAAAATCGTCCGGATGGCCAGCAGCGAAGCGTCGACGGCTCCCGCGCCCGGTGAATATTCCGTCGCGTTCGTTACCGTACCGGACAACACGGTAGCGGTTAATGTGGCCCGCCAGCTGGTCGAGAAAAGTTTGGTTGCCTGCGTCAACATCATCCCCGGTCTAACGTCGATCTACGCCTGGGAGGGTAAGATCAACGAAGATCCGGAAGTGTTGCTGATGATCAAAACGCGCACCAGCCGGGTGGAGGATTTGATCCGGCACGTGCGGGAAGTCCATCCGTACAGTGTGGCCGAAGTGATTGCGATGCCGATTGCGCAAGGGAATGCACCGTACCTGGACTGGATCGGGAAAACAGTCGGGCCCCGAGGGGGTCGAGGAGGGGGGACTGCGTAAGTGGGGTCAGGGGGAGGTTTTCGGTTTAAGGTTGTTGTGGTTCCTTTCGGGTTTCGTTTCGGGCGGTTGGTTTTGATCTGTGAATGGATAATATTGTGTAGAATATAGCGTCGCGAGCTTTGCTTTATAAATCACCGTTTTGTTCTTTATTGTAAAATGTAACATTCACATGGGGGAAAAACAAATTTTCTTTCCCAGGGTAGTAACCGGTGTTTCCAGCAATAGAAAATCAAACAAGCAGCATAAGTAAGGCAAACTGAAACTGATGAAAACCCTAAACCCAGAAAGTCACACACACACACACACATCTTACGATCACACATTTCTAACCAGATTTTGTAGATTTTTATTTGGTTTCGTTGAAATCATGTTTTCCTCTTTCCGCTCGTTTTCTAAATTTGGCATCACACGGTAGCAAAGTAACGGTTCGTGCATAAAACAATCATTATTACATATAGAACAATCATACAAGCTTGTATTAACTTCCTTCTCCTTTGCTTTTTTTTGGTTTGCACGCGTCTCACACTATCCTTTCTCTATTCCTGCACCATTTCCTGTACATCGTGTGTGTTATTATGAGATTTTTTTAAATTTTCCAATTAAAAAAGCAAAGGCAAGGCTTACGCGTTTGAGCAAAAGTATATTGGGATAGAGAAAAAGGATACACGTAGGACACGATTTTCCTGGTTACTTTTCTCGAGTCCATATCCATCTGCGCAAGCTCTGTTTCCGCCTTGTGTACTGATGATTGTGTTTGTCCGTCTCGATGAAGCGAACAAAGTTCGTTCTGCTAACCTTCTGATTACTGGCCTACTGGCAAGCGATTAATGATCGTTATCGCTCGTGGGGCGCATTTTATTTTGCTTTTTGCTGGCCTGGTTTAATTGTAATCATACACAAATGATTAAAGCACCGAACAAAAACGAACGTTTCTTTTGTCATACTTTCCATCAAAGGGACACATATATACAGTCCTTCACACAACTGTACTAACACCTCTTGTTTTTGAACATAAAAAAGAACTAAAAAAGATAGCTTAAATTGATGCTATAGATGTAAACTGATGTAAAACTGATGTAAAATTTCCCACATAACATAGAACATAACTATACGAAAATCTAAGGAAAATATTTTGCTCCCCTGTTGTAATCGTGCAAAAATTGATGCAGCTTAAGGCAATTTTTATTAATATTAATATATTTTTTAAGTAACTTTATTCCAAATTTTTGGCTGCCCCGCTTCATACTTTTATTTTTTAGAGTTGTTGAAATCGCATGTATGAGTTCAAATTGTTTAATAACTTAATGCATTTTTGGTAAGTTTTTCAAATAATGTATTTGTATTTAAAAAAAAAGCAATGCCTAAAAAGTAGTGCAACATATTGATAAGAAAAGCGAAAAATTGGCAAATATCGAACATACTTTACTTTTCACTAGTACAGCAACTCGGAAGCCAAGAGTAAACTCAACGCAGTCCGTTTTTTTCCAGAAAGGTAGCATGTTGGACAAAATATTGGAAAAATATAGCATCATTAATCGGCACTGTCAAAGTCGGTTAGGAACATTTCTTGACAAACAGCCACAGAAACGCTCCAAAACATGGCGGATCTAAAGGAAATTCGTTGAACCTTTTACCCCTTTGCATCACTATCAGAAGCACTGAGTATATGTATGAGTATGAGTAAATACTTTTTTTTTTTTTTTTTTATTCATAAAGAACGGCCTGGCCGTATTGCTAGTATGAGTAAATACTTTCGTGGGTGAATAGTATTAGTAAAAGTAAAACTTAAATGAGTATGTCAGTCTAGCAGTATTTGTAACATTAATACACCAGCTTTACATAAAGTTTCCAAATTTTCGGCAGCTCTGTAAAGCAATGTATGTCTGAAATTTGCCAACATTACGCCTCTCCTATTAATTTCTAAGATTGCCTATGGCTGTCACTTCTTCAACACAAATACACTATTTTAAAAAGTTATTAAAAATGCCTGGACTGCGATACCGAAAAAAGTAAAAATCAAAATATGGAAAAAATTCATGCCAAAAACTGTATGACAGGTAGCAAAAACACGTTTAGTAAATTAGTTCAAAAATAAATTGATGTTAAAAAAGGTTGTTTTAAGCTGCTTGTATTATTGCACGATTTTTAAAGCCATTACTATAGCAGAAAAAAATAGTTTCCCCTAAGTGTTCGTATAATTACGTTATATGGAGGAATTTTGCATGTGCAAAAATCATGTTTACGGGTTTAAGGGCTAGAACATCAATTTAAGCTATCTGTTCTATTTCTTTTTTTTAATTTTAAAACAAGAGCTGCCCGTATAGTTGTGTTAAGCACTGTATATTGGATATATTTTACAGGGTGGTGTACACATTCTCTTTCCTCCGGTCTCTGGCTCTATTAGCTATGTATTAGCCTGTTTTTTTTAAGTGTGTTTTGCAGTAGAAGACGATTATCATCATCCACAACGACGAGAAAAGGCAAATTTATTAACACGACACGGCAAAGCTAGGTTAAAACAATGGGTCACTGTGTAAGCAGCAAATCGGTTTTTCCTCCCATGTGAGGTTTCTTGAACACCTTTTTATCAACTCAAGGACGTCAAAAGCAGGAACCTATTTCAACCCCACCGAAATGGTTTTCTGGAGTCTATACGGCTTCTAAGTACTGATGTGCAAAGTGAGTCAGAATGGGTGAATGAGTTAAATCTTAGCAATGACTGAGATTATTCAAATCATCACTAAGAGTGATTTCACCTCACTTATGATTTAACTCTCCGTGCTGATTAACCGCTCACTCACTGCGTTTTAAATCACTCACTTCCTTTCAACTCACTGAGTTTAATAACGATCACATTAAATTCTTTTTATCCCAAACACAAATTGCATTGGCTGAAATCATTTTCCACTGAAACCACTGACCAGAGCTTCACGATGCGGCAAATCGTGGAGAAGAACACGGAGCAGCAGCTCCACTCTTACAATCTCTTCATTGATTTTAAAGCCGCATATGACGGCTTAGCCAGGGTAAAACTGTACGACGCAATGAGCTCTTTTGGAAGCCCGGCCAAGCTTACCAGGCTTGTAAGAATGACAAGGGCCAACATCACATGCCAGGTGAAGGTGGACCACCAAGGGCCTGCGCTAGGGAGAACTGGCTTGCCTGTCTCCTTTTCAACCTGGCGCTAGAGAGAGCCATCCGCGACTCGCAGGTGGAAACTTCGGGGACCATCTTCTATAAGTCAATCCAGAGTCCTGGCATAAGCTGAAGACATAGACCTCATTGGTTTGAGGCTCTCCTATGTAGCAGAAGCTTATCAAAGGATCGAGCGTGCGGCACAGAACCTCGGGTTGGAGATTAACGAGGCGAAAACCAAAATGATGGTGGCACCACCAGCGGCCCTGCTAACAAACACTAATTTACGCGAGGGGTGATGTACAGAGAGGTGACCGCACCTTCGAAGTCGTCCAAAACTTCACCTATCTGGGGTCAAAAGTCAGCCCACCGACAACAACATTGATGGTGAGTTACGCGCAAGGGTGCTGGCTGCCAACCGGTCATACTACAGCCTGAGGAAACTTCTCCACTCTAAATACCTGTCGCGACGGACGAAGCTGGGACTGTACAGAACTTTTATAGTCCCAGTACTCACATACGCCTCTGAGACATGGACTCTGTTCAAAACTGACGAAGCCCTATTAGCCGCGTTCGAGAGGTTGATACTCAGAGGCATTTCTGGATGGAGGAGACACTACAATGACGAGCTCTACGAGCTGAGCGACTATCTCACTATCCTGCAGCGCATTAGACTCGCCAAGTTCCGTTGGGTTGGTCATGTCATGAGAATGACACCGAACGACCCAGCCCGTTAAGTCCTTTTCAGACCGTCCACACGGACAGAGGAAGCGTGGTAGGCCCAAATTGAGATGGAGTGATGGCGTTGATGCGTCCGCCAGAACGGCCGGGATAACGGATTGGCAGACGACGGCACTAAACCGAGAGCGGTATCGAGGATTGCTGCAGAAGGCCAAGACCGCAAAGCGGTTGTAACGCCTGATAAGTAAGTAAGACTGAGTGTAAAACGTAGTGAGCGAAGTATGAACGCAGTGAGTCGTTTCTCGGTACGGAGAGTTAAATCATTCCTCGAGATTTAACTCTCAAAAAGGTGAGTGTAAGATTTAACTCACGATTCTAACTCAACTCACACTGACTTAATTCACGTTACTGAGTGATTTTAACCTCACCACTACAGTGTATTCCTTCGCCAAAATGCCTTTGTTTTGTGTGTGTGTGTTTTCCACTGTAGTAACATCAATGCTTTATTTTTCATAATCCTTTCGATATTTCACCCACCCCTCCGCTCACTTCTGCTCATTTCCTTCCCGGGCCCCCCGAGAAGAGGGAAGCAAAACATGCAAAACTCCTTCATTGCTTTTAATAACGTTAATGCGCGGATACGTATCCACCAGATTTCCGCACGGCAGCTAAAGAAAGCCTGTGAAGAAAAGGTGTGTGTGTGTGTGTGTGTGTGTGTGTTTGCTGTGGCTTAAAGCTACGGCCGTTTTTTGATTGGTTTTGATTACTTTCTGGTTGATTTTTGCGTGTGTATTTTTTCCTTTCGCTTTCAACTCGCGCCTCGCTTGTTTCGATTTTCTGTGTCAACCCCACATGCTTGCTTTTGCTAACGTAATTGCTTCCTTTCCGGTTCACTCGGTTCGTAAGTAGTACACCGGCACGCGCCAATAGCTCAACTAGCTTTCCACACGAACCACAATGGTAGAACGAAAAGTCGGCAAGCGAAGGAGGAAAGGAAGGAAATAAATTTGTTACACTAGTTACATTTTGCTAACATGCTAAACTGTAAAAAAAAAAACGAATTTGGGCGGGGGTGGGAGGAAAAACGCCGTATGATGTTAGGATAAAAATGTGTGTTGCTGCTTCAAATCGCCGTCAACGAAACAGTGGATTCAAAGAAAGATAAAACTCATAAACTGAAGTCCTCCTCCTCGCACTCCTCCACCCTCCCTAGGCTCGTCTTGCGACTAATTAAAACACAAAAGTGTGATCCTTCCTGCTTAGAACGAATTTGTTACTAACATTTCTGTGTGCCGCCTGCCTTTCCCTCCCTTAGTGTCATTTTGCTACCAACGTAATTATAAAGCTAAAGCGCAAGCGGGCGCGCGTCCGGGGGTTTGTTTGATTTTTGTTTTATCAATTCACATAAAAAAACCACTTATCTTTTTGCAGGTCGAGGTTTGGGGGTTGGGGGTGAAAAGTTTGGTGGGACGAAAAAGTATGGTATGACGATGGCAGAGACGTTTATTTGGGCGGGGGGGGGGGGGGGAGAGGGGAAGCTTGTTTCCCCCCGTTTATACACCAGCACAGAAGAGTAGAATGCTTGCTTGCTACCACGCGGTTTTGGTTTTGACGATGCTTCCACTACCAACACCCAACTACTCTTCCACTACTTTGTATCGATCCAGCGTTACGACGGGTTGTGTGTGTTTGTGTGCAACCATGCAAAGAGACATGTAGGAATCTCCCATAACGCATGGTAACGCCTACCCGTGTGTAAACGCTGCTTGATATTACTAAGCAATACTCGGAGAGCTACTTAGAGCGCTTCTTGGCTTTGTCCCTATCGCTAGCTGATCGTGTCTCTCTGTGTATGTGTGTGTGTGTGTGTGTGTGTTTTAAATGTGTGTATGCGAATGATAATTTCTTGCTCGTCTAACCCCCGCCTGTATCCCACTACCTAACTTATTATCTGCTACTAATTTCATCAGTTTGGCCCACTGTACATGTATGCGTGTGAGTGTGAGTGTGTGTGTGTGTGTGGGCCCGAAATCTTAAAACGCAACAAACAAACAAAAAAAAAACACGTAGATAAAAGCGAACGGCACCGAAACGCGAAACTAGCATCGCGAAATCCCAAAACCCAACCCAACCCGACCCACCCACCATCAACCTCCCGCAGTGTGTGCGGTGAGGATGGGGATGGACAGTACCCAACAGCCCGGGAAAAAGGTAGTAAGCACACTACGTACAGCAGGCTTTGTACGCGGGTAACCGCTCGCCGGTGCTTCGGTTTACCACCACCCGGTCCGGGTTGTCCGTCGTTTCCTTGCCGGCGATCTTGTCCAGTATTGCTTCGGCAAGCTCGCGGAACGCTAGTTCGATGTTGGTGTTCGCTTTCGCGGACGTTTCCATAAAGCGGATGTCATGTTCACGGGCAATCTGTGAAAGCAGCAATGATTTAAACATTCGTTCGATACAAAAAACGAGCTAATTCTTACATTTTCTCCCCGCTCTTTGCGCACCGCACGCTTGTCCGCCATGTCGCATTTGTTGCCCAGTATCATCTTTTCCACATCCTCGTTAGCGTGCTAGAGCGAAAGCGCAAAAGGGGATGGATTTTTCAGTAACACGCGCATGAAAACCATAAAAAACTTCCACCTACCTCGTCTATATTTCGCAACCATTTCACTATATTGTCAAAACTTTTCTCGTTCGTTATGTCGTACACGAGCATAATGCCCATCGCACCACGGTAGTAGGAGGTGGTGATCGTATGAAACCGTTCCTGGCCGGCCGTGTCCCATATTTGTAGCTTAATTTTCTTGCCCCGCAGCTCAATCGTTTTGATTTTGAAATCAATGCCTGGAAAAAAAGAATGCAAAATGGAGAATAAAAAAAATAAATTATAAAGTAAGGTAGAAAAATTGTAACTTATTCTTCTCCCAGCACGATTATTCATAATTTTACCACCTGCTGAGCTAGCTGACAGGTGTTAATAGGAAATGTTTGCCTAATTCTTTGACCGACTAACGTGACAGTCACCGCCTGTGTTAGATAATGTTCCCGGTACGGTATGGAAAATGAATTTGCAAGCATCCAAATGCACCGGAGCAATGGATGCGGTTTGGACAGGAACAACCGTCTTCTTTCCTGGCCCAACGACCTCTTATAGGTCATGCCTGCCATATTTTTGGTTATAGGGGAACGGCCCAGGTGGAATTTAAACCCCGGTTCTGCCGTGTGAAGCCCGGTGCCTCTGTCGCCTCTACTACATTACATTAAAAAACCCGCCACAAACCGTGTGACGACTACACGCGGAAAGAATATTATCTAATCGATGCTGAAACGGCTTACTGACTGAAGACATCAATTTCCGATAATCGAATCGAGGGTGCGCTCGTACAAGCGACCGGTGGTGTACCGCTTGTTGTAGGGTACATGGGGAAGGGGATTAAATCAATTTTATTTTGCAGGGCTTTAACTCCCATTGGCTTCCGTTGGCAAAATTTCTCAACCGCTGGCACGCCACGCCGAGGAAAGAAAAAAAAAACACGGTGCAATCTAGAAGCTAGGAAACGGATTAGTGCGATAATATCACTCACCGATCGTGGAGATAAAGGTGGACGTAAATGCATCGTCGGAAAAGCGGAACAGGATGCAGGTTTTCCCCACGCCGGAATCACCGATCAGCAGCAGCTTGAACAGCAGATCGTACGTTTTCTTGGCCATCGTAAGTGGCTGTGCTGGTTACACTCGGTCGGTGCCGAACTTGTTGCTTTGCTGCGAGTTGCTGGGCGTTGGGCCTTCGCGTGTGTGTGTGTTGGTTGGGTGGTAAATTTGATTACTATCGTTTGAAGCGGGGTTTGGCGGTTGATTGAAGCGGTGGAGTCGTTGGGTCGTGCACGCACGCAGCCTTTGCTTATAAAAGCACGTATATCCTTTCCCCAAGCGCGTTGTGATGGTGTTCGTGAATCTGTATGTGTTAAGGTTGGTTCGTTGTTTCTATTCACAGCTCCGAAAAAAACAACACAAAACAAACACCGCTATGGGGAATTTTAGCTTTCCCGGGAGGATTAACACGCCTTTCGAACTCGTTTCGTCACTGGGAAGTAGATAACGAGAAAGGAAAAATTTTAATTTCTGGACGATAATACTTACACACACACACGCGCGCACACCCGGGCACGGTGTAAATGATTTAATTGAGTGATGGAATATGGGTTTCACTAATAACCGTAACAAACGGAACACGGTTCAGCGGTGGTGCTGATGGGTTTTACATCAGCGGCTATCAAATAAAGGATCGCACAGGTTCAATGGGGCACACAACTTGTTGTGAGCGCTTTTTTTTCTTTTGCTCGGCTCTCTTCCGCTTGATGCTTTACAGGCCCCAAAAAAAAAAACGGAGCCTCCAGGGTGGACTGTTTCTTTAACCAAAGCAAAACACGCACACTTGTCCAAAAAGGACCACCCGAACGCGGTACCATCCATTGCCGTTTGCTGCTGCTGCTGCTCGCCAACAAACGGCGGACTAATGTGCGTGCTGGTATCGTAACTATATTTGTCGATGCTCTAATGTGATCTTTCGGCTGTGCCTTTGGCCTGTGGGTGGGCCCATCATCGTCGTTGACCACTTGCCTGCTGTTAATTGGTTATGCTGCGGGCGTGAAAACAAAACTCGTGAATCACACGGGCACTTCTGACGTGAGGGGGTGTTTTTTTTTTTTCTTTTTAGGGTGGCGGCCGCTCAAACTTTTCCTACACTTTTGCTCTGCTGCCTTGCTTGCTTGGATTGTGCCTCTCTCTGTTATCTTGTGATTTGCTTGTCCGAGAAGTGACTTTTTGCTGCTTTTTTCTTCGTTGTTTTTTTGCTTTCCCTTCTGCTGCTGTATGGCTGGGTAACTGGTTCAGCCGTGGCCACACCGTGCACTGGGCAAAACATCACGCCCGGTTGACAGTTCGCTTTTGACAGTCGAGCTGATTTGACAGCTGGGCCGTGCACGGTGGACGCGATTCAAATGCACTGTTGGCCGTTGCGAAGGTGGAAATTAATTTTAGCATTTCGCTTTTTTGTTTCCTTTAAATCGTTGCTAGTTATAACTTTCTTCATTATATTGCTATAAAAAAAATTAAATTATTATTGTGCCGTAACAGCTTCGCAAAGCTTTTGTTTGTTTATGTTAGCCGTTTAGAAGCTGTTCGATAATAAACGCGTTTATTTTCCGGACTCAATTTGTTGTTAGTTGCTTACTGTTTTCGGAGATACGAATTATTCCATGCTTTGCGCTCAAAATTTATTAAACCGATAAATAAGACCATGGCTCTTCACGCGCTATCCATCGTTGCTTCAGCTTTTTTTTAGTTTTTCCTTCATCAGCCGCGTCGCGACAGTGTTACACAAGCTGTACGAAAATCTCAAACGTGTTGGGTTTTGCTGCAAGGTGCGCGCACTACGTTCACCAATTAATAGCTGAGCTGGGGCAGAAACAGGTGTGCATAGAATATCATGTTGATGTAGAGCAGTGCGACGATGATGGTGGTGACCGCCTGACGATATCACTTCTTCTTCGCATCCTTCAGTCCCGCGCCGGCATTAAACTTGAAGAAGATGATATCACCATCCTCAACGACGTAGTTACGACCCTGCTGCCGATACTTGCCGGCGGCCTTTGCCGCCGCCTCGCTGCCCTCCTCCTTAAAGTCAGCGTAATGCATCACCTCCGCCATGATGAAACCCTTCTCAAAGTCGGTATGGATGCGGCCGGCCGCCTGCGGCGCTTTCGTTGCCTTCTGGATCGTCCACGCCTTCACCTCGTCCGGGCCGGCCGTGAAGAAGTATTCGAGCTGGAGCGCCTTGTAGCCGGTGGTGATAATTTTGTCCAGCACCGAACCACACTTGTGCTCCTCCTCGTACGCTTTGCGGTCCGCGTCCGTTTCCAGCTCGGCCAGCTGATGCTCGTACGCGCCGGAAAACGGGATGATCGGTGCGCCCGGATCGTTCTTGTCGACCCACTCCTTAATCTTCGGCAGCCACTTGTTCTTCTTCCGGATAAAGTCCTTGTCGGACAGGTTCACCAGATAGATGCACGGTTTGGAGGTGAGGAAGAGATATTTGTTCAGCACCTCGATGTCGTGTGCGCTCCAGTCGGCGAATCGGATGTGTTTCTTTTCCTCCGTCAGCACGTCCTTGATTTTCAGCAGTGTTTCCTAAGAGCGATGGAAGAGTCAGCATTAATAAGGTTCATTTGTGTGTGATTGGAAGCAAAAAACAAGTCACGGTCGTGCTACGTCGTTTGTCAAACTAATATTCCGGCTATTCCCAAAAAAGATTTAACAGTCTGGGTCGTCCAGCATCATTCTCACGATATTACTAGAATAGAGGGAGTTTGTGGAGCATGGCAAGTCTTGAATATTCTTCTAGAGGATATTCTTGAATATTCTGGCTTAAAAAAACTTAACGGGCTGGGCCGTCCCTCATGCACACGTTATAATTAGAAACTTGGAGAGCTTGGAGCCTGACCGATCTAGGAATGTTTTGCCGAATATCCTCTCGAAAATCCCGGCATAAAGAAAACGTAGCTACCTAACTAGGATAATGAAGTGAGTAGAGCCTGACTATTGTGAAAGTGAAGTAAGTGGAGCTTGACAAGACTCATAATATTCTGCTGAATATCCACTCGAACACAACTTGGAGAACTGAGCCTGGCAAGTCTCTTAATATTCAGCTGAATATTCTTCTCGAGCACGACTAAGACGAATATATCAGTTTTGGACATAGCCCATGTCTCCTTAGGCGTATGTGAGTACTGGAACTACGAATGTTCTATTTTTAGTTCGCTTCGCCAAGACTCCGTATACTATCGCTCTAATCGTTGATAGGTTATTGAGGTTAGTAGATGCATAAATGGATGATTAATTACATTCAATCTCACACTCACGCTCACCACAGCCGCCCTTAAAAAAAAAGCCAAGAAAGGCAGTCATATTTACATGGCATGATGATAAATGGTTTTAGAGCATGGAAAGTGTGCATCCAACCACTTGGATGGAAAAAGCACCTCTTGTCAGAATGAATGGGCGGCTGGTGGCTCCTTTATACACACAAACCAATTCTATACACCATTCGTATCCTCAACATAAAAGACCGTCGGAATCGCATAACACACACACACACACACACACCCAACACACTTCTACACACTTTGTCAACGGCTTGTTAATCAGATAATAGATGTTGGCCAAACAAGCTAATAGATGAAGCTTGATCGAATTGAATGATTATCCATCCCTAATGGAACGCATTTTAACGCTTTACTTCCAAAACGGCCCACGCTTAGCAGGTGGTCCTCCCTCGGGACAGGGAAAAGCGTTTCTTTTTCTTTGCTCTATTAGCGGATAGCGGAAAATGTAGCGATAGGGTGGATCATCATCCAACGGTGAACCCCCCAACATCGAAGGGATGATCGAAGAAAGGAAAAAAACCCCGGACAATCAAATCAATAGAGTCTGATGAAATGATTAATCTCTTTTTCCCATCTCGCGCTGTGCGGTGTACTTCCACGATTGTGCGTATGTGCTTTATACAGCACACACTCTAGCCTTTCCCCTTTATCTATCACGTGCCATCATCATCCAGCGACATTTCGATTCAAATTTGAGTGATTTCCTATATTGCACCCTGCTCTTCCCCAAAAAACACAGAGCACTTCCCCAAAAAACACAGTCCACCCCCATTGGTGTGTGTCCTCCGTCGATTCATATTGGGGGAAAGCTTTCTAGCTTTGGGGTTGTTACCTCGAGAAAGGCCACACGCCAAGTGGCTTTTTCTTTCATCCATTGTGTGTCCGCTTGTATGCGTTTTTCTTCTTCTTGGGGGTTGCGGTTACAATCAATCCTTCCGACGGATGTTTAGGTCAATTATAGTTACTTTATGGCAGTGACAAGGCTGGTTCTCTTTTGGTTCGTCGCGCGCTGCTGCCCGTGAATAACCCCAAAAAACACGATTAAATTCAATTGAGCACATTGAACGATGCATAATTAATCATTATTGAAGTGAATTGCTTTGTTTGTTTGCTGTTGGGGTACATGCATGGACTGTGCATGATAAATTTTACGCCTAGAGGGGATGATGATTGTTTTATGGAGTAGTTGCATAAGCGAGCCTAACTTGTGGAGGCTTTATTCCCATCAGCGGTGGATTCAAATTTGAGGAGATCTGGGGTGTGAATGAGCCTGAAGATGAGTTTCGGGCATCTTGTGGGTACACCTTACACGCGAAGGACCTTCGGACGATTCTTCTTCTTCCTTGGCACTACAACCTCGAGAGGTCTAGGCCTGCCGTTTCTGGCTTTCTGTGACTTGATTTTACCCGTAGCAAAGTAGTCAGCCCTACGTACGGGGAGGCGGACTGGATGGGATTTGAACCCCGGTCCTGCCGTGTAAAGATCGGCGCCGTTATCGCCCGGCCACCGGACCGCCCTGACGATTAGTTCTCTTCAATTATACAATTATATATTAAGTTTGACAGATGAGGTTTCTTGGATGAGGAGGTTTCTACGGCTAAGAGGCCTTTTGGTAGTTAAGGTGATTTGATTGATCCCTAACACCCTTTCGTCTTCTTTGACTACGAGATGTCTTAGTCTATTGGAAGGCAAAGCTCTCTTAGACGAAGGGATGTTTTAAAAAGATGATAAGCATCTTGTGAGATAGAGTCGCTGAAATGTCAATGCTTGTATGACCACCCACTCCAGCTACTTGTTTGTAGAAAAATAGGCACAATTTCTGATAGCTTATTCTTCGTACACCCACTAATTAGATCTTCGTCATGCGATTACTATTGATGCAGCAACATTCTTATCATATCTTTAATTATTTAAAAACTGTAACTAAACCCTTAACTAAGCCTTCTGGCCCTTCCTTGGTTTGATTTTACCCGTAAGTGGATAGGCAATCCCATACGTGGAAACTTCGGGGACCATCTTCTATAAGTCAATCCAGAGTCCTGGCATACGCTGATGACATATACATCATTTGCTTTGAGACTCCCCTATGTAGTAGAAGAGCTCTCCTATAAACGATGGTGATACCACCAGCGGCCCTGCTAACAACAGACACTGATATACGCAGGGGTGATGTATAGATAGGTGACCACATTTTTGAAGTCGTCCAAAACTTCACCTATCTGGGGTCAAACGTCAGCACCGACAACAAGTTACGCGTAAGGGTGCTGGCGTCATACTACAGCCTGAGGAAACTTTTCCACTCTAAATACCTGTCGCGACGGATGAAGCTGGGACTGTGTAGAATATTTTTAATCCAAACGCTCAAATACGCCTCTGAGACATGGACTCTGTCCGAAACGGACGCCAAACCCTCTTAGCCGCGTTCGAGAGGAAGAAGCTCAAAAGCATTTTTGGCCCCGTAGGTGTGGAAGGATAATGGAGGAGCCGCTACAATGATGAGCTCTACGAGCTGTACGGTGATCTCACCATTATGCATGCGATTTAGACTCGCCAAGTTCCGTTGGGTTGGTCATGTCATGAGAATGACACCGGACGACCCAGCCCGTAAAGTCCTTTTCAGACCGTCCACACGGACAGAGAAGGCGTGGTAGGTCCAAGTTGAGATGAAGTGATGGCGTTGATGCGTCCGCCAGAACGGCCGGGATAACGGATTGGCAGACGACGGCGCTAAACCGTGAGCGGTATCGAGGATTGTTGCAGCATGCCAATACCGCGGAACGGTTGTAGCGTCGGATAAGTAAGTAAGCATGGATTGGCAATTCTAGCGTAACGGTCTAGTATGGATTTGATCTCCCGGTCCTGTCAACGCCGGTGACCACCAATGCCAAGATTCAATAATATACAAGGTAATAGGCGCTTTTGAAATGCCAGTAAATATCACAACTTCAGGTGAGAATACCAACCAACAAAGCTGTTGGTGGTCAACTATCGGATTTCCCCAAGGGGTGATGTATAGAGACGACAACTTTGCAGTCTTTGAAATCTCTACCCTGCCTTAAGTCAAAAGACAGCACGAATACTAACATAGATAATGTCCAACGATACTGGCTGCCAACCAGTATTACTGAAGCCTGAGGTAAATTATCCTCATAAACCATATCTTTCGCGATGGATTAAGTTGAGACTATGAGAAACATTTATAACATCACAGAACTCGCGTAACGCTAAACGGAGTCTAACTCTCATAACGCATCTCAAGAGTCATTTGCTTCCTTTTGAACTTAAAGCTAGTAGGTATCCAATTAGAATTACTCAAACTGGCTATTTCAACACAAATAATTTTCTTTTAACTTCGCTCTTTAAGGTGACACTTTGAACATACAAAAGTATGACAAATGAAACTAAATGCAATTGAAATCATTCTTGCCGACGGAAAGCATACAACACGACACAAAAAAGCGGATACATTTCAACGATCGAAAAACGTTTCATTGATCATTCCAACATTGTCTCGTAGGTTGGCTCCGATGATGACCTTCTTCTACAAACGCTTAAAATCGTGTCGTTCGTCACGAGAAAGAAAAAGGAACCACATCGGACAATAAGCAGCAGCATGTCGACCTGTCGATTCATTCATGCCGAAATCAATGAAACGATACATGAATGTTCTCCTGTTTCGTTTCATTCTCCCTTTCGCGCTCCCTCACAAACTGATTGTTAATAGATTTAGATGCTCTTTAACCACCACCGCCGTACACATGTTATTAGCCGATGCTATGGGTGCGGTTCGGTAAGACGCTTGTTGCCTTTGGATTTGCATGCGTCGAATGACAAGTAATAGGGTGGGATAGGGGAGCCAACGAAAAAAAAGAGAAGATAAATGGTTGAGTGATTCTAAATTTAATTTACACCCCAAAAAACCGATACCCTCTCTCGGTTGGCTTCCTCCTTTGTTCGGTGAGCCGCTCCTAGATCGAACAAATAACTCCGAACGATCGATACAATCGATATCGCTATGCAATACCGCCGCCTTCTAGATGCTGTGATACGGAGAGGGAACACGCAATCAACTGGGCGGCCGGTTGAGTGGGAGGAAGTCAAGAGGTGTTCGGTGTGTCGGGGTGTGAAACATTAAATTAATCGTTACAGGTGGTCCAATCGTGAACTTTGATCCCATGGCCGCGAGCAATAGTGCAGTATAACAAGCGATATTGAGAGGAAGTATCGTACGATTGAAGCCTCCCAACAGTATTGCAGGAAGCGTAAATTGGGGTCCGCGACGAGCGAAATGATTGATGAATGAAAAGGTATCAGAGACGCTGCCCCGATGGCTTTCTCAGCGGGTGCGAATGGCGCGGCACGAGACATCCCCAACCGACATCGAGTGTGTGTGTGTGTGCAAACAATTCTGGCTCGTAATTTGTACATCTTGAAGGTACTCTACGGGACGCATCCGGCACGTTCCTAGAGATTTGTTTGAAGGCCCTACACCTTACACCCCCGTTCAACTTACATATTCCGGTTTGCTTTTCTTGTCACCTCCGCGCGTGACAAGCTTCTCTAGCTTGTCCAGGTTAATCATCAGCTTTTCCTCATCCTTCAAACGCAGCTCCTCGCTGATGATGGACAGATCGCGCACCGGATCGACCTCGCCCTCCACGTGTGTTACGTCCGGATCTTCAAACGCACCTGCACCAGAGGAGAACGCAGAATAGCGAATTGTATTAAAGCGCAATTGCTTAAGAACGTCGATCAGGCAGGCAGGACACTTACGGCACAGGTGGAAAATCGCATCGCACGCGTTGATGTGCGACAGGAATGCATTTCCGAGACCTTGTCCTTCGGCAGCACCTTTCACCAGACCGGCGATATCGACCACATTCAGGTAGGCTGGCACCTTGCTGAAAATACACATAAGAAAACAATATAGCTTTGATTAGTGTAATGCGTTAAAAATGTCCGTTAGTGATATTTAAAAAAACGTATTAATACAAATCAAAATGATTGCAAAAGAGACTTTTTCATCAATTTTTGGTTCGCTCTACAGTTCACTTCAGAATACAGATTCCAATAGCTGATAATGATGGACCGTACAGAGAAATTTCATCATGTACGGACGCACTACCTGGTACAAGAACCCAACTCGTGGCTGGGCAAAATGGGGTGTTCAGCGGAGGACACTAAATAACCGGTCGGTTATGCATACGGCGTGTGTGTAATTTGCTTAATTTTTCAATCGAAGCTATCTCAGTTTCATTCTCGGACCGGGCTGGGCTGGTGGTAATCGCCCCAGGAGCTCCGTTAACCGAGCCTTCTGATATTGAGAGAGCCGTTGTAAAAACAAAAAAAAGGTGAAGTGTACCATAGCCACAAAATTACACTTAAAAGCCCCCTGTATCAATTACATTTACTTGAGCTCAACACATCTGCTACCTATCTCCTTTGCAATTACAGGGGTTTTTGGGTGAGCTCTAGACCTGGAGTCCTCTGAGATATGTAGCATCTAGGATAAAGAGTCTAGAGCAGGAGTGCGCAAATATGAGCTGGCCCTCGAGGGGTTACTCATAAGCCTCACAGAGGACACCAGATCTCCAAGATGTTTAAGACACCAGATGGTTTTCTCATGTGAAGCAAAATCTAAGCGTAAAACGATAGAAAAGATGCTTCCTGGTGACCGTAACGTCCATATTTAGTAAGCGTTCAAATGGTTTTAAGTGAGGCGATGTTTGAGCCTGGAAACATGTACTGTCAAGACGTCCCCGACTTAAAGTTTTCTATTTTGAGAAGATATCATATCGACCTATCGTCCGTCTTCTTTGGCTTTCCAACTTCCAGAGGTCTTGGTCCATCATTACTGGCTTCCTTCACCATATAGGACTAGATTGGATAATCCTGTTTTTGTTCCGAAATTTAAAATCTCGCGTAATTTAGCTGTCGTGGGTCAAAAACTTCCACACGGTGTCGGGAGAATGCCTCAAAGACCATTTCTACCTGAAGATTGGCCCACTTCATCTCATTCAGTAACGTCCAGACATGGCTTGAACATTAAGCGCTCATCTCGAAAACCCTGCATCGTTTGCACTATTGCCGAGCCCTCCTCGCGAACGGCGAAAAAATCATCAGGATGGGTTTCTTCCTTGCGTATTCAAGAAGCACAGCAGAGAGTGCACTCTCAATTACTCGCTACATTTTCAACTGCCGCCACTGCTGCTGTGTACAATGTATAAAATCGCGCGCGCACTATTATTTCGGTTTATCGAGTTTCCCTCCCAAGGAAACCCTTCTCCTTCCACCAGTGTTTCCTCTGCTCCGCTGGTTAGTGATTCGACTTAATACGCTTCAATCTGCATATCTCACACACGTAGACGTCTTACGCTCGTTAAGACTCGGCTCCACCGTTCCTAGGCGTCCTTAACATTTTACCTCGCAAACGTCGCGCGGAAAGCATCGGGGCCAGGACGGGTGAGAGGGAGGCGTGGAGGGAATTTCTGCGAAGGTACCTAATTTCGGCTATTATTGGCCCCCGCCTTTCTCCCTACTGATGGTGAAGGAGCGCCCGTCTCGACCCGGGTCCGACCCGATGGCGACCCCCGATCGATCGGGAGAAAATCGATTTGTCCTTCCCTGGGAACGGTATCCTCCCGAGGACGGTGTTGCTGCTGCTGCTGCTGTGTTCGGTTCCTGCGGGCTTCGAAACGGGTCGAGGCGGGGAGAAGATTGCCCTACGAAAGTAGCAATTATATGCGGACTCGTTCTAGAGGTACATTTTGATATGCTAATGCCGCGCGGATACTTGCCGTCGACTTAACGCGATGTTTAAGAGAGAGAGAAAAAAAGACAAAGAATTCTGGTATTGGTGTATGTGTGTGTGTGTGTGTGTGCGAATGAGTGCGCCGAGGATGTTCGAATGATGAGCTCCAACCGTAGGACGCTCGCGACGGTCAGCATCGTCAGACGGGCGGCTATTTTAAACTGGTGATGCTTCCAAGCGTATAATCAAATTCTGGCAAATGTAGCTCCTAGAAAGAGCTAACTACTTCAAATTTGCTGTAACTAGCGAGTGGAATATATAGGCCAAAACTGTCCTGAGAGTTAGAAAACGTCTCGTCGAACTGAAGGTTTTCATAAAGAACAAGCTGTTAAGTATGGTCGCCTTTGTGGGCACACATTCTGACGTATATGGTTCTGAGAAGCACTGGGAACTAAGTTGCAGGTTAGGATATCAGACAGCAAAAAAAAGGTAAAATGATCTCTGCTTCACTCTATCCTATTGAGAAGTACCGGGAACTACGTTACATGCCTAACTTTTAAAACCTTGAACATCAAATCTTAATTTCCACCTCAGTTCTCTGCTTTAACTGTCAAAGTCTCCAAGTTCTCAATCAGACATTTTGAGATATTCCTAATACTTTATCACTAATTAGCTAGGATATTAGAAATCCGGAAAAGAGCGAAGTTTCTGGGAACTAAGTGAGGCATCTACCTAGTAAATCTTTGAGCGCTAACCTAACATACCGTTTCTGCCCTAGCCCCCAATGTTTGGAGAATGTTAATCAGACATTTTGACATATTGCTAATCGCAAATTAGTTAGGATTTAAGACAGCAGAAATTGTGACTATCGAGAACAGATAGAAAAAGAGTTACAGACCTAACTTTTACATCTTTGATCACTAACCTAGTTTTTGCCTAGTGTTATCTGCCTTCGCTGTCAAAGTTTACAAGACCTCAACCAGACATTTTAAGGTAATCTTTATCGCGTATCCTTTTTTTAAGAACAAATTTGATTTTATTTTACAATAATTTTTACATTAATAGGTCGCTTTGAACATCCTTACAGGAATCTTTGTATTTAGTGGTTACGCTGTAGTTTTCTACTGAATTTAATTAATTTGAAGAAAATAAGTCAGAAGGACTATATTTTTATGAAGTCCAGTTGTACTAGCTGGTAGAGGAAGGTCACTTAAGCTGCCTTCATGATGGGAATCATCCCATATATTATTTGAATCTACTTACTCTATGTCAATACGGCGCCAAGCCGTCTAACTATAAATATAAATAAAATACTTACTCTGTCTTTCGTACCTAACGTATCTAACTAACTAACTAACTAACCTAAATTATCTTATTTTAAAAAAGGCAATATTTACAACATGTACATTTTCAAATCTCCTGCCTAATCATCAATGAACAACGTCTGAATCATCCTAAAATTGGATGAGAGACATTTATGTTTGAGGTTATCCAGATTATGTTGAATCTGATCCCCGACAAGAAGTGTTCCAGCTTCCTTGTGAAGCTGTGCTGTGCGGTATTTTGTTGGGTGATTGAGGATCATTTTCAAAAATTTGTTTTGTATTCGTTGTACAACAAGCATACTCCTGCTGGAGCATGACCCCCAGGTGTGTGATCCATTTAGAATTGGAGGTAGTATAACTTATAGAGTATCCTTAATTAGCTGGGATATTAGACATCGGAAAAAGGGAAGAGTACTGGGAAGTACTGGGTGCACACCTATCTTTTCTATCCTAACACTAAACCTACCTTTTCGTGCGATGCTTTAGTTCTCAGTGTTTCGAGGATTTCAATCAGACATTGCGATGTATTCCCTATTGTGTATCTCTAATGATTTAGGATATTATATAGATGAAAGATAGAGGGAAGCAGAACTGGTATCGTACGACACTCACATCTCAATCAGATAAAAGGTTCTAGAATATTCGATTATTAGATAGCAAAGAGGTATCCCATTGAGAAGTACTTCGAGAACTTCACTGTGCACCTAACGCTCATGTCCTTAGACCCTAACCTAACTTTTCGCGCGTTGGCTTTAACTTTCAACGCGCTACTCAGTATTGCGAGTTCAGGCTAAGAAGGCTGCTCCCCATACGGTGGGAATATAAATTTCATGAAGACCAGCGCCATGCATGCATGTGTGTGTGAATGTATACAAAATTTGTGCAATTTTACGTAATTTTGGCCAATTTTGTATAATTATGTTCCTCTGTCTCAGTTTTTTCCCCCGAAATCTGTTACCCAAAAGTTGCCATCGTTTGTGTGCCCGGTTTGCTTCCATATTTTTGTTCCTCCATTGGGCGCAGCAGCAGCAGCAGCACCGGAGACTCATTTTACACACTTGACGGTCGCCATTATCTTTCGCTCGTTGCCTCTTTTGGAGCAGAGTTTGCAAAGTAAGTCTTGGGAGAATTGTTGCCGATTTGCTCATTTGCACATTTGCGTTTGTGCGAACTTCAAGATCACAAATATGTTGAAGTTGATGAAGATGATTCGACTTCGATTGCAGAGGTCGTGTAGCATTGAGTGAGGCTTGGCAAAGCAAAGCTGACACACTCGCTGGCACGGACCGAAAGGTCTAAAGATGAAAACGGAATCAATTCGTTGGAATGGAAAAAAAAACTCGGCAGCAGCGCGAGGAGTAAAGAAAAAAGAGCATGTACACCACAAACGAACACATAAAGTGCGCAACCGATGGCAATGATTATAGGGTGTGTAACGGCATAATGACGTCTGGGCATGCATTTCCGTTGCTCTGTCCTGCAACCTACCCCGGGAGGGAGTTGCTGGATTGCTGCTTACCGGGCTGCGCTTTCAGAAGCACATCGAAGCTGCAAAGCAACAACAAAAAGAAAAGACACATTCCACCCAAAATAAAACGCTGACAAAACGCCGGATTACCGGAGCCAATGAAATGTTCGGCCGGGCGGTCGGTCTGGTCGGACGGGGCCAGCCACAACCAGAGTCCGGGGGGGGGGGGGACCCAGAAGAAATCGGAACAATCCGTTTGCTTTCCTCCCGAAAGTCGAACAAAACCGCAAAACCAGCCCAGCGGAGTTTTTATTTCCCTCTCTCTCGCTCTCTCTCAGCACCCAAAAAAATGTTCTATAAAGAGCCTTCCATCGTTGATCGTAAGAAATTCTAAGAATTTTTCCCTTAACCACCCGGCAGATGATTGCTAGGTGATTTGAATAATATTGTTCCCTTATTTTGCTGGCGTGGTTGTTGTTGTTGGTGTCGCGGCACACTACCACACGGCTGCATATATTGGTGTGTCGCCCGTTTCTCGCCTGCAATTTGCTTCGCTAGAAGGACTTGATAAAGCGGGCGTTTTATTTTTTTTACTTCTAAGGGGCTGTTGCACCATGGCTCACCAGGAGGCGGCAGTAGGAGGGTTTGCAGTGTTGGGGAACCGGGTCTCTCCTTTTTTGGGGAGGCTCCTGGCCGCTTCCAGGTCGTCCGAAACCTCCGGATGGAAATATCTGTTCGCCGTATTTGCATAATGACCGACTTGCTGGTGCTTTGCGTAGCAAATAGTAGTCCCTGCGCGGGTTTAAGACCTGGGCGGACAGCCGTTCACGGGCTATTAAGGTCCAAGCTGCTTTCTGTGCACAGAGACAAGACAGTAGTGGCCGGCATGGGGCCGCTGAGTTTAAGGTTAAAGAACACGTGCAAATCACGCTCAACTTCCTGTGTTGATTAAAAAAAAATGGATTTTGGAGTGAGAAAACGATCTCCTAGTATGGATGTGTTTTGAGAGTTGCCAAGTGATCCTGATGGCAGGACCTGGTACCAAATCCCTTCGGATCTCAGTCCTACTGTCATGCTCTATCAAGCTAATGATAAATCAAATCAAGGAGGTTAGAAATGGCAATAGACCGCAAAAGCTCTTGAAGTTGTAGACCAAATATAGCCAAAAAAAAAGTCAACTTCAATCATCAAACAGCTACATCACCCGCCATTTATAACACTCCTACAACCAATAGAAAGAAACATTGTTTTTACCCCACTTTTATGCAAAACTTCCTAAAAGCTTAGCTTCCCCCATCCGAAGGCTCTCCCTCCCGGCCTCGAGCTACATAGAAACACTCTGGGGCACACATGCCCGTGGGCGCCATTTTTCGTTTTCGCCTTCGTGCAGGATTGTGTGGCATGTTGCGTCGCGTGCAGAACAAGGATAGGCTCCATTTTGGTTTTTTGACCGTCTGTGCTGCTCCCGGTTTTTACCCGGTTCGCAGCACAACCGTGGTCCGACAATTTTTCCTACATTTGCGCAGCCTATTGCTGCTGGCTGCCCTCTGTTTTCATCCATGTTTTGCCTTCCCGTTTTTGTTGTTGTTCAAACTAGCGCGCTCTCTTTCAGACCTTGGAGAAGATGATTGGTGATGGGGGAGAGCCTCCCTATCGGCAGAGATGGCGTAGGTAACAGAACGCGAAACGCAACACCTTTCCATGCTCCTGTAGAAATACACACACACAGACACACACGCATTCGACCGCTTTTAACGATAGGGCAAGAATGCACTGGCACGGAAGCCGTGGAGCCTGCTTCGTTGATGGGGTTGTTGATGGTGCTACCGTTTGTTTTTTCTCCTTCTGCGTGTTTTTGCTTTTCGCCGGATTGCATCTGTGAAGAGGGGAGCTACATCATCGTCGCGGTAGCAATGTGTGTGCTCCTGGTGCTGAAAGAGGGCTATTTCCCAATTGGTCGAATCGGTTCTCCTTTCCTCCCGATGCGGGATCTCAACATCCCGGTGTGTAGCAGCAATTCGCGCTGTCAGTTCATTAGGACTCCGCTGATTAGTGCTCCCGCTCGTTCCCGATTCGATGATGGTACACGTTTACTTTGTTTTAACCTGTCTGTTTTCGCCCTGCATAGTTCTCCATTTTATGTTTTTGAGCGCACCATGATGGCGCTATGTTTAGAATCCAGGTGCCTGGATTCTACGTAACGGTAGCCGGTTGCCGAATTTGTACGGATCGATCAATTAAGGATTAACTACATGGACAACTATTATATGAAGGTTGCAAAGATTAATCGTAGCTGGGTCTCACTGTGTACTTCCATGTCAGAGCGTAGCCGAAAATTTCGAATCCTGACGCAACCAAACAACAAAGGACACCCCATAAACTGACCGTTTCGACAGACACAGTATGCAAAGAAGGATTGATGAACACGGCAAAAGTATGCCACGCCTCTTTTAGTTGGGGAATATTTCAGGTAGCCCATTGCCACCGCAAAACGCCCCACATGAACGAGGGGAAAAACCAAATTCTGATCCCCATTACAGCGTACACCTTTCGTCCTTTTCAACAAACTCCTCTGTGGCTTATTATGTTGCGAAATTAAACGTTTAGTATGTGAGTGTGTGTGTGAGGGTTGGTAAAGCCCGATGGCACTGCAGCCACAAATAACTATTGTTTATGGTGCCATAAGATATCGGTATCGGCGTAATATCGGTTTTCACGATACGGTAAAGGGCGCGGTTTTCCAATCATTGTCCAATTTCCTTTCCCCTAATCTGGTACGTCCGCCTGTGATGGGGCTGGGACCGACCGGGCGGTGTTCGATACGGTCAGTAGACGTATTTAGTAGAATTACTATAATTGCAAAATCGCATTAAACTACGCTGCGTGGCTTCCGGCGTGCTTAACCGGGTGGTGTAAAGCGCAGATAGTAGTACTTAACGTTTTACGTGCTACGGGTATGGTTCGTTTTGGCTCTGGTCTTATGTAGCAGTGGATTTTATCTCTTTTATTTCGTAGGATTTGTGAAGCATTATTTCGTTTCATTATTTATTGAAATATCTGTCGTAATGGTTCAAAACTAGTATCTTCAAATGAAGTGTAATAAAACAAATATAAAAAAGCATAGCAAAAGGTCGCAGCGGAGATGAGGGAACATTTAATATTAGGCGAAATTAAAGGAGAATTCAATATGAGCGCAATAAAACAATAACGAGGATTTTGAAATCAAATCGAAATAGAATTATAAGTCTAGATCAATTTACAAAGTTTCCAACAGTATTTTTAACAAGAAAGTAAGAGAATCATCGTAATAATATAGGATATAATACATTACCAATGAGGATCGCTAGGACGAAGGGATTTGTGTATATCCAAGTAGCTTCTTCTTCTTCCTTGGCACTACAACCTTGAAAGGTCTCGGGCTGCCATATCTGGCTTTCTGTGACTTAGTTTTACCCGTAGCAAAGTAGTCAACCATACGTACGGGGGCTATACCCAAGTAGCAAGCCACCAAAAAAGTCTCATGACGTCCTCGTTCTTCTTTTTGGTCTTGCGAGCCATCTAACAGCATTCTTCTTTTTCTTTGGCTTAACGACCGCTTAGGTCATGTCTGCCATTTCTTTCTTACTAGATTTAATGACACCTAGTAGATGGATAGTAAGTCCTCACTACGGGAGAACGGTCCAGATGGGTTTTGAGCCCAGGTCCGCCAAGGCCGGCGCTGTTGTTGCCTGTACCAACGGGCCGCCCAATAACATACTAGACTTATTGATACCTCGTAGATGGATAATCAGTTCGCACTACGGAGGAACGGTCCCCGGACGGGATTCGATCCAAGGTCCTGCTGTGTGCTCATTTCTTTAAACTGAGCCTCATGACGGTTTTGTCCTTTATAAAGCCATGCCCAAATAAAAATCAACGTGATTCATGTAGAATCAAACTTGAAGAGCCAAAGTATCGTTTATAGGCGACTCGAGTAAAATGTTTCTGAACGCTTGATATAATATTGAAGAATGGTAGTTAAACTGTTACTGGATTGATTGTTGATTGTTGTGTTGTTCTTTCGGAATGTCTGTAGTTTATTTTCGTGGACACGAGCTGACCTGAAGGAATATGGCACACTGCACGGCTCAACACATCATCATATGTGCCAAGTCTTCTTCGTGGAATAACGACCTGCTAGGAAATATCGGTTATTTAATGGGTTATAATACTACGGCCGTTATCGCTGGGGCGGTCCGGTGGCCGAGGTCTTCACACGGCACAGCTACCATCTCGCCTAACGGAACACATTCACATTTTGTATTCAAATATCAACCAGATTATGTGCAACCTGTGTATCGAAGCTTCCAGTATCCGAAAACTACCAGAATACCGTGGGGACGTTTTTCAGATTTGGTAGGAAAATGATTACTGTTCTTGAAGCCTGGTATTTGTCTCGGATTCTAGAACATCTCTCGCGTCTTGTGTGTGGAGTTTAGACGATCCTTGCAGTTTTTAAAACATTAGTAAAAATTCATCGTTTTACATCAGGATATAACTAGCGTATCCCAATTATTCAGTTTTTTATCTGAACGTCCAAATTTGAACCCAACAAGATTTGCCAAGATTCGGCTACTATCCCATGAAGACTTTGGTGTATAGGCAGAACAAGTTATTGAAGTGCAAAAAAACTTAACATCCACTTACCTTGCTGGCTTATGATATTCGCACAGATAATCAAATCTAGCATCGGGCACCGGAACTCTGCATTAGTAGAAAAAGAAAAGAAGAATAATAAAGTAATGAAATTAGACATTGTTTTATTATGTGTACTTAAAAGTTACACATAAAATCCGTAAATGCCGACTTAAAGTTATAACAAAACGCACTAACTAGAGTAAAAAAGGATCTCTTTTCCGACACATTGCTTTTGGGCATACAGCACATTGAACAACGGTTCCAAGATCTTGCCAACGTTAACTGCTGTGCAATTTGAATCATTAAGTTAAACCATCCAAAGAGCCTCAGGGCCAAGTTCTGTTCAGGGAAACGCGAAACCGTATGTTATGTGGTCATTTTGAATCCATAAAAAACTCCTCCTGTTGTTCGAAAATTGCAATGGTACAATGAAAAACAAAAAGCGAGACCCAAGCCCCAACATTTCTTGCAAACATGTCGATTTTTAAACAATTCAACAAACAGAAAAATACCATCCGAATGTGAATGTGAAACAACAAAAACTAAAATGGTTGAGCGAAATAAATGCATCCGCTGAAGGTGATGTCCTTTTCTGGACCGCCTTTCCAATTGTGTGTGTGTGTGTGTGTGTGTGCATCTTTCCGCCATCGTTGGGGGGGGGGGGGCATCGATGGGTTGCATTTAATTTCGCTTTTATTATTATCTTTTATCACGCTACCGAAACCGAAATACGAATTGGTGTTCGATCGTAGCGGGTTGCGAGCAGACGGGAAGCGAAACGTTGCCGGCCATTTGGATTCCCGGGGCCGAATGAAATTTACGGCGGCCAGCCGACCGGACCAGACCAGATCTCACGTTAAAGGGCCCGGTGTGCTGCTTGTGCTACGAGCAAGAAGCACACAATTGTATACGCAAAACACGGTCGCATCGAAAACGGCATCACGAAGAAATTGCTGCGGCTTGCCTGGGTCAGGTGTGAGCAGAAGGTTTCTGGTGCGGTTTGGACAGGCGGCAAGTAATTATTCGCGGGCCCCACGAACTTAGGCCTGGCGACGTTTGATGAAATGATAATGGTTTTGCCGTCCGTCCGCTCCCGTCTGCACCATTGCTGCCACACGGTTAGAAACTGGGGGGTTGGTACCAAACCGGCGAGGTTGGTATATGCGAATTACAGGACAGAGCTGTGAGGTGTTATCGAGCAAGCCCGGCACCTGACAGGAGGAGTTTTGCGTTTTTTTTCCCTTCTTCTTCTTTTGCTATCGAAACGCAGTTTGCGCAGGAGAGTGCACGGGTGAATAATTGCAGGATTTTTAATTAATTCCACACCGACCGAAGCGCGCACGGTACGCGGCGGGTGGAGGCACCCGCGTGCCGATTGGATGCGTTTCTTGTCCAACCCCGGTGGTGTGAGTGTAAATATAGGTAAAGCGAACCACACCACCGGGGCACCATCCGGGCGTGTGGTTGGAATGGCATCACCAGGGGTGGTGTGAAAGTCGAAGGAAGGAGAAAAACGGCACGGGAACGGGCCGCTAGTACGGATCAGTCGCCCTTTAATTATCCCATCATCGGCTTCCGTCCCGGGTCCCCATCATATCGCGGCACTGGACGGCCTTTTGCATTAGTTCCATTTCAACGACATTCGTGTCGATCGTTTAATCGTGCCCATCGTTACCGGTTCTCTTCCCGGCTCTTCCTTCGGTACAGTTGGACAGACTATGGGATGCTTATTGACAACACACTGTTTGTCTATTGCCGCCCGCAGCCTCTCTCCCCCACTGCCCTTCCATTTTCCCGATGGGCCCGGTCGTTTGATATGCAAATGAGGGTTACGCGGCTACCACCATTGCTGCTCAAATTGGTTCGTGCTATCTTTTGGGGAGGGGGGGGGGGGGGCGGCAGTACATGGATTGCTGGGGAAGGGTGGGATGGAAATCATTTCGTACCTGCTCTCGTTAGGGTCGATCGTGCAGAAAGGGAAATTTTCTGCTGGTGCGGCACTCTTCGTCAGCACGTTGAAGAACGTCGATTTGCCCACGTTCGGTACGCCGACGATGCCGATCCGAAGGTTCGTACCGATGCGTCCGATCAAAGGCTTAATTTCTGGTTCGGCTAATTTCTTCGGTGGCATTTTGGCTTCGTTATTTGCAGCAAAGACTTTGTGACTCTGGAAGCGTGCGCTGTGGGATAGGAATAGATAGTACGTGAAGGATGAAACAGTTATTTAGTACAGCATAATTTACATCTCAGTTAGGAAGCTGTGCGCACACACGCAAAGACATCACCGGGAGGTTTAGCGATTATTTTTAAACGATGTACCGTTCAAATTGGTACTAAAATAAAACCGATTTGACAGTACCATTCATGAGCGGATGGTGAGCACATGGCCACTCTACTAATTAGGGATGGACTTAGAAAATCAATTTAAAATATTAGATATTTTTGGTCTTATATTTTTCTTCTCCTTCTCATGTGGCTTTAAAACTTCGAAAGATCTTGGTTTTGCTTTGAGACAGCTCTGCGTACCGGGAGATGATACGGACAGGATTAGGTACCGGGTCCTGTTGTATGAGGACCGGCGTCGTTACTTCTTCCAGCCGGCAAATACAACTCCCGAAACTAAGAGTAAAAGTGTATACGTATCACAACGGACACACACACACGGACCGACAAGGCATGTATTGATTGATTGTTGACGATGCCCATATAGGTCCGTTCTTTTTCTCAACTACACCAGCAAATCGCATTCAATTCGGCAGCCAACCAGTGCATTGAATTCCATAGATTGATGGTCGTTTAATGTCCCGCTGGATCGGAACGCGTTCTTTGTTTTGGTTCGGGAGCAGGCTTTCCGTCCTGGTACGGTTCCAATTCCGTCCTAACCTTACTTTTCGCTTCCGGCGATACGTAAACAGCCGGTGCGGCAGTGATATTATCGTTCCGCCTATCGAGCACACACACGCCGGACGACATGTTGCCTGTTAGTTCAACAATTACCTTAGCGAAACGTGCACCAGCAATTCTATCGTCTGTGCAGTAAATTTGCAGTCGGAAAAATTCCACAAGCACAGAAACGCAAACCCGCACACGGAGGAAAACAAACGTGGAAGGCAAGATTTGTGACGTTTGACAGCTGTGCTCACACATACACGCTCTCACGGAATGTCAGCTTTGGGTTCGAGCAGCCGTCTCACCGATTTTAAAAATTCGAGCAGACGCTCGCTGACGGTGCACAGTGGGAAATTCAATTTAATTGAGAACATAATTAATTTTTTTTACTCCTAACTCCTGTAAATGGTGCTGTTCTGAGAAAATTTAAAAAAAACCTTTATCTAAACTATGAGTTATTTTTGAAGGCTTAGGATTTTGTGAAACTGTCTGTTTTATATCAAATACGGAATAGGAAAAAAGTTTTACCAAGAGATAGAAGGACCCGGACACAACTTCAGACCTGAAGTTACTTACTATTGGAATAAGGATGAGGATCTGATTAGTTACCAGCTAGAGGTCCTCTCGCGATGGGCTCAGCATTTTGATGGATTATTAAACGTTCATTTTAACGAACAGTTCGAGGACTCACTAGCGGATGGTATCATGCTACTGCCATTCAGCATTGAAGAACTAGGAAAAGACAAGGATGAGCACAAAAACAACAAAGCATCTGGCACTGTCGGATTAGTAATAGCGGTATGAGATAATGAATGATAAAATGATAAGTACCATACATCAGTCTATCCATGTATAAAAGAAGACAGATCGATCTTCTCCCTAGGTCTTGTAGTTAGATCGACTTGTTGCATTCGTCGATGAAATGGTAGAACACAATCAGATGGGATTTCGAAACAGATCTTCACCATGTGGCAAATCCTGGACCGAAACTCTTAATAGATTTTAAAGTCGCATATAAAATCATTGCTAGGATAGCATTTAACGACGCAATGAGCTCCTTTGGAATCCCGGCCATGCTTACCAGACTTATAAGAATGCCAATGGCCAACATCACATGTCAGATGAAGTTGAATGGAAATCATTCAGGGCTCTGTACTACCACCAAGAATTTGCATCAGTAAGAAGGGCACGTCTGTCTTCGTTTCAAGCTGGCCCTAAAGTGAGCCATCCGAGATTTCGAGGAGGATGCTGCGTCCTTCATCTTCTACGAGTCAATCCAGAGTTCTGGCATACGCTGATATCATTATTATGAGACTCTCTGTCACCTACAGATAGGTGATCGCCACTTTGAGGTCGTTCAAATAACCACCAATCTCATTCCAAAAGTCAAAACCGTTAACACCACATATGTTGAGTTACACGTTAAGGTGCTGTCTGTCAGAAGCTACTACCTTCCTTCCTTCCTTTTTGGCACTACAAAACCTTGAAGGTCTTGGCCTGTCATTTCTAGCGTTCTGTGACTTGTTTTTACCCGTAGCAAGGTACGGGGAGGCAGTCGGGATAAGAGATTTGAAACCTGGTCCTGCCGTGTGTAGACCGGCACAGCTATCGTCTTGGCCATCGGACCGTCCCCAGAAGGTACTGAAACCTAAAGAAAATTGTCTACTCAAAATTTGCCAAGATGGACGAAGTACCAGTACTCACATACGCCTCTGAGGGATGGACTCTATTCAACACTGACGCAACCCTCCTACGGATCCTCTCGAGATCGAGTTCAGAGAGTTCGAGAAGATGCTCAGAAAGGATTTTTATTCTTTTTTACCTAAAATAACGAGCGCTATTAGCTGTGTGTTAATCACACCATTGTAAAGCGAATTAGGTTCGCTAGGTTCCGGTGGTCACGTCATGAGAATGACACCGGGCGACACAGTCCGTAGAGTCTTTCTTAGGCTATCTCTATGGATAGTATGTGTGTGGTCAAACTAAGATGGGATGATGATGTGTCGGTCAGAGAGGCCAAGGTATTGAATTGGAGACCTGTTAAGCATCAATTGATATAAAGCTTCATAAAAAAATCTCTTCAATATAAGATTCCTACTAGGGATACATTAAAGGACTCCATTCTCCATTTCCCTAGAACACGTGCCGGGAAGTACAAGCTTTGGCTTTGTTGTCTTGTTTTTAAGTCAAGGCCATCAGCAGCACTTCATCACCGTATCGATTTTGTGGGCCGGTTTTTGACTAGCCACGCTATAAGGCTTGTCCACATACCTGGTATTGCCACCTAGGACGAGAAAAAAACATAAAAACTTTCACCCATTGGCTATCGCACTGTTGACATGTTCTAGCCAGGATACGACCAGGAACGTTCTAGCCCGGTTCCTTTAGCTGGTGTGTCGTTTTTTTCAATGTAGCCTCGCACTCTATGATTATTAATATATAGGACATGTAATTAATAGAGCAGCATTGCATACATTAAAAATAAAAATTGTATATAATTATACCCATTGTGCCCGATCATCATAAGGCTGGATGGATGGGTGTGAGAGGGAACGGGGAGGGTGGGAACCGGAGGGGACGAAAAACCCGGGGACATAACTTCTGCGACATCGAGTCGATTTGTCACCCAGGACCGAAAAAAAGAGGACACGCCCTTGCCCAGCAGACGACGAATGTGTGTCGCGCGTACGCTACCGACTACTGTAGCCCGTTAGTAGTTTGGTTGCGCTGCTGCGGGAGATGCCTAAACTGCTCAACACAATGGCCAGCACCCTTTGGTGTGTTTTTTTTTTTTAAATTCAATTTTTACTTTTGTTCTGGCCCTTTTTCACCTATAGGGGAACCGGTGAAAACGATCAAGGAAGACACGGATTTTTTTTCTTCATCGGTGCTGCCTATTGCTTTTAGCACAGATGAAACGATAAAATAAATCCATCCAAGGGCTTGTTGCAGCATATCGGGTTGTGTTGCGATCGTCACAGTTAAAGCGCAATAGGCAATAGCGCACCCTTTGAATAGCACGCTTCCGGTGCGCGAAGGTCCTTTTGGGTCCGCAAATGGTTGAGGTGGGAAAAGGTGTGTATGTGTGTGGGTTTATTGCTAAATGAGTAACTGTGGTCGTATTACCACTTTGAACCAATATTAATCTGTTAGTAATGCACACTGAGATACTTTGTAGACCTTCGAAGTCCACAGGTAGAATTAGAAATGACGAATTCTATTCCTGCTTCTTTGGATCTATAACCTCAAGTAGTCTTGGCCTGCCATTAGACTGCCCTAGACTTGGTTATACCGGTGGCTGCATAGAATTAAAAAATAGTCGTATCAAATCAAGCAGCGATAGAAAACAGTTGCTTCAAAAAAGTTAAATCAATCCTCAAGACTTAAAAGGGATCTCCTAGACCGAAAGTAAGAGAAAAAGTCCTCTAGCCCTCAACATTAGAAGCCGTGATTGAGGGCCACGTAGTGCGCCTAGCGCATGATAATTAGTCAATCAACGATCACCTATCGATCGCAATTTGCTGTCAATCAGCCGCCAAACAAAAAGCAAACAAAGGAAGCAAAAAAAACCTTCATTCCAAAATTGTTTCTACCGAAGAAAAGTGAAAAGGAAATTATAGTGACGAGATGCGTATTTTTTTTTTTTTTTTGAAGTCCGAAACAATCTGAAAAAAAAGAAAACGCAGGTAGCATCGCACCCATTTGTTTAGCGCGTTCAAATCAATCACCGGCAGAAAACAATGCCGAAACGATCTGTCAAACGTGACTACTAAACGACCGTTGACAAGGCCGGTAACAGTGAAATGTGTGCCTGAATGTTGTGGTGCGTTGCCTAACTTTAGGGGTTTAGCAATGGATTCGAAAGGGGATGAAAATATATATTTTAGAGTGGAGAAAAAGTATTAAAACATTATCGAAGAGTCCACGCGAGTCCTCAATCTTCTGCATCAGAACTTCCAGATCTTCCTAAAGAGAGGAAAATAGAATTACAGCAACGCCTGCCTGGTGTGCGCTCTGTGTGCGCTTTTGTGTGTATGTGTGTGTGTGTGTGTGGACAGCCAGCCTAACTAGGAGCACCCATTCATCGGAGCACCCAGGCTCCGTCAAGCCGTTAATGCCGTGAGTAGCGGCTGCAATGCGTGAAACCATATAATTAAGTGACAGATGTGATAATGTATTTTCTGGTCTTGGCGCACCGTTCCGTACCACGTTTCCACATAGAAATGCAGCATATTTATATATATTTTTTCGTTCATTCGTTCGTTTGCTTCTGCTTCGCCCGATCGGTACGGAAGTCTATTAATAAAGCACACCCCAACAACAAAAAAAAGGAGCGGGAAGCTTGGGTGCGAATGAATGAAATCCGGCGCCGGGAAAAACCTTGGGCCGCAAAATAGGAGCGCAAAGTAAAAACTATTAATATGAAATGAAAAATTGCCGCCTAAGGGCGACTGTTACCCCGACGGACGGCTGTATCGCCCAATGCGTCCAAAAGGATCAACGCGAGCCGGTGCGCCAGTTCGCCGAGGCGCCCCTGATCCCTGACCAGAAGGAGGAGGACGAATGGGCGCGCGTCTAGGTCCTGGTAGCGTAATGTCCGTAATAGTATGCAATTGAAACAGCGCCGGCAGGAACAGGGCCCAGAAGGAGGGCCAAACGCATATAATAGACCCGAAGTTGTAAAGCTGCACTGGTTTTAGGGACAAAACATCCCGAAAAGGTGAGGATCTTCAAGAAGAAGGGCGCAAATGGGCCGTTTCCGTACTCCGAAGCATTGGGTGGAGTTGGAGGGCGGTTACCGAAGGCGGACCCGGCACACACACACACACGCGCGGAGTCGGAGCTCCAGGACTAAATTATATTCATGGGCCACGGTGACCGGTACGGTGTAGAACGCGGGCGGAAGGTAAGATGAGCCCCGTGAAGGACGCCGGCGTAGCGAAATTGGTTCACCAGGGTTTTTATTGTTACAAACTGAATGTTTCGATACTTATCGATATGCATTGGTTGTCAGATTCGCTTTCGATGTCAGATTGTAGTTTTGCATTAGGGTGAGAGGGTGTTTGAAAATCTCGGGAAGTCCCGGGGACCTTTGCCGACAAATTGGTTGAGTGTGCCGCCGAATGACGCCCACCTGGAGGGTGCTACGTGCGATCAGGAAGCATTTGCCAGGCTAACTGTCAAATCGAGAAGTGCACCAATGGATAAACATTAGCAGTTGAAAAGTGAAGAAACAATTGGACGGAGTTGAGAGATTGCAGCTATCAATATTTTAAAAGGGCTGACAGCCTAATAGCTCTTTTAATAGCAACTAGTATTCCGGATGTCAGAGATTTTACGGCGACAATCAAAGAGTGTACATACAGTTTCCTGTCTCCTGCTAATACAGACAATTCTCATTAACTCTGAAATGATAAGAGATTGCCTAACTTAAGGCGTAGTCAAACACTCAAAACACGAAGACTTGGAAGCGTCTCTCAATATTTGAATGTTCTGTCTGTTAAATCTACTTTATATACTCTCCAAGACCCAGGTGTGGAATTTAACGTTGTAACATTCGGTAGCTATTCGACTCTAGAATTGCAGATAATAAAGACATTCTACTTTGCTGAAAGAAGATATCTTTACCTGTGTCCGGAAGTATCGGAAAAGAATCCTCCGGAAACGCATGTCAGTTCTCCACAATACTTGACAACTTATGGTAACCAAGGTATCTTTTGTCTGACCTTCAACAATATCCCAAAGTCCTGACGATCGGCATACATCACATCTACACGACAGTTTCCTTGTCGATGTACGAAAAATTTGAATAGCTTACAGCAAGCTGAGTGTTATCCGAGCCGAAGGTTACGTTAGCACCTGCTCAGGCGACAAGACCAACAACTGCCAAAAACCGTTCTCGCTGCTACACAGTTCTCGCCTACAATCGACTAGTGTGTCGCGATTCACAGGCGCAACCACCGTCACCACGCAGCCCAAGATCGGCCGTACAAACAATAGCCACCTAGCCCCGATAAATCATTCATCCCGAACCTTTTTTTCCCGAGGTTCTCGGAGTTCACGCCGTTCCTTTGCCGACAATTTTCGGTGCCGGTCCGGTCCGACCGGCCCTTACTATCCGGCCCGCTCCAGTTTCGGTGTCGTTTCTATGTCGGTGTCGTTCATCTCGGTTGTTTTTTTGCGATCCCTTTTCCACTTTTGAGGATTATTTTAGTTCCGGTCAATTAAAAATTTGTTCAGATCGTTTGAACCGAGCCGGTTGGAATGGGTTTCTGGGTCTTGTGTCCGGGTGTGCCCATCAATAATACCGATCGGTTCGATATCGGTTTTCCCTCGGCTTGGGCAGCGTGTGGTCAAAGGTTCATAGTGGCGCCAGCGTCCCCGACTTCATCTGTCATCGGACGTTTGGTGGAAGAAAATTGGGTCGTCTTACAGCGCACAGACTGATTTATCGCTCGAAACATTAGACCGTTCAAATGGGCAACACACACACACACACAGCTCTGGTTCAATATCTCATCCTTTGCGGCGTTGGTACTAAATAGGTCCGGCTTATATGTTTCTGTCGCCCAACATCGGGGGAAGAAACAAGGATATGTTGTTTGGTGATAACCAGACCACTAAATTGGCTGTGTAAAAAAGATAACCTTTTACAAGTCTATTACTTCAATATTTTGAAGATCTTCCGAAAGCCCGCTGCAACGACCTCACGGTGCATCAGGAAAAACCGTTAAAACCTGCCAGATGAACGATAGCGTACAAAATGGCACAGCAAGTCCAACCCGAAACGCTCTAGGTGGCTTATCCAACCACTCAGACATTGGTCCCGCAACAACAAAAAAAAGTGCTTCAGCACTTCAGCAGAAAGGATTTGCCCACTTTTGCTGCACGGCAGGTCGACTAGCCAACGGCGGAAGTGTGCCCAGCATTTTTGGCAGACCTCCCGGGCCTCGATTATCGAGCCCGCAATCTTTTCCTGCCCTGGCATCTTTTGCACACCGGTGTGATTGGGTGCTGCTTCCAGGCAGGAACGTGCGCCCATCCTTCCAACAACTTGGACGGGGTGACGAAGGACTGTTTTTTTTTTGGGCCGAAGGTCCGCACAAGGCGAGAAGTCCGCGGGAGTCTAATCAGGGGGCCGTACAAAGGGGGCCGGCCCGGTAATAGGCGGCGTACTGGCTTACGCTTACGGGACGCTAGCCTGAACAACAACAGCTCACAGCGTGACTTCGTACGGGGCGTTTTACCCTTGCCTGGGGTCAGTCCCTGGGTGGGGTAACGCATCTGGAGCCGGAAGCCGGTTGCTGATATCGTAGAGTACACGTGCTTACCGAAGCATCGGCCGGAGCCGTATGACGGTTGTTTGATGTCTTGCTCCAGCCGACGACTTGAGGAACGTCGCCAGCGTTTTGGGTGTCGTAAAATGGGTGATTTCGCAAATTTGTGCGCGCGCTCAAGAAGGGCACAACAATCTTACTAACGACCTGCAGACCGTTGCCACCGCGGGCGAAACTTCCACAAAGCTGACATGTGTCATAACTCACAAGAGCTCACACAAAGACAAGAGCGAGCGGGAAAGCGAAAATCCGTTGTAAAGACGTTGTGTGATGAGCCGTGGAAGAGTAGCCATTTGTCACGGCGGTTTGTTTGTAGATAAAGAGCTTCAACGACTCAACGACGGTTCTTCGCGCGCCATAACCTCACGAATTGAGGTCGTCGTGCGGGTGCCTCGGGTTCAGAGATATTTCACGCCGTGTTAATGTCGCATGAAAATAAACTGCATACTGCAACGGCAACAATGACAACCGAATGGCTGGACACAATTTTGAGCGCAGAATTGAACTGTTTGTATCTATTTGCTACTGGCAGATGGTAGGTACGGGCTAGCTCTTGCTGTGTCACTATCTTCAACAAGGCCGCCGCCATATTGCTTATTTGTGTGCATATTGTGTGTTTACTTATCGCTTCTCGCAAAACACTATTTGACACATTGCTGTCATTATCGCCGTGAACCGTTTGTTTACTATTTCGTATCGGCCATTTTTAGTTTTTTATTTTTTTAATCAAGCAGACGAGGTATGCTTTACACGAGACGACTAGTAAGAAATTACTTTTTTTAAAAGCTAATAAATTTTTCTTTTTGGCCAAAACATTTTCCTTATTAAAGAAAAAGCACCGACAGCTGTAAAATGTACAGAGGTAATAAAAAATTCGGAAAAACAAAACAAGCTGTGCGTATGTGTAACGCATTTTTCGGTCATTTCACTCGCCCTCCCCTAGCTCCGTTTTTCCCATTTTTCCACACACACACACGGAGGCGCGCAGCATTGAAAGGGAAAAAAATAAGCCCCTCCTCCTTTTTCCGGCGCGGCTGTTGTTTGTTTTTGTTGTGCTTTTTTTTGTAAACCCCTGCCGCGACTGCTGCTTGCCGTTGCGTTTTTGGTCGAATGACATTTGCGCCGCAAAACAAGCCGCCGTGACGTTGGAAGACCAGGCGAGCGCATATGAAGCTAAATTCACTAAATTATTACCGATTCAGTGATACGAAACAAATTAAATGCAACCCAAATTAAGGGTTTTTTCGCTCTGCCAAATTTTATTCCCGGTTACGCGATTAAAGCTAGTAACGGGGCTTTTGAGGCAGAAACTTAACATTAAAGATGATTATTACCGTGGTTGGAATTTGCGCAAGGATTTGGCACGTTGGCGCCAGTATAACAATGTTTATCTTCTACACTCCTATTAAGAAAGGACCAATGCTTGGGGAATATCCTTACTTCGATAGAGGGCGGAAGATGCCGGGACGCCACGCTGAGAGCGGTCCTGTTTGCCTACCAATATATATTAGCTCCGTGCATATTCATGAAGGAAAGCAAACAACAACAGCAACGAATAGAAAAAAAACAACGCCCGGGTTGGAAAATAAACCCTGTCCAAAGCCATTAAACCAGTGGGTCATCATTAATGGTAGAGGAGATGGCGCTTTCCGTATCGAAAAAAAAACCCCACCGCTTGATAATCGATTCGGGATGCTCAATCATCGATCGATAGGATACTTCTCGGTGGGATACCTTTTCCGAACCGGAAAGTTGGAGGAGTTTGAAGATCGGTTACACCAACGGGACGCCAGACGTATATTTGCGGCGCAGAATTTAGGACCAATTTTGTTGGATTAGAATTTTTGCTACGAACGAATTTGGGGGGGGGGGGGGGGTTATTCCTACCGTTGTCGCTCGTTAAAGGGTGAAGTAGCCAAACGGTGACGGCACGCAGGTGAATGATTCAACAGTAATCTGGTGGCGCATTTATTGGACTGCTGCCCGAATAGGACCGAAAGACCCGTACACGGCCCCCGGGTAATGAATGCCTTCGGGAGCCGCCGGATGAAAGTCTCCAGCCTCATCATCGCGCCATCGCCCGGCTTATGGCCGTGTCGTAAGAATCGAACCCAAAATCGATCGCAAAACGCAAATCACCCTCACGGTTCGGTTGTTTCGGAGCCGAAACGAAACGAAACGGCACCACTAGGCCAGACGACCTAGGCCGTCTTCCGAAACCGGAGAACCTACAAACGAACAATAATAATAATTTTGAGAAAATATGCAACGATTCGAAGATCTTCAACTTCGGTGTGTGTGTGTGTGTGTGTGAATGCCCCCCCCCCTCCCCCGCCTAGTTTTTTTTGGCAGTTTGGCGGCGTCGGGTGAAATTGAGAAAATGTTGATGAGTGAAAATTAGAGTTCTTTGGCGCGTTCGGTGAGCTATTTTCCCCGAGCAAACCCCACGGTGCGGCTAGTGGCGTCGTCTTACTGGCCGGGTCTCTACAATTTGGAGCGTTCCCATTCGGTTGGCCGCTAGCTAGCTAGCTAAACCCACCCAAAACCCCGATCGTTAGGCAGATCAGAACGTGAGTAGCGCGGCACAGAATAATTTACCCACCTTGGACCTCCGGGTCGTCCGGTCCGAAGTTCGAAGCGAAGGAAAACTAGAAACGTTTGACGGGAACGCGGGCGCAACCGTGGCACAGTCGTGGCAGTGACGCGACGAAAAAAAAGCTGGCCCTCCTCTCTAGCCAACCTCATCCAACCGCCGGTCGTTTGCTGCGTAAATAATAATTGCGTGGGATCCTGCGACCAGTTCGGCGATTCACCGATGACGGTGTTACTACATGGTGAGCGAGCGTGAAAAAAAAGAGTAGCATTCCCCTGTGATCGCGGTGATCGGGGCTTTGGCTTTTGGGGAGGGTTACTTTTTTCTTGTTGTTGTTGGTTGAAAATTTGCCGCCGAATCATACTGGTGGCGCCTGCCAAGTCTCCCCAAGCTTTATTCCCAATTTGATGAGACCGCTATGTGGTGGAGGCGCCGGGCGTTTATTATGCCGCCGCCGTTACTTCAACAGGGGCCCAAGCGGAATTGTGCATTGATTTTCTGGAAAGGCCGTGGATCCCGTGAGGGTAAGGGGTCGGTATTGGTAGTTTAGTTTGTGCTGAGATGGTGGGAAAGCCGGCAATGGTGGTTCGGGTCTCTAACACCTAACTACAGTGAGGTACTCTGAGGTCGGGAAAATAAGACGCCGCAAGCTGAGATGCATAAATATTTGCCGGAGCCAGATGAGTTGAGGATGGAGGAGAGCAAATGAGGTGCAATGGGAGACTTTTATTGGAATTTGGTGGCAGTTGCCGAGGAGTAGTTTTATTTGGATCTGAGGCTCAGATTAACGGTCCACTAGAATGATAGGAAGTAAATATCCATGGAAGGATCCTCAAGTCAGACTTCCAAGAATCCTTGAAAAGCTAGTCTCCAAGTTCAAGAGAGCAAAGATACTGTACTCGTAACATCAGAGGATAAGCGCACTGACCACGACAGAAATGGGTATATCCTTACTGAGCATTGAGAACATAAGACCTCATCCACAAATACTCAAAGTTGCGGAACAGGTCACTCCAGGTTTTATCTTGAGCATCCAGCCCAGAACTCATAAACTTCAGAGTCAGCTAGATCACTTTGGCAAAGATATGAAGAGAAGGTATCCCGCAATAATTATCTGGACCATATGTGATATCCCCAAACGTAGAGGATATGCCGCATTCCAAACATGATGGATAGCTTGAGTAAGATATTCTGAAGAGAATTGAGAATTGAGTGATTGAAAAACTGAGATTATTTAATGATATGTCAGTGGACGGTCCAAGGGAAACCTTCATCTCAAAATAGGTGACTTCAATTCAGCAAATTCTAGAACGTTAGGTTCCGATAGCTAGGATCGGCAAGTTCTAGCGTTCCTATTTCAGGACACTAAAACTTGAAGATGAAATGCTTCTTAAAGCTAAAAATCTATTTAAGATTTCTGGTTTGAGCATCATTTTGCGCTTACATCCAACTCTGGCGTCCTCTTAACGTGATGTCCTAAATATCTAAAAAAAATATTGCGATTTCGTTCATTCCTTCGTCTAATTTGCTCATAATGTCTACTGTAAACATATTTTTACCTTGTTCCAATCGGTGTCGTTGCCAAATCTATTATTATATTTAATAAACTAAACACATTTCCCAACTAAATCTTTCCCATGATTAGCACTGATCAATCAACGACAAAGAGGTGCATTAAAATACAGCTTCCCTTCATTGCACAACAATGGCTGTCAGGACCCGGGAGTACCTTTACCCCGTATCAATCAGTTCCGTCAGGAGGCCTCCTGGTTTTTCGTTGTTGTAATTCTTCTACTGCTCTCTCTCTTTCTGTCTCTATCTCGTTGGCCTAAGGTATATTGTTACCGATTCCCGCCCCTTAGAAACTGGGCGCATTCACCAGGACATCCAGGAACAGGCATTTACAGCTGGAGAACCTATTTTTCCTTGCAGTCTCTCGAAGCGCGTGCCTGCCGTTGGGACACACCGACCCAGGCCGGAGATGAAAAATAGCATTTTTGAAGAATAAAATATTATTAAAGGCACATTAAACTGTCTAACCTTTGCCAGGCCCTAACCGGCCGGTGGTGGGGAGTTTGTAAAAGTCATCCACACATTACCATGCGGGAAAGGATGTATGCACTTTTGAACAACTTTTTTTATTCGAGTTGGAAAGTGGGCGTGCGAGTGGAAGTGATCTAAGCCGGGCGATAGTTCCGGTTTCGGGTCCGGGCGTTGAGTTCACCAAACATAATAATAGCCCTACATGCTTTCAAGCCCAACAACCAGGTTGTGTGTTTGTGGTTGAGAAAGAAAATAGCCCCCCCTTAACGGTCAAACTAACGATGTAAAACAATGCACATCGACAAGGATGCGAGCTGGACCCGGCGCAAAGTTTTACCAGACCGCGGGGGAAAAGTTTTTCTTTTCTGTCTACCTCTCTACCATCACCATCTTCCACAAAAAAACGTTGGTGTTGAGTCCTGACGTGATGCTGCTGGTCACAGTACCATTCCCACGATGTTACTTCCGTGTCTATTTTTCAATTTTGAACTTTTGATTTTCCCAATCCAAACCATCCACGGATTGGTAGTCCGATTTTCCGACGGGGGACTAAATAACTAGTGCAACAGCAAAACGAAACGGCTTTTCCGTCTGTCAGTTGTCACCGTTGCCGTTCCGAACCGTGCCGACCCCGAATCCCGAATGATGACAAATGACAGGATAATAAATGTGTACTCGACGGCGGGGGGGCTTTATTAGCGCTGGTACGGCGAAAGGCGAAGCACGGGAGGGAAAGTGATCATCGCTTCGCTGTTTTGGACGGTTGTACCACGGTTGTCCACCGGTACCGATCCGTGTGGCGATTATTTCGGTTGTTGAGGAGATCCGATAATCCGATAATTTGACTGGATTATGCACTGTGGACGAGTGTAAGCTGCTGTCGGGCGAGTGCCTGTTGCTCGGTACTGTTTCCTCCACCGTTGCTCGACAACGATACAGCACACCAGAGCATGATGGGTGTGGAACATAATGATTCTGGTTATTCGAATTACTGGAATTACACGACCAGCAAACAGTGGATTTGTATGAACAGTTAAGCTCTTTTAATGATAAATTTAATTTGGGTAAATGAAGTTATGAGTGATTTGTGCGCAGTTACGGGAAAAATGTGTCAAACGATATGGAAAGCCAAGTACTCTTGAGCTTGTAATGCCAAAGAAGAGGCAGGTGAGTGATTTATACACAAAAATCTCTGTGTCACTTTCAATTAAAAAGTACTATAAAAATATTCCTGCAATCTCGAAATAACTATCAGATGTTGTAAAGACATGCATCCTCAGCATGGACTTTGTTTGCCGAGAATAGATCGATACTCACTTGGAAATGACACACATTAGTAGCTGCCATAAAAAATAGCAATTACGAAAGAGATGTCAGATGTAGCAAAGACATAGCCTCTTTTATGCCCTCTTATATGCAGCCTAAATATAAATATTCTAGCCTAGATATGAACCAACTATTTTGAGGTGAGATACTAAACAGGGTAGATGAAGATGAAAAACAGATGCGTAACGAAACGAAACATTAAGCATAGTTTAGCAAAGACACTTGAGTGTTCATTCTACTGGTAACCAAAGCAACCCAAACAGCTCGAAATTTCAGATCCAAAGTAAAAGAAAAAGAAGAAACAAATGAGTTGATTACACCAATAATCCTTGTGACGCCTCAAAGCAGTATACACTTTAATTATTAACATTAAGGAAATACGAAATAACTGTCAGCAGTAAAAAAAAGCGCCCTTAGCAGGGACTTCGTTCGCCAAAATTCGATAGGTGTATATTTTAAACTTATTTTAAAATGAGCTTACTTTAATAAAAAAAAGTCTGAAATAAAGCTGACATTCATTCCACCTATAGTAATAGCAAACCAAGTCCTCGTAAGATTATAGAGCCAAACTAGAAGAAGAATCTTTGTGACACCTCAGTTTAGTAGATATCATAACAATAATATAGCAATTATGAAGAAAGCTATATAGAAAAGACATCTAAGTGTTCATTCTCCTGGTAGCAACAGCAAGCTAATATTTTTGAGATTGTAGAGCCAGTGTACAAGAAGTAGAAGAACGAGTGGTTTGACGCCTCAAATTAGTAGCAGCCATAAAAGTAAATTAGCAAATACGACACGGCCGTAAGATCTAGCAAATATATTTACGTTCATTCTGCTGGTAACCAAAGCAAGGCAAGTATTCCGGAGATTGTAGAGCTAAAGTTCAAGCAGGAGATGAATAATTGTACAGAAGAATCATGTGACGTCTCACATAAGTGGCTGTCAGTAATTTAGCAAATTCGAAATGGCCGTCAGATGTGGCAAAGACATGAACTCTTTTATAGCTTCTCATATTATGAAGCCCAAAGAGAAATTACTTAAGCTTAGACATGAACCACCGAATTTGAATGAAGATACTAAAAAAAGGTTATGTAGACAAAGGAGAAATACTAATGCGTGACTAAAACATTTATACCATACCATAAAAAGTGTAACTTATGCTCTAATTGTTATACTAAGACACATAGTAGCTGGGATATTTTTATAGCAAAATACTAACTTTCTATAGCCATAAAAGAACACTTAATTTTTATATAAATAAAGGAAAATATTAAAAAAACGTATATTACAAGCGTTCCTTTTAGCTTGTTAGGGGTAGGTACACTTCAATTAGCAATATTCAATAGATCAATATGGGAAGAAAAGATAAAAAATAGAAAACTAAAAACGGTGAGCATAGAAACCTTCAATTTACTAACAGGAGCCATAAAAAAATCCTGAGCTTACTACAAAGATTCAAAAACCAATACAAAAACACACAGTAATAATGCAACAGTCCTTGCATGCAGTACCGTGCTTTCTGTGTACTGTTAGCTGTTCAGTTTGGAAAATAAAAACGACCACCGACCGTAAAATTCGCTTGCCAATAAATTATGCATACACCGCCAAACAAACGGCCATAAAGGACTGAACTGACAGTTGATACTGTACCTAAGCCAATTGTCATTGTCATTGTCTGTGATGAGCTACAATCAATGCTCTGTACAATCGCACAATGCCGTGCAAAAACCTGAACCCCATTTCATCGCCTAGAACTACGGATAAGAAACGGAACGGATCGATTGACCGCAACAACAGAAAAAAGAAACTCCCTCATAATTCAAGTGTTTCACTTTTAGACAGAGTGTTGCAGGGGGAAAAAAACCGCGTAATAACCGATCCACTTTCGGGGTTGCATTCATCCCGTCAATTGCTCAACACCGAATTGCAGTTATCGCCCTGTGCGGTGCTACCTACTCAATCATCTCTGGGCGCACTGGCAAACTGTCTGTACGGTAGCATTGGCATCCAGCACCCAACCGAAGAGAGTTGATTTTGTGGACCGACACCGTAATTGTAGTGACCGTACCATCGGCAACCAGGAAGGAAGTTGGTTTGATGCTGCCGTGAATGAACTATTTCATAAATGGGGACATTTTCTGCCCCCCCCCCCCCTCGCAGTCGCCGCACGCAAATCGGTTTCCCCAAACGGGAACAGGAACTGGGCAGGCCAACCAACAGGAGGTCCCAGTGTTGGAGCGTTGTCAGTTCCGTGTCCTGGTGTAGTGATAATCAACAGGGACAACAATCGGCATGGCCAGAGAGGATTGAGCTCCCACAACAATGGGCGACACAGCGCAAATTGCTCTTATTCAAATCGGAGCACAGACCAATCGGATGGAAGGGGGGGTGATTGTCCCGTGGACCTGCACCGGAGCATTGATATTTTGTTTGATGTCCTTTTCCTGGGAGGGTGGTGTCTGTGCGATCTGAGCGGAAGCACACGGAAGCCAACCGCTAAGGCTGGAACGGGAGTGAACCATAAATTACCATAAACATCCAGCACGCTTGTTCACCGATTTGGTTTCCTTTTTTGTATGAAGTTGCGTTGCTGTGGAAAATGAAAAATTGATTGTTCGGTCGTAAAATTGCTGGTTGTTGCTAACTTTGGGAAAAATGCACAAGCCGATATGCTGAAGGTTGGGTGAATGTTAGGGTAAATCATACAGAGATCTGGGCGCTATCTGGGGAAGGATGCTCTTACTGACCTGACGCTGGTACGATGCTCGATTGACACGATTTTGGAGTAGTCCTTGGACAACTTCACATGGAGATTGTCAGTTTCGTGGACATGGAAGTACTTTAAGCGAGGTTGGGAAGTTTTTTGAGAGAACCGGAGATCCCGACATGTTTTCTCTTACTAACCTGACTGGAACAATGATCGATTGGAGATTTCTTGGACATTCATATCCAGACTGTCAGTTCTCTTGGACATGAAAGTACCTAAACCGCGGTAGATAAATCATTCGAGGGAACTGAATACCTCGAGACGGATCGGATCAATTGACACGTTTCAGGAGAAATTCTTCGCCATTCCAGACTGCCAGTCCTCTTGAACATGAAAGTACCTTAACCGAGGTATAGAAATACTGTACTAACTGTAGTATCATGAACGATTGAAACATTTTTAGAATCCTTGGGCATATGGAGACTGTCCGTCTTGATTCCTATTACTGACCTGACTGGGAGGTTCACATGGAATCTGTTGGTTTCTTGGACATGGAGAATTCTGGAGATCTCGCGATGGGTGCTCTTAAAGTTTTGCCTCTGGTACGATAGTCGAATGACACATTTCTGGAGAAGTCTTTAGACATTCATATGGAAACTGTCAGTTGGAAGTACTTGAACCGTCACCGTTCAGTGTTGCGGTTTAGTTTGTCCCCAAAGTGAAAACTCAACGACTTGGAACATTTGTTCATTCGAGAGAGAGGATTCCCCCGTTGAATGCATTTCTTTTAACTCTCAACCCCCAAAATGCTCTTCCACCACTCACTCTGGCTAATGACATTTTAATGAATACCTAACGAGTCACATCTAACTGCAATCTTTACGCAAAGACACAAGAGGGTTCCGGAAGACAAAAAAAAAAAACCATTTGTGTCGTGCGCGAAGTACTCGTCCTCGCCTGGAATTGAAGTTGCTCAATTTCTTCAGGATTTCTTGGACAAAATCTCCACAACCGGTACACTGCAGCTCCTTTAGCAATTTCTCTTACCTGTAGCTGCATAAATCACGCCACACCCTGCTTACCGTTCAAGTGAAACACTTTCGCAACTAATAAATAAAAATGGCATCCACTTCACCACTGGTCACGCATGACAGACGCGATACGGTCCGCTTAAGTAAGGTACCATTAGAAACGTAAAATGGAAACTGAGCAAAATAAAAATCAACCATAACCGCATTCACCACCGCCAAAAACAAACGGAAACGTTGCTGACGACAAATATTATTGTTACACTTCACTTATGACGTTTTTTTGTTGTTGTTGCTCGCTTTGCTACCCACAGGAAGTTCTCGGTTTGTTCATACACAGCATGCACACGAAACATGACAATCGAAAAAAAAAAACTTGCTCCGGTAGGCGCAAATTGGCCGTTCCGGTAGTTTCATTAAACCACCGGTAACAGTTTACACCATGTCACAGTTCGAACGTCGCCTCAAGTGTCCATCATCCTGCTAGATAATGATGCCTAGTAAAAAGGGGGCCCTGGTAATCAAACACCATCACTCCGAGATACCGCGCGCGTGTGTATGAGGGAGTGAGAGTGAGAGAGAGATAAGTCTAATTAAAAGCTAATTAATAGGATCATCGGCAAAAGCGAAAGGGTGCCTTGGTGCCACTGTGCTCCAGTTACAGACGACGGGGACCGTTTTTATTTTTTGGGACCGTTGGAACTGCAAAACCCCTTTCATTCCAAGCATCTGGAATGCGTGTGTGGGATGCTTTGTTTTGGTGCGGTCTGCATGATGCGGCAGACAATAGGAGTCGGTTGTCTATCATTACAACCTAAAAGCGTTCGACAACATCTGACAGACGTGGGGGTGTCAAATCAAACTGAAAGGATCCTGGTCACGGCACCAGAAGCTACAAGTAGCCTAATGCATCCTTTTAAACAAAGGGGGAAAACAGCCACAAGTGTTTTAGAACTCTTTTTACCAGATGCTACACTTGTCTAGAACAATGGAAGATTTTTTTATCCGTTGAAGTCCTTTTGACGTTTATGTGAGATCTGTCAAAAGATCGTCAAGCTGTTCTTAGGTTCTCGAACAGAAAATATTTCTTGTTCAATTCAAGCTGGAGAGAATTGCTACAATTTCCTTCCAGAGCTCATCTCGTTACAGATTCCCGATCCTTCCACTCTTCTCCCTTAGCCTCCCACCCAAAATGCGCGTAGCATCCAGAATTCCGGTCAAGATCCGAAGATGGTCCAGTGGGCAGCGCATGTATAATTCTATTTCTCTATTTCCCCCTTTTTTCCCAGGATTCCTCTTGTAAAGAAAAAACTGCCACAGAGCAAACACGCCCTCCCGTGGGTCCGGTGGGTTTATCCCCGAAAAAGTTGTGCGGCACGGGGTTGGACGCCCCGAGTGTAATTATCTTAATTTGTAAAATATTGAAATTTATCGTCGGAAAGCAGACCGCGGAACCAACGAACAAAAAACTGAAACTAAAAATAAAACTAACAAAACAAAGAAAAATAAAATCCCCCGATAACTACACTGCTCTCTGGAGGGACTCACGCCAGGGCAGGGCACACGGTGCCAAAATGGGGTCCCAACAGGCAGGCCCAAAAATGGTCACTCGAATGAAGAATAAAAAAAAGGAACAACCCCCGCCCCGGAAAGCGGAAGTCGGCAAGACAATCGTTGGGCCTAGTGCCAGTTGCCCGTTCCTATTTCGAACGACTTTTTCCGCCCGGCCGACGCGCGGTGCGGCGAGCAAAGCCAAACTAGACACAAAAATAAGAGATAAAGATTTATTACTTTAATTATACGTAAAATGATCTGCCGAGGCAGACTCTGCTCGGATAAACACCCATTGCGCCCCGGTACTGCGGGGTACTATCGGGTATCGATTTCCGGGGAATGGCTCTGGAAAAATAAGGAACCCAGTTTTTATGTTCCGCACCCGCAGGTCTCGAGCGTCCAGGAGACCAATTTTGACTGGGCGACTTAGCAATGCCGTGGTCAGAGTTTGTTTCGGAATTAATTTGCCTGGTTCTGCGGTAGAGATAGAAACCATTTTAGCTAAATCATCTATCCAACTGTAACTAAAGGAAGTAGTCATATCGTTGGAGTAGGAATCCTAATCTCCTCCGGTGAAATATTAACCTCCCCTCCCGGGGTCGGATGTGCCGATAATTTTCGCTAATAATGGTGTGAAATGTCAGCCAGAGATTACTTCCAATTACTTCCCAAAACGCTGCCCGAAAGAACGCGTATCACGTACCTAGTGCGTGTCGTTAGTGGGCCCTTGATATATAAGGCCACCGTTAATTTAATGAGGTAACGATAGCATTAAAGTGAGGTTGAAGTTAATTAGTTAGTAATTCATTAGAAGAGGGGATTTCTGTTTGAAGTCCCGCACTTAGGATGATGGGTTATGTGACATTTGAACGATAATGTATGCTATAAAGTCGGATTATAGCTACACTATTCTTTTCAATAGTATACAGCTGCTTATGATCATATAGTATAAACGCACTTGAGAGGTCGAACTCATTATAGCAGACTAACGTGATATAATCCCTCCAGCTCAAAGCTAGAGTAGATTAAATAATAAAGACTTCGTGCTGTACACATCATGTCCGTTAACGATTGGTTGGAAAACAGTTGCTTCAATGGAACCAATTATATGAAGATGCAATATACCTCCCAGCCATAGTACTGACAGATGTTTATCCGGAATCGATTATTACCAGCTGATGTATTGATTAGTGCTCTCCCCGTGCTGAGGCTGTTTTATTGACCCTTTCTTCACCTGTTTCTCGTACTCGGAAGGTGTTTCTGTAGCATCACGACCGTTTCCTTCCTATTTATTCCCTCGCTAACTCAACTCGCTATATGCTCCGCTCCGAGGCCGAGACTACCCAGAAGCCCAACCTGCCCAACTGTCAACTATAAACGCACATACTTTGGAGACAAAGGCATTGTCTTTTTTTTTGTTTTCGCCCTGTATGGATATGTCTCCACGGTGTTGTGTCCATTTCCATAAATCGGACAACGGCGTGTGTCAAGGTGGAAGCTAGGACAACGGGTGAGGCTAGTCCGTCGACAGCGGAGTTCGGTTTCCGGTTCGTCGGTCATTAGCCGGGGACTGATTATAGGTTGCGAATCGGAGTTGTTTTTTATGCCGCTCAACAGAGGATGCAAGTGAGGTAAGCAGTTGGCTGTCTTCATTTAAAGTAGTACTTTGTGCCAACGGTTTTCGAATTGTTGCACTTTTGGAGTTGAAGTTCGAGTTGGATGTACTGCCAGAGGGGGTGCCAACGCTACCTACCTACCTAGGCCATACCGGAGCTATTTCCGAAACGAAACAATGCGCGGGAACACTGGTGGAGAGTTCTCGGTTTGTGGATACTTGGTATCATTATAACGTCAGAGTCATGATTAGTCTTGCCAACTTAACAGACACATACTCTCACACACAGCCATGCAAATATAATTGACCTGAATGTGCGGTTACTTCCCACTTATTCACTCGCTACATTTTTGCAGATACCGCGCACTGGGAAACGTGACGTTTTGTAAAATTTATCTGATTGCGTCTGGATACTCTCGAAACACTCCCACGCGCCTCATCCGACCGGACAACGCATCCAACACATGTTTGATTTGTGACGCTGTTTGGCATGAGGTTTGATTGCTTGCCAATGCACTTTCAACCGTACACGTTGCATCCTTGACAAGGCAGACGATCAAACTTCCCGTAACAGTCCGTAACAGATGGACCAGTTCTCGGCCGGCCGTTGGATGTCAACTGCGCAAAAAAAAAAAAAAACACACGGGACACGGGACAATGAATATTACATTGCGAATCCTGCAAATGTAAAACCGCAAAAACCACCCCGGCAGGACCTTTTGGGTTGAGGTGGCTGGCTGGAAGAATGCTGATTGAAGTTGAGTAGCCCGCAACCCGCAATCGTACGTCCGTTCAATCGAAAATGGTGATTTATCGATTCCGGGACACGGAATCCCGGCATCCCCCTGATGGGTGACAATTACAAGATATCAATGATATCCGGGACCCGGGACCCGGCTGACCACCACAAAACAGGGACGCCTGTACGCATGCAATGTAGAGGCGGAATTTTACTGCTTCGAGCAGCTCTTCGATGATTTATGTTCTGTTCCGTGGTGTATGGCGTGGTTTGCTTGCCGGGTTGCCGGCTTCACAGGTATGTGCGAACCCGTGTTGGACCCGGAGTCGCCGGAATAGAAGAGGAAGAAGCAGGAGAAGCAGCAAAGGGGACCGAAGGAAGAACAAAAAAAAGCCAACGTACAGACGCAACCGAAGGATGTGTCTAGGCACACGTAATAGAACGAAGCGAACAATAAGCATGAATCGGTCACTTTTTAAAACGGAACGGACCCATCTCTCGACGGTGGGATTAAAATGCCGTTTTTCCTACCGAATCTGAACAGCAACACACACACACAAAAAGCGGTGGTGAACAAGCGACATGCCCGGTATATATGTCTGTAACACATTACGGCTCACTACGGGCAGGGGTGGGCAAACTACGGCTCATGCTTTAAAGGAGAAAATTTATTTAAAACTACCTTGCTATATATTAGCAGTGATATGTTGCACTAATCAGAAGTTATAAAAATAGTACAGATGAGTAACTTTAAAAATAATCTTTACCAGATTTACATCGTCAACTGCTTCAATAGTCAATTAAACTTTGTTTTTTAAGCTGGGAATTGTTTTTCTTACAATTGAAATATTTTAAACCCATAAAAAACGTTAAAAATATTTAAAATAACACGAATAAAATAGAAGATCGCCGAATGACTCCTCGTTTTTTTTTTTATGGGGCCTTGTCTACCAAGAAAAGATGTCATACAGGAATTGGTCTCGTCTTGGAGACTTCATCTCGATGCACTTCGAGGTCATACCTCAGGGTCGGGCCTAGTTTACTAAAGACACCTCATCGTCCAAACAATGTCAAAGACTATTGATTTTGCCTCCTTTTACCTCCTAGACTATCAAGAGAAATCTAAATCCATCAAGGGTCCTAAGATATACGGCCTGGCCGTCACTACGTGAAATAAATGGGTCCAAGGAACGCGGATCATCATCTATAGTTTGGAGACTCGTCAATAAGACCTCGTATAACTGACGTAGGTATAAACCTCGTAATAAAAACCTAGCCTAGGCCTAACTGACCCAGGAACTTTTTTTACTAATAGACCTCATCGTCCAAACAATGTCCATTACTATGAGGCTTCGCTGAACAGGAGAACTCTACGTCCACGAGGTAATCGTCAATGAAGTCTTGTCTACTAATAGAGCTCGCCTCGTAGACCTCGAAGTGACCCTGGGACCTTGTCTAGTAATAGACCTCATCGTCCAACAAATTTCAAAGGCTATGGAGCCTCGTATATCAAGAGCTCTCTACGTCCGCCAAGGATCCAACGAGCTATGAGAATAATAAGACTCATCGAGTAAGTTCTGGTTTAACCATAGGTGATGTGGGTGGCCTAAGAGATCTTGTCTGTCAAGGTTCCTGTTCATCTGTGAGGCCTGGACTACCAAGAAATCAATCCCCGAGGTCCCGACGACTAGTAAATCTCATGGTTCTAAAGGTTTCAAAAGTATATGGGGCAGTTTCATCAAGGGAACTCTACGTTTACGGGACCTTTTGCTTGCATTTGTTTGCAAAGAGAATCAATCAGGCAATCAGACGTTGGTTGAGAGTAATCAGAGTCACCGAGCAATTTGTGGTTTAACCATAGGTGAAGTGGGCGACCACCAAAGGGATCCTATGCCTAAGAGATTTAGTCCCTCAAGGGCCCTCATCTTCTATGACGCTTTTTATAGCATGAAAGGTTGTCATCTCTTATCAGGTCTTTCCTACCAAGAGACTTCATCATCGAAGGTACCTGACCGACCAGATTAGTCTACTAATAAACCTTATCATTCAAAGGGCTTCAAAGACCATGGAAGGTCGTCCACCAAGGGATCTCTCCGTCTACGGAGCCTCTTGATCCAAGCAACTTTGACAATCGTAGAATAGAAGTAATAATAGTCGCAGAGCAATATCGAGTGAAATCTTGGATGAACTTGGTGGCAACCAGGGCCCCGTTGCTCTTATAGATTTTATTTTTCAAATGTCCTCATCGTATCCACCAGGAAATCTTTTTTTGGAAGGACATGTCCATTAGGCCTGGTGTACAAAGAGACTTTGTCATTGAAGAAGCCACACCGACCATCGGGAATCGTCTAACACCATGGAGTCTTCCAAGGAACTTTGTCGATAATCAGTTAGCCCGTCGGAAAAGGGCCGAAAGGAGGGAGGGATAAACGAAGTCCCACACTCTACCCTGATCCTACTGAAATCTTCAACATTTACGTAAAGATTTGAAGCGTTATTTAGAAGTGGCTAACGTCATATTATCCTTCCCTAATTGATTTGTGATAATCCCAAACTCCAACACAACTCGAACTGCATCGAAACCGGGTTGCCGACCACTGTCCAAATAGAGCAAACTTTGTCTATGCCACGCGCTTAGAACACGGTCCGAACAACCAAAAGTTGAGAGTCATGCCTTTAACTTACTTCCCACCTTTCCACTTTTGCCCGCACCCATATCCTTTCCCCCTCCTGTCCTCGTCTTCGTCCTTCACCCGGGATGGGTCACCATTTCACGCCCATTCTACCGCATTTTCATGCCGCTTTACAAAGCCAAGAGAGCCGATTGGGTAAGTGTGTGTGTGTGATTATTAATTTACGACACAATTTTGCTTTCATCTTTTATAACTTTTCAGATTTTGTAGTTTTTACCCTCCATCACTCCCTATCCCCCGACACTTCGTTCTTTATCTGTCCGTTCGTGTTCTCTCACGGCGTCGGTATCGGTATTTGATGATAGATGAGTTTTGTGTGTTTTGGGACGGTTGTTCATTCAGTGTTTTGTGTGTGTGTTAATTTTATTGCACCGATATTGGTGTACCTTCTGGTCCACGGAAGCAAGAAGTCGGAATGCCGGTTGTTGCTGCAGATGCCTACCGAGAGCGTCGGTCGTGCGCTGTTGTGTAATGTGAATCCGATGCACTGACAGTTTAACAATTGTACGGAGGGGTTTTTTTGCAGGCGCGACAGCCTACCGGAATCAAGTGATCTATCAGCTGCATGCTCGATGATCGATTCTATTGAGTGCCGGCAAGAGGGGGAGATCCTTTCTTCCTTAAACAGCTTACCAGCGGTCCAAATGGCTTGAGGTAGGACAGATACCTTGAGATACGGTACACATCTCGATTGGTGTGCTTAATTTGTCACCAGAAAACCACACCGTTACTGTTTGCACATCCTTAACAGATTCCCTCTTTGTAGGATGGGTTGCACAGTTCTCTGTAAGCATGTTTTATTAGGGATTATTACAGGGAAGGGTCTGGCGATGCCGAGGGAACAGTTCTATTGTGTGTATTAAACACTGCATCAAGGAGGAGAAGAAAACATAACAATAAGAAGGTGTGAGATGGGTTTGCACAGAAGGAATAATATATTGCGTACCGTGGTTCGCGAATGTCACATTCGGATACTATATGCTATAAAAATTCAATTTTTATGGCACAAAAAAAAAGTCAAACGAGTATGTCCGAGATAGGACAGAGGGAAGTCCTTCAAAAGTGTTCGTCTTTTATGGAGAACGTCATCTAGAGCATTGGGACTCGTCAACCTCATCACCCAAAGAATGTCAAAGACTATGGGGCCTCGTCTATCAAGAAAGTTCTAAGGGTTCCTCCAAGGATCCAAAGAACTTGGAGAACTCATCAATGAAACCCCTTCTAATAAGAGACCTCGTCTTGGAGACCTCGAAGTGACCCTACCGACCATGGGACCTAGTCTTATGGCACAAAAAAACAACAACCGAGTATGCCCGAGATAAGACAGAATTTTAGGAGGAAATGCTTAGTAAAATATTTTCGTTTGAGCAGCTAAAGCAATTCTTAACGGTAGAGTTGACACCAAAAAAACCTACTTGAGGAAAAGCCAACTTTGTCTACACTCCATCTCAATATTCCTAACTGAAGTCTTCAAGTCGACTAGCATTAATAGCTTTTGTAAAAATATCTGCCAGCTGATTTATAGTAGCACAGTCTTGAGGATCACTATGCTTTGCTCGATTACATTCCATATTCTTGGTTATTCATATACATCCTCTGTTATCTAAAAATATTAGAACAGGTTGTACCATACACAATCCCAGATCTTTCATAAGACCCTTTAACTAAACTGTACTGTAGGCTGTTTCTTACTAGACCACAAAACAGTACTGCTGAATACTTTGATCAGTAACCACCAAAAGATCGTTCAATAGTATCAGCTGTTCAATCGGCATCCGCATATCCATAAAAGCCGGATAGCTTCTCTTTATCTCTCTTCAGCTCTAACACCAAGTTTTGCGAAGTCTTGAAGATAACGCACTATTCGCTTCAACGCAATTCAATGTTGCTAGCCGGGCTCCTATTGCTCACGGGCCATATAGCCAAAGTATCGTTTCGAAACATAAAATGGAACAGTTTAATCATTTTCTAAAATGTATTATCTAGATAATGGAAATCGGCAATCCCAATGTGGAACTTTGCAATCATATAGTGGAATATTAATTTCATCGAACTAATGTCATCGAACAATTTTGCAGATTGAAAGGATTGCAACAGACACTCGGTAGAGTTTCAAAACTCCATAACAAGGTGCAAATTTCCCCAAGCTGAATGCAACATTCCATTGAATGATTGCAACTTGCCGCAACGAGATTGCAATATTCCACTATCAAATTGAAACATTCCACCAAGTGATTCAAAAACTCCATTCGATGATTCGAAGCCCTATAAAATATAATTAAAAAAGAGAATCTTCAATCCACAAAATCCCTCCCGTCAAACCCGTGTTTGACATGCCTGTTGGACTGTAGGATAAAGCAACAGAGTCAAGAACAAAAAGGATTCGATTAAAACCACTAGCATCACGCACGCAGCTTTACACATTTTTTTGTTGTTGCAGTTGCGCCAGTTCGATTCGTCTCAATTCAAAAATGCCAAGCTCCTGTTGCAGCTAATTAAATGCAATTACGTGCATTATTGCAGCAGGAGCAGAGGTAACAATGGCAGTGCGCTAACGATACACTGGCTGGACGGTGTGGCGGACCCGCAAGGACCCCCACACGGAGACAGTTGGTCGACATCGTCCGGATCGGGAAGGCAGCAAAACAATGATGATATTTCGAAAAGCGATTATGATCGACTTTCTTTCTGTCATCTGCCATCGGCAAAACACTGGCAGTCGAATGGTGGCAAGAAGAGAAGTGAAAACTTTTTTTTCGATTCAGTTGATTCAGCTTTTTTTTCCTTTTCGTGTTAGTGGTTTGTTTCAAATTTTGCATCAAGTTGCATTAGTGAGGGACGATCGTCCAGAGAGAAAAAAAACCATCAACAAACCCCTTTTTCTCGCTCGCTAAGTTGAAGTGTCCCACACCATATGCTCGGACTTCCATCTGCAGAAGTTCGGTCGGTCTTTTGTTTTCTCAAATGGTTTACATTATTTGTCTTGCAGTTACGCCGCAATGAAATGCCGCAAATGTCGAGGGGATAAATCCTTTTATACGCCACCGGGTCGAAACCGCATCCACAATTGTTGTTGTGGTCGCCAGACGGACAAGAAGTTGAGAGTCCTGTTTCGTGTCTGTAGCTGCCTGTTGTTGAAAGGGAAAAACGTAACGTTCGTTTCGTTAGATCTCGTCTCGTCTTTACTAAGGGCCCGTTAACGAAACTGATCACTTTATTAGATGATTAGTTTGATTATTATGTGTTAATTTATCTACACTTATCACATTATTTCTAAACAATTTATCATTACCTTTTGAAGTTTTTTTTGAAGCTTTTGATTCTCTTGAAACGGTTAAATTATTATAACATAAAAGTGCTCTAAAAAGCCATAATCAGAGGCAGATCTTCCTGTTAATGAACTCAGAAACACAGCTTAGTAGCAAGGTGCTTGCACGTTTGGTATAAAATGTTCACTTAAAAAAATCACTGAAATTCATTGTAAAATTGAGATTATTCTAGGTCTTAGTTTAAATTTCCGGGGTGGCCTGGTGGTAGATAAGGCAGCGGCGCCAGTCTTCATACCGCAAGACCGGGGATCAAACCTCATCCGGATTGTTCCCCCTAGTGAGGACGGATTATCTATCTATGCGGTATACAATCAGATATCTTCGAACCACGAACCGCTTGGTGAGCAAGTCGTATTGATATTGCCAAGTTACTAATCTGATCTCCGAAAAGATTGACTCCACGTGATCCAAGTGCTAAGCTCGTTGTGGTCCTCCACGCCTTACACCGAGCAGGTTACTGACGAGAACACCTTCGTAGTAGAGCAAGAGTCTGACACCCCACACATCACATGCCACAAGCTATCTTATTCCTTTCGGCGTTGACTAGCGGTCTCAACCAACACTCAGTAAGCTCGTGTTTCAGTCTCCTTCTTTGCATACCCTGATCGAACACTTCACCAAGAGATAGTCCTTACCATCGTCCTCTGTCAGCATAGTGCATAGGACTTATGAACGGAGAGGACTACGGGAGTTATCAATATTTCGTGTGTTGCTGGTGTCTTCTGGCTCGTAGAAGTTTTTGTAGCCCATGGTAGGCACTTCTAAGCCTCTAGGACTCTATCAACTACCCTTCTCCGGAAGCTACAATCGTATCAAGGTAGCAGAACTCCTATACTTCCCAGGAGTAGTCTCCAGCAAGAAGGTAACTTGTGTTTGTTGCAATTATCTTGAATCCAATCCGAGGGACCTCTCGTTTCGTTCGAACGCCGCAGATATCCGTCCAATGATGTCGATATCATCCGCAAAGTCAAAGCCTTAGAGAAATCAGTTGAAAATCGTGCCTGCCGACGCTAAATCTTTCTGCCTAAGTCCCCGATGAGTTTCGAACTATGTCGAACCGCCAACAAGGGATGACCCTCAGCAGTCTTAGAAGCTTTCTAGGGGATTCGAAATCATCGCATGGTGTTCCAGGTTCCATGAAACGTTCCAGTGCCTGAAGCGAAACCGGTGTCGGTTTTCACACGGCAGGACCGGGATTCGAATCCCAACCAGGCCGTTTCCCTGTACGCCGGGCTGACTAATCACCTACGGGTAAAATCAAGTCATAGAAAGTCAGAAATGGCTGACTAAGTCCTTTCGAGGTTGTAGAGCGAAAGCAGAAGCAGTTCCAAGCTCCAAGCTCCTGCTCAAGATTCCTCGTTGAAGAGTTCATGTTTTTTTCAAGTAGGTAATGAAAAACCGTGGCAAGATTTATGACATTTATTTCAGTTGATAAGGACGATATATCGAATCTAATGATACGAGTCTTAGAAATATGATTGAAAATTGAAATATGACCTGGACAAACGAATGTCAATGCTACCGGTACGACTAAAATAAATAAAGAATTGAAAGTTCTTATTGAAATCTTTAATTTCTTCATTGCTTTAAAATCTTGTGCGAATCATATCCTTGTTTCAGTTCCAAAAGTTTTATGCAGAAAGCTCGACGCAATTCAATATTATTCAACTCCACATTTAGTGAAATCAAATTATGTTACCTTTCCTTAGCATTTTTCGAAGAAGCATTTCGTAACACTAGAGACATAAAAGAGAATTTTTTAATTATGACGGCTTGGAGCCCTTATTGTCATATAAAAGAGGAATAGTAAAATAATTTTCCAAGAAAAACGGCTAAGCAAAATATATTCGACATCATCATCATCATGTTGGCCTACTCTTTTAAAGAGCACGTCGTCGTGACATGGCCCGGTCAACAATAGATCTCCAGGAAAATCGTTCCCTGGCTGCAGCTTCCCATCCGTGTAGGCACCCGGTCTCTGACAGCTCTCCCTTCACCTGATCCAGCCAGATCAGCCAGATGAGTCCGGCATCCTTATAACATGCCCCAGCCATCGTATCCTGCCGGTCTTCGCCACCGTCAAGATGTCCGGTTCGCCGTATAGCTCAGCAAGCTCGTGGTTCTTCCATCTCCTCCACGTTCCATCCTTGAACACACCACCAACTCTCGTGGCCATATAGAACCATGAAGAACCATCATCCGAAGTAACGACAGTCCGAAGATAGCAGAACTTCTCTACCACCTCGAGGTTGTCGCCGTCGACTAACACGCTGCTTCCCACTCGGGCTCTATCACGATCAGAGCCTCTGTGGTCAGTGTTTGTAGCAATACCGCACTGATACGGGTATGGTCCGACGCCTCTTGAAGGATAATATAGGATCTCCATACTCTCTACTCCAACTCAATACGTCCACGGCGTCTCCAATAATCTGAGCTTGGGTACACAGGGAAATGCAACCCCTTGGGAGGATGGGTCATATGGCTGAATTGAGCGGGGGAAGGGGGATGGCCAGCGTCTGTTCTCCATGTCCTAGCATCCCAAGGGAGATTAAGCAAGGATGCGTAGGCCCTCCGACGACGCAGGAGGTTAGGGGAGAGGCCGTGCAAGCCACCCCTGGAAAAACAAAAAAGCAACGTACACCCAACAACAGATATTCGACATCACATGCTCTAGTTTTATTTTTTATTTTATAGCACTAGCAAGCTATAATCACATACTAATCGTGAGTTCATAATTACTAACAAGATGATTAAAAATTATCTAAAAAATAATGCCATAAAATCTGCCATAATCCATTCCATATAAAATGAGATAACAAGCAATCATCTAATACCGCCCAATTCTAGCAAGTGAAGGCGTGATTGGAATTAGTCAGATTAATGATTGTAAAGCTACTCCAAAATTCCTCAATTTCGTGCCGGTACGTAAAATCGTAAATCAATGGCCATAATCAAGCTCCCATCCCAAGACATCGCACTCTCGGCACCGTGAACTCTCGGTCCGGGGCAAAATGCTGGTGGCGGTGGTGTTGATTTACGACACATTTTTACACCCTCCCCCAACCCTTTTTTCCAACCCATAAAAACCACCCAGTAGCAACGCGGGATAGGATTTCTTTAATGAGTGCCATAAAAGCTATGCCTACTAATAAATCTTTTCTTACGCCCCTCGAAAAAAAAAATCCGGCACATCCCAAGCGAACGGGGTACACATTGATGCGTTACCGGACGAAGCTTGTTCGATCGTCATCGTAAAGAAGGCGAGTTAAAAATTGGTTCGTCAAAAATGTTGTAAACTGTCGCGCGAAGATTTATGATATGAGGTTTTGAGCTGGTTAATCAAACAAGTAGTTACTTTAAACGAATAATATGCGGTGAAGAAGAAGAAGGTAAAAACAAAACCCACCACGAAAGCAGCATAATGTGAAGCATAATGTTAATAGCGGATCGTTTCTGCATACACATTCCCGACCTGCTTGTTTTTGTGTTTCACGTATTCTTTTACCCACTTCCCGAGCTCATTATTCAATTTTAATCATCAGCTCATCTGCTCTTCTCGTGCATGAAAAATGTATGGCTGTGGTGGATTTTTTCTTTTCACTACTATTTTGGGTTGCTGATTGATGATTGAGGGCAGAGAATTAATTAATGCGTCTTGGTCTGATCTAGCGAAAGGCGAACCAGCGGTGCTTCCAACCACCGGCATTCGGGTTGGCAGTGAAAGGCCAGTGAGTGCATTTTATTTTACGATTCGCGTATGCGCCTATAATCGTCCTCTTGTCTAGGCCGGCTGAGCACGCAATCTTGCTGCCCACACGCGAAAGCGCCTAAGCAATAATAGTGCGTGCAGATCCCGAGCGCCACACACTCGTTCATTTATATTTAAATTTATCTGGCACGAGTTTAATACAATCTTTCCATGCAACTGTTTGGGAAGTTGGGGTTCAATGTTTGCCGGCTGTCTGCTTAATTTTTTACCGAAACAATAGACGGCTTGATGAATGGTTTCCCGAGGCTTTTGGACTCCGAAACGATACGGTCCAGAAAAAAAAACTGTAAATCGACCGCTAAAGGACCAGAACGCCTTTATCTCTCAATAGCTCACCTTACTGTTGTCACTCGGTGTGATAAGATATCACGGCCAAACCGGCAGGGAGGGTGCAACTCATAACAAAAAAAGATCAAAGCGCTCGAAGGGATTTATTTTACAGCCGAACTTTACAACTACGCACGTGTCCGGAGCTTGGCTGCTCGGGAGAAATCAGGTTGCCTTTTGTGGTGCGTCCCGTCCCGGGGCGCCGGTTTACAATATCATTTTAATGGTAGCAAACGATCCGAATCGGTCGGTCTTTTTTTCTTGTGTCACCCAGGCTTTGAATTTGAATGCTTTCCAATCATTGGTTAAAAGTAACAGCAAAAAAAACCTCTCCCCCCCCCCCCTCCACCCTGATGGGTGCAATTGAACGCCACTGTTTAAATTAGTTGTCCTATTATTTATTGACGCCGGTAGGACGCGTGTCACATTTTCCGAATATTTCGTCTGACTTCATCGGTGATGCCCAACGATTTGTCGTTGGCGAGGTGTTTGTTGTTCTTATGTGTGTGTGAATGTGTGTTTTGTACACGTCACCGGCCTTTAAGATTCTAGGTGTTAGATTGTGTATTGACACGCGTTGAAATGGGAGGGTTGATAAAAAAGGCGTGTGTCGCAGGAAACAACTGTTGAAGATAAATAGCTGTCGATTTACAGACAACATTAAGTAATAAAGTATTCGGTACATTAAAATACAATTGAACCCTAATTGAGAAGTTTATGGGCATAAAGGCTTATGAATAGCTTGTGTCACAATACGATTTTCTTTCGAGAGTGTTAAGAATATTGAACCAAAACCTCCTTACCTGGAGATACTCATAGCAAAGAGTATCACAATTTTTTGGATAACTCAACTACCAAGAGACCTCAAAGTTGTAGAATCTTCTCTGTCTAGTTTTTTCTGATATTAGACCTTGTAGTTAAAGAGGCATCTTCACGTAAAGAAAGACAAGGATCTAAGAGAGCCCTTCAAGTTGTTATCCAATCTTCTTCCCATACAAAGCTCATACGAAAAGTTGAAGAAACCTTTTCGTCTAAAGAAAAAGGACCTTCAAGAAAGATCTGTTCACCTAGAGGAACTTATACTGTACGCTTCTTTCTCGTCTAATCTACTTCCATTTCAAGATCTCGTAGTTGAAGAGGCCTGGGTGTCTAAAGAGAGGCAAGGATCCCCAAGGAAGACTTGCTCACCTCAGGAAATATTATTTTTCAACAATCTTCCCCTACTAACAGATATTGAAGTTGTAAAAGTTTCATCGTATGGTCTTCTTCCAATCAAAGACCTAATAGTTAACGAGGCCTCTTCGTCTAACTAGAGAAAAGGATCCTCAAGGAAAGCTTCCACACCTAAGAAAATTCATAGTTAGAGAATTATCTTTTGCCAAGAAATTTCCTCAACAAAGAGATCACAAAGTTGTAGAGACAAACTCGTCTAATCTTCTTGTATAACAAGACCTTATAGTTAAAAAAGCTTCAAATGGATTTCCGAGGCACAAACATTTATCTAGGAATACCCATAGTACAAGGAATCTCGTTTTCCAAGGAACTTTCAGAGTCCATAGTCCATGAAGTTGAAGGAACTCCTTTGCCGAAGGGAACGTTAGACAGGCTTCAGTGTCAGATCTGCGTCTAATCCAAAACCTCGTAGTTTCTGAGGTCTTTTAATATAAAGAAAGACATAGATCTCCAAGGAAAATTTCCTCTTCTAGGAAAATTCACAAGATGAGGAATCTCGTTTTTTCAGAAACTTCTCCTGCAAAAGGACCTCGAATATGTGGAGGCTTCCTTGAATAATTTTCTTCTACTCCAAGATCTCGTATTTTTATATATTTCTTTGGCTGAAGAAAGACAATGATTTCCAAGTAGACTTCATAATTCCGAAACACTCATAGTATAAGAAATTTCATTATCCAAGAAACTTCCCCTACCAAGCTTCTCTTGAAGCTGTAGAGGTTTTATCGTCTGATTTTCTCCTCTTACAAGACCTCGTAGCTAAATTATTCTTCCTTAGAGTGTCATCTATCTACAGATCTCGGAGCCGAAAAGGTGAGGACATTAGCTAGCTTCTCTTCTAGAAATGATGTAGAACGAAGGTTGTATCAAGACACCTCGTAGTCAATGGTAGCTCTTTGTCTTCACTTTATCTACCTTAGGGAACTTGGCATCGAAAGGCCTACTTTTCCAGAGAGCCTTGTCGTGTAAAAAAGTCATAAAGAATAAGATAGAAGAATGGATTGGGCTCGAGAGGTTCGATACAAGTCTCCTCATGACTAGATCCACCACTGACTGCTCGTGCTACAGATGAATTGCTTGTCAATGAATTTACTCGAAACATTCGATGTTCACTGTCTTGTCTTGTGAGACATCGTTATTATGGTTCATTCATTTTTAAAATAAAAATCTCTTTATTCAAACCGCAAATAAATCAACAACCAAATAAAGTAAATCAAATCATCGGTAAGCTCGCCCAGTTTGAAAACTGACGTAGATGAAAATGTAAATTCGTATGGCTGTTTTAATTTAAACTATTTCGTGGACGGCATACATCGCAACACAAAGCGAGGGGAACAAAAAAGAAAAGGCAAAAGCACGCCAACCTCAACCACGGAACGAGACGGCACCAGGGACAGCCCGGGAGGCTCCCAGTTCCGCATGGGCTGCAATCGTGTCATAAATATTTAATGTTTCCGCCTCATTCAGTAGAATCTACATGCTACATTGCGGTACGTACAGAACCAATGTGCGTTGGGTTGGGCGAAGAGCGAAACAAAACATTAAAACAAAAATTGGAGAGATAGTGTATAAATGTACAGCAAGGCACTTGAGCACGGAAAGCGGTCGGTAGAGCTGGTGTGGCCAAAGCAAACACAGAAAAAGAACGCATCCAATGGGAAGGGAATGAATGCGATGAGTTTTTAGACGTGAATTGGTCTACAACAAAGACATCTAATACGTGGAACTGTAATTCATTTCCGTTTGCTTTGTTCCGATTGGTCAACCTTTGGCTTTGGAAAGGGGTTTTCCGATCAAAAATTAAAATTATTATTTTCGGTTTAAAAAAAAATAATGGTTAGCAATTTGGCTAACTCTTGCATCGGGACTGCAATAAAAATTGTGCGACAAAAACGACTAAACGCCTGATATTAGGCAATTGTTCTCTCAGATGCACAAGAGCTAAAGGCGTGTTCGTAAAATTAATTCCAACAAGCTTACGAATAGCTACAAAATTACTCAATAAATTACTGGTAGATAATATTAAATCTGAAAAGAATTACAACTGAATGCAAAAATAAAAATCTTTTCTAAAATAAAATAAATTTGATACGAGAAAATAATTGTAAAATTTGCTTCTCATAATAAGGCTCATAGCAAAAGCAAAATTGAATCTCATTCTAGATCACTGATGGAGACAAATAACATTTCCACACGTTAATGCACTCCATAAGCATACTGTCAAGTACACACCACGCTGCCTAATCGAATTTCTACCGAGCCGTTTCTCGTCTCCTCCGAGAAAGCAACCATCGAAAATTTGCATAATTTCCCAATTTACCACAGATCGCTGATTTTGACGAGCACGTAGCAGCAACCAAAAAAAACTGAAAGCCGATGTAATGTCGATGCGCTGTTCCACGCTAAAGCCCATTCACTTGCCTCCTTTTTGTATAAGAAAAAAAAACAGCAAAACAGAGCTTAAAGGATAACGGGCACCGTTCGACGTGGAAGAAATCTTCTTCCACCAGCACCACTTTTCAGCCGTGCGTGAATGGTTGATTTTTCCTACGCTAAGCCTCACCCCTGATTTAACGGGCCCCGGGTTTGCGATTTTTGCAACGGGTTCCCCGGGTTCGAGAAGTCACCGTGTCCTGTACCAGCTAGTGGCATTATTGAATAATCTTTCAACGAGCCACCCTCAACCGAACAATCCCTAATGAAATCAACACGGAGCTAGAAGCATCGGATCATTTCTGCGGTACCGCACGCTACTAAACGAGCATCGGCCGACGGTTTTCCCTTCGGCTGAAAGAGGGTCCCGGACCGCTGATTGTTCACAATTGCCCCGGTCGGCCTCGCGGCGGATGAGTCCGTGTCAATATTGCTGCTCGCATTATCTATCACCAGATTTTTCAATCATCGCGTCTGTTCCGGGTGTTTCCTTCTGTCCCTTGCTGTCCATTGTTGGGAGCGTGCGTGGAGAGTGAAAGGAAAGCAGAACAAACATTGTTCAGCATTGGTTCCCAGGCTGCAAGGGATATGGTGGAGGGCCGTATCACTACCACAAATCCCACGTGGCCAATTGAATTGACGAATAGGCAAAGGGGGAAGCTTAGTTTATGGTGCTCTTTCTTATTTGAAATTAGCATAATCGTGCGAAATGTGTGACTTAATTTTCTCTTTTTTGTTCAAAATTTCAAAACGGTATGCATCTCGATGCCTTAGAATAGCGCGATTTGTATCAATTTACATCAATTTATTGCTTTGATTGCGTATGGGGAATGTTATTTTGGTGATGAAAAAGGAGGTTTATTTGGAAAAGAAAAAGCAGCTAATTTATGATCTCTAGTCTAAGGAAGGTAACTCTATTAAAAGGTCGTCAGATGCAGGGTAGCTCGAATTTTGTTTTAGAATATCATATCAATTATACATTAGAATTACCATATACACTGACGGACTATCGAATATGGTTAATGTCTGAAGAGAGAGTCCCCCCCCCCTCTCACTCACTAGCACTCACTTTTCGCTACTGAGATACCTAAACTTTAGGTAAAAGTGTAGATAAAATAAAATAAATGTTGTTATAATAAAGTATAATAATAATAAATAATAAATAAATAATTGATAATGGTAAAAAGTTCGAAAAAGATAGTTGTGAAAAGTGAGTGATTGTTGGGGGGAGGTTCTTAATTCAGACTTAAGCAATATTTAAAATTTTGACCAAATAATGACAAAAAATTGCAACACAAAAAACTGATTTTTTTCAAATCGAAGCTGGTAGTTGAAATTGAAAAATATAAGTAGGATATGCCTAAAACTATACAAAAAAAGAAAATACGCTGTCTTATGTGTTTTGGCCATAATTCCGTCAGAATCTGCTTCTCCATTGGCACTACAACCTCGAGAAGTCTCAGCCTTCCAATTCTGACTTTCTGCGACTTGATTTTACACGTAGTACAAAAGTCAGCTCGCCTACGGGGAGACGGTCTGGATGGGATTTGAACCCCGGTCTTGCCGTGTGAAGACCGGCGTCGTTATCGCCTCTGCCACTGGACCGCCCTGTCAGAATTCCGTCAGAACGACAAATAGAAAATCAAGAATTGAATTCTTAATTGATCCAATGATAGGATCGTTTTCCCAAAATATTCAACCAATTTTAATAGAAAACGGTATCATGTTTACACCTTTACTATATTCTTATTTTAAGGAGGCCTTATTCTATTGTCCGTCACTGCATGTGTAAGTTCATGTTTCATATGAGTAGTGTTAGTAAATAATCAACAATATATCAATAATAAATAAAGTTGAAATACCTTTTTATTCTCGTAACGTTTTGTAGAGCATGAATAATCTGTTTATATCACACACTGTACTTTCTGTCAAACAAGCTTCACACACACACACACACACTCACATCCAATTAGTAGACACCTTGCTGGAAAACCTTGCCACGGTACCACTAAGTAGTACACTAATAAAACTCATTGCCCAAAAGGCTTGTCTTTTGAGAGTGACGGAGAGAGAGAGCGAGAGCTCACGAGAGAAAAAAGCACACAAACCGACCACGAGCCATCAACTCCAGTGCGGTTCGAAAGCGGCTGATTGATTAATGATCCGATGCTTCGGTCGTTTGTCCTCGGTGTTGTACGGCCACAATCCGCACCCTTTGCTTTCTTCTTCCACTGCTTCCTTCTCACTCCTAGGAGAGAGTGAAGTAGGTGGGAGGGGGGTATTTTTTCGACAACATGAAACCGAAATTGTTTGGGTTTTTGGAGAAAGATAATAATGCCGACACGCGCAGAAAGATGCTTCGGGGGGTTAAGATTGAAGGCTAATGAAACCGAGCAAGCACTCCTCGGTTCGGAGGAGTTCTATTATTCTCATTTGCGTGTGCGGTCTTGGCCCTTGCCGGCTCACACACACACACACACACACACATGCTCACACATTCGATTTGCCTGTATGGGGACAGGGCCACAAGCACGGGAAGGGAGGGCAAGATTTTTATCATTCCACGGATTCATTCACGCTAAACCGGCTTCGGTGCAAGTGAAGAAGCGTCGGTGATTATAATGTTTGCCGCATTCACACCACACTGCACTTAATTTATTAGTTTTTGACACGTCGACCGACACGTCACCGTACCGCACACGCTGGTATGGAGTTAGGGAATGTGTGGGTACCGGGACCGACGCACCGATAAAGAGATGCCGCCGCCACCATTGGTGCGTGTGTGTTTATTTTATGGTGACGAGATGTCAAACACTCGGTGAGCGGAAAGGTGTGGGAGGAAAAATGCGCAACAGGGGTTTGAAGTTATTACGGTTGAAATTTACACGCACCGCACTGGGAAGACAATGTAAAAACGTTTGCTGCGAACTCCGCTTTGTTTATCTTTCGGCCGTGTCGTGACAGTTCAAAAGGCTTTTTTGTCACTTTGTTTCGGTGTCAGTGGCACAACGAGGTTGCTGTCATATCTACTTATCGTCGTTTGTGAGAAGAGTGTGATTGTGTGTGAGTGGGAGTGCGTGGGTGTGCGTGTGCCAATTTCTTCCATCTTCAAGTGTGGGTCTTTGTTTTGCAAGGCGGATAACCTATTCTCCACACATTCATTGTTTATTGCTTTTAGTCCAACAGTAAAGCAGGGGTCTTAGAGCACAAACTTGCATTTGGTGGTAGGAGTGCACTAGACATGGGACCTGTCATCGAATCCCGTCCAGAACGTCTCTCCGTACGCAAGACTGCCTATCTTTCTTCTTCTTTGGCACTACAGCCTCGCAGTGGCGGATCAAGCTGCTGGAATAATAGTTGACGACCCCTAGCATGTCGAATCTGATGATTGGAATAGAGCTAGAATGGGAAGAGATATTACAAGGGGCTTCTTGTAACATACGTTCCTAGGACCTAACGGTCAGCTTATAGGGAGATACTCTTTGGGACCCCTTGAATGTTGGGAGCCCAAGCATCAGCTTAGTGTGCTTGATGCAAAACTATGATGCGAGCTGACTCCTTGACTTGATGTTAGCCGTAGTTGACTAGTCAGTCCTGTCTACGGAGAGACGATCCGGACGGGATTCCATACCCGTTGCTGCCTGTTAAAGACCGATGACTTACTATCCTACTGCAGGTAAGATTTATTCAAAGAAGTCAGAAGTAGTAAGCCTAAACCTCTCAAAGTAGTAGTTCCAAAGAAAAACTCATGAAATAACCCTTTCCTCCACTGCTGTCAAACGAAGATCATTTGCTGCACTGCCCAGACAATGATAGAAAACAAATGAAAAAAACCATCCAACAAATTACGTCGCACGCGTGATTGATGCGATGATCCGATTTCGTTGGACCGCGGGAAGCGAGCGTGCCGGCACAGCACGATGCAGCTCGAAAAAGTAACCGGAGAGCGCTAATCAAAGGCAATTAGGGGAAGTAATTGATTACGGGCAGCGTCTACCAGCAATTAGCTCATCAACCCGCGCAACCAAGCATTGATTCGTGGGTAAATAATAATAATGCTTCACGTACGGCCCGGCTGTCTATAATGGCCGGCAAGATTGATAGTGTGTAGCCCTTTGGCGGGGTTCGTTTCAAGTATCGTCTTTACGAAGGGAAGCTATAGCTTTCGCTATTAAGCGTTGACGGTTTACCGATTGTGCTAGTATGAGTTTGTTGCGAAGATGTTGAGATGCGAACAAGGGTGCTGACTAAGCAGGCTGCGGAAACTTCTCCAGTCAAATTGGGAATATATGTAGAACGTTCAGAATGCCAGTACTCACCTATGCCACAGAGACATGAACTCTGGTCAAAATTGACGTACTTTTCAGGAAGATACTCAGAAGGATCTTGAGTCCCGAGAGATGTTCGTACTCCTCTTAGCCGCCTTCGAGAAGAACATGCGCAGAAGGATCTTTGATTATGGAGGACTATGGTGCATCGAATTACACTTGCCAGACTCCAGTCATGGCCAGGCCAAACTAAGTGATGCCTTGATGCGTCCAAGATATTAGGTATTAGAGCAGACAACGACGCTTGACCGTGAGTGATATCGAGGACTTTTGCAGCATCCTAAGACCTCGATTCTCCTAGAAGTTTGCCCTTTAATGCTAGACTAAGTGATATTAAGCACCACGATGTAGATGAGAATCAAAAATCCACCAAAACGAGCTGGGTGTCATAAGGTGTATATTTACGATCCATCAATAGTTTTGCTTTGCTTGCATGTAATCATTCATTCCGTAAGACAATTTTGAGTTCATCCTAATTAATTACGGAAAGGAGTAAGGGAATGGGGGAACGAGGGGAAGTAGTGGTAATAATAATAATAATAATGGTAATAAAATAGTTACCTACTAATGATAAAAACTTATACCAATCGCACCAACCGTCACAACAAATTAGCGACGGTAGATAGAAATAGTTCATTCCACGTGTTTTTTTCTCTGTGTGTTGTTCTTTTCGTATAAATCATTTTCCCCATGAACACATCGATCGATTCATTATCGAGTTCATGCATCAATAGCGAGATTCTGTGTTAAAACTTTTGCGCCTAAACAGGGGATTGAACGTTTAATTAATAGTGCTTTAAATTTTTACTTGTGAAAATATGTTAGCGTGTGTGAGTGGTTTTTTTTTCTTTTTGGGTGTCTAAATTTTGAATGTTTACTGTTTACATTTCAATTATTACATACATGCACTTAACATGCTAGCCGCCGTCGAAACGAAGGACCACCGTTCCTTTTCGCAGTTTCCAAACTTGCTTCCCAAATCTTTTAGCCCGGCTCGTATTTGAAGCGTTCGTTCAGCTTTGCTTTCGGCACTGATCGCTTTCTTGACGCGGCTGCTGGGACCGGTGTACAATACACCCCGCTTACCATCCCCGTTTCTAACAAGAGACTTACACTTATCAGTGAGATTAAAGTTAAATTAGTAACCGATAACTTTCCCCCATTTTTTTGTTTGTTTAATTCACGTTAACCCTCCCCAAGTACAAATGTGATCGCGGTTCGTCGGACAAGATTGTTGTTTTCGTTCTTCATTTTTTCTGTTATAGTTAATGTGATGTTTTTTTTTCTGCAATACAATATAGTAATATCCCTTCGCCAGGCTTAAGTATTACGGCGCGCATACCCGCGCGTCAACAGTGTATTCGATACATTGTTCAGCGTCTATCCATGGTCCGCGTGATGTCTAGAAACGTAACGATTTATCGCAAGAGAGAAAAACCCTGCACTAACATCCAGGATGTTGGTAGCCGTCTGGTGGCACATACACACCACGCAACGATCCCATTAGGCTGTACAGATACTAACGCTACCCTGTGTCAGTGTTTATCATCCCCAATATTACAATACACACGCGCGCGTTCGCGCGTGTTCATCCAACTAATTCATCCACCAGACAGATGAATGACATTTACTTTAGATTCATTTAGTTACTCTTGCTGCGCGTTGCTGTTACTATTTTGATTCACAATTCATCGACGCCATCGTTCGATGAGACAAAACGAGATAAGAAAAAGCGAATTACAATTACGAGGATAAAATAACAAAGTGTGTGTGTGGGTGTGAGTGAGTGTGTTCTGTTTTTAAGTTAAGTAACCATATTTATGGTTCATATTTTTTGTAATATCCCTTATTTTGTAGACTTCTCGTTCTAATCCTCTTATTACTGTTTTGACATACTCACATCAAAGCCCTACATCCTGACGGATGTCAGATGTGTTCTAAGAAGAAGCAGGAAACGAAAAAAAAACAAACAGCACTATTTCCTAGAGACATTAAGCTAGTTCGAAAGGATCACGATCGTTGGGTGTAACCTTGAACATTCTTCTTGATTAGTGTACGGGTCTGGGGGTTTTTTTTTTAACGGCTCACGTTAAACGGATCGAGACTTGCGCTGGTGGGGGAGATTCGGTAGCATCCCCCGAACAGAGCTATACTTGCAATTTTGTGTGTGTTTGTTGGATGTGAGCACGGTTCAGATCCAATCTGCCGCTGCCCTGACGATGTCGGTGCGCTGTCCGAACAGTGCGAACAGGTCGGACTGCACCGGGCCTCAGACAATGCCCGGCTTCACATCCATCTGCTGCTGGCTGACGTGCTCCAGGCCCGGACTGGGCGTGTGCGCGTGGTGCTGCTGCTGTTGATGATGATGGTGATGATGTTGTTGCTGCTGCTGCTGCTGCTGATGATGTTGATGATGTGCGTGATGGGGATGATGCGAATGCGGGTGATGGTGATGTGGGCCGGAACCTGGTTGTTGCTGATGGTGTTGCTGCTGTTGCGAGTGGGACAGTCCGGGAGAGCCCATCGAATGGCAGGACCCGCCACCGAGCATGCCGGGCGGCCCTCCGCCCATCACACCGTGCGGTGCCGATAGCGACCCCAGCGGTCCACCGTGCAAGTGATCTGTCACCGACGCACCGGTCACAGCGCCCTCCTCCGAATCGCTGCAGTGTGCGTCCATCGGTTGCGGTGCCTGCGCGTTACTGCCCTTCTTGGTGCCTTCGTTACCACCTCCACCACTGCCACCGTTCGTCCCGGATGCACTGTCACCTCGGCTGCTGGCGGTACCACTTCCACCATTGCCGCCGCCATTGCCGCTGGCGGTGTTTGGGCCGGATGAGCTGTTGCCACCGGTGCCTCCACCGCTGCCACCACTTCCCGCACCGGATCCTGTTCCTGCACTTCCACCTCCACCACTACCACCACTGCCACCACCACCACTGCTGCCGCCACCAGCACCTCCGCCGCCGCCGCCGCCGCCGCTACCGCCGCCACCGCTGGCACCACCGCCGTTGTGGGTTTTGACGTGTTTGGCTAAATGATCACTTCGCATGAATCGTTTGTTACAGACGGGGCAAGCAAATCGTTTCTCACCTGTGTGCGTGCGCAGATGCCGCTGCAGCTCGTCGGAGCGCGTAAAGCGCTTGCCGCAGAACAGCCAGTTGCAGACGAACGGCCGCTCGCCGGTATGCCACCGGAGGTGCGCCTTCAGGTGGCTCGTCTTCCCGTACACCTTGCCACAGCCCGGTATGTGGCAGCTGTGGATGTTCTTCTTGCGCAGATGCACGCCGGCGGGACCGAGCCGCTCCGCCTCCTGACAGTTGGGGCAGTCGCAGGTCGCCCGGCCGGAGTAGCGCCGCTGGCTGCGCGGCGACGGTGCCTGCGGGGCGCTCGGTGGCGGTGCCGGCGAACCTCCCCCGTGCGGACCTAGCCCGAACCCGCCCACGCCGACGCCGGCGGCCGACTGGCCGACGCTAACGCCGCCCGGCTGGAGCATGCTCTTGTAGCAACTATCCTGCAGCAGATGCTGGCCGGAGCCGAGCAGGTGTGCGGTGTTGGTGAGCGACGCGTGCGTCAGTGTCGAGGCGTAATGCTCGGAACCGCTCACCGAGGCGGCCGCCGCCGACGCGGCATAGTTGGCCATCGTCGCCGCGTGCATACCGGCGGCGGCGCTCGTACCGATATCGAGCCAGCTGCCGGCCGCCCCGTGCATGTCCCACCAGCCGGTCGGCGTCCCGTGGCCCCCGTTGCCGCCCAGCCCGTTCGCGTCCGGTTTGCCGACCGCGTTGAACGGGTGCCAGTCGTACGGGTGGCGGCCGTAAACGGACCCGAGCTGGGCGGCGGCCGCAGCGGCCGCAGCCGCCGTCGAGCTTGCCTGCCCCGGTCCGCCCCCGTCGCCACCGACCTTGCCTGCCGCTGCCGCCCCCAGTGCGTGCTGGAGGGTGTGGTGCGCATTGTCCGCTCCACACCCACCGGGCGAACCGGACGCACCGGAAAAGTAAAGATCGCTGGATCGCACAACGGTAACCAGAGGGCAATCAGGAGATGTGGTAGGAATTGAGGGATGAGGAGGAAAGGAAAGGAAGGATGGGGAAGCATTACAAAAACACACGTATACATGCGTATTGGAATGTAGAGCGAGAGAGAGAGAGAGACAACAACAAACAACAACAAATGTAGTTTTGGCACATTTAGACAAAGGGGCATTCGTCGGAGAAAAAATGGGGAAGAAAAAGAAAGAAATAGAAAAAAGAGAAAGAGAGTGATAAGAAGAACAAGAAAAGAGAATAATAATACAACATCGTTTAACAATTCGTTTCGTGCCGGTGACAGTGTGTGCTGTAGTGAATCTAGTTGCCGTTTGACAGCTGTCAAATACTGGTGTTCAGCATTTAGTGTCATTGAGGTGCAAAATGCCTATCTCGAGCTATTATTAACATATTCTATGCTGAACAGAATTCACTACTTGTCAAACGGATGAATTCAATTGGATTGCATGAACGGATGAAAGAATGGGATCTCATTACCCGTTTGTTTGACAGTTGACTTAATCGCAATGTTTACTGTTGACTTAAAAAAGGCAAATCATAAAAGCAGTTGTGAGGTGCGCTTTTCTTTGCAATACATATAAAATTGACAGCTGTCACATTTGTTCGCCAACTAATGCTACCTATAAGCAGCGTATTTTCTCTCTAACTATTAATCTTTTACTTTAATCTACCACACACGCACACACAACATATACTCTTTAAATTTAAGCGATTGTAACAAAAGGCTAGAGGATGTCGCACACGCTTACCTGGACGTGAGATTTGCCATCGGGCTAATGGTGGACGAGCTACCGGACGACGAAAGTCGCCCGAGCGATGACTGCAACACCGAATTTCCTCCCAATCCTCCACCACCTCCTCCACCTCCACCTCCACCACCACTACCAACACCTGAACCGGAACCGTTACCGCCGTTCCCACCGCCCAGCCCGACCGACTGTGTGTTCGAGGGTGAGTGGGGTCCGGACGAGATGGGGCTCTTCTTCCACGGGTGGAACCCTTTGCCAACGGCTGCGTCCGCCAACGGTGGCGGTGACTTGCTGGACAGTTTGTTGCACTGGGCCGCCAACATTGCCAGCGGTGTACCTCGCAATCCCGGATGTTCCTGTGGGTGGGAAAAGGGAATCGAAAAGAAGGGAAAGAGGGAGAGAGAGAGTGAGGAAGAAAGAGAAAAAAAAGTTAGTGACACTTGTCGGTGACATCGCATCGGGAACTTTCCCACCTGAAGGTAACAACAAATTTTTGCACCTATTTCTGAAGTTCTTAAATGTCCGGGAATGAACTTCAACTTGAAGAACCGCTTGGGCAAACACAAAATCAAAAATAAAAAAAAAATCAAGGATATTGAGGTTCTCTGCATCAGCTACATTTTGAGGTACATTTTACTCAGTTTTTTTTTTATTTGGCTGGTTCCTATTCTGACTTTTGCCTTTCTTTGTTTTGTGGTTTCAATCACCCAAGCGAACCCACCACTGGCCCAAAGCGAAACCCCGTGCACCCTCGAAGAGGAGCCGGCGCTGGGCCGTCCATCATAATTCGTCGGCTGATTATAATTCGTTTCCGACGACGGGCTTAATTCACAACTTCCTTGGACTTCCCGACGTGGCCGGCGTCAAGAATGGTGCGGTCTTTGTTTTAATACAATCCATACACAATACGTGTAGACGAGCCCAGAGAGTCAGGAGAGAAGAAAAAAAAACACCCTGCAGCATGACGGTGCCCGAACGATCAGGAACCCCTGAAGGAACCCCGAAAACAGGTGATTTAATGGGGTCTCCCCATCAGTGGTTCAGTGGTTTGCCGCAGGTTTGCCGTCGCCCTAACGCGTACGAGATGAGTTTATGGGGATTTCGTGTTGTTTTTTTGTTGTTGTTGAACATTCCCAAACGTCCCAAAGATACAACGTACCGGGGAAGAATTTCGGTGCGTTTACCTTTGTTTCTTGGAGGGAACGCGCGCGCGCGCCTTCTCACCCACCCGGATCACTTGCTGTGGTCCTTCCGAGTCAGGATTTGATTTTTGAGATGCTTTTCCATTCTCTCACACACTCATTCTCTCTCTCTCTCTCTCGCTTTGTGTACCATCGTCGCCGCACCATTAAAGGATGCAGCGGTACGAAGATGTTTGTGGAGGCGGCGACGCCAGTACCGAACAGGTATTCGATTTTTATGGTCCAATTTGGTTTATTTGGTCTCATTTCGGGCCCGGCCGGGTCGAAACTCATTTACAGCTTCCAAAGGTCGTAAAACTAAACGGTCTAACCAAACCGTCGCACCCAATCAGTGGGACCACAATGATGGAGGGTTTTAAAATCATCGCCGACATTATACGAACCCCCCCCCCCCCCCCCCCCTCACACTCCTCCGTCGAAAGTCGAAGAATTCTGGAGAAAATTGTTCCGAGTGTCTTGGTGCTGAGATGATTTTGTTGTTGTTGTTGTTGTTATGGTTAAGTGGTGCCGGTAGACTCCATAAACATTTAAGGTTTTGGAGACGTCGAAGTGTATCAAACTCTGACACCCTTTTTTTCCCCTTGGGACGGAGAATTGATGAGGAACAGAAATTGATTTAATTGCTTCCTTTTTTTTTTGGTTGCTCTTTCGGGGGTTTCCGTTTTGCCTATGGAATCTTCGCCCAGCACCGGACGTGAGTCAGAGGTGTCCCGACCGGAACTCTTCATATTCGAGGGACAGCAACGTTGGACATTCATCCATATTGTATCAGAGCACGTTTTCGAATGGTCACGTAGGAATTCTGCCTTCAAACATGCATCATACGTACAGAGCCCCCCTACGTACGGGGGCTTGCAACCAACCAACCAGCCAGCCATTACACATCAATCGCCGAAGATTACCGGAGGGCTAGGTTGAATGGCGCAAACCGCCTTGTTGATCCGCGCATGTACAAGATTCCTTCGATATCGCTTCTCGATGGCGTGTTGCGGAGTGATGCACGACGCAGCGGCAGGGTTGCAATGGCAATCCAAAACCCGTCAAACCGGTCCACCAGCCACCCCGTCCCGCCTCGGGGCTTTACACTGGGTCCCTTACAAATCACCCCTCTCTCCTCTCTCCCGCTTGACCCCACTGTGACGAATGATGAATGTATTTCTAATTGCAAAAATGGTAAATCGCTAGAAGGTGGATGAGAATATTAATACGAGCGATAATTGCATTAGCACAGAAGGGAAGGGTTTGATGCGCGGTTCGAAAGGGATCGAATTCGATGCAGCGACGACGATTAAAACTCCCTCCTCACCTCACCCCACCACCCCCGCCACTTCTTCATGCTACAGATTGCAACATGGTAGATAAAGGTATGATATTCAAATGGTGGGCAAACTGCGAGGCGAGATAAAGGCGGAACAGTGTACACCGGTGCACCGACTCCCGGTTTCTGGTTGTAGTTAGCCTTGAAGGATAATGGCGAAAGGGTTGATCATGCAAAGCGTGCACACACACACACACACGCTCACATGCACATACAGCGATTAAGGGTCGAAGGGTCGCGGAAAGGAATGTTAAAGGTTAGCGTCAAGTTTGCGTCGCAATAAGGAATTTGTACGGTTGAAATAGTGAGTTTCTTGATGGCAGACAGAGTGATGATATCTTGCAGCTGTTGGTGACAGCTCTTGCTTCATCCGAAGAGCAAGGTTTGAAAAAATCTTCCCAAACGGACAGCCCGATTCGAAGATGCGTCGAATATCTTGAGGACTCTTGGCAAATTTTTAAATTCGCATTCGAATGCTCTTCGGTATAGAGATCGGAGCAACATTTTCTGAACGAGCTCTGCTTGTCGAAGCATTAGCTATCAAGATCCTTTAACATACTGTACTGAGAACGAAGATTACTTGCTTGTATTCTCGGATCAACTCGAATCTTGATACGGTGGCGATCTTGCGCGTTGGTGACATTTCGGAACAGCGTTGATGGCAGCAGCATTGAATTCGGGCAAGCTACCAACACTCAACTTCCTGGAACTGGAACCCCCCCCCCCCCCCCACTATCAGCTGTCCACAATCTTTGCCTTTGGTCGGGCATTTCTCGTGTCTTGTGTTGATTTAACGCAATCGCCCAATTAATTAATTTCGCTCTTCATTAAAAACAATCCAACGCGCTAGCGCCACTCGTCACAATTCTTCGTGCCTTTTTTTTTTGTCGCCCTATCAACATTTCACTAGCATCCTCGCTTGTCGTTGTCATACCCCTTTTGCCGATCCTATTTCTCCTCTCTTCTTGCAGCCCTCTCTCCTCCTTGCCGCTCTGACCTCTTCCATACCCTCCAATTACGACGTATTGCGCATGAACATGAACTTAGACCGATCGGCCCTTATGGCGCAAGAAAAAAACCGAGCCAGAACCGCGTGCGTGTAACGAGCAACACGAGTTGAAGCGCAGAAGCTGTTGTTTGGTACCTCCGCGACTCTGTTGTTTCATCGCCCCTCCCTCCCCCCCTCCAAGCCAAGTCTCTTTCTTAGCCGTTAAAGGGGAGGGTAAACGACGCCAGGAAACATTATCAAAACAACCGATCAATCAATGCGATTAAGCGCGTACCAGCGGGGCAGCACGGTTTTCCCCCCGGCCGGATTCAGAAAATGGCACCCTGGCGGCGCGCGATGGTGCGCGATCGCGCACGAGGAAGCGGGCACAACCTTCAACGGGTTCCCGGCTTTTGCTCGTTAAACGTGCAATTTGCTCTCTTGGTGCCCGCAACCGCACCGGTTCCGTTTTTCTACGCGCACTTGCTCTGCTCGCGCTTGCCACTGTCCGAACTGGTTTCGCGCGACGATCCGACTCCGTAATCTGCATCGTTTGGCCGTTGGTCGGTGGCGATTACGCGCGAGTTACGTTCAAGAAGCCTCCGAAACTGTGTCGCACTAGGGTTGTGCTAACACACTACCGTTGTTAGCGGACCACCAATTGCAACTATACTCTTGTGAGTCTTTTTTAAAGCAAGTTTGCTCAAAATATTGACGTCTTTATCGTCAAGAACGGAAACTAATATTCTGATGCTTCGTTTTTTTTTGTTGTTGATCCTCTCTCCCGAATGAGCCGGCGAGAGATCAGCACACCCGAAAAGACTGCCGCAAAATGTAACCCAAATGTTATATCGGGCTCGAGAATGGCTTCACAGAATTATGGTACAAAATTGGGGCCGTTTGTTTGTTGGGCCTATTCCCCATCACAAAACCCATCAACCCTTTGCGCGACTTCCACGAAACCGCTCGGAGCAGGACCGCTCGCGGGCGACCATAAACGTGGTTGCAGATTGACGGGCCCGGGTGGAAAAAAACAATAAAAACCCAAACCGAGGCCATTATTCGGCTGTTCCAGGCCGGAGCCACAGAAACAAACCGCCACAGTTCCGCAACAAAAGCTCACCGTTCGCCTCGGTGGATGGGGTCCGGTGTTTACTTTTTTTTATTTTTCTCCCCCCCCCCCCCAGTTGATCTTTTAACAATTAATTTCTTTTACTGGCGAAACGATACATTAATCACCCGCTGACTGGCGCCGGGGATCTATGATGGGGAGGGGGGGGGGGGGGGGGTTTCCATCGCCTTTGGCCATTCGACGACTCTGTGCAGGGTTGCACGTGTGTGTGGTAAGCAAAGCATGCGAAAGGAGCAGAAGCAAAGAGAGTTGCAGCGAAAGTACGAAAATCGAAACCACTCATTTTTATCGTTTAAAGTTTGCCGCCGTTTTAACCCATCGCCCTGGTGTGTGTGTGTGTGTGTGTGTGTGTGCGTATAGCTTCAAGGGAGTGTTTAATTTGTTTATGGTAGTAAAACTTTTGAAGTTCATGTCTGATTTACCCTAATTACCCAATGGGTAAGCATGTGGAAGAGGAAGAGGAGGGGAGGAAGAGATGAAGTGGAATGGAAGGGATGAACCCTCGAACTAGAACTCACTTTAAAAGTTTGGGGATAAGTATCGCAATGACCCTCAAACTAACGAGGATAGTCTGACAACCAGGAATCAGGGAAGTATAGGAGCTCCTTTAGCAACTGGGTTTTGAGGTGGAGTTTTTGTTTACAAATTGATTCAATTGGATACTGAATATCTTCATTCATGAACGAATTTTTATTCAGTAGAGAGCTATGAACATCAGAAATTAGATCAGAATCCTTGAGAACGCTTTCAGCTTTTTACAGCTTGTGCGATCCATGTTAGTTTTGCTCAAGGTCAGTTAGTTGAGCTGTATCTTAAGGCTACTACTCTCAAATAGACAGATCAGAAGCGTGGACTAACTGTCAGAGACGTTTCCACGGATCACTACTCCCAACTTGGCAGGACGTAGACCAACTTTCCAGGGAAGTAGACAAACTTCGCTATTATTTCGAATGAATTTCTTCTTTCAGAATAGAATGTATTGCTCTGGATGGTGTCATGCAGTGCTGGGTCTTTGACATTTGAAGCACGATTTTTACTCGATCTCTTTAATTCTTTGTGGATGATATCTGCTGTTGTGTGTGAGGCCTACGCCCCACTGGAACGCAAGGTCCATAGAATTGAATTAAGTGCGACAAATACTGACAATCATAGAGCTAGCCTTGGAAGTTGAAGAACAGTTGAAATCGACCATTTTGAGGTTGTAAAGGAGTTCTGCTTTGTCTACTGTGGGCTCCACAAACTTCTCCACGATATCATACATATCATAGTATTTCTACGAACGAGTCCCTGAATATGCTGACAGTGGATGTCAATAATTTTCTCCATTTTTGACCGGTCAATCCTAAGAACCATCTCTAGGCGAAGTAAGTGACCAGGGTGTGTAGATAAGGAAAGTGAACCATCAGCTCAGTAGCTCAGTTCTGGACCAAGATTCCTGGTGGAGGAACGGCAACATAAGCAGTGCTCTACTCTAAACAGGTCAAGATAAAGAAGTAAAATTTTGATAAACCCAGTCTCTTATAGCACCCCTACTGTCAAGTTGACAGGTCACAGGTATTGACAAGTTGTCCTAGACACTCAGTCTCAGTTATTCGCTACTCAATAATGATCACATCGCTACTGTAATATCCAGAGAAGATCTGACAGATCGTCACAAGAAGACAGATCCCAAGTTGCGAGAGCTTATCTTAGACCCTCAAAAGGTCTCATCACTTACTGATGTCGCTTCTCTGTCATTAAGAAATACTGATAGGAACTGTCAAGATTAAATTATTATCTCAAAGTGATTTCTCAAACTTTTTTCCAGTAATTTCCTTGGAATACCCCAAAAGACCTATTCTGATATCCTAACTGTGGAGCAAAAGTTATTTCCAGGAAACTCGTAAAAGATTTACAGTAAACTACAGCCCAATTTGTAACATCACTTCACACGGTAGCCGTCAGGACTTAAGGCGCCTCGCCATCAAAGTCGAACCCCCGATATAAAAGTTTGGTCCCGTAATTCCGAAAACCGCAAAACCCTACGTGGTAAGTGGATTCAATTTAACGACTTTCGGTGTTGAAAACTTCATCTTCCTGCGTACCTTAAGATCCGTCCGTACCGCTACTCACTCGCCCGTAAATCGCCTCCACGAACCGAACGCGCCTGTGTGCACACACGAGGGCTATAAAATCGATAAGGAAACACACTCGGACACTCTTGATTCTGTTTGTCCCCCCTCTCCCCCCCCCCCCCCTTACCCTCCTTCTTGCTAACCCACCAAACAAACTTACCCAAAACAGCCGAAAACTGTCCCCTTAAACATCGGTTGTCGGTGCTGTCGGCGGTGCATCTGTTCTTGATGTATTTATTAGCCGAAAAACCTAAAATTGAACCAATTTGAGGTTTTCTCGCTCTGCACGTGTGTGTGTGTGTGCGTTCGTAGTTAGGATCCATTTGCCTACTGGTAGCGTTTTACTCCTGGGGCGAGTCTCCTCCTGCCCCCCCAAGAACTTCGCTTCGCGCCCCCGGGCCGAATCGTTGCCAACGAATGTGATCGCTAATGGCTTTTGGCTGTTTTAACGCTGGACTTCCCTTTATTTTCCCGCAACGCCAAAACCTTCCGCCGCACGCGATTTCCCCCATGCTTTTTTCTCACTCGAGCGCAAAACCCTTTTCCCTCTCACTTACTCTTGGGGGTGATTTTACAAGGGTGAATCCTGGGTCAAAGTGGCGAGCATGACTTGCACGTCCTGTGAGGTTTATTTGTTTTCCAGAGGCTTGCCGTTAAAGCGGCGGCCGCGAAAGAGAAAATTGCGTGAAAGGGAGGGAAGAGAAGGTGCACCCATCACCACCCAAACCCACCCAACCCACCCACACCTACTCATTAAAATGTTGCTGGTCCGAGCCGTCGGATAAGAACTGGAATGGATCGAGGCTTGGCTACCGGTCACCGCCGGCGGCACACATTTGAAACGCTTTTCCGCGGGTGGCTTAAAAGGGCCTGGGGGGCGGGGAGCGGGGGGGTGGTGAGAAGAGAAGCTCTTTTTGGGGTTGAATTGGGGGCGCCTTCAATTCGGTGCTTTCATCAGCGTTCCGATTGTCGTTTCGCGTCGGACACACTTACGCATCGATCGCTCGCTCGCTCGGTCTTGCACGGTACTCCGAGATCCTTTTCCGCGTCCGCCCGCTTCCATCTAGCGGCATTTTTGTGGCCTTTCCCAGCCTAGCTCTAGCATCACCGTACCACCCGCTCTCCGCACCCCTCACCGCTCCACCCTTTCATCCGTACTATTCACCCGCACACTATTACTTAAACCCATATTAACGATGCTCTATAATTATGTTGTCTTGAGGGTTTCAAATTTATGTATTCTTTCGCCGCTCGGTCAATCCCGCAACTCCCTCTGCCTCTTCCTTGTCCTCCCATCCCCCTCCTCACACACACGCTTTTAGTCCGCATCAAATTTTTGCCCCGTTGCTTTCGCGTTCGCTTCGTTCTTCGCCTTGGCGCTGGCGCTCCGGGATTTCCGACCCGGGTGGAGATCCGCCCTGGGTTAGGGGTGACGGGAGGAATCGCACACACACACACACACACAGTGAGACCGATGCTACAAACTCGATCGATTGACTCGTATTTCATTCGTGCGCCGGCCACCTTTTGCATTTCGCCCGGCCACACCATACCAGAACCCATTAGATCGGACGGATCGATCGATCGATGGATCCGCGCGTCTTTCGTTATTATGCTCTCGCCTTCCGAACCGGATTAGCATTTGCATGAGCAAGCCGAACACTGTTTTTTGGCTGTTCTGTTCCCTGTTGTGTTCTTTTTTTCTGTTCTCGGCGAGAAAGAACTGCATACGATTAATTGATCACAATGGGAGGGAAGTGCGGGTTGAAACTGATGACTTACTCTCGCTGTGTCTCATTAGTCGCTTTAGTGGGGTGACGGTGAGGTTTTTTGAAGTTCAAGTTCTCCTGGTGATGCCTTCATTTCTCAAAAACCTTGAAGCTTTGGTCCAAAAGGGCCCAACTCAGCTTTGGACAAGTAAAGAACTCTGGCAGATTTTAATGTATATTACGAATGTTCTTACTGTGAGCTAGATATAACTAAGTTCCAGAGTTTGGGTATGAGCTTGATCTCTCAAAACTGTGAGTGTTTTTGAAGAACCAAGAACGAGACGGTTGTGGAAGAAATGAACGAAGACGCCGTGAATCCTCGAAAAATATGTCCTGAGTTCATCTTGGCGTTTGAAGACGAGTCCCGAATAGCTTGAGTGCCTAAAATAATCAACCTGTAGTCCTGCAATTTCTGAACACTTTGGATTTCAAGGAAGATCCAGATTTTGAGTACAAACTCACTCTTGCAAAAATGTGACCCTTTTGAAGGTCTAACCTCTCCAGACAATCAGAACCAAGAGTAAATTCACCTAGAGAATCTTGAGTTCATTTAGACGAGTCCAGATTAGATGGCTGGTAGTCGAGATAATTAGATAAAATCTGACCATCTTGGAGATCCGGAAATTCTGGACGTTCAGGCCTTTAAGAGCAAAGTATCTCCACAACCCAAGTGAATATCGAGTATCCGAAGGTTTAGCATAGTCTGTCGTCAGAGAGCACTATAATGACTCCCATTTCGTATCATTGAGCCTCTGGATTCGTGACTTAGACATTCAGTGGCACCATTTAAAATCCTGCTTTAGACGCAGTTTAATGGCTCTGTTTATACGCTTCCAGGAATCCCATCCCGCTTCTTCTAAATGCTTCTTCGTGAGTTCATGCCCAAGTACCAGTTTTTGCACCAGTTTGATTAATCATCCCCATCAATGTCACAATGTAGCACGTTTTGCAGGTGGTAACTTCTATTTCCATTACCTCCGCCGCTAATAGGCCCGCTAATCGCAATTCGAGTTGGCATTACAGAGACAAAGATGAGCGAAGATGTGATTGTAGCTAAATTAACATTTGACGGACCGAGTCTCCAGGATCATTAGCACTGGAACACTGGAAGCTACATCGGAGTAGGAGCGAGAGAGCGGGACAACAATTTCGCTCCAGTTGGTAGTTTGCGTGTCCGGTGTCGGGGTTGACTGAAGCCTGTTCGACAAAAATAGTGGCCTCCGGCGCTGGGAATCGCCAACAATGTTTCGGCGAGGACCGAGATTCTGCAACAAAGTACAACACATGCAACGGGATGCATCATCGAACGGAATCGAACCGGGCAAATGTGGTAGCGATTGCCATTTGTTATCCCTGTGTGTGTGTGTGTGTGGGATGCACACGCCACACGCCACACGCATCCAGCGAACCGGTCGAAGGTGAGTTGCAGTGCGTGTCATGCGTTTTGCTCTGCTTTATTTGTGCGTGAGGTCGCCTATCCCATGGTAGGGAGGAGAAGGAAAGGCAGGAGGTGTTGGAGACAGGAAACGCAAAAGAAAACTCAATCATTACTCCGTAGTCCCGGAGGTTGAGCGCTCCAAGACAAACGAGTCGAACCGCTGGCCGGACCGTCCTGTTGCGTGCCACGCTCAGTATCCTGGTCACGGCACCAAACGACCATCGCTAGGAAGCACCGCCGTAGCTGATAAGCGTGCGGTTTTTGGCCTTGGCGTACGGATGGCTTACATTTTAAGCAGGAACCTCCAGAGCTCATTACGAACGAAACAATGTAGCGTAGTGTGGCTGTGATCTGTCAAGGTTGCTTGCAAGTCTGCAGTCAGCCCTGCAGTTGTTTGCAGCACCAGCAATCTTCAAACCGATCGCGTGTTTCGACCAAGACGATAATAGCTCGAAATCTGTTCCTTCTTTTTCTCCCTTTCTATACACACACACACGCACGATCCATTTATTTACCTTCGAAACAATTTTTCCCATGGCATCGCTCCAGCCGAGAGGCCGACCACCACAGGGCTTGGAAAAATCGTCTTCAACTTGTGTGCGCTAATGACATTTGGCTTCCAGGAATCAAGACACTCAGGAAACAGATTTCCCGCAATCGCAATTAAGGCACCACTCTTTCGCGCCCGCCTTTGACAAATGGGGTAAGAATTAATTTTACCCCAGTTTTCTATTGCTCGTTTTTTCTTCATCGCAGTTCCAGCAATAAAAATGGCGATAATCATAATAATGAAACCTCCGTACAGGAAAACGCGACCAAGCACGCTATACAGTGGAGGACAATCGAATAAGATCACCTGGCGATTTGTGATTCTAACACCTGATTTGAATATCTCTTCTCGTATCGTGGGTAAGCCAAGTGAAGGGAGCCTGAAATTGCAGGCTCAACATCTCTTAAGGTTGTAGGGCAAAACAAGAATAAAACAGCTTTCGATAGTTCTATGAGGTTATAGCTGCTCCAAAATTTGGAAAGAACATCACCAGTATCTTTTCATTCGAACGATCTCTGCTTCTGTGGCACTTTGAAACTTCGAAATAACTTCGAAAGGAATATTGTGGTGTTTTGGGTGATATATTTCCTAATTCTGAGTACGAACTTACTCCATCAAAAAAGTAACTATATTGAATGTCTAACTTCTCAAGGCAAACATGACCGAGAGTATCAAGAAGGAAGTTACTGAGGATCTTCAGAATACATGCATAGGAGCCTTTAGACAAGCCCCTAATAGGCTAGATATAGCTCAAGAACTTGAAATTTTGAGTTCCAGAAATTCTGAACACTCACAGAGTGAAGCACGAAATTTTAGGTCCTCGGCTAGTTGTCTTGTGTTCACTATGGCGCCTTTAGACGAGTTCAGAGTAGGCTAGATATTGCTCAAAAACTTGAAGGTAGGATTTTGAGAAATCTGGACACACACAGAGCAAAATGAAAAATTCTAGAACCTTTGCTGGTTCGTAGTTCAGTATAGTGGCTTTAGACAAGTTCAGATTAGGCTTTAAGATATATCTCCAAAACTCATCATTTAAGAGTCCTGGAAATTCTGGACACTCACAGAGTAAAATGAATTGTTTTAGACCTTTAGCTAGTTGTTTGGAGTTCACTTTGGTGCCTTTGGACGAGTCCAGAATAGCTTAGAAACCGATCATTTACGAGTCCGATAAATTCTAGATAATCACAAACTAATATGCAAAATTTAAGACCCTTAGCTAGTTGTCCACTACACAACTTCCAGAGATCCTAGCCTATAATTTCTGACCTCCTAGACTTGATGACGACTATAGCTTGATAGAAATGACCTTCGAATAACATTGCTAGCCCGAGACAACTTGTTCCACAAGGTCTTCTTGAAGTAATCTTCCAAAGCTCAAAGAGCTGGTAAACAGCTGAGAGAGATCAAGAGTATAAGGACTTACGGAGAGTATACTATTCAGAAAATTTCTGATTCATCCAACATGAGACTCGAACTCAAAACCCACAATTCCCAACCCAAGTCTTATTCTGATGTCCCTCACTGTAAGCAATTCTGTGCTCCCCACACCATCGCCCTGACCATACATTACCCGCTAATGATTCACACATTCGGCTCACAGCTTTTTGGTGACAGTTTCATATCCCGGTGTGCAGCACAGCCAGTGTTGTGCCTTTCGCTGTTCCCGCGTTCCCGACAAAACGCAAAACCAATTCCATCGCTGCACCGTGGTACAACACATAAACAAATAAAGCAACTTTGTTGCGAAGTTGCAGAACCCGAAGGCAGCGTATATAAATCACCCCAACGCCAGCAGGGGCACACAGCTGGATGCACTCGTGCGCTGACGGACTGACTTTTGCAACTTGGTCGCTACTTGCCCGGTCGGTCGCTCGGCGCCACCCAGCAGCCCGATAGAGAGAGATCCAGCTGTGCGGTTTACACCACTCAACGGAAGCCCAAAAACGGACATCCTGCTGGGATAACGCTCATTTGCTGGCTGCATGTTCTTGGTTATGCGTGTGCGCGTTTGCTGCACTTTTTTTTTGTGTGCGGCGGCCATCGCCAACTGTGCTCTTTTGACAGTTCGGTGTCGTGCGCTAATCAAGAGCAGATAATCGAATCAACTATAACAGTCACTGCTCTAGCGGCAGCGGACCTCACGCTGGGTGCTGGGTCGTAAGAAGTGAGAAAATGCTATCTCTTCCTACCATTATCCACTGTTGACGTTGTCCGCTTCTTAGCTCCATAAAATTTCAATTGTGGTTTATGGGGGTTTTTTTTTATTACTTTTCGCTTTTTTTCGTCTTCTCTTAGCTTCAAGTTTTAACTATGTACGTGTCGAATTTTTTGTTACGGGTAAATTTCTATCTGTATTCGTGCTGCATTCGCAACACCCCGATATGCACTAGCCGGCGGCAAACTTTTTCTTTTCTTCCCCCGATTTTTGATGCAAAGAGGAGGGTGATGAAAAGAGGAGGTAGAAAGGGCGGGAGGCTACAGTTTCAGCATAAATTATGTGAGAGTATGCGAGAAGAGGCGCGCGCGCGCACACACAAGAAAGGAATGTCGAACGTTTGACGAGTCGCTGTCGAATGATCGTTTCGGTGCATTATGGTGCAGTTCTGTTCAGGCTGCAGGATTTTTTGTTGTTGTGTTTGGTGCAATCGTTTGCTCGCTGTCCGTTCCTGAATGGAGCGTTATATGGAACGAACGAACTACCCCGAAAACGTTTCGCGTTAGCAGGGCCCGGGACTATGTTTGTCTTGTGGTGAGTTTTGTTCTCCCGCAGCATGGAGCTAGATAAGCATCGGATTAAAAAATACGCAGCATAAATAAAGGGAATGGGAAGAGGCCGTAAGGGAGAGAGGGTTGGGGGGGAGGGGGGGGATGCAAAGAGATAATAAATCAGAGCCCGTGTGAGAGCCGTCGATTTGTGACCGTATCCCGCGCGTACCGTGATCTTTCGTACAAGATTATGTTTATGTATATGTGGTGAGCGCTTCTACAGTGCGCGAGCCGCCCTTGGGGGTTTAGGCGACAACCCCACCAAGTGGGTGGTGGGATGGCCAATTTGCAATCAAACCCACCAAACCTCGCAGCGCGTTGAAAAGCTTTGCCATTCCTTCAAGGGTGGGTGAAAAAAAGGGGTGTAAGAGAGGGTGGGAGCGGGGGGAGGGGGGGAGGTAAAGGGCAACGCAAGACCATGCAAAGGTAATGTGGTGCAGCATGCAGCAACAAAAACAGAAAAAAACACTGCACACTGCCCGACCCCCGGATGCACGGATGGGATTAATAATAAATCGTGAATAATTTATAATTAATGGCTGGCCGCACCGGTTTTCCGAGCGCCAAGTTTTTCCTTCCCGCGCGTGCGTGTGTGTGTGTGCTTTTTTCTTGTTTGCGAAGCTTGCTTGTCTTTTTTTTTGTTTTCTTCCTTTCTTTGCCGTTGAGCTTGCGCTTTACTTTTACTTATTATTATTTCAGTTTCGGTGCTCGCCCTAGAGCGTGGACAGCGTGTGATACGTGATTTGAATTTTATTCAAATTGATTGTAACCACTCCACCGCTCGGGGGGGTACTGCAACGGGTGCTGGAGATGGAGGAGGAGCGGAAAGCGGGGGAGCGGGGGCTTGTGAGGGCGAATAAAAAGGGCAACTCCAGCAGAAACACCTCACACGACGCGGCCAAGCAAATGTTGGGTTTAAATGGGGTGAGATAGGGAGGGTTTGCCTGCAATGCTCGGTGAAAAGTGTTGAAGAATGAAGCACCAGCACGTGAAGGTGTGAGACTGGGCGGAGAAGGGAAGGTGTAGGGTGTGACATTTGCAGCGGCGAGGTGAAAATGGCAATGGTGATAAAACAAATGTCAAGCATTACTGTCACAAATAACTCGCTACTTAGTTGTGTCCAATTTGTGACAGATGACAGCTGATGCCGAAGACACGTATCGAATTAGGAGATGGTTTCTTGAGAACTTAAGTTGGCGATTCGATTGTTGTGTTTTTGAAATTGTTTTAAGTACCTAACTTTGAAGAGAATACCCGTTTTTTATATCTGATAAAAGTTGTTAGCAATACAGGTAGGACATTGGATTGGATACTGAGGAATATGTTCAAACTGTTGGCTACGTATGTGTAGGTAGGTCATAATTTGAAGGCCCTGAGCGGAATGGCAGTTGAGGCCACTCTAACCGACAAGGCCCAGAGCGGCCGCTCCTTCTGCTCCTAGGTTGATCCGCCACTGGTATGTGTGTCAGGACAATAAAGGAGCCACTATAGAGACGAGTTTCTAAGAGTCGGACGGTGATTCTCCCTTTTTAAGGCAAATTAGACTCGTCAGGGCCCTATTGGACTAGTCATGTTATGGAAAAACCACCAGAATATCCAGCCCGTCAAGTCTTTTTAGGTTAGTTCACATGGACACAGGAAGGGCTTCGTAGGCCGAAAACTGGGATGAAATTATGCGTGCTGCTGAAAGACTAGGATATCGAATTGGTAGACGGCAATGCTAGACTATGAGAGTTATCAAGCACTTGTGCAACAGGCCAAGATCGCCAAGCGATTAAAGCCTTAGAAAATCCTTAGGAACTCTTAGACCAAGTGTCAAAACTCTTCCTCTCGAAGCACATCTAGAGTAAATATACTTAGGTTCATTATCAAAGGAACCAGAATTTTTATAGCATCCTCGGATGAATCCTACAAGTTAAAGTACTGCAAAAAAGACGAATTCCAAACCGTTCTAGCGAGTAACTATCCGTGAACTACGATATTGCATCCGACCTACCTAACGATCAGTTTGATAATTTAAGTTGTATTAATTTAAGGTGTAAACTTTGTATTTGGAGCGTTCTGAGGGTTAAGAAGACCTTACTTTCCTGTCCTATAAAGGGGACATATCGAGGCATAGAAAATCAAGGCTTCTAAAGGCTGTGACATCTAGTACAGGGAAGTATTTCGGAGAGTTCTTACAGAGGCTTTTATGCCATAAAAAAATGCCTCCATGTTTAAAACTATGAGCGATTTGGATATCAAAATCAATCTGAGCAATCTATATATCTATACCTGGTTGTTTTATTTCCAAATGACTTCATTTTAAGCGCGGAGACACTTCAAGAGCAATAATCAAGAATCCTGACTAGGAGATACATAGTTTTCCTTGTCATTCATTCACTATCATAAACCAATTTATTTTATAGCAATATTAAACATGTTAGCAATACGGCCAGGCCGTTCTTTATGAATAAAAAAAAATATTATAACATGTTAGTTTACCACTCGCGAAGTAAATGGTATAAATAGAACTACGACTCGAACTTCAGTAAGATTATAGCAAATGAATTATAGCAATTTAATTAACCCATAATTCATCCCATGACTTTTTTCTTCTAGCACGATCAACGGTAAGTGTTCAACAATACTAGTAAATGGTAAACAATTCATTAGAATACATATTAAGTACATCAACTGTCCTTGCTGTCAAAACTCGAACGGTTTAAAATGCCGGTTTGTACGCTGCCAGAGCGCTTCATGTCCATTAGCACACCACCGAACGCTCTTCCTATTTTCATCAGTTTTCCCAGCCTTTTACAGATGTCCTGCAGAACCATCCGTCTTTCCGTACCCTGCACCCTTCACACCGCATACACACACCCGTTTTGGCGAAAAACTGTACCGAACGGTCCATAGTTCCATTAATCATAGCCATTAGCAGGTTTCTCCCTCCGAGGGGGACCGGATTGATGCCCTTTTTACGGGTGTAAAATTTCCCAAATTTCACGTACACTTCAAACAGATGCCCGGCTTCCTTAGGCTAGATAGGGGGACCCGGGTTCGAACCGTCTCCTCTAGCGCGGTACCGTGGCGCATCATAATTAGCCGTGAAATTGGTAAAATCCACACCGGACCGTGTGCGTTTACGGCCGGCGCCACTTCTCTTTGCTTGTCTGTCTTTCTTGTTTAATTTTTTTTTCGGTTTTGGGTGTTTAAAATTTTCCACCCGATTTCACGCATTCTTCGCGCCGAGGGTTGATGATTCGGAGGTTTTTTTCTATTTTATTCCGTTTAGAAAGACGAGCATTCCTCTATCGACCTATCCTCTCGCCTGTCTAGGTGGTCGAACACCCTTTTATTCGCACGCATTGCACGCGTTGTGGTAATGGGAACGCTTTGCGTACCCTCTGCCCTGCACTCTCAAGTAGGCGAAACGAATTGCCGGGAAGCATTGCGTTGCTCGTACACTTGGTGAAGTTCATTGTTGGTGCGCGGTCGGGTAAACGCATCACGTCAAATCGATTAATACACAATAAATCACCGGTCACACTTTAAAGCAGCTTTAACTTCTCGAGGTACAGCTCCCGAAGGGATTGAGGTTATGTTGGACGAAACGATTTCCTTGGAGGACTTAGTCACCAAATTCTGGGCCTGAGTTTTACACTGGGTCATCTGGAGAAGCGTTGGACCCAAGGGCCCAGAGCTTCTGCTCACCAAACCCTGGTCAGGTGTGGATGCACTTGGTACGTCCGCCAAAATCTGCTCGTCAAGGCGAGCTGCTGATTATTCGAGCTTGTCCCCAGACCTTGGAAAGTACGAGAAACTTCGCCCCCCCAAAAAAAAAAAAAAAACATCCGCTCCAAGCGAAACATTCTAGAACCGTCCAGGTCACCGACTGTCATTTCAAATTCAAATCGCATGCAGCCCTCGAACGGAGACGTTATTATCCTTTCTATGGTGATTTCATTTGATTTCTATAAACTCATATTTCCCGCAACCAACGTGCGCTGGCCGCGTGTGTGCGGGGGAGCCGTCGAAAGTCAAGCGACCAAATCAATGCAGCTGATTTAGTCCGACGTTGTTTGTTTGCCGAAGAAGCTCGGACCGGGCCGGGAGTGCATGTTGATTTCAGCGGCAGCTGCTGTACCCGAGCAACGCATGCATTATGGAACACCGATACTTGTTTCGCGCGTTCGCTTGATCGCTTAGGTCACAACGATTAGGCGGCGGTGATGTGATGCCACCGGAGTTGGTCGAAGTGCGATGGAATTGGAAATGGGGCGCCCGTTTTTAAAAATTTTATTCTGATTTGCAATGCCCGTGACCATGGGTTTCGATGGGGTGGACTCTTCAGGTGTTTGAGTGTGGGTGCCGATTGGATCGCGGTATGTGGTTACGGTTCAACACGTGGCCTTTACGGGGGTATTTGTGGTTATGGAGATGCGCGAATATTCTAGAGCAAGTGCTCCAGCTTAGAAGACTTTTTATACTTCAAAATAGTTTGAGATTAGAAAGAAATAGCAGGATCGAGTGTTGTGAGTTCTAGAAGGGTTGGCGAATCTTGGTCCTAGTTATCAAAAATTCTGTCAATCAGCTCTTAGCTGTGATCGTACATTTGACTTTTGAATATCTCTGCATTCTGATTTCTGTATTTGGCTGTAATTAAACTTCCATTCCACATTCCACGACCAATGCCCTGAAGTGTGGACTATAATGGTCCGGACTATAATATCTGTGTAGATTATAATAATTAAGAAATCTAGCAAGCAATAAGGCGGCTTGCTGGTGTTTGCGACAACGGTGCCGGTCTTCATACGGCAGGACCGGAGTTCAAGTCCCATTTAGACTGTTCTCCCGTAGTAAGGACTGACTATCCCAACTACGTGGTATCATTAAGTCTAGTAAGCCAGAAATGACAGGCATGACTTATAAGAGGTCCTAAGGCCAAAGAAGAAGAAGAAGTAAGCCATAAAACCTAGCAAAGCAGGTCGGTTAAGCCAATCCAGATGGAAGTATTTAGAAGCTCGAGCATTTGTTTTTGATATTCATTTGTCACAAATAGCATTTACAAACGACTTAAACTAGTTGAAGAAAAGTGTTAAAATCCACTGTCATGGTTGATGATATCCAAAGACTCACGCTGCCTGAAAGCAGCTCTGGTCTGGTACGACCTTGCAATATCCTAGCTACGAGTACTTTATAATGCCACAAAGAAAGAGGAGACTCACGCAGAGGAGAATCAATTGGTGTTGTTGAGAATGCATTTTGAGTGATCTGTAGAACTTGCCAAGCTGAGTCTTTTTTAGACTTATTCGTTTGTGGAAGCTCTGGAATTATGGTAAGGCTCTGAAGCTACCATTCAGTTGCCTAAAAAGTTTCTTTAGGTACAGAAATTTCAATAAAATATCTCGCCCTTAGTTATTTTAAGTGATTTAAGTTAATTTAATTTATTATGAACTGCTGCGTATCAATATTTGTTGTTTGATTTTTAGAATGGTTATTATGGTTAAAATAGTTTATAGCTTCAGAAGCTAGACATGCAGCAGATAAGGTCGATAAGGTCCTCCAGAATGAACCCAAGTAATGAACCTAAAATGAACTTCACGACCAAAAAACTTGACAGTAGATATCGTGAAGTCATACGAGTCACTTAAAAATTTCCAAATATCAAAAATCCAATCGGAAAGTCTTATTCATAATACTATAACACATTACTAAGACTCGTAAACGTCTAAATGAAAAATGTCTTCAATCTCTAATTGTTTGCAAAATTCCTTTACACGATTGCCGATCGGCAATCTATTTTAACGAGATAGCTCCTCCAATCACCGAAAATGGATTTAAATTACAGCGATTAAGACGGTGCGAGATTTTGACTCGCAGCTGCACGGTGTGCTAAATTTATTCCACCAGCAAAATAGCAAACGCAATCCGGAGCAATCCATCCATCCATCCGACTCCGCCAGCGGTGTCGATGTTTCGGTCGTATCAATTTGTCAATGAAACACATGCAAAACATTCCATTCCACAGGCGCGGTGGCTGTGCGGTAGCGAACCACTGTGAGGATTGCGTTTCAGCCAGAATCCTCGCCCGAGACCTGAAAGATGCTGCCGAGCGTCGAAACTCACCCCAAAAAAAAAAAGCCACGGATGAAGTATTCAACCAAAATACCGTCGGCTCGCGGTACACACGCCGCCAAAAAACTCAAACCATCCACCGACTTCAGACTGTCAGGCCCTGCCGTGCGCGCGGTTTTATGATGCCCTTTTTGGCTTCTTTTTTTTTTTTTTGGTCCAGTCTCTTTCTCTTGCTAGCTTTGCCAAAAGACGGCCCAAGAAGAGCCGGGTTCGGTGTTTGATTATTTTGCTTAACGCCGTTAACGCGTTACCACAATAACCGCGTCGTGTTCTAGGATCATGGCGACACACCGGGAGGGCGGCCGAGGAAAACACGGCCCGGGAACGTAGCCCGCCGGGGTGCACCCAGCGTGAGGCATATTTTTAGCGACATTTAGCATTCACCGGCATGGAGATGGGACAAGGGGGCTGAGGAAAATGCTCGCGCAGATTGAATAAATTCACCCTGGGACCGCGGCAAGATGAGATATGGGCTTTTGCCAGTCGGCGTTGGTTTTTTTTTTTGTTTTGTTCGGTCTGTTACTGGTATGCCACATAGTTACTGTAGAATTTATTCCATTCCAGCATTCAAAAAGAATGCCGGCGGGAAAACAATTTGTCTTACGATTTGGAGAGGGATGGTGCGGAGAAGGTCCTCGGAGGGAGTAGAGAAGTAACCTTTTGCCGGATTTGCACAAGCCAAAAAGTGATCCGCGGCACCGGGTTTGCTTGTGATTGGTGAGGAAACCGACAACAGAGAGAGAGTGGTGCATAGGATGAAGATGTAAAAGAAACGTTTTATTTAACCACAGAGATATGCATGAAATGTTAAGGAGCGCGCTGTCAGTAATGCCATTAAAAAGATCAGAAGAGAGAGCGTGTCGTGGAGTGTTGTCACATTAGTGTGCCGCAATGGAGTGTGATTTTGACATTTTAGGCATTAGAAAGAGCATTAGAGCACGATGGAAAAGGTTTTGAGATGCTTCAACACCCGAGATTACATACCATTACCTACGGTGTACTAAGCGCTTCACTTACCGATCGCTCTATTCCGATGAACTAACAAGTGCGCGTTAGAACTACTACAGCTTCATCCATCCAAGCGATCTTCGCAATGTGCTGGACTTTCTTACCAACGTCACTTTTCTAAGGATTTAACTGTTTGCGCTCTAAATCAGTGCACCGTTGTTGCTATTTTGCCAGCTCATTTTCACCTTTTCTCTCCCCCCCCCCCCCCTCCTCGCTCCCTTGTACACCTTTTGACTTCCCAGATTCCCAACCACTTCGCACTAAATAGATTAGCTTTGCCCGTAGCTTTCCAGGAACGAAAAAAAAAAATCGCTCCCGGCTTTCAGGGGTTGCTCTCTTCGTTGTTAAGGGATTTGCACATTGTAGCCACACCGAGGACACGTCGCCAGACGGGTATGACACAAATGGAAGCAACAAAAAAAAATAGGACAACACGTTCTGCACGTCCTGCTGCGTCGGACGTCAGCGGGTGATCGTACCCGAAGGTCGAAGTGCACTCGAGCATTGCGCTTATCGTACAGTACGGACCGAGCAGCAAAACAAAAACAGCAACCCGAAAGTAAGAAACATAACATTCAGCTAATCTCGTCAATCCCCGATACACACCTAAGAACGAAAATCCTCTTTGCACCAAAATCCCGATCACCCTCCGATAAACCGGTGGTAACAGTGCTGTGGTGAAATGAAAACAAAACCAAGAAAAGCAACAACAACAAAATAGCAATGCAGGTCAAGAGGGACTTTTGCAGGATTTGAGGCCCGATAAGCCGCTAGAACAAGCCCGGACTCTTTAACACACGCTGCCCCGGGAGAACATGAAGAAAATGTAGATCAAAAAAACGCCTCGAAGTAATTGTGTGAACGATGACAATTTGCCTAGCTCGTTGCGTTTGATGCTGCCTTCGCACTGTGTGTTGTGCTCTAGATTTCCTTTCGGTAATTATTTCAATTACCGGGCAAACGAACGGCGCACCGTTCGGAAAATGGTGTGTTCTGTTGCTTTGTGCTGCTTTAGGCTGACGGTACAATGATGAATAGAACTTTGTTCCTCGGTTCTTTGCGTCTCCGTTTTCTTTTTTCTTTGGTACGAGTCGCGGGTTTCGTTTTCAGATGTTCCCAAGACTCTTGTTGGTGGTTTTTAAGCAGCGTCCAAGAGGCTAGAATTTAATCGGCACAAGCGCCGAAACAGTGGCTAGGCGGGATTAGAAATTCGATTTCGATTCCCCTCGTTATCGCTTACAACCTCATTTACAAGCTGATCGTGTCGGTGCGATAGTGTCATCGTGGGATGACAGCTAATATGGCTAATGTGTTTACCCAACGAAAAACGGAAAACGAGACCATCAGCCGAACCTCGTGCGTTTCCCAGGGGCGCGAGTGTGCTTACACGTCTATGTTTCGCGCTCGTCTTATCCAACCGATCCGATCGGCTAATGATGGTTTGATATATTTTTAAACGCGCACCGACTTACCGGGTTGCGTAGCAAGGACTAGGGCCACGGCGGGCTTAGAACAAAAGGGCGGCCCCACGAAAGCGGGAGTTTCGTACGCCGGACGACCTTGCCCGGTGACTGTGACCGGCTTATCGGGTGCACCGGTCTATCGTTAGGGAAGTTGTTGACAGGCAGCGCGAGCTGATGGTGTCGAGCGATACGAGCGCTGATGACTCTCGGTGCGTGTGTGACACCGAAGTCACTTTGTGTGGGCAGGAAGTCGTTAGAGGTTGATGTCTTTTTTGGATAAGTAAGTGGGAAGCTCTTCGCAGGACAAAGCAACACGAAGATGACACCTTCGCGATATAGGGGGGCATCTTCGATGCTGAGGACTCTGGAGGTTTAGAGAACCTTGAAGAATCGGCTGCTCCGCCTGTAAACACGCTTCCTCGGACGGGCGACTTACCGTTGGTTTCTGCATGTGGGTCGTAATGTTGGTGATGTTCATGCCCATGGCCGGTATCTGGGTGCTGTAGAACTGTGCCCCGGCCGATGGGCTCATGTCGGTCAACATGCTGAACACGGGATCGAAGCCGGCTCCCCTCGGATGGTCCGTTGTGATGGTGGCAGCACCTGACGGGCGGATCGAATACGAATCTCTACCGTTCTCCACAACTTGTGCGTGCTTTCACTAGAGACACACACACACAGACACACGCACACACACCCACGCGGATGCTCACAAACACACAAAGCACAGACAATATATGTATGGGGACAATACAAATGGGGAGGTTTGATCGTAGCACGCCAATCGCCGGCTGGTTTGATTGAAGATATAACCACGGATACCGCAATCGGTACCACAATATCCTGACGAACGGAGGACCGGACACCGCTGAAAATCACCCAACGCACAGCCACTCAACCAACGATCGCTAACGTCGTTGTGCGTAAATGTTTTGCACGACTAACGCAGTGCACTAAGCTGAGCTACTCGTTTCCTTCTGCGTGACTACGGCTACGGCTGCTGCTACTATGATTATCGCACCAAGTGTCATTTTGTGTTGTCACCTATACGTATCACTATCACACATTTGCACCATTGACACGCATTGAACACATGGAACGCTATACGGGACCTAACCCTGTCACGCGGCCTATACGAGAAAGCTGAAAGTGAACATCGTTGATTAGTGATACGGGAACGCTGATTCGCTCTCTCTCTCTCTGTCTATATCTGGGATGATATCACTCTATCTCTCTCTTTCTTCAACGCACGGGAAAGACCTGGTCTATTGTGTGTGTGTGTGTTCGTGTTGATTGATTGATGACCCGTTTGATCTGAGATGTCCTACAGGAATAGAGTCGGGTATGCTGCTGTTATCTCTATGCCCCTGTAGAGGACGGCTCTAAGGATGCACGACGACTGTGGTCCTATCTCTAAACTTCAACTTCAACTCCAAGTTACCCGGGATGTAGTGAAAATAAAACCAAATTAAAACTTTTAATGTCCACAAAGCACATACGCACACACACACACAACACTAGATCTAGCTAATCTAAGCTAATATCTGAAGAGCCGAGTCTGAGTCGGAAGATGCAGTTTCTAAGAGGCCCTACGGGAACAACACGCGCTCGCTGCAGCCCTCGAACGGGAAAGGTAGTTTTTTGAATAACTTGCTTCCGATGATGAATAGGGTCTCACTCCCTCGCTACCCATAAAAACCCGAACCGTTGGCGTTGGATGAGAGGATGAGCGCGCAGAAGAGAGTGAGAGAGAAGGGGAGGATCACGCACACATAGACAGTGAAGATATTGTTCACTACTACTACCATTTGCTAATACTACACTGCTACTGAAGCTATTACTATCGGGGGGCCCTGTTATCCTATTCCTAACCTCAAGCTGGTTCGCCTTCTTTAAGCACACTCACACACATACACACACAGCGAAACACTCTCACACACCAGGGACTCCCACCAGGGAATCGGGAAGGCAGGGTTTGGGACAAAAGGGTTTTGTTGTTGTTGTTGTTCGGTTCGGTCCGTACCGCTGTGAAACACCGCGCTGCGCCTTTTAGCTGCGATCTGCGTCGATGAGAGACACGACACGCTGTGCGTCTCCGAGAATCGCCGGCAGTTGTCAAACTGGAGCACGGACCCGAGCTCAGCACCCACAGCCATCAGTTACGGGGCCCGCGTACGAGAACCGTTGCCAGTTGGCACGAGAACGGGACAACACTAGTGAGCGCTCACGCTCGAGCGTCGTTTGATGGCGCTTGCTACCGCGATGGCGTGCTTGCTGAGTGAGAGCGAGAGAGCGCGCGCCGGCCCTTACATGTGCTTTTGTGAGTGCGTGTGCTGGTTCGTGGAAGGGGAACCCTTCTGCGTGTATACCAATCAACACGCCCATTTTCCCTGCGGGTGTGTTGTGTTTTCTTCTCTCTATATTCGGTCCAGCTTTTCCGGCGAAACTCCCAGAAGGGAGGGGGCGAGAGAGCTTAGGAACGCCTACTTTTCGACCGTCTGCGCCAATAAGCGATAAAGATGGCATGTTTGCGCGTCCGTGTGTGCGTGTGGGGGGGGGGAAAACAGTTTCCCCTAGCCCTATACATCCGGCCCGCTTACCAACGACAAAAAAAAAGAAAATCCCGAAGGCCCCACAAAAAGCCCGATCACAAAACCGCCAGGGAGCCGAGAATGAGCGTGCGCGCGCGCACACGCACCGCTCGCGAACAACACAGTTTGTCTATTGACTAATTTTAACAAATATAATCATTATCCTCAAACACACACACACAGCCAGTTTGGTTACCGATTTTGGGCTACCGGAATCCGACATGACTGCGATTCAGCTTGGCGCGCATATGCGTTTGTGTTGCTTCGGAAAATACAGCAGAAGGATGCACGAGGAATGCTTTTAGAGTTACGAGGATTTTTGGAAGATGTAACAGGATGAGAAGTTGTCGGTGAAATTGTCCTCGAGTGAGTTTACCAATTTTAATTCTTAACGTTTTCTGAAGATTTGCGAAACAGAGAGTTGCACTCAGTGCTGGAGCAGCACCTTGAACGTCTTCAGGAAATTCCTTTTTGCTGGAATCCTGAACAGAGTATCGCTAATTTTAGATCCAGAAATTTGGGAGTTTGAATTCGGTACTGGAACAGATTCTTGAGCAGTCCAAAAGCGGAACGTCTTCAAGAACTTCCTTTTTGCTGGCATCTGGAACAGCGTATCGCATCATTTAGATTCGGAAACTTTGGAGATAGATTCGGTACTGGAGCTGTCAAAAGCTGTACGGCTTCAAGAACTGCCTTTTTGAATGGAAATTTGAACAGAAAGATAACGAAATACAAATATTGACAATGTATTCTGAACTTTAACTTTAACATGAGTGGATGTCCCAGATGAATGAGGACCCTTGGTATATGGATCATAGGTCTGGAGAGTTGATGGCTCAAAAATCTAGTGGTCTTCCCTCGCTCTCTCTCTCTCTTCTTGGCTTAACGACCTCTCTTAGGTCATGCCTACCATTTCTGGATTACTAGACTTAAAGAATACGTTGTTGGATATTTTGTTGGATAGTCAGTTCTCGCTACGTGGGAACGATTCCGGATGGTATTTGAACCCCGGTCCTGCCGTATGAAAACCGGCGCTATTGTCGCCACTTTAACCGGACCGCCCCTAAGGTCTAGTGGTCTTATGCATGCTAATGTCGCGAAGTACCGCAGAAAGTTCCAGGATGCTGTATCCGAGGAAAATACCTCACCAAAGAAGTTGAAAACGAAAATCTGAAACTGAAGACTTCCGGTGTCTATAGCTAAGATATATCGAACAATTAATTGCTGAAAACTCCATTTCTCAGAATACCCCGAGATTCCTCCAAAGCGTAAGAACCTTCCCGAAATCTCAGTCAATTCGAACTCTGTCTAAGATCAACAACTGTAAAATCAATCTCAACTGTCAAATAATTCTTCCCAAAACCCTCCAATAAAACTCAATAAATCGCCCACCTTCAAAAGGGGAAAGAAAATATTGGAAAAGTTTATTCTTCTCCCCAGCATGCTGATTAGCACCATCCTATCGGTCCAAGGACTTCCGTAAGGGAGTTGTGAGAAAAAAAAAATTGATGGCGCTATTTTCCCATCACACACTCTCAGCACCCTCAAACACCTAATCATCATCCCCCCACAATCTGTGCCAGTGGAATTTGAGTGGAAAAGTGGCCAATCTGCGAAAAAAGGGTTGTTGCCGTACGGTGTCAGAGGGGTGTGTGTGTGTGATAGGAAAAGTATCAACAACGAAAAAAGAAGGGATGAATTTTCATCCTCCCACACACACGTGCGCGTGTTGTAAGGAACATCAAAGGCTTTGGTAAATATTTAGACAGTTTCGTATGTCAATATCGAGTTGCTGATGTTTCTTTTTGGGAGTTTTTTTTTTACTATAAAAACTCAAACTTTGTTAAGGCTTTGAAGTTTGATAAGGATGAATTGGTAGCAAACGAAAAGAAAGTGAATTGAGCTCTGGACGAAGGATAAATTACTACTTGACGAGTCCTATTCACACACACACGCACACGAGAGGATTGTGATTGAGGTTCCGAGGATACGAGCCAGTCATTACGGTTGTGTTGACGATTTTACGCCAACAAATGCTATCATTTCGTTGTAATCAACGGTTGCAATTGAATTGATAATAATGTGCAGGATTAGATATAAATTATCTACCATATATATATTGCAGGGTGTTTGTTGCAGATGCGATCACAATCGTGTTTTGATTCGATTGCGAGTAAGGAGTAACATTATATAATTATCCATTTATATTGTATCTTGAGGATCGTCAACCAATCAATCGGATACGCTTTGCAGAAGGATTGCACTATCGGATGACAACGTTGTGATGACGTTTGTCTGTTCTTATAATAAATTTAGGGTGAATTTTTTAAAGGTTTTCTTAGCCTATTTCTTCGATATCCGGTTGTATCGTACTGTTAATCATAGAGCAGCATTAAAAATCGGATCTTTACAATTGAATTATCCGGTGGTATTGAACGAAGTCTCAAGTCTTCAGAAGTCCCATTTGGGGGATTGAAGAACTTCGTTAGACCTTCAAAAAATTTTGGAAATATACTTTTAGACAATAATTTCGCTTAAATGATGAATTCTTCTAGAATAAAGAGTTGTCTTGATGAAAGGGTTTCTTGATAAGTGAAGTCTGTTTTATGGAAAGGGTTTTTTTGAAGAAGAACTGTCTAAAATTTTGAGTTGGTAAACGTGACTTCATTAGTGCGTGAGGTCCTTTAGGCGAAGAGGTTGCTAAGTAGAAGATAAACCCGCGTGGAGTCGTGGAGTTAGACGACGAGGTTTCTAAGTAGAGGAGAGCCATTGGGAGAGCTGTTATTGTAGACGAGACCTCATTTGGCAGACGGTATAGTAAATTACACGACAAGGTTTTTGGAAAAACGAGATCCCTATGAACGACTATGTTTTTAAGCAGAAGATTGAGCCTTGGAGGACAAGATCTTTTGGTAGACAACGTCTAATGAACCGCGGAATAACATAGACGGCGAGGTCTTTGAAACAACGAGGGCTCTTCGTCAGCGGTTGGTCAAGATATTTGGAGACAAGGTGCGGATTGGCAGTCGAGGTCCCTCTAATTATGATATTAGTGGGAAACAACAGGATTTCCTTCGCCTCCTGACCGATGAGGACCCGAGCGGCCGCTCCTTCCGCTCCTAGGTTGATCCGCTACTTGCTAAGGTCCTTCAGACGACTAGGTTTCTAAGTAGAATAAAGTATTTTATTGAACCACAAGGGGCGACGAGATTTTTGGAACAAACAGGTCTTTTCGTTGGTTAGGTTCTTTAGACGACGAGGTTGGAGGACAAGATTTTTTGATAGACGAGACCCAATGGGCGGCGGAATAACGATCGAATCATCTCTTCGTAGATGAGGTCCTCTAGACGACGAGGTTTCTAAGTAGAAGATAGACCCTTGGAGGACAAGATCTTTTGATAGACGAGACCCAATTGACAGGGGAAATAACTTAGATGGCGAGGTCTTTTCGTAGGTGAGCGCCAAATGAACGACGAGATTTCTAAGTAGAAGACAGTATTGCCTTGAGCTACAAGGTCTTTCGGTAGATGAGTTCAATGGACAACGACGCACATTAGACGAGGTTTTTGGAACAACGAGGTCTCTTCGTAGATGAGATCTTTCAGACGGTGAAGTTTCTAGGTAGAAGTTAGCGCTTTAGAGAACAAAATCTTTTGCTAGACGAGACCTCAAAGTCGAAGCACATTAGCCGACTAGGTTTTTAGAGCAACGAAGTCTCTTAGTATATTAAGCCTCTTAGACGACGAAGACTCTAGAGATCTCTCACGTTTATGATAAAGTGTGACTCAATTATGAAATTGTCCGACAATGATCGAGACATTCAGTTCCAAATTTAGTCATTTGAGGTCGTGATCATTGGTGATTATTTTACACAATCATCCTTTATCGTCCAGCAATACATTCTTCCGAACACACGTTGCTTAAAGTTATCCGCTACTTCAACTTGGACATCATCTAGTGCTCGAGGATTATTTGTTCTTTCATGACATAAAGTTCTAAGTTGATGTCAATTGTATGATTATAGTGTGCAATCATATTGTCTTTCTAACACGAGCAGCATCAGAAGAAAGAAAGATCCTTCACATCCACATCACGAGGGGAAAACTATCAAACCCGCAGAACAGAGAGCAAAAAAAAAGCTCAACCATTTATATGCATTTCATTCCCTACTCTATCCAGTTGCATCCGAACAAATGCAGTGTAAGGAAGGGACAGTTTCCGGTTTCGGCATTCCGTGTATAGAAACCAAGCGGGGCCAAAGGGTGCTGCACAAAAACGGACCCGGGTGCACCACTTTTGCCGGAAGTGGGCGTCATACAGCTTCCCGTCTGCTTTTATGCAGTTTTAACCTATTTACAGCGCACGCATCGGGTTTTTCTTTTCGCATGAATAGAACCAGATCGGTCATTGTCCCTGGCTCTGACGCGTTCTTATTGGTTGTTATCCTTACCGTTTTGGTCGCGTGAAGGATTGCAGGAGCATGTTTTTACGCAATTAAGTTTTGCTTCAGAGTGAAAGAGGAAAAAACTAGCAGAAACGGATAAAATAACAGTTGAAATATGATGCAGGGCGAATGTACTGTTTTTTTTTTGTTGTCCTATTCCACCAGGTGCAATATTTCCTACCGTATAATGGTCCATTATGCCTCAACTTCAATAGCCAGGGTGCTCTCATTTATAAGAGGTTAAAGAGTGTGATTAAATTTTAAGATAAAATAATTAATAAAGGTATAACGAAGATATAGTGTGAAACATACTATAATAGTGACTTCAAAATGAACTTTTAAAGTTGGGCTAATTTCTGGACTCTACTGAACACTCATGTAGAATATCATCAAGAAGTCCTGAAATCTGTTCTACTTTCTAGACAACATCGTTCAAGATAAAGTGAGATATTCTCAGGACGAACTATATAGAGATACAGTGAAAGACAAAATAATAATTCCATTTAATTTCCAATTTTATTTCTAGCAATTTTATTAAATCCAATTTAATTTCCATTGTTTGCGACTACTACTCTTCCGATACTCAAAGTAGGTATAACCATGCCTAAATTTAACTCTGAGTTCCGTAAGAAATAAAAAATAATATTCGCTGCAGCTCCCACTGACATGTTACAGACCTAGAAGCTGAAGTCTTATAACTCTGCAGGTAGTCGAAGTTAGAGGAGAAAGTATGCTTCTAATAATGCGAATTTATAGTAAAGCTAAAGTAACAGAGATGGACGTACTCTACCTCACAAATAAGAAGAGAAGCAACTTTCGCCCAAAACATCCTTTTCTTCTTCTGTTTCTAAGACACTTCATTTAGAAAGGTCTTTTTTTAAATTCATGAAGATCAGCCTGGTCGTATTGCTAGCCTAGGGAAGTCTAGGGTTATTATTTTTTAACTATCTTATTATATTCCCTAGCTTACTTCGATTGTGTTTGCATCAGAAGCACTAAAAATTTATTAGAGCCTTCTTCTTCTTTCTTGGATTAACGACCTCTTAGGTCATTCTTGCCATTTCTGGCTTACTAGACTTATTGGAGCGGTCTTCTGAAGTGGCAGTGACAGCTGCGCGGGTCTTCACACGGCAGGACCGGGGTTCAAATCCCATCCAGACTGTCTCCTCGTACTTTGCTACGGGTAAAATCAAGTCACAAAAAAGAAGAGAAGCAACTGTCGTCCAATACATCCTTTTCTTCTTCTGTTTCTAAGACTCTTCAGCCTAGATTGATCGATCATCGGTTTCCCAAGATCTTATACAAAGCTTCAAAAACCAATCGTTCAAGATGAATTTCGATATCATAACCTCACATTTAAGCTGTTCGAAAAATTAGGATGTCTCAGTCTAATGCCCGTCACTGTATCGCATCTCCTACTCATTACTGATTATTGCATTAAAATTCTTCTAGTCTGATCATAAAAATCGACCAGCTAGTTCTACAACACTCCTCTCCAACCACATTATCGACCAATAACCGACTGCTTCAAACTCGTCCGAGACGCCACGCAGAAGAAATGCATTGCAGGAATTAAATTAAATTTTAATTTCCCGCACGGCAACCGGTGATTGAAATTTAAATATTTATCCCTGGTGTATTCTAGACTCCCGCCTCACATAAAGACACGCACATGGAAAAATCCACTCTAATGAGTGTATCGAACCGACGACAGAGCTGCATATGAAATTCAGCTGTGCTTTTGGGGAAAGAATTATGAAAATCCGGCCCCAAAAACAAATCTGGTTCCGAATGTCCTTTTTTTTTACTCCACGCGTTGGAAACACCCCATTGCTGCGTGGCTCAGCAGGTTCAAAGCTATCCTTAAGAAGAAGCTGGTTTTATAATTATTATTATTATCATTACCCCGGTCCGGTAGGGCCGAAGCGATGACAAGCCGTACCGGCGTATATAGAGACGTATACTTACGCAACTGGCCGGCGCTGTGTCATCGGCTCGCCTGCGACCGGCCAAAAGGATAATGTGCCATTACGTAACCTCCAAGCCGATGTACTTGGGTGGACGGAGAGAGAGATAGAGAGGGGTGAATTTTCCACCCCATAATGTTCATTGTATTTTTTTGACTTCTTGAACCTCTAAAGTCCTAAATCAACGAAGTCCAGCTCGGGGAATGGTGGAACCCTTTTTTTGTTCGTTTAAATATTTCACCCGTTTTGTTTCTTTTTCCATTCAGTTTCCTGTTTGCACCAGCTTGTCCGGTGTGGTGTAATGTAAAATTCAGTTCCAACGTCACCCTTTCCCCCCTTCACAAGGAACCATCTTGAAGTTTGGTCTGTGGGGCGGCGAGCTGGTGAAAACTCACAATAGAGCCATAAAATGATAATGAACGGTGTGAATCGATTTGAACTACCCCCCCAATCCCCTAAACCGTGAGCGGAACCACCGGGTGCTGGAAAAGTGCTGGAAAAATGTTTTCCCGTTCCCCGGGTGAAAAAGAAAATGAAGTTACAATTGAGTTAAATGACACGTTTCCCCCGGGCGAGACTCCCCGGTTCTTCCCGTGCGCAACAACAAATGTTTAAAATCTCAGAGCAGTTTGCACCCCCCCCCCCCCCTACTCCCTCCAAGTTTTCTGTAACCACCCCTCCCCTTCGACACGCTTATTTGTCCACCCAGAATCTCTTCCCATCCGCATACCCTCCTCTCGCTCCCACACGTCTCCTGTCATAGTTTTGCATTAATCGTTGTGCTGTTAAATAATGAAAAGTGGTGCAGTAATGATGGGAAGAAATGGAAAAAAAAGAAATTCCTTGTTTTTGTACTATCACGCAAATCAGAAGTCAAAAACGGGTGGAGGGAGGGGAGGGAGGGGGTAGATCGGAGTTGGGGCTAGGGTCTTGCGGTTGGAAGTGATTGGAAGAAATAGCAATGGAACTGCTTTGTGTGACTGTGTGTATAGCAGATAAAAGAATATTGCTACATTTTCACTAGATAATTTAGACGCAATTTTTTACGCAAGATAATTTAGTAAAATGTTGTTAAGAACATAAAAGTAAGTAAATGCAAGTGAAAACAAATAAACTGGAACAAAGATTATAAAAATATTCAACAAAGTAACGAGTGCAAATTGAATTTCACGTTTGATGAGATAATGGATAAATAGCACCGAGTTAGAGGAAATGGTAGCAGCAGCTCATGACAAAAAAATCTACTTCGTTGGTAAAATAAAACGCAAACAAAAATCATGGTTTAGAGAAAAAAATATTATTAAAAATTAAATGAAAGAAAGTAATATTCAAAGCCGAATTGATCAAGCAGTACAGTAGGGTTTTGTAACTGTAGGTAGAAAACCATGTACATATAATACAGGGTTTTTCAGTTGATAAGGCAATAGCATCCATTTTTATGGCAGGCTTCTTAAATGAAATGGCACAGAAATCTTGTTGATATGGAAACGGTTTAGGCAGCAGGGGAAATCAAATGCCTTTTATTGTAATGTCGTCGGATGATATGATCATAGTAGCCGTTGATATTTTACGCGTCCTCCTAGCACACAAGAAAGTGCGTACAATATCAACGGCTACTATGATCATATCATCTGAGGACATTACTAGTCCTCAGATTACATCAACTACTCATTATTGCATCAACTAGTTTTGTTTGCCATTTCATCTAAGGAGCGTACAATAATAATGGTTGCTATTGCCTTATCAACTGAAAAAAACCTGTAAGCAAATGAAAATACTTTAAAAACAACACAAGAAAAGTTTATAAGATGCTATTATAACATGAAATTTAACAAAAATAAAAATAAAAAACATGATTTAGCTAATAAAAATACGAACAACGAGTTTTAAGATCAAATTTGATAAGATGTTTTAGAAAAAGATGCAGACTAGATTCACTATAATTATAGAAGGAAACCGAAACGTTAGCCAGCGAATGGAATAAAAGAAGCAAACAATCATAATATAATTGAAAACTGTCAAAAATTTTAACGGTTTAGATTAAAAATTGTAACGAAAATATTAAAAATATAAAAAGGAGACCATTTAAAATATTATTAACTCGATCTTGATAATATAAATAAAAACAATTTTATCGTTAAATTGACATTTGCATTATTCGACAAGGTTTAAAAAATGATTTAAAAAATGAAAAGAAATACTCAAAATATGACTGATAAAATTATTAAAAAAACAACAAAGCAGGACATTTAAAATAATAGCGCAAAAATGTATAACAGTAACAAATAGACGAAACAGAATAGAATGTTTTTTACGTAAAAGATTTATACAATGCTTCCCAAGCCAATCGGTAATATTACAATCGGCTCAGTGTGTTTGTAACATAAAACTTAAACATTAAGTAAAATTTAAAAGGATAAAATGAATACACATTAAAAAGAAAACTACAAAAACAAACTAATTTATAAAAATAGCATAAATTAAATTTAATTTAAATTAAATAGAAAGTATAGTAGAGGAAATAATTTTATATCAACAGTTCATAACAATCATAAGAAAACACTTTATGATATGAAAGTGGAAAATATATGATATTATATGAAAGTGGAAATAAAAGTACACGAGTTCGAGAGAAATAAACTCGAAAAGAAAAAAAATATGTGAGATTTAACAAAACTTCTAATAGAGAAAAATGAAGCAAAAGAAGAACAAATACAGTCGTGTTTGAATCATCAAGTAACAAGTTGAAATAAAGACAGAAACCACAAAAAAATCCCAGCACAAAATGAATCCACCGTGCCGCTTAAATCTAAATACAATGAATCGAATCTTTTTTCATCTTCTTTCCAACCCCCCCCTCCCCCCCCCTCCACCCAAAAAAAAAAATTATTGCAAACCACAAACAGCACAAGAGAGAAAGAATCGTGACAACGAATTATTCTATCACAGTGTACAATAAATCGGCACAATCCGTTTGCCCTTCAAAGACAATACATACAAAAAATGAAATCAGACCCGGAGGAGAGCACGTGAAATGCAAACAAATTGTGGCATAGAAACACACACACACACACACACACACAATGTATCATCCGGAATGTAGGGGTGGAAGAGGGTAGCAAGGGGGTGGGGAGAGATCGCAATGGACGAAATCATAATAAAAACAATGAATGAGCTCTCGGTATCAATGCGGCCGAGGGCAGGTTGGATGGATGGGTGGGTGAGGGGTTTTTTTTCTGTGGGCGCGGCGCGTAACAAGAGTGTGTGTGTGGGAGAGAGAGAGAGAGAGCAAGGTATTTCAAGCTAGTGGGTGGGTGGGAAGGAAAAATGTTGGGCTGGGAAAAACAACGGGCCAGCAAATTGTTTATAATTGTACGTGATTGAATAATTCATTCGAGTTTTCGGTATTCCATTTGCTCCGGTTTATGTTTGTAACTTCATTCCGTATCGTCCTTCAATTAAAGCGTTCGGTGAGCAGATGGAGGAAGGAGAAGTGGTGGTGGGTAAGAACGGAGGGGCTGGTTGGTTGGCTCTCCCGGCCAATGATTGCATGGTTCACGAACCAGAAGGCAAAATTGGAAGTGGAATTGTTATCTCTTCGCTAGTGACCACCAGGTTTGGGGAGGGTTGGGTGGGGTTGAGCCGCGTGAAAGGAGGAAGGAGGCAGTGAGGTGGGACGAATATTTAGAAAAAACGGGCATCCAAGTGTAACAACGAAAAAAACACACAGCGAGAGAAAATTATAATTCATGAAAGAAGACGAACAAAAACAGGCCCACCATTTGCTGTTACGCGTTTTATAACTAAATTTATTTTATTGTCCACAAAATGAGGGAAAACCACAAAAAGGCTGATTTTCTACGCGGGAAAATCCCCCCTCCAGATCGAGGGTTTTTTTCACCGTTTCACCAGTTTGAATAAAAAAACGGTTACGTACATGGCTTTCGAAAGCGCAACCAGGCCAATCGGTGGCCCTCGCGGTTCGGGATTCGGATCCGTGCCTATAAACACGATAACACTTATCGCTTTGACAGCTGGAGCAACGCGATGACGCATCAATTAGCGTTTGATGTGATGACGAGCCGAGCCGGTTTGATCGATTAATTTGGAACGGGGATGGGAATGGCATGGGCAATTTGCTATCACCGTGCCTTTAAGGATATCGTGTAAAAGCCCCCCCCCTTTCCCCTCTTCCTTTAGCAGTACTTTAGCCTCGTAGCGCAGCCAAATTTGATGAGGCGCTATTAAAAAAACAAACGGGCACAGATTTGCCCAGGCGAAAAACCTTTCCCAACTGTAAACTTTGAATGAGCTTTCCACCCCCTCCCCCCCCCCCCTCGAGACCTCCCACTCCGAGGGGGGAGGGTGGGTGGGAAGGATCGGGCGGAATCTTTTATTTATTCAAATGGACCATAATTATGTAAATGTGAACACACATTTGAATAATTTGATGCAAACTTGCACACCTTAGCGCACACACATTCGGGGAGGGAAAAGGGGAAGGAAACGGAAAGTTTTTCTTCATCTTCTGCTTTTTCTACTTCTTCCGGTGCTTTTTCTTGGAGAGGGGGGGCTCTCAACACCAAACTCAAAAAAAGCGATCGCGCCCGCTGTTTGGGGAAGGGCCACGGACGTGTTTCACACATTTCGTATCGATTGTAAATTTCACCATGATTAACGTGCCGCTGCCGCAGATTCGTGACGTTTGACGTGCTGCAGCCAGCAAGCGTAGTAGACGGCGAGCGGCAGCACCAGCTGGATGGATAATTTCTCCAGTGATAATGGATAATTGCGAACGTGGTTGAGTTTGCCAGACTTGTGAAGGCGTAACGAGAAAAAAATGGCTGCCTTAGGTAAAAGTAGTATTTGTTTAAGAGGAGCTTGCTATAAAGATGACATCTAGTACTTTATAGCAAAAATGGATACTAAACAAATGACAATCTGTCAACTGCATGAACTGCATGTTCGAGCAGTTTTAAAAACGCGGACACAGAATAAATACAGTTTTCATATTATAAATGTATTCTTATTTCTAGTAATTAGTGTTTATTTATTACACGTTTGCTGAGCACCGATTCAAACGGACGCACATTTGTCAATACGTAACCGCAAACTTCTGCGAAACTGTTCTTGGGAAACCAATTTGTAAACTTCGAGCGTTCGGTTCGGGCGAATGCCCTGCCATGCCCGTGCAACATATTAAAGCAATGGCGAAGTAATAAATGTGCATACCCACGGGAAAACAGAAAAAAAAGAAACAAATTTCCTGATTCATCCTTCACCCCCGGCAGCGTCGGCGCAACATCGACGACATCTTCTCCGGTGGACTCGGTGGACTTCAATAGCAACAATTCAATAAGCCCTCCGCCCCTGGTGGATCCCTTCAGGAGGTTGAGCGGGTGGTAAGGGGGAGAGGGGGGAGTGAGAAAGGGAAGGGTCCAACTGATGGGACATACAGCTGTCCAAGCTTGGGCGGGCGAGCTGGCAGCACAGAGACAGCGCGAACGGGCGAAACGAAATAACTCGCGCACGGTGCATTCCTGCGCGCATAAATTCAGGCGATTTGACAGGAAAATTACACCACCAGAGCGAAAAGGGGGCCCACCAAACCAAGGAACCAAGGGGCCGAGGAATTGTTGTTCCAGTGCAAACCCCGCTGGCGCGAAACGCGCTAACCGAATGCCGAATCCCATATTTATTAAATCCACTTAGATGCTATAAGTCTATGTCAGGGCAAGTCAATTGCAAGTTTCGGTGGGGGGGAGGGCGGGTGCCTGGCGGCACTGGTGGCGCTTTTGCAAAATGCGGCCGCGGGTGGAAAAGCTTCACCCTTGGACACTGTTCTCCTCAAGTGTGTGTGTGTGTATTCAAGCTGATCATATTTCAAAATCCTTGCTCGAGTGTGGGACGGTCAGACCCGGGCGGAAGGATGATTGGGAAACATCGCCCTGTATGACTCATGTCCTTGAACGTCCGGACCGGGCCGTGGGAAAAACTCGCGAAACGCTCGGAGCGATGAAGAGCTGCTCGGATTTTGTAAATAAATACCAATTCACCCGGACCCTCGCTCTCCAGCGGTCCCGCGAGCGATTTGACGATCATTTAAAATATCATTAGCGAGATAGCGCTTGGAGCGCTCTTTTTGGGAGGGGGAATAACCGAATAGAGCTAGACGAGCTTGTTCCAATGTTTTGTTGTTTTCGGACATTCTACCGCTCTCTACTCGAACTGTTACACACATCAAAGGAAAGTACCGGGCGAAGCGAATTTCGTTGTCTGACGCCTGAGACAATCGATCATCATTCTACACCTTTCGCCCCAAATTCGAGCCCCGTTCCTTACCGACACTAGCGACTTCAGACCGCTCACCCCGAGTTACTGATAACAAACAAACAACACCGGGGGATGCGAACCCGAGGACGGCTGGGGTGCCCAAAACAGGTGCGTGCGTGCCGGTACTTTGCATATTTGGAAGCTCGGCGCATCAAACTCATCCATAATTTGTGAAGACAAGCGCGCAGACAGCGCAACAGCCAGCAATTAGCATCGCTGGCCGATGCGCATGCCGTTGGGCGAGAGCTCTTTAATAGGTTTAATTTTATTCACCAATCTTCAGGGCTGAGGGCTAATCAGGTTGGCGAGTCTGCGAGAGATATTTGCATTGGAATGGTGGTGAATGGTACTGAGGAAGGTTGTATTAGTAGTAACAGTAAGACTTTCTGATTTAGATGCTCAATGCATTGCAACGAGGTAGGTTAATAATTGAGAATGGTATGGGAGAGTGTGAATATTAAATCATTTTCAGTCGCTTTTCTCATTGCGTTTCATTCCTCTGCTTTATTGCATTAACCACTATGGCATCTAAGTCTTTAGTAGCTAGTTCAGAATTTTTATAGTGAGATTATAGTTTCAAACATTAAATATTATAGCAAGATACATCGAATTGATTATTACTAGAATCTTAATACTAGATATTCCTGCCGTAAGTTGAAATTTCGTCCATTATACCAAAACCTACCATTAAGTAAAGAGCCGAAAATCTCATGGACATGGACATTCTTCAAATCATATCACTAAAGTATCGACACTCCAGATCTTGTTCATATTTTTAAAGAGTTTTTGGAACTCTGAAGTCTCTCTTCCCTATGTCTAGTTTTTCATGATAGTTTGCTCTCAAATATTATCTGTCAAACCAATGTCCGAAATGTTAACACAACCACAACTCATGAGAGCCTTAAGTGAGAGCCTCTGATCATATGGTCAAGGTCTCATTTATCCATCAACTCATCACTTCGTCTAGACGTAAAAATAAAGGCATTTATATTTACGTTTTCCAATTTACATCAGGCTGCGGTCGAATCCGACTGAGCAATGACACCAGCCTCAGTGCTTAAGTTTGCTCCAAATTAGCTCATATTCTCCAGGATTTCCTGAAAACCTACAGTGCTACATTCTTGACCTAGGAAGCCTGTATACGCTCTACAACTACTGTTGCAAGATTTGCTAGAAATTGTTCCTCAGGAATTCGCGAATCAAAACATTTACAGGGCTATCCCAGCGTAATGTTCTAAAAGTGTAAAAGTGAGGTTTGATCTAGATATTCAATGAATTAGCTTGATTTTTTTTTTTTGGAGATCTTGCCAAAAATGGGGATATCACTAAATATCTCAAGAAATTGATTCTGATATACCTTTTGTCATTCTGTCATCTTGCGATATCTCCTGACAATTTTAGACCTTACTACGGAATTGCTTGGTTGTTATAGCAGCTCTAGACTCAAAGTCTCTTTAGAGTAACTAACCAAACACCATTAGACCTTAGACAGATTTGCTCCATAATTTTAGGATTTTGCTGACGTTATTTCCCATATTTTGGTTTGGATATTTTTACTACAAGTATCACAAGCAGCAGTCTAGGAAAAGCGGCTTATCCAGAAGAGCCTTATTCTATTGCCCGTCATATCCATCAGGATTATCTCAACATCATTTTTCAGAACTTGCCACTTCTTAGTTCTGAGAGATTGCTCCCTGCTTTCTACAGCTTCAAACACGTAAAACCAGTACATCAACCATTCTAGCCCGTTCGACAAGCTTTTCCTGTGCGAGCGTTGAAGCCTCGTCCATTCAAAACCCAAAAAGCCCGTTTCCCGCTAAATTGCAAACTGCTCACCGCGCCGGAACATTTAACCACCATTAGCATTCCTAATGAGCCCTTCACTCGCACAGATCCGGGATTGATCCGGGGTTGAAGACGAAAAAACGCCCCACCTCGCTCCCCCGGCCCATCAGCACTCTTCTTCATCTTCAACCCCCCCCTCCCCGATCGACCAAAAACCGATCCCGATTGATCTCTGGCCGAACCGACGACAAGGCCATCAGCACACGCAGACCTGAGGTGTACACGTCAAAAACTGCACCATTAAAAACGGCTCCCAGGGAACAGGATTGCAACGCACAGGCCGAAGCGTGTACTGCAAGTGCAAACCGGCCAGATAGACGGTGCGTGCCTCTGTCTGCCTGAAGAGCGTTGAAGAGTGCAGCTTCAAGAGAGAGAGAAAAAAAGCCCTCTACCGAGCAAAGATTTTAATTAATTGATAAGAACCATCCACCACCACTAAAAACGGAGGGCGAAGAAAAAAGAAAGGAAAGATTGAACGAGCATTATTATTTTTGCTGATTTTTGTTTTACGACTTTGCCCGGGATTCGATTAGGAGACGCATCCGTAGATCGATAATGCGGACGGATGCGAACAGTCGGCAAAACCCGGTGCATAATTGCAAAAACAGAAGTGTGTGTGTGTGTGTGGTAAAAACGCATCAAGCAAGGTAAATACTTTACTGTATTCACTTCACATTTCTAATTTAGCTCGCTCGGAACACAAACACTGGCTTTCGTGCCGGGTTGTGCGCAATGTGCGTGGCTTAATGCGTTGTTGCGCCAATTTATAAGGACGCAACAACGACGGAAAACGAAGTACTGCTACGGCTTCCCGTCGACGAGCTGGGCAGGAAGCTCTGAGAACCGGCGGTCGTCTTGCATGTCTTCAACTCCCAAACCAAAAAACCTGAACACTGCAGAAGATTCGGGGGCTGTAGACGAGAACAGGGGCGCGAGAGAGAGGGTTCCCGGTGAAGGACCACAGAACGCCAGCAAACGCGTCCGAACGGAGATTCCGCTTGCGATGCTGCTGTTGCTGCTGCTAAGCGATTTAATTACAAGGTGCAGCATTTATTAATTTCATTTCATCTCGGTTCGCGATTTTTATTTCGTTCGTTGCTTTTCGACTCTTCACTGCAGTCGGCCCGATGCGAATCCGTCCGCTGCGGGTTCTCCCTTTTACTTTACCGATTAGGGAACGAGCTTTCGGGGTCGGATTTATGTTGCTCGCTTCGCATACAAACGCAATCGGAAGTTCGGCGTTCTTGTACCGCTTCTCGTTGCCACTTTACACCAGTTTTATGTGCTTTTCGGAGTTGGTTAAGTTGGGCGATAAAATAGCGAAACATTCATTACTTTAATTTAGATATCCTTTTCTTTCGCTAATAGGACACACGCATCGTGATTCCTTCGTTGCTTCTAATTAGTTTGAGCCACCGTGACGGGATGCCACCGTTGATGGCTAACGGAGTCACGAGCAAGTGTTGATTTGGTTTGCAGTAAGCCACTTGCTGCAAGCAAGACTAATGAATCCCCGAACCGTGTTATTAAAAGTAAATCAATTTTTTGTTTTATTATTATCATTTTTCCCTCGCCAGCCGTAAGTCCGGCCGGAGCCGATCGGTATCGCCGATTTTTCGGCGATTTTCCCGGAATTGAGCCGCGAACGAAAGTGAAACTCCCGAAACTCGAAATGGATTTTTTTTAATGGCCGTTGGTTCCGCCGTTTCCCACCCTTTGCAACGGAGTCGCTCTGGAAAGGGATTCTCGGGCCCGGGGTAGGTGGGAGTTACGCTACGGGGCGGGCAGAGTGTAGGGAAAAGTTAATTTAAAAGTTCTCACGATCTTCACGTTCTACGGTTTTGCTTTGAGAGCTTAGTTCCTTCAATATTTGTTCTCGTTACTGGGCTTGGTGGTGAGCGGGAATGGCTGAATGTTCGGGCCGGGTTGGCGCCCGAAATTGCAAAACCGGCAGCCGGGGGTTTTCATTTAAGCCGCCGCTGACTGGATGCAGTTTCGCGAAGAAGGCTCTGTGCAGCTTGGGAGTTTTCGTAATCAACACGCATTTGGTATGGGCGTCCTACGTCCTGGGATGATCTAGTCAACAACCTTTCACATCGTAGCGACGAATGTTGGGAAATCTTGGACTTGGATGTTTGTGGTAAAGTTATTGGAGCTCTCACATGGAAAGGAGAAAGTATGATGGTTACTGAGATGTCCTCAAATAATCCTGGTATGATAGTACGAATGTCGGTTAGAATCCTGGGATCTCATCTTGGCCATTTATGGCGTGATGTTCGTAGTAAAGTAATTCGAGCTGTCCCAAGGACGGGGAGGAAGCTTTTGAAATGTTTCTAAGTAATATCAGGATGGAACAGGAACTTTGGAGTCCTGAATTCATAATAACGAAAGTATTCTGAGATGTCCTCAAGTAATATCGGTAAGGAACACGAATGTTGATAAGAGTCCTGAAACCTTTACATTGAATTTTAACATCTCATCTTGGGTATTTATGGCGTTATGTTTGAAGTTAAGTTGTTGGAGCACTCTTAAGGAGAGAGGACAAAATATTATGGCTACTGAGGTGGGCTCAACAAAAGCTGACATGGAAGACGAATGTTGGTTAGAGTTCTGAGACCTTAACAGTGAATTAAAACAGCTCATCTGGACATTTATGGCAGGATGTTTGACATAAAGTTATTGGAGCTCTTCAAAGGAAAGTATAATGGTAGCTGATGTCTTCAACTAATCCTGGTATGGGATTCGAATGTCAGTTAGAGTCTTGGGATCTTAACAGTGAATTTTAGCAATCCAAGACATCTTTGATAATTATGACCTAATGTGAATAAGGAAAGTTATTCGAGCTTTGCCATGAGGAAGATTCGGCTTTGTTGATATGAATACTACTAGTAAGGAACTCCCATAGAAACCTGTACATCGGCAGATTCTAGCGTGATCTTTCACTCCAATCAAAATCTAGTTTCCAAGGCATCGTAGGATATCCGCTCGTGAAGTCCTTGATGTAAGAGCACAAGGATTTTAACAGATTGAGATGGTGTGTGTGTTGAACCTGAACTCGTTCAATATCCTAGTTCGGGTAGAATTCAAATTTGCCATTAAATTTTGAGCGCATTTATATGATAACACATCTTCTCAGACATTGATTCTGAAGTCTACTCCAAGATTCTAGATCCGTCAAGATTTCTATAACCACAGAACTATACGTTTCATGCAATCCCTCAAAGCTTTTAGTTACACAGAAATTAGTATACTTCAGGGGCAACAACTTCAAAAAGACAACCCCACAGCCATCCTCCCAGAATCTTGCTGATGCCTTTCAAAAACAATCCAACAGAACCGAATTGAAGATCTTCTTCGAAAAAAACTCTTTTCCGTCCGGAGGAAAAACGACAAGCTCGAAAAACTCATCCATCTCTTCCTACTTTGACATACCATTCCACCGACTGTCAGACGCAATCTTAGAATAGGTTAGAGAATAATGGTGCTAATAAGATCATCATAATGAGCTTATAATCTCTATTTAATTTTGTCCACTCGCTCCCTCTCCTTCTTCTTCTGCTCGTTCGTTCTCTTTCTCTCTCTCTCTCTCACTGCGTATTACTCCGCGGCAAATGATCCGTTCTGTTGCGTTGCGTGGTAATCCTTTCCGAAAAAGAAATAACCAAACAACAACAGAACCATTATATCTCTGGGGGCGCCGGATCCCACAAATCTCAGGCACGGGCACGATCGCACCCCTCGCCTAATATCTTTTCGATCCGAAATTGATCGGGTCCACTTCCGCTCGTTTGTTTGTAATTAATCCTAACCCTAACCACGCTAACCCACCGATCGCTAGAAGCTAGAAGCTATGATCGTTGGGGTTTTGAGCTTTTTCGTTTCGTCGGGCATATTACGCCCAATTCTAAACCAGTTTCCAACAAACAAAAAAAACCTTCGAAGGTTGACTCGTCACCGTCGCACAGGACCGATTACCTTTTAATGGTGTTTTAATAGAATGCAGCATCGTGAGTATTTCTTGTGTTTCTTCGGTTCCTCTGGTTTTGGCTGGGTAATGAGTGCCACTGAGAACATGAGAGATATTCTGGAATGTTTGTAATTGATCACAAGCGTACTGCTGGGCGCTTTAGGATTAGAGTCCTCAAAGTGTAGTGCGGAGTGAGCAAGTGTCCGGCACGAAACACCCGGAAGAACAGCTCAACGTATGCTCAGGTGTGTGTGCTCCCCTGGCAGGAGCAGTAAAGAACCCAACAGATCCAACGACACGCAGTTGGCCGATGAACGTTTGAAAAGGGTCAGCACGTCAGGTCTGGCGCGGCGGAGTTTTCTTCCCGCTTCTCGTAACTCCATGCTCTGTTCTCTGCACGCGATAAGAGGACCCTCGGTGGCTTCATGCTCTGTATGTAGGTCTAGTATCGCCCCCAGTAAAAAAAAAACCCCGCTCTGCTGTCTATCTTAATTTTGCAACTCCAAAAAAAACCTGTGCAAACGGGAAACAACAGAACGACATTCAAACTTCACCCGTGAATGATCGTGGGATGAGGTTCAAATCCAAGACTCTTGGGGGCTCTTAGGAGGATGGTTTTCCTTTTTTGTTTCTCCAAAGTTCGCAGGATATGAGAAGCACGCGAGAAAAAAAAAATTACAACCAAAGGTTCATTCGGTGCAGAGGCCCATGCATTTAAATCCATTAGTGTTTCGTGGAAAACAAAGCGATTCGATGCGTTGCCGGTGCGGGGTTTTTTGTTTTGTTCTTCGTCTTCTTCCTTTTTTTCTATTTTTTTGTTTCCGCGAATCCATCATATCGCGAAAGGCGCTCCCTTGAGGCAAGTCGCGCACACACAGAGATGCAATAGGGCGCCGAATTGTTTTTTGCTGCTGCTGATTCGTACTGCACAACACCGTCATCATCGTTAAATTTGGAGCGGATTTTCGGATTTAGATCAGCCGAATTTTCTGTGCAGTTTCCTTTGCGATTCGGCCCTGTCCCAGTACCGCCGATTTGCCGATTGGGGTCTATAATTATACCCCGCAGAATGTAGTGCGTAATGAGAACGGCGTGGCCCCCAAACGAACGAAGGAAAGAGAGAGAGAGGGAGAGAGGTTATTTTTATAACCTCACTTTTGGTTACAGACATGTCGGGAAGCCTAACAAAATCTGTAAGGATTCCAAGTCCAAGTCTTGAAGTTAAATCTTAAGAACCTCGGGATGTAGCTTGAGCTTTACTAGTGTCCAGACTCTTCAAGAAAACCTCAAGACAGATGACCTTAATACCACTCTTAATAAAAAGCATTTATTTGCAACTAACAAGTCCTACGACACCTCTTTCAAGGTCTCACCTTAACTTCCGAAAATCTATCTTTATCTTGATTTTTCTGTGTTGCTTTAACACTAATTATAAATCGAAAGGGGCCCCTCTCTTGTGGAGCGCGAAATGTGTTATAATTTTCACATTCGCTCTACCAATATTGACAACCGGTCATCAACGTGGTACCCGAAGGAACGAAATGTAATAATTTAGCTGCAGCTTCCAGCAGCTCAAGTCGGCACACTCAATAATTTATACAATACTGTGAGAAGCAGGAGGAAGATGTTGGGGAGGGGAAGGGGGGGTGAAATAAGGTGGGAGGAGGTACGATTTTCCACTTCCACTCACCCATCCCTGCTATTTCTACCATGCTGGAATCGATTGTTTTGATTTGCGTGTGTTTTGGTTCTGCTGCTGTTTTTTTTTTTTTGGTGATTTTTCCTTCAGCCCCAAGGGAAACTTTCCTTGGCCGGGGTGCGAGCCAGGCAGGAGGCACTCCAGTAACAGCTGGACAGCACGTTACCCGGCCAACGGGGCAGGCAGAAGCAGCAAAGGAAAATAATCGGCTAAACACTATAATCAGGTGGCGTATTTAGGCAAAGTATGTGTGTGCGAATCCCTTCTCTTTTTTTTTTTTTGCGTGGCAGGGAACATGCCGGATATTTTGGGGTGGAAATGTTGGAGGCAGGCGAATGTGCACTACCGCTACTGTGGTGGCGATTGCGCGTGTGAACTTGTGCCAGACGAAACAGGCGTGCGAAATTGCCACCGGTGTTCCGTGGCGCGATGGGCCCTGCCAGCTGTTAATCGGGTGGCGTTAATCGCCCAAGTCTCTGACCCGGTGCGAATTCAACGCCCAGGCCTAACGGTGTATCCTGTTGTGCTCTGGAACTTCGGACATAGTTACAGATCCTCGAGAATGTCTCGAGCTAGAGCTCCAGTGCTGGTGGAGAGTTCCAGTAACGTTATTGTACAGCAATATCCTAGTCGCCCTAGCCAGCGTCCAGTGCTTTAGACCATCAGCAATTCCAGGCGCGGGTTAAGTGTATGCAACGTCACATCCAAAATATCGTGTACGGGAGCACTAAATCAACCAGAATGCTTTCTTTGGTTCGGAAGTCACATTCGGCTAACGCACCCTTCGGTCTCAAGAACACCGGACAACATACACACCAGCCAGCTATGCGGGAAACCGTCCGGAAGAACCAAAGCGAGATAATTCATTGGGGCACTTCATTAGCTACGGACTGTTACGCACAACTGTTCGCTAGTCGAGGCGTACATAAATACTAGGCCGTACCGGGGTTTTCGGGTGGGTTCCTTGCTTCACAGCAAGGAGTGTCCAAGACATGGCCGGAGTCCGCTTGCCGGAAGCTATCTGCGAGTGGGTGAACACTTTGCCCGATGGCCGGTTCAAGATATCTCGAAAAGTAGTTTCGGAAAAGGAATGCTTTCTCCACCATCCAATCACAGTCGGAGTGCGTGCGGGAGTAATCATGCATCCTTAAAGTGGATGGTATGATGACTTTACCAAATGTCCATATAAACACACACACACACGAGCACACCAACTATCCGAGCTAGTTCATCATCGTCATTCGTAACTGGCACCAAGGGTTTCTTTTTCCACCAAGAACACCTCCAGGATATTCAGAACGAAGGTGAGAGTCTCCCTCATGCCACAGTCTGCCGGAGAAATCGTGGACCAACTGCCACAGATTAGCAGTTGTGGCTAATGGCGCTCATGTGTGGCGGAGCGGGAAGGCTGGCTGGGGGAGAAAGCGAAAAGGGAGTGCGAGAGAGCGGGTGGAGGGCACAAATACACGACCTTGTGTAGACCCTGTACTTCTCTTCAGTCGAGAAGTCACTTTCGGTCTGATTTATGAGCCGGACCACGCCCTGGGAGCTGGGAAAAGAGTAAAATTACACTCACGAAACGAAGCAACGTGCACGAAACTCTTGACTACCGAGGGAGCTCCTTCAGAATGGGAAGGGAATGGGCCAAGGGGAAAGACATTTTAGCTGACACACTGTTTACGAGCACTCGATAAGTAAAAGGGCACCAGGAAACAAAACTACAGCTGGAAACAATAGAGACATAAGAGCAGTGAGCGGGAGAAAGGTTTGCAAACGTACGCAATTTGTTGCCAGCCAGGCTCTGCAAGTGTGTTTGTGTATTTAGTGGTCAACGAGGTGAGGACTTTGGGCATGAAAAATTCCATTTGTTTTTCCCTGGCCGCAGCCATTTTGCTGTAACGTAAACCACCGTTCCGGGATGTGCATATTGCATACATTCAGGCGGGCGGTAGAGAAGCAGTGACTAAGAAAAATACGTTTCTCATTTAAATGCGCCAAGCAAGGAAACGAAATGACTCACCTTTAGATGATGGAAACGGTTGGCGTGTGCAGGATGGTCCGTACATGGCGTTCGGGAAAATGGAAATGGAAACAGAGAGATGGAGAGAAAAAAAAACGAAAATTAATCATTTTGAATAATTTAAATGTTGGCTAAATTAAACAACTTTTACACAAGATGGCGATACTGTGCGACTGTAGAATATGGATGCATATTATGCATCAGATTCTGACGCATCTGATGTTTGTCTAAGGAAGCTTCAGAAAATGTAAATCTCGCCAGTATACCAGGACCCCCAAAGTTCCCGCTTTATCATAGATGCTTCGTAGTAATCAAGTTCTTCTCTGACAGTCTTCGTAGGACGACATATCCTTGGAACTGAATAGCCATTTGAACAGATCCCAGAGTTACTCCAGACATACTGACGGGGCCTCATCGGAGCACGATATCACCTACGCCTTATCAATATGTTTAGTGATTGCGTTCTAATTTAGGTTATCTTGTGGTTATCTTGTATTTAGGTTAATGTGTGGAGACTAGAAAGCACCCAAAGAAAATCTGAAAGGTGACAGAAATCTTAAACGATGAATTGAAAGATGATTCCCAATATCTCTTTTAAGACTGCCTTCTCATCGCGTTATTCTTGGTTATACATCGGAAGAGTTCTTTCCTCGATAGGCCAATCCTGCCTCAAGAAGATACGCGTAACCTACAATGTTTCTGCATAACTCGAGAATGTGGTGAATAAGGGACACAGATGAGCCAAGGATATTTGAATATTCGATCACTCCCCAAAGAATCCTTGAGAGACTTGGGCCCACAAAGAAGATATTTTGTGGAGCTACTTTAAACCTTGGGTCTACAACATCTGTGTTTAGTGTTTAGGCTTTGGTCTAATAATTTTGCATTCATAGCATATCTCAGGTCGACTTCAAAAGCTTGTAACTTCCGGACATTATGACAAGGATCGTCCTCTATGCTCTTGTGTGGAGTACGAGGCTACTCAACCCGTCTTGTCAGACGATGTTAACGTTCCGTAAGCTAATCTGGTAAACTATATTCGGGATTATGAATCCTCAACACCAGCACCAGACAAGCAATGCTTCCAATCGTTCTCAACTAATCTCTGGGAAAATTTTGTACTGCTTTTCAAAAACCCCGTCACGAATGTGGAAGACTTTTGGGGTTTTTTTTTTGCCTTGATACAACTCGTACGTCATCCTTTCCGACTCGAAATGCAACGTGAATCGGAATCGAATTCACCAAACCCGACATCTTCCTACCTCCAGTCCTTCCTCGCCTTCTTAACATGCATTTGGATCGGGGATAAAGGTGGGTGAGCTGGTCCCTGTTCCTGCACTGCTAGGGAGTGGCTTGCACGAATACGGCTGCACACGGTGCATATATGCATTGTCTGGCACCGTGCATTGCAAATGCCCAAGACAGAGCTCCCCCGGTACAAGGAAGGGGGTGGTCTGGCACACATGGGGGGTGGGGAGGTAAAAATTTATTTCCTTCCTTTGCCCAGCTTGGCAGCTTGAAGCGAGTGTTTCGGAATTTCGGAACACAATTGAACGTTGTTTTGTGCAAACGCAGCTCCACAACAACAGTCCTTGGTACTTCTTCAGTTTGCGCTGACATCAACGCGGGAGGAATGGTTGCAGCGAAACTGGAGGGGGGGGGGGGGAGGCGAGGAATATCCCGGGATCTTTCCGGGTGATTCCGGGCGACTCGGAGTGTATGAAAAATGGCTTCACCCGTAGCCTATAATTAGCGCCAAGTCGAAAAATATAAATATTGTTTTAAATTTATATCCTTCATTTCTTTCCGGCTATTTCTCGGCTCTCGTGGATGGTAACTGCACGTGGAAGAGAAAGGAGGGGGGAGAGGGGGAATGAGGCCCGTCTACGCAGCTTTTCGTTCCACCATCTTTACCCACCCACACATCCTTCCCGTACCTTTTGCCTTGTTGCAGGCTGGAAGGAAGTCGTACTTTTGGAAAAGTATTTGTCCGAAACAGATCAGGCAAATCTTGCTGACCTGCCTGTCTTCCTACGAATGCACTTGTGATGAAAGAAGAGCGAGAGAGAGAGAAAGAGATTAGTAAGGTCCTACTTCCAAAAGCAAATAGTGAACTCACATACTCACATCTCCACGTTATCTCCACGTAACTTAGAAAGGCCAGTGTTTCTCAACCCATCGTTTAGTGTACAAGAGGATGAAGAAATATTTATGATAAAAACGGAAACAAAACCGATCGCCATTTTGTTACCTTTTTTTTTGTTCTTACTAATCCTGTTTGTGTGTTAAACTATACCCAAAAGAAACAGAACAAATGTCGGCCAGAAAGCAGACACAAACGAGCCATATAATCACAATCATTCTTTGGCAAAAATAATCTTTTTTTTTTTTCATTTACTGTTCTGTCGCTCTGTCTTTCTCGCTCTCGCGTTTATGCGCCTTGATCACGATAAAATTCTTATCATGTGAACCGAGGCAACCGTGCAACGACCAAACCCGCGCATAATGTTGCAACCAATGTCCCACGTCCGTGTGGGAGGAGCAGATGCAGCGAACGCGATAGCAGATACACACACTCGAGAGAGGGATTTTTGCTGCGTTCGGAAAAATAATTCATATGATCGATATCGCAAATCGGCATATTTGGCTGTCATACGTGGTCGAGCCGAGTTTGTGGAAAAATGCCATTTTGTGTGTAGAATTTATGGTCGTGCTGTTTTTTATTTGCTGAAAACAGGCCTAAAGATGGAAGATTTTTGTTTTGCTCGTTCAGTTTCTTATCCGATTTTTAAAAGCATAGCGGAACTAGAGTGCTTGATGTTAATCACTTCAGACTCCCAACGTTCGATGCCTTTCCTTCGCGACTGGAATTATTATGCGATCGATTACTTCACGTCGGAAGAAGTTCCGAAGAATAAAAACTACCTTCCTTTCACCCCGGGTCTTGGTGTTGCCGGCAGTATTGACAGCGGCAGTAACACAGCGAGGAACGTAATTGACAGGTTTATCACACCGCGGCAACAACAGGGCAATAAAAAAAAAACACACACACACACAGACCGCGCGCGCTAAGAGAGAAGCAGCAGAATGGGGTACCGGTATTCCACGGCATTGTGCCGGTCCAATTGCGACCAACGTGGTAGTTTGCGAATGTTTATCGAATTCATTATTCAGATGGAGCGAGGGAGGGGGAGAGGGGGCAGATGAATGCAAATTTGCACTGTGCATTTGTGCACCACCGTCGGTCGTTTCTTCGTCTATCCGGCTGCTCGTTAGACCGGTTTTCGTTTTTGCAGTAGCAGTCAGCAGAATGCTTCCACTACTATAGCGGGCGATAATTTGTGTTATCTAATGCCACTAAGCAGAGCGCACAGAAACAAATCGTTCTACCGCTGCCGTTGGTTGCTACAAACGGCCCCGGACCTATAATGATGGTGCTCTCGCTCTAGCCTAAGAGCAGCGGAACGGAGGTACAACGATATCGGGGAGCCGAAATTATTGGTTACGAATTGCACGGTTTCGCAATGCTGGAAATGGTCAATCGTGAAGGTGTGAGCACATTTTTCCACACCGATACCGGTAGACCGTACCTGGCCGCTAATTGATAGACAAGTGTCAACATGCTGGCAGTGCGAGCGCGCGCGCGTGAGACAGTGTTAAGCAACCCTGCCTTTTTTTTTTGACAGCTCGTCAGTGTAAGTAGTGTACGGTGGTGCGTGTACGTATTCGGGGTGAGCACATAATGAGTGTACTTCTTCTTCTTTGGCACTACAAACCTCGAGAGGTCTCGGCCTGCCACCATTTCTGGCTTTCTGTGACTTAATTTTACCCGTAGTAAAGTAGTCAGCCTTACGTACGGGGAGACGGTCTGGATGGGATTTGAACCCCGGCCCTGCCGTGTGAAGACCGGCGCCGCTGTCGCCTCGGCCACCGGACCGCCCCGTGTATGGTATAATGAGTGTACAGGAGATAGATATTGTATTGGTGTGGATATTTGGAAAAAAAACACATACAACACTTGAAACCATTGTTATATAATGGATGTCGCAAGCAAGCTTTCGGATCAAGAACGTAGTTTTGTATCAAAGATTTTGTGGTTTCTTGTACTATACTGGATTTCGTATGGATTTATTAAATGACTCGGTGTGCTGTTTCAACTGGACAATTGTACAAAGAAACTCCACTGTGGTACGTTGCAGTCATACAATGGAATGTTGCATTCAATGTAGGCAATTTTGCAACTCGGCTGTGGAGTTTCTGACGAGCATTTGATTTTCAATCCTTTCAAACTATAAAATTACAAAATTTCATTTGTTCATTAGTTTCCAGCTTTAAACTTAAAAAATAATAAATAAATAAAATTAAAAACTAAATTAATTTTCTGGATTCTTAATTTAAATTTTACGTATTACAGTTAGATCCCGTATTGGCAATTTGTGGGAAATGTTGCATTTATTACTGCTTTTTTAATCCACAGCTTATTGCAAAATTCCACAGTTTGGTTGCAAATTTTCCTCATACCGAATTCTTCATTCCATTGTATAATTGCAACGTTCAACAAAGGGATTGCAATATTCCACTTTCCTGTTGAAAAAATCCACTGAGTGATTAGCCTCCCAGCCACGTTAGCAGAAAAACGTTTTCTGGCGAAAAAACTATCATTTTCAGGTAACTCACAGTGCCCAGGCGCTATATTACTGCGCAAAAAAATGGACTTGTGAAAAGTTATCTCTTTTTCACTTCCTTTACGTTACGGTTCCAGTATAAGTATAACAGTCCTACTCTACAAAACACTTAGCAAAAGAGCTGTTTGGTAACAATTGACCTGTCAAAAAATTCTCAACCATTTTTCACAATTTGTTCGTAGACCATCTACATTAACTGAAAACCGTTTTTCGGCACTAAAACCTTGAAAAAGTAAGTGCCGGAAAAGTTTCTCAGCTTTCGTGGCCAGTAGGCTATTCAACGGTCCCATTATAGTACAAGAAACCCTGTAAAACCACAATTAAACAAATTTTGCTAGAGCAACTATGTAAACAAAAACAAGTAATCCCATACAAAGCAATTACTGCGCTAGCTCAATGCTTGGACATCAGCAAATGGCGGAAAAATGCCATTTTTCTGCAGCGTTTACTATAAGCCGCGTCGTAACGCTTCGTAACGTAATAATTAGAATGCCGGGTGCTTTGCTAGGGCGTAGGTGGAACATGGTTTCGGTTCCGTCTCGCTAACCTTTCCAAAAGCAGACACCATGTTGTTTTTGGGATATACTTCAGAATAGCACATCCCTGAGAACACGGACAGACCACATAACCTCAAAAAATGTGCACTCCACTCCACTTCCCGAAACGGTTTTGCGCTTTACGGGCACCGTGTGTATGTGGTGTCTCGCTGTGAGAGTGTGTGTGCATAAATATGGCTACTAAGTGACATGTTCCGATCGGTGTCCTATCATTACCGGGCCACAGTTAGGAGACATTTCCCGAATGGTAAGTATGGCAGCGAGCGTAAGCGGTTGCTTACCATGATAGCTTCTCATGCACAACGCGTACGGGAGTAAAAGCGGGTGAAACGAACCTCAAAACGAACTATCATTAAAAAGAACGGGCCTACCTTTCTGTGCGGTTTTTCGGACCACACAATTGGCAAACCTCGTTGTACAAGTACCAAGAACGAGCCAGCAGCGGTGTTGGCGGAGCTACGAAGCATTATGAAACGATTGTTTGTTTTGTAATTTGTAATTACTTTATCTAAATATCATAATCATGTGATGCATACCGACAATCAGCCATGTGGAGCCCCCCCTCCCGGTTGGACCGCACCAAACCAGCGGAACCAGCGAGACAGAGTCACTGCCTTATTGTCCGTTAAAAAGTTCGTTTTCTTAGTACTCTTAGCTCGGTTAGGTTAGGTACTTTTGTGCTGCTCCCTTCTTGCCCCAAAACACGTGCTACGATTTGTAATAGTTGTAACAGTAGATGTAATGATAGTTCGCTCTGCACCGAGCAGAAGGGATAGAAAGGGCTGCCAACTACTGCGGCCGCAACCATCCGTCACGCTTTTACTCAGCAAACCCATCATCAGCCGCCCATCATTATCAAAGCCAATGATGACAGCTTTGGGCCCCATGTGACTATTAACATTGTTTAATGGTTTGGTGGTACTTGTGCGCTGAGCAGCCAACTGACTCGCCGAACCTTACAACAGTTTTCCAAAGTCACAAAGTCTTTCAGGTTTTTGAGGGTAATAGGCGGCGTTGTGTGTGACAAACGACGGGTGTGACCTAGAACTAATGCAAGAACATAGACATCTTGAACGCCTGAAGGTCATCTACTCAATCCATACTCTTCACCTAGTTTCTGATGGAACCGGCGACAGGTCCTGGAGTGATTGCTTGTAGTTTCAATCAGATCAATTCCTCAACCTCCATGCGCGGGTAAGGAACAATTTGTTTTTGCAACGTTTTGACATGTTCCCTAACACGAGCTCCCGGTTGCATGTCCTGCGTGCCAAATGGGCTACTTCGCCGGCCACTCAGCACCTCCAGGATGGGCGATTCCCCTCCCAAAAAAAAAAAGAAAGAAAAACGGTGTTGGACATTGGAAAAATTACCACCACGCATCGCGCTACCACTGCAAAACCTGTTATTATTGATAATAATTATAATTAAAAAAGATAATAACTTTTCCTACCCGTCCACAAGCGCTCCCCGCTCCCGAGATCCTGAGGATCTCCTTCCTTTTCCATCGATTACGCACGCTAAAGGGGTTTTTTTTTTTGTTGCGAAAGGAAACAAACGCATCCACCATACAGCGCCAGATAGGTGATCAAAAGATTTTCCGCAGTACGTACTCGCTTCTGTGTGCCGTGGTAGATAGCTTACCCGTACGAAACTCTCCCGGTTTGGAGATGGTCTGTTTTGGGGCCAACGATAAACAATCATCTGCACTTATCAAACTAAACCGACGAGATCGAAGAGTCCCTTGCCAGCCCTCAATCCATTTCGATCGTGATTAATCGCAATATTCTCGGACGCTACTGGGACGCAGTGCAACGGGAACAATTTATTTTGTGCTGGTCCAGAGCAACCACACACAAAAAAAAACACACATGGTTTTCGAAAGAATGGTTACAGGTGGCAGATAGGGTAATGGAAGAAATGAAGAAAATATGGTGTGGTGAACGAATTATTAGACGCATTGGCTTTCGAGCGCACGGTAAACACTTTCTTTAGCTCATTTTAAACCAATTAAGCCTAAGTGAGACAGTTTTCAATAGCATAACGGCGTAACGCACGGTGTTATGACGTACTTTGTATTTGTTGAGGTAGAATAGAGATCAACGAGAGCGATCAACGAACCTACAGGTGTCCAAAGTACAAAACTTCTACACCTGCTTTGAATGGAGATGTGTTTCCTAGAGCTCTCTCATCAGATCTTCATTATGCTGGAAACCTTGGACCCTTATATAAGGATTGTTACGGTAAAACATTGTCTCTGACTTCGGAATACATTCAATTGTACTCGAAAACAACATATTAAACCTTACATGTCTCCTCGTTAATCTAATATCTAGATACTAGGGAACTGGGATAAGAGCTTCGGAGTTGCAATAAATTATATTTCATAAACACACGCTCTAAGGATGACAGAAGATTTACACGTCTCTTGGTTAGCTAAGTAACTAGGTACTAGGGAACTAGGGTAAGATATTGGGAGTAGTAGAAAATGAGATCTCTGGACCATATGCATTCAAGAGATCTCATTTTCCGAACCTCCAAAGTCATTACTTGGGCGAGGCGATAACGGCACCGGTCTTCACATGGTAGGACCGGGGATCAAATCCCATCTAGATCGCTACGGGTAAAATAAAGTCACAGAGAGTAAGAAATGGCAGGCCATAACCTCTCGAGGGTGTAGTGCCAAGAAAGAAAAAGAGAAGAAGTTCTTACTACTTAGTCATCTTGAAAAACGAGATCTTAAGGATTTTATGCTCTAAGGTTGACAGAAGTCTTCAAATCCCCTCGTTAACTAGATATCCAGATACTAGATAAATAGATTAAGTGCTTCAGATTTGGAGACTAACGATATCTCTGGGACCATATGCTATGAGTGTATCAGAAAACCTCAAGTGTCCTTGTTTACTAGGTGTCTGATCTAGATACCTAGATAGATCTTCTTCTTCTTCTGATTCGTCAAAACAGGATATAGCCTTCCATGTAGGTGAGAATTCAGGGCAGGTTAAAAGGTGCAATATAACTTTAAGGTTGACAGGAGCCTCACATGGCTCTTCTTCTTTGGCACTACGACCTCGAGAGATCTTGGGCTGCCAACTCTGGTTTTCCGTGAGTTGATTTTATCCGTAGCTGGATAGTCAATCCTGCGTTCGGTGCGGCGGTCTGGGTGAAATTTGAACTCCATTCCTTCCATGTCAAGACCGGCACCATTATCGAATTGACCACCAGACCGCCCCGATTTACATGTCTATTCGTTAACTACGCAACTAGGTACTGGAACACTAGGATGAGATCTTCAGTGTTGTAGAAAATGAGATCTCCGGACCTTTGTGATCATCAGATCTTCAGAGTCGTAGAAAATTGGATCTCTAGAATCATATAGGAATCTAGGACGCTTATAGTCCAGTGATCTCATTTTCTGTCAATCTGTAGTTATTCTTCCCTAGATATTTAGTTAAACTTAATGAATGCCTTATACGACTCCTTGTTAACTAGGTAACTTGATACTAGCGTACTACGATAAGAGCTTAGGAATTGCAGAAAATGTGATGTCTAGGAACATCTGGCATAAGTTAATCCAGATCCTGACAGCCGCTCAACAGTGTTTTGACTGTGACTTTTCTATGAGACAAAAGGATGAGAGAGTCTTCTATTATAAATTACACAGAGGCCACGACAGATGACCATATAACAAGTGGAAGGTAATCATTGTTCAGATCATTTGTACCCTAAGTAATCGCGATTTCAAAGGTAACCGATTCACATTATAAATAGCAAATCTACATTTTTTATTGATTCCTTACAGATAGCATGTAATTACTAGAAGAGTCCCAATGCACTTCGTTGCACACGCGCTGAGCTATTTTTAAAAATTAGTCCCCAGCAATTCCTGGCCCTATTTACCTTCTTAATTCATGTACTCCTCTGTCCGGCGCTAAGCTACCCCCTCCCCCCCCCCCCGCCACACCCTAACCCCCAAAAACCAAACACCACTTGACTCTTTATCGGCCCCCCCACCATCCCACTCCTTTAACGATCATATTAATTTCTTATACGCCATTTGAAGCATTGCGTCATCGGAAGCGTTTGTAAAGGCTCTTTAAAAAATGAGAAAATCATCGGCATTGGCTTTCCCGTCAGCAACCATTCCCCGCCACCACCAACAAAAAAAGCGGCGGCACCGAAGCGCTACGAAAAAGCGAAGCAAAAGGGAACCAACCGCAACCAGAAAAAAAGGCCCCCACCAAGAAACTGCACCGTCATGGCAGGGCTTCATCATTTTTGTTGCCGAAATTTCGGTCGAGTAGAAAGCCACAGCAACAAGGCGCTAAAGGTTGGCTGGAGGCTGGTTGGCTGGTCTTGGTGGATGGAGGTGGAGAAAGTGGAGAAGGCAATAATAGGGGGCAGCGATAGGTGCTTCGATTGATTTCACTAGATTAAATCTAATTAATTTGTGGCAATTTTGCGGCTATTGTTGGATGTTGGATGCGGCTGCCGCGAACCGAAAGCAAGCATGCTAGCGTCTGGAGTCTACACTACTGTGTGGAGACTTGCGGTGTGACTGACCGAACAACCTTTGGCACATCGGCACAACATTTGACCAGAGCATTTTCTCCAGCGTCGGATGGATGCTTTCTTTGATTTTCTTCCAACCCTTTTACCGGTGCGTGTTTGTTTTTCTCGGCGATTCTCGGCCACAAAGAAAACGGCACACCGGCGTCGTACACTTTCTCTCGGTGCGTCACGCTGGCTTATGAATTTTTCGCCCAATTATTCATTTTTCCTTCGCCCAATTTACAAGCACGGGCAGGTTTCTAGCTGCTCCTACTTGCTTTTCTTTTCTCGCTCTTTGCTACTCTTCTACCATCCAAGCGCTTCGCTACTTCGGCATCGGCAGAAGATGAGGCAATCTCGACTGCCGACTGCGCGAACGTCATTGGTAAGGTCGAGAGGTAGCAGCGAAACCACACAGTCATAGTTCCATCCATTTCAATGTGCCCTAGCTCGTAATGGGTTTCGTTTCGGTGCCTGGAGGCCACTACTTTTAGTGGTTCCCGCTTATCGATTGCGTACGATCGATATCCTTTTTGGTGGCCCCGTGTCGATTTTCTTCGCCCTGTTTCAGCACACACACACACGAGAGACCTGCTTCATTGATGCTTTCTGTTTTATCCAGCACGTTGCCGAGTCGTATCGTGGGGTATAGGGGTCCTATTGTTGCAGTTGTAGCACAAATTAAGCGATGGCGCCAACCCGATTCGAACCAATTTCGTTGACCACTCGCCGGTTGCGGTTAGCTTCAAATGGAAGCCAGCATCTAGATCTTCCGCGTGTGCGTTAACTTAAGTAGCCGTGCCATTTTCGGCTCATCTCGGTGACGGATCAAGGGGTTTTGAGGGTGGAGGGTTCATGAAGAATCCCCGGGTGAGGTTAGGGCTTGGGAAGATGTTGACTTTATATGTTTCTTGGACCAATGAATCCGATGTCTCAACATAAACGGTGAATAAAGTTTCTTGAATGAAGTCTCTTGGGTGAGGTGTCTTGGACAAAGTTCCTTGAGTAAGGTCTTTGAGAGAAATCTCTTAAGCGAAGTCCTTTTGGTGATGTCTCTTCGAGAGTTCTTTTGGGCGAGATCCGCAGAACAAGGTCCGCGAAGGTACGTTAGACTTGGATTTGGACGAGGCCCGTTTGGACGAGACGAAGTCTGTGGAGATTTTGACGTTCAATATTTTCTCATTTCTATTAAACTGGCGTCATCGCCATTATTACTTTGAACTTTCCTATTTGTGCTTCTGCGGTTGCGTCACGACTCTCGATAAAGACAGATCAATAAATGTTTCTCAATTGTACTGCTTCCGTGGGTCATCAAGTTTATTGAAATCCCCAGATAACTACAAGGTCCCATGGACGCGGACCAATGGAATAATTATTTAAGACGAAACCTCACTTAATTCTTGGAGAAACTCTCGTCCCGTACCGAGATCTCTGGCCGGTTGATTCATCTCCACCAGAGATTAGAGGTCTCTAATTCCTCGAGAAACTCTCGCCCCAAACCGAGGTCTCTGGGCGGCTGATTCACCTCAGCTTTAGTGACCTCCAATTCTTGGTGGACTTCACAGTCATTGACCAAGGTAAGGTCATTCCAATACCCCCGCTCCAGCACACCAACCATCACATTTGCATAAGCAATCGGTTCCAAAATAACACACGCAAGGACACGAATAGCTGTCAACATGGTTAATTTCGGCCTTCGCTTACCACCCTCCCCACAAAAAAAAAAAACATTAGCTTCAGGCCTAACGACAACAAAGGCGACTGTCACATTAGGCGCGATATAGCGACAAATTCCCAACATAGCACACGTGCCACACGCTGCTTTGGGACACACCGCCACGTGCCCGGCCACTCTCAAACCCGTAAATGTCTGGCCGTCCACGGAACGGGAACAGCGTTACGTTTGCCCACTGCGGAATGGATGGAAATTCATTAGCGCCGTTGTTCACGTGCCAAATTTTAAAGTCAACGCGAAGCGGCGCACACGCACCGTTGAATGTGTGCTTCATTGTTTGTACCGATCACAGAAACGGAACACGGAATCGGTCATCGGGTCCGATGAATGAAATTCGGAGTGAAAATAGGAGAACATTAAAGGAAAACGGCACGGGAAACGATCCTATCGCCGGTCTATCTGCAGCGGGCTGGCGCGTCGGAATGGAGGAACTGAATAAACTGACAAATTGATTTTAAATCTCCTCATTACTATAATCAGGCTCATCATTTACTTTTTCCGAAGGGTGTGCCTGTTCCGTTTTTCCTGCGAGGACGCTTCGCTCGTATCACTCTCGCTGAAACCTTTAACCTTGTGTGTAAACGTGTGGGAAGAGGGATAATGATTGGAAGGAAGGGTGAGCAAAAACAGAAGAAGAACGGGAGAGAGAGAGTAGAACTACGTAATGCACACACTGGTGAAAGCATTTTCCTTCATGAAGTGGAACATTTTCATGATCTTGAAAGCACGATCCAAATCGCTTAAAAAAGAGTCCTCACCCTCAGCTGTGCCAATCATAGAAATCGACAAGGTTGCCTCCAGATATGGCCTACCATCGACGGCCGCAATTGCTCTGGATCTCTAGACATCAGCTACTTCTCGTGGCTTCCGTTTCGTTTCGGTACCACTTAAACGTGCCTTAAGACCTTACTGACATTAGCACCGTTTGTCGAACTTCGGACGATCGATGCACCTAGATCCCGATCCTGAACCCCTAGACACATCCGCTCAGTACATCGGTAGTGCGCCGGGATCGTACATAATCGTTCACCGATTATCTGCCACTTTATTGCATGCAGCTCTTCTGGCGCTCATTTCAACCACCACAATAGCCGGCGGATCATGGCGGGACAACCAGCGTGATCCGTTTCAGTGCACCAAGGTGCATCACCATTGGGTAAAGGCTCATTTACCTTCCAGCAAAGAAACGAACGGATTATGGGAGCATGGAATTGAGGCTGGAATTCGCCCGCCATACGGAAACGTGTGTCGATGCCCGAATGCCCTGCGCTCTGTCTATACCTTCACCAAGGTTCGCCTCGCTTAACTTCGCACCCTAGACTCCCGCCTGCACGTTATCTGCATTGATAATAGTCATTTGCACGTCACTACTATACGCCCGGTGAGCGCGCTTGCATCTCAACTTCCTCCGCAGCCGAGATTCGGTGCTGGGGCCGACCTCTGGAAGGTAAGAGATGCATCAGCATCAGCTGACGTCGGTAAGGGCAGGGTGAAGGAATTGATTTGTTTCGTTTCGTTAAGGAACTTCAAGCGCTCCCCGATGCTCGGTTGTGGCGCGCACCTGAACGATGGCCGCGCGAATGGAATTTAAATAAATAAGCCCGAATACGTAAAGGTACCTTGCGATTTGGGAAAGGGGGGGGGGGGGGGGGGGGGCTCCCAAACGCTGGCGGATGGTCCGGGTTCGGTTTTACGCTTCCGAGATGCAGACAGGGACCCCAATCGGGTCCATCTGTCTAGGAGTCTGCCTGCCTGCCTGGAAGCGGTCTTCCCATCGACCGCAAGTAACAGCTGGAGCATTAAAACTACTGTCGGTGCTGGTCGCTTGGGAAGCGGAATTGAGGTCCGAAGCCACCGACCAAACGTGCCCAGGGTTGGCGGACGCGCGTGCTGCCAAAGCTATTCGAAGATATTCGATCGGTAATAGCACCTGGGCAAGTTGGTGATGTAGACGGGTTTCGGAAAACAGCAAACTACCGTTTCAGCAATCACGCGAACGTGTACCATTGATTGTAGAGCAATTTATAATATTCTTTACGTCACTCCAAGCGCGGCGGTAGCTAAGAGTCTGGTGAAAGAGGGCGAACCGCAACTGCACCCGTGTCTTGGCGTCCCGGTCTCGCAGGATCAGGATCGTAGTTACAGAGCACACACACACACACACACACCGTTAAAACACAAGACCGGACAGCCGACAATTTTACTGCCAACTGGCTGGCTTTTGAATGTAGCGGTATTCAGCATCACACACAGAAGAAGTAACGAGTACGAGTAGCTCAACCAAACAAAAAAAAAAACTAGAGCTAACTCTCTAGCTTCTAGGTGTATTATAGTGTTCATGCGCGCTGAATACAGCCACCGAGACTCACACACCGTGCACCGTCTGTCCCTCTACTTGCCACGGTGTGTCCACACGGTGTGGGTGCACAAAAAGGCACCGTACACCGAGATCATGCCACTAAGCGAGCGGTGGTAGTGCCGGGCGCCAGCCACCAGAAGGTGAACCAGGTAGGCATCGCCAACCGTGTAAGCAGCAAACGAGAGCAAATTATCCTCCGAAACTGATTACAGACTATTACACGGCCAGTAATCAATTGCTGCGGATTGAATTAATTGTGCTTCAAAAACCAGCTTACGCGCGGGGGTAGGGGCGCTACAGTAACGCGGTGGTGGAGACGAACGAACGAGAGCGAGAGAGAGAGAGAGAGAAACGATATAGTGGGTGGATGACGGTGTGTGCGTGAGTGGAAGAGATAGAGCCATAGCATCAAGGATCGTTTCTCGTTGTGCGGCGGTATGTGCTGTGTGCTCTGTGTGTGCCGAGACTTTTTATTACGGATCCCGGATACATTGATCCGATGCGAACGGTGGTGTGTGTGTGTGTTGATGCCGGTATAAACTCAGCACGTTCCGTACCGTAGAGAAGGAGTGCTCGGTACAGTTTGATCGTGCGGTAGCATTTTAATGATTACACTTGCGGAATTATATTCTTTTTTTTTCGCTTTACCTTTCCAGTGGGGCACGCATTTGCAGGTTTGCCCGTGCTACCGGTGCCCGCTTAAAGGTAGTGGCTTCTGTTTGTGGTAGGTGAGCTAGCGAGCGCTTTATTTATACAGCCATCGTCGATCGATCGTCCGCCATGAATGCTGTTTGGGAAGCTGTTTATTTGCAACGACGCTAGCGCTACCTACGAGATCTAACACGACTTACGAGATCTAATATCTGAACAAATAAGATAAAGAAATGATCGCTATCCTTGTATTGCAGGGTATGCACGAGGTCTACCGCAACAAATGACGCAGTATACGATCTTGAGAGCTACAGTGAGTAGAGCTACAGTCCGGTAACTGGCGTGGTAGCGACGCTATCCTTCATACAGTAAGACCGGATATTGAATCTCGTCCTATACGTAGGACTATCTAAATAAAGGTGTAAAATTAAGCCAAAGAAGCCAGAAATGGCAGACCAAGACTTCTCGAAGTTGCAGTGCCAACGAAGAAAAAGAAGATATGTGTGAGATGGACGCTTTATAATTTCGAACATCCTTACGATGGGCGACAGCGGCGCCATTCCTCGCGAACGGCGGGACCGTAGTTCAAATATCATCTGGGCAGTTTTCCCATAGCTGAGGACTGACTATCCAACTGTGCGGTATCAATAAGTCTAGTAAGCCAGAAATGGAGGCAAGCATTACCTTAAGAGAAAGAAGTAAAAGAATGATGAGCATGGTTTTAGGAAATTTTATCTAGAGTTTCCACTGCTGAAAGTAATAGAACTGCTTAGTTATAGGACACTAAGGAATGGGATCTTAACGGAAAGAACCACTGCAAATCCATTAAAATTGTGCCAAATATTGCAAATAGTTTTCATAGTTCTGAGAACTCTCAGGCTAGGGGAGCGACTGTTCTTGAGGTACCTTTGATTTAATTCCCAGTTACATCCGTGGGCAAAGTTCTGCGTTCCACCGATAAGCAGCAGGACTGATTATCAAGTTAAGACAGCCAGAAATGGCAAACCGACTAAACCAACTAAACTAAACTAAAGCGGAATGGATTGATAGGGTTTCCATTGTGGCGAATAATCACTCCGCTTGATGAAAGCCATTAAGAAGCGGGATCTTTCCGGATCCACGAAAAGTCAGTAGAATTTGTGCCAATAAATTGCACCATAGTTTACACAGTGTTGAAAACTCTCAGTCCTCAAGAGCAATAGCGCACAGCAGGTTTTCTACACCTTTCAGGACTTTGATGTCCGGTTCCATGCGCGGGTATAATCAAGATAAAGAAGATAGAAATGTCAGATCACGATCTCTCGAGATTTTAGAACTAAAGAGGAAGAGTAATACTAGTGCGATGTATGTCACACTGTACTGCGTAACTTCAGTTGTCATCACGATCTAGATGATCTAGAGATGAGCTCTTTAAAATGACATACTTCTAGAAACCTTCACAGCAGTACGCTATGGAACATCAACATTGTCTCATTCCCATCTCAAGAATTCGTTTCTTCCAAAGTGTCCAATTTTATGTGGCATACAAATTGTAAACATTTGAAATACTTAACTTCAAATACTTCCTAGCAATCTCCGACCATTTCCACCGAGCGTACTAAAACAGCTCATAAGCACCTAAACGATACTTAAACGATTCGTTTAAGTCACTGTGAGTCGTTAAGATTCCTATAGAGCTGTACAGGCACTTCCTCTTTTCCCTGGGGGAGGCTATCAGCCATTGTAAGCTAAACCCATCCTCAAACCATTACACTACGCAAACACTTTCATTTCGCCGACAAGCGGAGCCGGACATGCGGCTATTAAACCACGCGCACCAAGCAATACCAACCCCGGTAAGTACCAGCTTCTTGTGTACTCCATAAAATTGGATGACTGCTCCCGTACGTCCCACAGTACCTTACGAAATAGGCAAACAAACAAAAGAGCAAGAAGCAAAAGACCAACCAACAAAACATTCTAATATATTCCACAGTGCCACGAGACCTCTGGGCGAAGAGAGAGAAAAAAAAAACAGGACGTCAAAAAAACATTAACCAGGACTCGATTGGCAGTACACTCGACGGGAAACATCAGCGCCTAGCAGTTTTCTGGGGTTAAGGTTTTTTTTCTTGCCTTTCCTCTGCGTGCTGACTCTATTTAATACAGCTGTTTTATTGCCCGCACGGTGTCCCACTGTTACGCTCGGTGTTTGCCGGGGCCGCGTGGAGAAGACGCTGTCAACGGTCGTCGTTACCCGCGCGTTGCATCAAGAAAAGATTGTTTTCCCTCCCGTCCATTCTCTCGCTCGCCTTGTCCTTCCCTTCACCTTTCTTTCGCTTTACACATCTTGTTTGCCAAACTCATAAACGCAACACAGCGCAAAGGCATGCCGCACGCAAGTTCCCTTAACAGGACACTTAACAGACCCGGTAAGGCCTGCACAAACGTCGTACTCGCATTGTCGTAATAGCCAACAATAGTCTGATGTCCCCGGGGGTGGACGGGGACCATCAAGGCAAAATGGATGGACAACAAATAGGAAGCAAAGATACATCGTTTCCAGCGTCCACCGGTGTATCCGTTGCGAAGAAATAATGGAATATCCCTTCTTGGTTTTATTTTTTGTGCCGGTTGGTCCCAATGTCTGATTTTCTTCCAGCTTTTTTTTTTTTGCCCCTGTGATGGCCCCTTTTTTTGCAACAAAACACCATTTCTCTCCCTGTGTATCGCTGTGTGTGCGTGGTTTGGTATCGTGTGACACAACGGAAGCAGTGCTTCCGGTATTAACGGGTCAGGAGTTTGCCTACACCCGTGGCCAAACTGGGACGCATTTGATGACTTCCGTTTCTGGAGATGTATAAAAGCTATTTTTTATCTAGCCATCCTGCATCGATTTGGGTGTTTTTTTTATTTCCTCTATTGCTGGATCTCTAGTTCCCTGACACTACAAATAAGATATTCGCCAAATCAACTGCAACCGGTGGGGTGAAAGTTGAGTTATTTATACGCCTAAATGTGTATCCTGCACTGTCATGAATATATATGTATACGGTTGAGTGTGTAGTGCGTTTGCGACCGGTCGCTACTTGACTCGAGCGGATGTTTCGCTAACGTCACCGGCGAAGGGAGCTGGATGTTCTCTCCCACAGTAGTCCTGGTGGAAAACCCCCCTTCCCCGACCGGCACACTCGGAACCATGAGCGAGTTTTCGGAAATCCGATACACTTCCGGCAACCGGGTTCCATGGCAGACATGGCGTCATGGCGCTCGCTCGGTAGCGCTCTCGGCTGGGATATATCACAGGTACGGCTACTGTTGTCGTTGAGATTAGTGGGGAAAAATATATTACCGTATCGCGCTTAGCGTAGTTACAGCTACTAGCAGCGGGAAACCTGCAAAAGCCAAGCGACCATTCGTCCCGACCCGGCAGCCCGGCATAATAGCCGTATGTCACTGCGACATATGGGACACATGCATTCGGGGTAAAAAGGTAAGCAGGGCAGCAAGGGAAAGTAACGAGTGATTTATGATACAGAAAATTGATTTTACACTTCCGTAAGCGAAACGGCAACCGTACTCGAGACTCCTCGCCGCACACACCACCACAAACCATCACCCGGTCACGAACTCATCAATCGATCGTTCACAGATCGTTCGAGAGGGTCCCCACACGGTTGGGTTTTTTTTTTTGTTGGTTGTTATACTACCGGCTATTACGTCTAGTTTTCCAATTTTCTTGCAATTCGTTGCGCTTACACTCAAGTGGCCCTGGTATGTGGTTAAAGCAAACAGACTGCACTAGGGTGGCATCTCGAAAAGCACGGCAGATGTCTACCGGCTAGTCTTGCGGACTCTGTAAATTCGTCAAATTCATCTCATTACATCACGCAATCGTTAAAGTAGCAGGCGAGGGACAATAACAACCACAACAAAAAAAAAGCGAAAGCTTCCTAATGTTACTCTTTTGATGTCTTTTGTTCGTGCTAAATGCGTTTATCCACGCGTTATCCGTAAGAATCCTCGACCCTTAAATATCTCATCATATCCTTGGTAAAGAAATTCTACCAGCTAGCTCTAATCTCATCAAATCCTCTTATCAAAATCTCAACTGTCCCCCTACCCAAGCTCGACTCACTCGATGCTTTGTTGGTGGAAAACTGCACTAGGGATTTTCATCCACTTCAGTGTCGGTGAAGCACCTTACCGCTAACTTTACGCGCACTTCATCAACTTCATCAACAACCACTACGACGACGTAGTCCCAAGTGGTGGGCGGTACACCTTCGCTCAATCGTGCAATATGCGGCTGCGATGAGCTAACGCAGAGGCAAGCAAGCAAGCTAGCGGGGGAAAACAAGAAGGTTTGAAGAAAAACATTCTCCACTTGCCCCAGCTTTTCTCACCCACGCCAACAAAAAAACAACTCCCTCCCCCGTTACGGTTTAAAAGCCGAACCTTGGAACTTCGGCGCAGAAGGGGAAAAGCCGAAGGCCGAGATCAAAACAGACCGCCCCCGGGTTTGCGATTTATTTATTGCTTTTCATTTGTTACATTAAAATAAATAAAGCACCGCCAGAGTCTTGGGAATGAGTGGGGTGGGGGGGGTGGTCGGGGGCAGCGATTCGTACAGTTTTTCCGGCGATCAGTGTCGCCACATTTGTCCAAACCTGGCAATGGTACCGCGGCAGTGATTTTCGGCACGCCAAAAGGTTTTCCCGAAACCGCACACCCAATTGCTGGGTGTGGTTCGCGTCTGCCGCGTCTAAAATGGAGAGTAATTTTTAAATTTATTACCATCTTGCGCAAATACACACACACGCGCGGGCACAGTGGTACTTCGATCGATTTTTCGTCCAAGTATCCTACTGGGGTAACATCAGTAGAAATCACGATAAAAGTCTACCGCGTCACGTCTTATCGCGGCGGGAGGGCTCGGTTTTAGCGTGGAATGCCCGCACCCGATCCAGTCGAGACCGAGGACCAGAAGCAGGACGCGGTAATGAGATAAAAATTTCAATTCAATTTTCCCGAAGGGGAAAAACCCCTCCGATGCAAGTCGATTGCGGATTTGAAGTCGTTATCAAATTCATTAGTGTGAAATGGCAGTAAATTTCATTATCCGGAGGGTGTATACGCACGCATACACGCAGTAAATCTAAATTATAATTTTAACCTCGAGCACCCCAAAAACAGCAACGACCAATTGATAGTCGAGTGTGTGTGTGTGTGTGTGCGCTCGTGTGTTAGCTGTTGCACCCTCTCAAAGTAGTCGTATATATTGCTCTAAAATCTAAATCCCATAATTACGTGGCCGTTAAATACGTTAGAGAAGTTAATAGAAAGTCCTGACAGGCAGGCATTCCACCACGCGAAACCTTGGAAGAAGGAGAAGCAGCCGGAATGGTCGAGGTTGGTAACTTTTTTTTTTTTGCTCCTGCCATTTGCCTTCCCTTTTAATACCGACCAAACATAAAAGATAATTAAATTAAGTAGTACAAAATGGGCGGCATCGACTGGTGACGCCCCAACATCGAGAGGATCGTTCAGGGGGTGGAGGGGGGGGGCCTTTTTTGTTGCTGTGGTTGTTTGGCTTTTTATGTCCCCGGATCCTTTCCATCGGTGGCAACATCGCGGGTGGCATTCGGTTGCGACCCATGTTCCTTGATGGCAAAGTCCGAGATGAGGAAGGGGGAGACCTTAATTCTTCCAACAGCAGAAGCTCGAGAACCATTCATTTGATATGGAAATTGATTAACTTTGCGCGAGACGCCATCAGGAGCTGATAGGTCCAGGGTGTTACCTGGGAGTTCTTGAGCGTATGCCAACTCGCCTGTGATAACTTCATCAGTGGACGGCGACTGATGACTAGGGTTGACGTTCCGATACCTTTTCGCAGTCAAGAATGAGACTTGTTCGACATTGCATTGAATCCTTGAACCGTGAAGTTCAGATAATCCTTGAACCTTGAAGATTTATGAAGAATGTCACCTAGAACATTATATGACTCTTAACGGATCAGCGTCATCTGGATATGCTGGCTCCAGGATGTTGGCTTGGAATTTTTGAGCTTGTGCAAACTCGGATGTGACAACTTCATCAGTGGACGGCTGCCCACGACTAGGTCCTGATATCTTCTATAAGTCAAGAATGGAGTTTGTTCAAAATTGTGTTTAATCCTATCCTGAAGTTGCGATAATTCTTGAACCTTGAAAATTCTTGAAGAAGTCAACTTCATCAGTGGACGACAACCGATGACTAAGGTTAAGGTCCTGATATCTTTTCTGAGTCAAGAATGTAACTTGCCCGATTAAATATTCGAGGAAAATTATAGACCTTATCCCGAAATTAGGATTTCCTTGAACCTTGAAGATTGTTGAAGGATGATTTACGCATCAACGTCATCGGGAGATGAAGGCTTCAGTGTATTGACTCGAAGTTCTTTAGCGTGTGCCAACTCGCGAGTGACATTTCGATCAGCAGACGGCAGCCGATTACTTGGCTTAAGGTCCTGATATTCTTCTCAGTCAAAAAATAAAATTTGTTCGATATTATATCAAATCTTATCCCAAGGTTAAGACTATCCTTGAACCTTGAAGATTCTTCAAGATATCAATTTAGAACATTACAAGACTCTTAACGCATCAACGTCATCGTAAGATGAAGTCTCCAAGGTATTGGATCGGAGTTCGGAATCGTGTGTGCCAACTCGCATGTAACACTTTCATCAACGGATGGTAGCCCAAGACTAGGGTTAAGGTCCTGATGCGATGTCCCAGTTAAGGATGTTTCTTGCTTAATATTATGCCTAATCCTATCCTAAAGTTGAGATAAACCTTGAGCCTTGAAATTTTTTGAAGATATCTACCTAGAGCATGTATTTATTCAACGTCATCAGGATATGATGGCTCCAGGGTGTTGGAAGTCCAGTGAGCTTTCAAGCGTGGGCCAACTCGCATATGACATCTTCATCTGCGGACGATACCCGAGGACTAATCTCAGTCAAGGATGTTCCTTGTTTGATATTATGCGTAATCCTATTTCGAAGTTAAGATAATGTTGGAACCTTGAAGATTTCTACAACTTTCCACCTAGCGTAGTATATGATTCCCAACGCATCAACGTCTTCAGGATATGATTGCTCCAGGATGTTGGAAGTCCAGTGAGTTCTTGAGCGTGTGTCAACTCGCATGTGACAAGTTCATCAACAAATTTACGGCCGCTTACTAAGCTCATAAGATCCTGGTGCGAATTCCCAGCCAAGGATGTATCTTGTTCACGACCATGTTTAATCCTGTCCCGAAGTTGAAATAATCCTTGAACCTTGAAGTTTGTTGAAGATGTCCACGTAGAGCATCACATCAACTCCTAACGCATCAACGTCGTTGCGTTGCGTTGCTAATCACTATCAAGATTGCTAGGCTGAGATTTTTCACGGCCACTTTTCCATCGGGACTGCAAACACCAAACATCCAAGCCAAGTCCATCAAAACTCCCACCGACAAAACACCAAGGGAAAAACAAACGTACGGCACCATCAAAAGGCCGCTCTAACGCGAAATAAATCAAAAACTCAATCATTCCCCATCCCCATCCATGATGCCCGCCCCGTGACCGCTCGCCCTTCCATTATCGCTTTTCGTCAAAGATCCTGGAAATCTTCGTCATCGTCGTCGTCTGCGGCGTTGGCGTCGGCGTTAAAGACTCGGCAGACAGAAGTAAATTAGATCGTTCACAAGACATTAAAACAATTCTCATCATCAATCTACTTTAATAAATGTTTCTGTCCGTGGCCGTCGCCGGTTATGGGTTTCCTTTCTGTTTTCTTTCTTGTCGTTGGTCCAAAACCCCGTTCAGAGCTTTCTGAGGCCTACCCAACCCTGCACACACACACACACACCGATAGTGTTTTGAGCGAAACGCCGATTTCGCTCATTCCCGGGACCCCATCAAGGCCAAAAAGGAGCCGAAAGCCGGGGACGAAAGAAAAAGGAAAAAAAACACGAAAAGCAAAAGTTACCCAAAAACCATCCATCCATCTTTTTGGCCAGGCCGTGTGGCGCAACTCAGACAATCACGGTGGGACGAGTAGAGTAACGGACCGTCCGCGGGTCCGAGTAGATGAAAATCTGACTGGAGTGAGGTAGAGCAGAAGAAGAAGAAACAAAAAAGTGCACATACACGCACAAACGATAGTTGCTGGCTGGCTTTTCTGGGTCCGGACGAAAAACTTCCCGACGTCGCCCGGAGCTTGACTTGGGCTTTCGGGTTGCCTTTTTTTCTTTCTTTTTTTTTTGGTTGCTTCTCCTTCTCCTGGACCATTAATCAAACTGCTGATATTGCAAGAGGCTCCTCTTCATTTCGGCGCTTTGGTGGCCATTTATCGGAACGGGTGAACCGCAAAAATGACCCCCAGTGTACCGCGCCATTGACGTTTTGGGCCATTTTCCTAACCATTTCCTTGTTTTGTGTGTTTGGATTTTGATCTTTTTTTTCGTGCTTTTTGGTTTTGTTTGGTGATGAGTGGCGGCTTTAGCGGCGACGTTCCAGTTCGCGAGCTCCGTGTGCTAAATCGAGGCAGGACGTACCCTTTTCGGCCTGGTCCGAGATGGGCACATTAGGCTTGGGCTAGTAATTATGCCTTCTGACCGGGGAGAGACGCGGGATTGAATGCATCTCTGAGTGCTAGTGAGCTCAGCTAGAGATTTGAGTTCAGTTGCCGCAGGTGGCTGTGACTCTTACCGCCTTGCTAATGTACTGCTAGAAATGCAACATCAGTATCACCAGGAAAAGGAATATCTTGAAGTTGGGAAGACTCCCAAATGAATTTAAATATCTGAGTCAAATCTAGAATATATCCGGATTTCGCCGAACCTACCACCAAGAGATTCTCCAAGAAACGAGCAAATTCCAGAGTTCCAAGAATACCTCAAAGCAATGTCAACGGATCGAAACCAACTGCAGAAAGAAAGGCATTGTATCAATAAGTATCACCAGCTTAACAAGCACACCATTAACGTGTCCAGAATCACATAATGACAGCGTTGGTAGGTGTCGCAAACTCATCGCCAGCGGCCAAACCCAACTATCTCCATCCCTTGCAATTACGTATTTTATATCTTAACCATTCCGTCAGCTCCATCATCCACCATGACAGGATGCATACATCCGAAGCCTGCGTTGAGTTTACCCAGGATACGATTGGCGCCTCCCGCTGTTCCAATATTCCCTGACGGTACACGCTTCGGCTGCCGGCTGACGTAAGCCGGCACCGTTCAGAGGCGATGAAAAGAGGATCGTAAAGTAAACACAGCATCCGACCCACACACACACACACACAGACAAAAGATGGAGTTAAAACAGACCGCAGGACAACTACCGAGCATGACTCGGCAACTAGTGCGCGGTGTACGAATGCGTCCGAAAGTTCGGAGGTTAAGCTACCAAAGAGCGTCCGCGCGCGTACTGGCTGCTTGTGTGTGACTTTCTGCCCATAGGTGAGGCCTCCTCCCGTTCACCCCTCGGTTCGGCTTGGGACGGCATCGACGAACCCCTCAATAAAGGCCATTACGCATATACATATATGCGAAAGCCGAACGGGGGTACCCACGGAAAGGCAGCTCTTACGGCACACTCTTGTAATCTCATCCGATGAATCTTCAGAAATTGATCGGCGCGCACACCATCGATACGTGCGTCCCGGGGTGCCCGATGCTGGGAGGTGAACCCAACACCAGGCGGGAAGGGCGAGCGGGATGTGCGGCGGCATTCGAAATGCGATGATGACCGTAGATGACCAAGCTATTCGTGTACGGCTTTCCCGGAGCACCACCGATACCATGCACTTACTTGACAGGTTAGCGAAAAAGGGCATCAACCTGGACACTAGGTTGGCCCTCGGTACCGGCGAAGAAACAGCGGAAGAAAGCAAACGGGCGGCAAATCAAGGCAACGGTTTTCGGCCGGCGACGTGGACGTGGTCCCGGTGTGGCGCTAGCGATCTGACCGTTCGCCCGGGACGCCCTCCGGCTTCTAGCCTCCCTTGAGGTACCACAGTACCGGCCCCGGAGGCCCTGTAATTATTTATCAATTTGCTAGACCTAGATCCCAAGACCCCTTAGACATACACACACACACGCGCTCCGGTCTGAAGTCCTTTCGGCAACTCGACCAGTTGGGCCCGCGGGGCCAACCGTGGTTTGTGGTTGCTCCGTATACTCGGCCAACGATTTTTGAGGGAGAGTTTTTTTTTTTTGGGAAACCGTGGAACCGTGGGCTAGTTTCTAGCCGGTGTCCGAGCGACGATGAACTGGCAGTTTTTCCAAACGTTTCATCTTTTCCCTCCGAAGCGTTGCCGGACTTTGCCGCACACTCTAAGAAGCTGTTGTTGATGTTGCTGCCTCTGCTGCTGCTGCTGCTGCTGCTACTCGCTAGGTTTATGCTCGTTTAGGCGGCATGATGGGAGAAGCAAAAGGGACCCATCCTACCGAACGCCGCACCGTTCGCATTTCTATCCTAATTACGGGGCTTACGGAGCCGGAGCCCTGGCAAGTCGTGACTACTCTTTTACCCGGACCCGGGCCAGGCTCACCTCGCGCGCACACTGGCGCTCCGGCACGTCGGAGTTCTTGTTTTTGAACGTTTTTTGTTTCCTCCTTCTTCTTCTTTCCCATTTCGGTGATGCCCGCCACATTCGGTGGATTTACGAGGGCGCTGGCTGTTTAAGTGCTGCTGCTGCTGCTCCACATCGCTCCGGTAGTAGTAGATCGCAATCTCACACCGCACACTATCGATCGGTTTTGATCGGGATCCATTTGCTGAGGCCCCTCGTCGTGCACTTTGGGACCCACTTAAGCGCAGCCACCAGCACCTCACCCTTGGGTGTTGGTCGCACACTGCAGCCATCGGGCTACCGTGGTGGGGGGGGCGGCTCACCGTCGGGATCTTCTGCCGGGGAACGGCAGCCCAATCCATTAAACCCATAGCGTGGCGGTGGCTCATGACGGTGTGGGATGGGGGGGGGGGAGTGAGGAAGAACTGGTAGCGAAAACCGACCGTACCATCAACAAAACGATCTATCGATATTTCATAATGCGAGAAGTGAAGTCCGCGTGATCGATTCGGCGAACGATTTGGCGTTTTTTTTTTTTTTTTAGTAGCGGCGGCGCCAACTGCGCCATTGCTGTGTGGATGCTGCTCGCTGCCCTTTTTTTTTTGCTTTAAATTGGTGATGAGCCGCTGTTGATAAGGGCCGCAAAATGTTTCACTCGTTAAAATGTTGAACTTAATTGTGAAGCAACACCGTTGGGCTTGCGTTCTTAACAGCAGCTTAAATTGGAATTCTTTGCCTGGGTTTTGTTGCGAAGAGCTCATTGCTCGTTTGCTTTTTCAATTATTCTTGATCATTGTAGTGTAGAACAGAAAAAAATGAAGTCACTCTATAGAGCACTATATAGACTTCTTTCAGAGAAATTGAAGTTCTTACTACTACAATACAGTATCTTTAAAAGCACTTGTTTTATAGCACATAGCTCCAGGGATAGATATCCTCAAGAATCCGGACTACGTTTCCCACAACAATGAAGTAAGTAAGCATGAGAACCGAATGTCCTCGACGTTCAAGGATTTTATGGCCCAGTTGCTATCAACGTCAGTAGCTAACACAAAGTGACAAGTCCCAATGAACTGTCTTCTCACTGTGCAGGGCTATCAAGATTCGGGTTAAAGTCCAGGAAACCAGTTACAGGATGTAGAGAATATATGTCAACCTCAATTCTGAGGATGATTTCCTTGAGCACTCAAACACCATTTCTAACCTCCCTGAATGCCAATAAACTCAAATAATTAGTAGGGATCGAGTAAATCGAATTCCAGATTTGAACTTCTTGAAGAAATCCTCGGTCGCGGAGCGGCTCGGTGGTGGAGGAGATAACGGCACCGGTCTTCATACGACAGGACCGAGGTTCAAATCCCATCCGGATCCCAATCCCACTTGACTATCCAACTACGTGGTATTATGATGTCTAATAGGCCAGAAACGGCAGGCATGCCCTATGAGGTCGTTAGGCAAAAGAAGAAGAAGAAGAACAGACGTCCTCATTATCTTCTAGGAAAACATTCCTTAAGCATTAAAACACTTGTTCTAACTAGTCATCGGAGTTGTAGTTTTACTAGAAAATCCATGGAATCTGAATCAACTCCAAAAACTCCAACTCCAAAAACGATGGACTTTAGAGACCCTTGGTCGAAGGTTGTGCTGAGGGGTCTAGCGAAAATAGATGTGTTATCGTCATGTTCACATATGGTATCATGGAATCGTGCTTGGCTTGCATTGAGCTTCCCATAATATGTCAGCAAGAAGTTTTAACCCTTTTAACGAGGGTCTTTTACAGCAATGGATTAGGATTACTTTGATAATTCTGGAGAATTCTTCTTCTTCTTCTTTGGTCTAACCGACCTCTTACTCTTAGGCTTACTAGGACTTAATGATAATACCACATAGTTGGATAGTCTAAGTCCTCACTACGGACACGATCTGGATGGGATTTGAACCCCGGGTCCTGGTCGTATGAAGACCGGCGCCGTTGTCACCTCACCACCGGGTCGCCCTGGAGCATGAATTGATTATCTCGGAGCAATAGACATCATAATTATAAGTCCAGAGCAATTAAATTAATCATCCGAAGTGTCAGAGTATTGTCAGAAATTTATTTCAGAATCGAATTCGGAGAATATTTTCACTTTATCCTTTAAGAGGTGTTTGACGGAAATTCAAATATGCAATTTTTATAGAACATTAACAAAATTTGTCCACTCTCCTCCGTACGACATCCGGATTTGAACCTGAATAGATGAGAGCGAAACTTTGTGTGTGTCTTTTCCCCGCTGCGAGAGAGCAGGTGCGCTTACCAATTATGCTACCAACCCATCCCCAGCAAGGCCATGCTAGCAGGCAAACAAAAAGCGTGCACCTTATCAGTGTACGTCCCATCCCATACCGAAACGGTAGTTGGATTAAAACGAAAGCGCACGCATTCGCAGCCGTTCGCATCCATTCGTTACGGTTAGGCTACAGTTTAATAGTAGCGCCCCGTTTAAGCGGAGCACCGGAGAGGCGCACATTATAAAGGCATTGTAGTTAAATTAAAATTAAATTAATATTTCTTTTCAAATTAGCTTAAAACCGGGGCTCGGGTACGTGGAAGAGATCCATTACACAAACCTTAAGCTTGCTTTTAACTTTGCTGAGCTAGTTGGTTTTGTAGCTATCAACACGCAAAGATGATCCACCTGATCGCCGGAACGCAATCTCACCCCTTTTTCTTATGCTGTTGTTTTGTTTTTTGATGCATTTATTGCACTCTTATTTTCTTTTTTTTTTTGCTGCTGCTGCTGCTGCATTCATTGCCCATATATACACACACAAGCAGGCGAATGCGCGCGCGCGCGCACACCGACAGCCCGGGTAACGCTTAGCCGTTTTCGCCTGCAACCACTTAATTTTTATCATCACTTTCATTTCGTCACTTCGGTCCGAAATTGTACCCTATTGAATGGGATGCGCGCTGGCTGCCGCACTGGCAGCGATGTTGATTATTATACCACCCGATCATGTTATTGATGATGATGATGATCACGCTGATGATAGTGATACTGACGGGATGATTGTTATGTTTTTCCACAACATAAAGTAAAACAAAATAAACCATAAACGCTTTTGTCGTGGTTTTGACGGATGGTGAAGATGAATGGTATCAGCCCACGGGAGGGGCAGCAAGGGAGAGAGAAAGAGCGAGAAAGGGAGCTGCGATGAGGCATATGAATGAATGTGCGGTGAGGCCTCCAGTCAGGCACTTGTGCACTTGCAACTTACACGCCACTGTGTCTGTGTATTAGGGGAGCAGGGGGGGGTGGGAGGCGCGAGCCCGGGTGTGTGCCTCGCTGTGGTTTTTTTTTATAAATTTATTTTATTTTACTTTCTGCTCGCTTTCCCCTGCACGTTCCTACAATGTTTAGCGCTCATTATCGTTTGGCCGAAGGTTTTAATCAAGCCATCCATCTTCGGCTCAATCAACGCCTAGGCACCGGGCCAGTGTAATTGCTGTTAAAGCTAATCGGTAACTAGTGTTGAATTATTTTTATGTTTTTCGTTTTGCGTTTTCCGCCAAAAGATGGGAAAAGGAGGAAGCGAGCGTACGCGTTCTTGACGCGTTTTGACAGTATTTTCCCAGGGTAAATAAATGCAAGCGTCCCCATGTTTAACACAATGTGCCTTTCGCGAGAACAAACAGTGTTGTTCGGGTCATAAAACAAGTGTCTACATGTTTAGAACAATAAGCGATTTTAACGTACAGAACAAGTCAGAATTGCGGCTTCGAAGGGTGCGTCAGTTTTGAAGAGAGTCCGCGTGCCTGCGAAGCTTATGTGAGTACTGGGACTATAAATGCTCTATAAAGTCCCAGTTTCCCAGGCTGGAGTCACTACTCAATCGTATACGTCTAGTTTTACAAACACTGTATGGTATTTGACAGTGGAGGTCTTCTTCTTCTTACTTGGCCTAAAGACCTCTTAAGGTCATCCTGCCATGTTTGGCTTACTAGACTTATTGATACCGCATATTTGGATACAAAGTCCTCACTATGTGGGGAAGGGCCCAGATGAGATTTAAACCCAGGTCCTGCCTCTACCACCGACACACCCCAAAGTCGTGCCCGGTGTGGGCCACAGTTGAAGTCGTGCAATCAAATTGTCAGCCGATCTCATCTGTCAAATTTCATAAAAAGTTTGAACGACTAGTCGTATACGACTGAGCAATAACTTCACCCTTACGGCGAATCTAGGTTACCCGCGGCAATCCTCAGCGATAGTTTGTTTCTTTGGCTGGCCAGCTAACATACTAGGTAAGTTGTTTTTAGATTCTCGACTTCGACAAATATCTCCGCTCCAAATACCAGTCGCGAAAGACGAAGCTGGGGATGGGAGCTCAAATCCCATCAGGACCGTTCCTCCATAGTGAGGACTGACTATCCAGCTATGCGGTACCCATAAGTCTAATAAAATCTGACCAGAAATGGCAGGCATGACCTCAAGAGGTCGTTAGGCCTCTCAAACATGGACTCTTGGACATGGAGTCCTGGAGCGATAGAACCCGCGTTCTTGAGGAAGATGCTCAGAAAAATATTTGGGCTTAATATGTAGAAGGACAATGGCCACTAAAAGGACAAGTTCTATGAGCTGCATTGTGCGGCGAATTAGACTCTTCTTTCTTCCCAGAGGGTTGGTCATGTAATGCGAAAGGCACCGAACGATCTAAATCGTTAAGTCCTTTCAGGGCGTCTACATCGGTCAAAAATACCAACCAAAACTGTATATTGAACTGTAATTTTGGTTGAAGTCTGTGGCCGCTTGCTTTATAACCTGGACAATACAGTAGAGACAGGAGACCCCCGATCCAAAGCAAATCAATGTTGTCAATCTGTGCAAATAAACAGTAGTTATCTGTCCATAAACAATAAACACAATAGCAAAAAAAATATAAAACTCCGATTATTACCCACCAAGCTGCCAAATCGCCGGTTAAGATAACCTCCAACTATTGTATCTTTAACGGCAAATGAAGCATTGGCCGTTAAGAGAAAGATGGCCAGCCCAGAATCAGCTCAGATGCTGCGAACTCCGTGTCCCGGGTATGACAGTGCTTTTACTGGTGATAACAATCTGTTTCTTTTTCCAATCATCATCCACCACGTTACTGTCTGCCCATCAAGAGATGCCATTTTTTTTTTTTCTTCTGTTCATCGTTGTTGCCCTGTTCTGCCAGTAATTTTCACAAAACTCAGCATCTCGTGCTCGCTTTTCCCGCCGACCAGACGCGCCTTCGGTACGCGAAAGTAACGACACAACGGCGAGTAAGGGGGAAAACAGAGAAAAAACTGGGAGTGAATTTAATTTCATTCGGTACACGGGTTTCATTTTTATGGATTTTTTATCTCCCCATTTGCCGATGTTGCAGTGTGAAGTTTACGAGGGCCTCCGCCAAGAAGTGTGGTGCACCACACACACCGGGTGGTAGTTTTTGTTGTTGCTTTTCTCCCCCTGCTGGTTGGAAAAGGGGGAGAAAAGTCAAAATACGGGACTAAAAGCGGCACCGCGCGCAATTTGAAACCCTAAACGATGGGCTGATGTCGTCTTTGTAACTTGGGGAAAAAAATCTTGGAGAACCCTCCGTACTCGGGCGTGTGGAGCAATGGAGGCGAGGTGGTACACAACTAATTTTCACTTGCTGTGCGTGCGCTTATTGCCTGCGCTGATTACGTTTCGATACAGAGAGGACAAGAGAGAGAGTGAGATAGAGAGAGAGAGAGAGAGAGAGAAAGCCCAAGAACCAACGAAATTAAAGTTCATGTTTTCGGTGTAACTGCACAACCGTGATGTTGAGTTGATGAGAATTTCGTTGGAGACTGGATCGCCGCCAAGAGTGTAATGAGACCCCGTGGAGTTTGTGGCGGCGGCAGATTGACACTTGCCGATGACACTTCAAAATGTGGGCCACACAGGTACGGGGGCAGAATTAATCACCCGGGACCACACTCGGCAGCGGACACACGATCGCGGAAGATATTGTGAACGATCTCCGCTTGCTTCCGTTCGCGACGGAAATAGCATGTCCGCGGGAAATGATCTTGTTGAAACACTCTGAGGACCACCGGGACAACTTTGAGCATCGGTTAGTGGAGCAGTGCGAAACATTTAGCACGACCGCATCGTCGTGACGGGAGTATGATCGCGCGCTACTTGGGTGGTAGTGGTATCATGTTGCAGTAGATAGATGCATGTAAGGAGAGGAAGACTTACCGTGAACATATCTTCGTTGTAGTAGAAATGGCGTGGATCGTGTCGCTCCATTTTTTTTCCCCCGCCCCGTCAAGCACCAGCTAATCACGACTTGGAACACACCTTGAACACCAAGCGTCACCAAGCACTTCACACACTTCACGCACACCACGTTCTGCGATACTTCAATACTCCCGGACAATAGTTTCAAACTTGTGCGACCTACTCACAGACAGCCTAATCGATGACAGCCGTATAATGTGGCAAAGGATAACCGCCAGGACTTCATTGTGTATCTAGTGTTTGTAAGCGAGCTCACACAAACATCACTGACTGCTGCTCCTTCACCCGGACCGCGGCCACTATTCACGGTGCAATGTTGCACTGCCCACTATTAAGCAACGCTCCGTTGTACTGACACTAGGGTGGCTGGCAGACGTCAGCAGGGTGCATGGGTACCGGCGGTTCGCAGGGGTCCGCTTATTTAGCAGCATGAGTCTTCAAAAAGCGCCACCAACAACGGCCGGGACGCCTATCCTAGACACGGTGCGCATACTTTGATGGACGTGGACACGGTTGATGGACGATGGCAGCCATGGACAGGATCGCTTGGCGAGGATCTCTGCCGGAGCTCCGGACAAACAGCGCAGGCAACAGGGACTCTGGTACCCCTCTTTCGGGCAGCAGCGTTGCAACGTACACGCCCGATAGTTTTTGTATCCGAGCGCCAACTAATGGTGCTTTGTTTCGCCATTACCCCGGGTGCCTCTACCCGAAAAAAGCCGCGTAACGCGTGAGCATCATCGATCGGCGCTAGGAGGAGAACAACGGAAGAAAAACGGCTAGACCCTTTCCAAAACCCGCGTGTGTAGGCGTGGTAGAGAACCGCGCTCCAAAAGCAAACCCCCGTTGCCTTCACACGCTCGCGGAACCGGCGTAATCCCGGGTGGTGTGATCTGCTGCTACTGCTGCTGCCGTTTGCCAATGACCGGGGGGAGTCGAGCTGTCGGCGTTGCTACGTCCTCTGCGGTGAGTGCGAGCGAGCTAGTAGTGATTGGCGTACCAGAGAACCAACACGAAATCCCACGAAGAAAAAAAATCCCAATCCACGATCAATATTTGGATATCGAAGTCCTAGGCACTAGGGTCGGTACCTTACCTTTACTTCAGGAACACAGGCACAGCACAGCTCGCAGAGACACTGCACAGAGATTTGGTCTGGCGGACGCGCACCTTTTAGTGGCTCGATTCCTATCGTTCGAGCGCGTCCGACACGACTGTGTCGTCAGCGGGATCGTCAGCGGGCACGCAACAGTCAGTGTTCGCTGCGAAAAAAAAAGAACAAAAGTAAACAAATAAATATTTAATAAAGCCACAGCCGCATCATATCGAGAGCACCGGGTGGTGCCGCCGTACCCGCGCACTGCAATTGGCACAGCCGGCAGCGCCGACAGTCCGACGACCGATCATTTGAAATGGTAAACACCCGCCCGATACGGTTTGACTGACTCCGAAGAAGTTGGGCATGAAAAATGTATCAACTCCAAATCTCTTGATGGTGATCCCCGCACAACGTTCCGCGTTTCGTCCAACCGATACAGCGGGCGGCGCGTCATTCGATGCATTAATTCTGCGGTGCGGATTGTCGCCACGTTTTGATGGTGACTCTTGTTGGAGGGGCAGCAGATGTCAGACCGTGTCCAAACTGTGTTTCCCTTTAATATCTTGAAGTTCGTTACCTTATCATCAGCCACACAGCGAGATGAACGTCACCCATCAGGACCCATCATTAGTCACCACGAGCTGTTCCTTGTTTAAAACTGGAGTTTCGGATAGTTCGAGATCCTCACGGGACGGGAGAGCTCATCAGCACAGCAACACCACGTTAGCTTCAGTTTCCATTGCGGTTTTGTGTAATTTATTTTCAATTGAGAGTATAATCATCGTAAAGTTATTGGTTCGTTGCAACCACGTTCTCGCTTACGTTTAGAAAGGTTGGGAAAGGTTCCATAAATATATGTCTACAGGATGTCTATATGTGTATATAGGCTTCGTACACCACTTCTTCGCACTTGTCTAAATATAACTGTTTGTTGTTGTTGTTTTTTGTATTATTGCTTATTCTGTACATTATTCAAATTCATGTTTTTTTTTTCTCGCCCTCTCCTCTTTAAACGAACCCGGTCATTCTCACGGCCCACGAAATGTCACCGGTTTCGACCATGTCCACGCGTCTTTGGAAAGCCTCAGAATATCTGAGCGTTTCTAAACTTCTAAATTTCCAGTTCACGGGGCACGAAAAAACAACAAAAAGAAAGCAGAGCTTTCACTATATTACTATCAGTTACTGGTGCATATTTTTTTAACCTCAAACCCGCTCAGAAAACAACACTTTGCCGACTATAAATGGAGTTTTATTGAACGAAGAAATTTTGCACTGAGATTTTATCGCATTGTTTGGTGAGTTTTCGGGGCCTTTTTCTGGGTAGCTTTTTGTTTGAATTTTAGCTAGCTTTTTTTTTTTTGCTAAAAAACCCGTCACTGTACAATTTTGTATTTACATTTTCATATTTTACACCGAGAAAGCTGACAGAAGCGCACGCTCGTAATGCGCTAATCAAGCGTGATTCTGTTGCGATTGTTTTTCCTTACACGTAGCCGGAGGAGATATACTGGAGGATACACTTGAGGCGGAAAACAGAATGTTTGCTTGTAGCTCGGCCAGCGATTTTATGCACTATTTGAACTATCTCCTTACGAAAACTGGGTCGTCATGCGGCTTCTAAGTACATCGAAACCGAGCATGCTCTGATCATTTACAGGTCTTTCACAGGTTTAAGTATGCATTACCGGTTGGCAAATAAAATGGTGTCCCTGAGCAGTTTTGTTACGACAGTCTTGGTTGACTTTATTCCGATCGAGAAGCCTGGCAAAACCCACAGCCAAGCAGAGCAGTGAGGGAGTTCTTGGCGGGCGCCATTTATTTTCTGACATTACATATAACATACTAACCGCTACTATAGCACATTTGAAGAACGATGGTAGCCTTCCGGATAATACAAACCACACAGGTCACGACCACACCCCGCAAGGACCACATATCTAATGTTAAATAATCTCTGAAGAAGTTGTTTGCCGCAAGGGCACATACAATCTCACTAGAACTCTATTCGCGTCAAAGACCACTCAACTATCACTCTGGCGCAATCACTGGCGGTTCGAAATTGTAAGGGGGAGCAACTGCAACTTCGTCTAGTGGGACTTACTTGAACAGTGCGTTCGTGGCGGTCGCACCGGCGTTCGCCTGCTGCGCTGTAAGGTTGAGCTGAAGTTGATGTTGAAGTTGTTGCTGCTGATGTTGCTGGTGGTGTTGCTGCTGCTGCTGCTGCTGTTGATTGAGAAGCTGTTGCTGCTGGTGCTGTTGGTGCTGATGGTGATGATGCTGCTGTTGTTGCTGTTGCTGATGCTGGTGGTGTTGATGCAGTGAGTAGTTGCTCATCATCATGTTGTAGGTGGAGGCCAAATGGGACGATGACGCCGACGTGGAGTTCGGTACGCCGGCCGACGGATGCGTATGTTGGTGAGCCGTCCCGGACGGTTCCTGCTCGTAGGGTGAGATGCTTCCATAGGAGGCGGATGGCATCCCAACACCACCACCACCACCACCTCCACCACCGGCCTTGGCCATTGCCGCGTACGGATGGTACGGATGGTGGGATGGTGGATCGCTGGCGAGCGAATGGTACAGCGGGGCACCGTGAGGTAGTACGTGGTTGTTGAGGGTGTTGGTGTTGTTGTTGGTGCTGTTGCCGGCCCTGTTACCACTTTCGGCAACTGTTGCCGGGGCCGCTGCGGAGCTTTCGAGACGACTCCCACCGAGACCATGCCCGTTGGCATACTCCTCCAACTTTACCAAACTGTTGCTGAGCTCGACGATGGCACTACTGCTGCTACTACTGCTACTGCTGCTGGTGTTTGTCGTACTGTTGTTGTTATTGTTGTTGGTGGTGGTGCTGTTGCTGCTGCTACTACTGCTGCTACTACCGCCCGCATTACTTCCTCCGACGCGATGACTAACGGACGATTTTTCGCAACTCAGCGAGGTAGAAGACATGCCTGATAGGGTGGCGGCGTTCGTGCCACCACCTAGCCGCAGATTGTTTCCTCCATGATGGCTACTACCGTGACCGAAGTTCCCGCCGCTCACGTCACAGTAGCTCGGGAAGTGACCCTTCCCGGCCGGTGTGCCCGTGCCGACGTCGGCACTCGCCTGGAAGAAGGGACTCTGGAAGTATGACGCATGATGATGATGGTGATGATGGGCCGCCACGTGATGGTGATGATGGTGGTGGTAGTTCTGGTAGGCGGCAGCAGCTGCCGCAGCAGCGGCCGCTGCAGCAGCCGCCGCTGCTGTTGCCGAGGTTGGCGAGTTACCGGTCGGCGGTGGCGTCAGGACATTCAGTGCACCGGCCCCATACTCCGACTTGATCTCAGGTACGCGTATGTTGGCATTGATGTCCTCCAGCATGGTGGACGTTTGGCTGTGATGCTGGTGCTGCTGGTGCTGTTGAGGTGTGTGCTGCTGCTCGAGACTACTGTCACCCGCGGCGTCCTCCTCCCGACGTGACTCACCCCCATCCCTGGCGGACAGCTTCGGGCGCTTGGCCGTGGTTAGCTTGCTGAGCGACGCACCAGCCGGCAGCTTGCGCGACACCACAGGCGTTGACGTTTCGAGCGATTTTAGTTTCGTTTCCTCGCGTCGCATCTTCGCCTCCTCCAGCTTTTCCGACCGTTTCGCGATCTTCTTCGCTTTGTTTTCGTGCGTCTTCACGTGCTTGGCGAGATGGTCGCTGCGCATAAACTTCTTGCTACAGATCGTGCAGGTAAACCGTTTTTCGCCCGTGTGCGTACGGAAGTGACGCTGCAGCTCGTCGGAACGCGTAAACCGTTTGCCGCAGAACAGCCACTTACACTGGAACGGTCGTTCGCCCGTGTGCCAGCGAAGGTGCGCCTTCAGGTGACTCGTTTTGCCGTAAATCTTTTCGCATCCCGGTATGTGGCAGATGTGCTGCCGCTTGCCCTTCTCATCCGGACCGACGACCGGTGGCAGCCCGGACAACTCGTTGATGCAGTTCGGGCACGTGCAGCGTGCGCAACGGCGCTGTGCTTGCGTCTGGTGCGAGTACTCCTCCAGCTTGAGACCGTACGCGTCCGCACCGTGCCAGCCGGCCGCCGTTCCGTACATGGTTTCCTGCGCAAACCACGGACTGGTCATGCTGACGTTATTGTAGTAGCTGGCAGGACTGTACGACGCATACGACGGATAGTGCATGGCTTGAGGTCTACAGAGATAAGAGCCAGAAAATATAGCGGGCGAGAGAAGCACAGAAGCACAAAGAAAGTTCGTCAGAATCGCGATACAGAGATGTGTGACAGTTAATGTCAGAATTATGATTTTTGGAACACAGATAGAGAGAGAGAGAGAGAGACTAAAAGGACATTGATACCAACTTACCTTGCGGTCATCTCAAGCGCACCGGACTGCTGCACCATACCGAAACCGTACGATGCGGCCGCACTGGATGCGGCTGCTGCTGCCGCTGCGGCTGCCGTTACGTCGGGACTGGCAGTGTTGGAACCTCCACCACCGACCGGCCCACAGCCAGCGGTCCCGAGGGCGACGGCCGATCCGTGATTTCCGGGACCACCGACGGTACTGAAGCTACTGCTATTGCTGGCCGCACCGCTGGACGAGGCGATAGACTGCGTTGGTGACAGGCCAGCCGAACCTACGGACGCCACCGATCCAAGACTACTAACCGACGGTGGCTGTGGTGGATACTGATATGGCAGGATGTTTAACGCTGACAGCTGAACGTGGGAAGCGGACAGATGTACGAGAGTCTCTGTTAGCACCTAGAATTTATTGCATTAGAGATCCGGGAGGACTTACCTGACTCTGTGTTGTACCGTTGTTCCACTGGTGATTGTGATACTGCGTCATGAAACTAGGTGAAGCCATCATTTTGTGGCCGTTTTACACAGAGCGGGGATTCGCGAGGATATCGTATCCCGCCCCGTACAACACTTGCTATTTCTGAGGGTCCTCTTCCGCACGGGAGATTGCTCTGGGTGAGGGATCTCTTCTTTTTTCGGATTTTTTTTTAACTTGATTCTTAAGGATGGTTTACATCAAGCTCAGAGTTAACACTGTTGATCGGATCTCTACTGCAAGACACATACTTTTGCCATCAGTTCGCTCTAGTGATCACTGTTCCGGGGCACACACACACACTGTAACTTCTTTCTGCTTGCGCATGGATTATCCCGGCCTGGATACAATGTTTGATTTTGATTGTGGGTGGTGGGTACTTAAATCCTGCCGGAGGTCCTTCACTGTCATCAGGATCACATTAGCACACCGGTGACTCAATTTTTTTTTTTTGCTTTATGCTTCACAGGACTCACGGAGCACACATACGCACACAATTGCACAGGTACATCGAAGCACATCCGCACACACGTGTCGCGCACTAGTTAGGCGGCGATCACAAAACCCGGAACCGGAACTGGAGCACGACGCGGACGGAAGCATACACACATGGGGCACACACAACATAACCAAAACAGAAGCAACAAAAAAAAATCCAAAACCCGAAGCAAATCGAAGTTTCGAAGCGCCCCACACGGGGTGGGCGAAGATTTGCACACCCAAAACTTCCGACGACACAAGGGTTTGCTGATGGCTGCTGCCCGGTTTGGAGCGCTGGTGCGATATTTTGTGACCTGCCTCGCGGAGCGGTTGAAGCCGAAATTAACCACTTCTAAACACTATTATTAAGGCCTCACTGAACGGCGTTCATTAGTTGCTGCTGCTGCTGCTGCTGCTGCTGCTGCTGCCGGTACCCTCTCGCACGGTCTCGCTTTCACGCTTGCCTTCTCTGTCACGCTGCTCATCCCGCGATCTCGCTGCCACGCTCACAGAGCGTCCCCGTTTTCACCCCTCTCACTCCTTCTCACACACACACACACACGCACAGGCCTGCGTTGCCTACTCTTTCACTCTTCTGACTGGAGTGTCGCGCTCTCCCTCTCTTGCTCTCGCACACACTTGGTTGGCTTTTGGTGTGTGGCCAGCCGAGAGTTCGGCAACGCTTCGGGTACGGCTTCGTGCGTGCCGCGCGTACTTCCCTTGTAAATCCTGCCCGCGTCCTACGCGTCTTCTATCTCTTTCTGACAAACCGTACACACACACATACACACACTTTGGGGATGCGTGCCCGTATGTTGTACACACCTTTTTTTTTACCCTCCTTGCCACGGGTCTTTCGGCTCTGCTCTGGCTCCGTGTGTGAAGGAGAAGATGCACGGATTTTATGCTGGCTTTGCCTTTGCCAGATTGGAGCTGGTGTTGTTGTTGGTTTCGACGGTGTTAGTGCCGCCGTACCAGCCCAAAACAAAAATCAACACCTCCTCCTTCTTATGGGGAAGGGGAGCACCACAGGCGTTTGGAGCGCGTTGAAAGCGCGATGCACACGCATGCACTTCGCTTCGGAATCTCACGCACACGCACACGGGTGGAGATCCTTTGACACTGTTGTGTTGTTCGCCGGGGGAGTCCTTCAGTACGATCGGCAAGGTGATGCGCGGGTATCGATCGGCGCTTATCAGAATTCGGAATACTCGCACACACCTACAGGCACACAATGTCACGGAGGATAACACAACACGTACCGGGAACGGTCTTTTGATAGTTGAGTTGATAATCGGTGATCGTTGTTGACAGCGGATTAAACGGGAGCTTGCTGAATTATGCACTTCACGTAGCAATTCCTGGGTAATCTAACCGTTATCTTCCTTTTCTTCACGATCTTAGACTCAGCTATATCGTTATCCTTGTTTTTTTTCTTGTTTCACCTTACACCGATTTCACCAAGACTTCACGTGAAAAACATTGCTCCTCTTATCACTTTGTTCCACCTCTTCAATTTCTTCTTCCTTTTTTCACAAAATCCTGCCCCGTGTAGTTAGCCCAACAGTAGTAGTAGTAGTAGTAGTAGTGCCTGTTGACTCAGTATCTACCTTGCTGCAGGCTTTCTCGCTTTCGCGTGCCGTGATCGTCGTTGAGCACAGTGAGTGTGTGTGTTTACTCTTTCCTGCCCAGCGGAGCCCAGATGATGCTCAGCGATTTTGATTTTTTTTTTTGTTGGGGAGCACCCAGACCAGAAAGGAGAGGAACAGAACAAGGTGGCAAGGTATACAGTGGAAACGGAAACCACGCCACAAGCCCAAGGACGGTGCGTCGTATATGTGTTTGAATGGCAAGCAACTGGCAAGCGAAACCAACGACGGGCACGTTTCGACTAATTATAGGTTTGCTAGCGTAAAACGCTTTTCTCATCCGGCTGACGAATTTCGACTGAGGAATGGGTTCGGGATTTGGGATTTTTTCGTGTATTTTTTTTTTTGTTTGTTTCGTGTTTTATTTTGCTTTTCCTTCGCTTTCGGTTGCTGAAAGTCTGCTACGGTCGCGGTAGGGGAAGCGAGACAACGTGACACACACACACAGCAGCAGCAGTGAGATATGCGTATGCTCGAGATGTGTACAGGGATATCGTTTTATCCGGTGCAGCTAGCCCGGGCCGATCGGTTGTGTGTGAGCAAGAGCGAGAGCGAACGATCCGTTGCGCTGGTGAGATACGAACCGCACCGACGGAGGAAAGACAGAGAAAGGCTGGCTGGCGTGAACTGGCCGTCTCGCACCGCACTCTTCTATTGCGCTCGCCGTGAATCCCCACGGGCCAAAGGGAAAAGGGACGGCAATTATCTGCCATGGTCTCTCGTGGCCACGGATAAGACTAGGCTAAGAAGGTGCTACGTGCGTAACGGGCTAGAGCGAGACGGGCAACCTTTTTGTCTAGCCGTTTTGCAAGGGGACAGAACTAATTTTCTAAGCCCACAAGATCACACCGTAATTCTCTCTCGCTCTCACGGTCTTTCTCTCTCTCTCTCTTTCTTGCTCTAACAGTGTCACAAAATTCAACCAACAAAATAGCACACAATTTCGTAGCAGAATCGAAGGATAACCGCGAACACGCTCGTACAGCATCCCGATTCGTGAGGACCAGACAGGTCCTGCGAACGGTTCCACGGTACGTATAGCCTCAGTTCATATTGCTCCAACAACATTGGAGTGGCCTTGCCAGCGCGAATGCAACCGCGTACTGCGAGTGTGTATGTGTGTGTCTGATCCACTGTGCGTGCGCTAATGCACGGGCCCAATCGCGCAAATCTCTGTATTTAAGAAGGCGGAGCCGACACCAAAACATCATATTACTACGCACACACCCATTATAGCCTCGGGTACCCGGGTTTGTAAACCGCCGAAAGGGCTCTCTCACGCACCCTTCGATTTTTGTGTCCGCGGCCGAGGGTTTTTTTTTTATTAGTTTTCCTCCAACCAGGATAACGTAACGCGTCACACTGTTTGGGGCAGTTGAGCACCTTCGGGCTGGGAGAGAAACAAAGAAAGCAAAAAAAACGGTTACCCTAGAGTAAATTTGACGGCGTGCGTACGCGTCGCGTTTTGCCTACTCTCTACTGTACTATTATCAGAAGCACCCGTATCAGGAAGCGGGCTACCGTGCTACCATCCTTATTGGTCAACAAGCTTCCCAAATAGGGAGCGAAGAGCCAACAATGCTAAAAAAATGTAGCGAATCACGCGCACCTATATAAAAAGCATGAAAAAAACAGAAATAGTCACCCCGAGGCGGAAAACATAATGCATACAAAAAAAACTGATCCTGAAACAAAGACCTTTTTACGCTGACAAATGAGACGTCGTTAAGGCACGGATCGACACGGGGACCGTTCGGAGCCTGTACTTAAAGCGAGACAAAGATATATGCTGTTCGCGCGAGTGTGTGCGTTGCAATAATTACTGACAGCGTATTAAAGGAGCTAGAAAGTCCTGCTTTATCAGGAACGAACCGAATGTTACACCGTCAGCATCTTTAATCAGTCAATATGTAAATGGAGCGAACGTGACCTGGTTTTCGGGAATGCTGTCTGATACGCGTACAAAGTTACGGCTGAAGATTTGATTTGTAGTAAAGATGAGAATGATTATTTTATGCATTAGATTGCTACGCTTTACAAGCACTCTTATTGTCCAATAAGACTCAGCATCTGTAGGCTAGGTATCGCTAGGTATGATGCCTCTTTCTGATGGGGAACCTACTCAGCGATATCAGTATCTGATCTGATAGCACTGATGATATCTGTATCTACTGTGAGATCTCATCTGGATTCTTCTTGTTCTTTCTTGGCTCTACAACCTCCAGAGGTTTCTGGCTTTCTGTGACTTGTTTTTACCCGTAGCTGGATAGTCAGAGCTCATCAGGATTATCAGGCCTTAAACAAATGTCCTCATGTTCTAAACAATGCGTAATTGACAATATCAGAAGCCTAAGGAATACACGACTTTATTACATGTTGGTGAGATCTCATCTAGATTCTTCTTTATCAATTTTTCTAGATTCTTTTCTACAATCTCCAGAGGTCTTGCCATGCAAATTCTATGGTTCTGTGACTTGGTTTTACTCGTAGATAGATAGTCAGACCTCATCAGGATTATCAGGTCGTCCATATGCGATTGACTAAACAATACGAAGTCAATATCTGAAGTCTATGGAATCCACGACTTAATTATAGGTTGGTGAGATCTCATCTGGATTCTTCTTCTTCTTTCTTGCCTCTACAACCTATAGATCTAGAGGTCTCGCCGTGCCATTTCTAGAGTTCTGTATCTTGGTTTAGCACGCAGTTAGATAGTCAGACCTCATCAGGATTATCAGTGCTTAAAACAAATGTCCTTATGTTCTAAACAATGCGCTTGACAATATCAGAAGTCTAAGGAATCCACGATTTAATTCTAGGGTGGTTAGATCATAGAGATTCAAAAAGCGACGCAGGAAGTCAAATGAGTCAAAGTCTCTATAAATTAACTCACCAGGGGATAGAGTCTCTCATAGAGAGTCTGAGCCATTAGACATCCATGCTATCATCACAAACCTCACATTTTTTATTAAACATGTTGAAACATCCTTTACGTCCAAAAACATGTAGTAAATTGGAGAAGAGTCACATTGAAGATGTGATGCTACCGCCGTATCAAATCTGTCAATTAATAAGACTAGATCGGCAGCGTTCGCTAGCAAAAACCAACCAGAAGCTTCCAAAACTCACAGCAAAAGGGTCCATTTCGTGCCGGGCAACACCGAACAACGCGGAGAAAAAAGGGTTAAATGGGGCGTACGGGGTTGGTACATCGTCGCCTCCTTATTTTTCCCTTTTCCTTGTGTGTGTGTGTTTCCCTTTGCCCACCCCTCCTGGGCGTAAAGACACGACACGAACACGGTATTATGACAACTTCATCAGCGATCCGTTATGCCCACCGGGTGACACCTCCACAATAAAGAAGCATTCGCATTGGTTCGCCATGCTTGGTGAGTTTTTTTTTTGGACGAATCTAGACCATATTCAAGGTCACGGATGCATAACTGTCTCTGTGCAGATTTTCCTTCTTTTTTTTTGCTACCTCGCGTACACCGCTCAGGACCAGTACGGAGCCGTCAGGGTACTCTTAAGGGTATGGAGGCCAGACAGAAAAACGTAAAACGAAGGGAGGTACCTAGGTTCTACCCAAAATGACCTCCCTGTACGCCTGTTAAGTTTGTTAACAACCCAACCAAAAAAATAAAAGAAAAGAAAATAGCAACGGTTGTTGTGCGATGGGAAGGAAGGAGGTTGGAGCATAATTAGATCATAACGCCTCAATAATACATTTGTTTGGTGTTTTTCCTTTTTTTTTCCTGGAGGTAGGCATCACTCGGTTCAGAAGGTATTGGCAGCGTAAAATGTGGATATGTTTTCTTAATGAAAAAAAAGTGAAGCATACAAGACACTTTTTTGGGGTAGATACGGGGTGCATATGGACACTGTTATTGGTAGGTACAGTGAAGATGCGCTAAGGGTAGGAAGACTGTTGTTGAACTAGTTCAGAACTAACAACATGCTAAAACAGATATTAAGCCTGGCCGAGATATCTTCCCTACCCAACGAGAGTTGCTACATTGGTTGTTCTCAAGTCTTCAATATCCTTCAGATTACCTGAAGAATACGTTTGTTTGTTAGGTAGAATCACTTGAGATCTCTTTAAAAAACATCTTTTATTTTAGAATTCTTCAGACCCAACAACCTGCTTAACCTGTGGATAAACCGACCTGTTACTAAGAGGTCCAACCAACATACCAAAACTTTCTACCCAGGAAAAGCTCTATCTCCCTAGAATGTCTAGGCCTATTAAATATTGACCTCGCCGTTTATTGGTGAGGTAGTGTTACCTTGTACACCCCAAAACAAGAGAGTCAAGGGGTACTTCGAGGTAACGGCCAGCCAGTTCTCAGTCACGTCATCACCCTCCAATAAAGTAATCATCTCTAGGTACGGCAGTAAACTGGCCGGGCTGCGCCATAAAGTCGCACAGCACATCATAAAGCGATAAGTGACGTGTTCGACCGCAGATTATGCTTGCTAAATGGCACCCAATCGGTGGGTCGCGTGTCCTACTGGATGTCTCACGCACATCTCAAGATATTGGATCACACTGGAGATCTTCAGCTCAGACGCTTATCAGATACAGCGTTTGCCAAGATTGGAGTTTTCCTTGCTTTATCCCCGTTTGGCAGAGGTAATTGTCAGCACACCAGAGCACCAGAACATTTCCAAGATCTCTGGGGAAAACGATTCTCTCTCTCTCTCTCTCTCTCTCTCTCTCGCAGGGCACAGACAAACAAAACACACACAGCCGCCCTGTCGTCAAGTGCATTCAGCAATCGTACACCAGCTAAGGTCTTTCTTCTTGTCGCTTTACCTCCGAACATGATCTGAGGAATCGGGCCGATTCAAGGAAAACTTGACCCCTTGGTCCTTGGTGTGTGTAGCAACGCTAGGAATCCTACTACTGTCAGCCCTTTTTCCTGGTTTGCTCGTTGCTTTTCTCTCTCAACCGTTCTGTGGCCTGTGAACCCGGCCAGGAATACGGTTCGTGGAAGGTTTCGTGGCCCAGTGATCGCTAACTGCGCTTACGCAATTGATGGTTCGGCGACCGCCCGCTGGTTGCCGACAAACGGGACCAACTCGATAGAAAGACCCGCCGATGTGTCCCTTTGCGATTTACGGCTGCTTGCATTGGGTTTTGTTCTTTGTTGTCCTTTTTTTTCAAATTTTTGCGCTCCTAATGTGCCGGCCCCGGGACAAAGATGCACCGCCGAGCGTATCTGCCAAAAGTGTGTATCACGTATCTTGTGCACGTGTAACATCCTTACACTTGTGCTTGCGTCTCGGTTTTTTGGGAACGATGTTTCGATTTTGCCCTAGACGAGCGAGGATAATCCATGGCGCGGTATAGTTTTAGCGATATTTTAACTTCTCTTTGTTTTTTCAAAAGGATATAATTTACATCCTGCCGGGACATTAAAATCTCATTCATTTCCACCGCAAAAAGATGTGGGTGTAGGCGGATGTCAAGATGGAAGATATTCCTGGATTGTTCCCAGAGCCCTACCCCTACCCGATATAGTAATAACGCAGTAGCGGACCACGACCGTACACCGTACAATAAATAAAATCAACCACAAAAGCCTTAGATATACCGGCGAACTGTAGCGAAGGCTTTCGAGGTAGACGAACCCGGCGCTAAGGGGTCTTCAGTTCTTCCCATTCGCTCACAGAACTCTTCCGACACCGATCCCCGATACACCTTTTAGCCGAACGGGACCGAAGTATCATAAATCGCAGCTACAATAAATTAATATCCACCTAAACCGCCCTCTTCCAGATCCATTCCTCGAAACTAGGAAAAAAGGGAAGAAGGTAACCGTTACACAATCCCAATCCGATAACTTTTCCACACTATCCTACCTTCGGTGTATCTTGGTGGCGGGCGGTACGGAATTGGTTCATCCGCAAAGGGACACCGCTATCAGGTTGTCGACGCTCCGGAATAACTACTTTGACTCCTTGCGCTCCTGATTAGTGTGACCTGCGGCCATCGTGCGATTGTGCGTGAGAACACACCGAGACCCTGGGCGTTGGTTGCGCGAAAACAACAGTTGTCACACACGGTTGCGACAAAGATCACAGAGACAAAACGGACCGATCGGAACCACTGATTTCGCAGGTATCGGACCGGGAGGGGGTATTTGCACCTGCACCGAATGGTCGGCGGTACCGATTGCGTTATCGACCGATCGATCGTCCTGATGGATCGTCCAGCGGCCCGTAAGAGTAGGGACTTCACCAACGTTACCAGGCGCTTGGAAGGACGTAGGCGTGACGGAACGCTAGTTAACGATGGTAACGGTATCGTTTGGTGATGTTCGTTGTCACTTGCAGCATGCGTGAGAGAGTTCGTAAAACTTTCGGTCTCGGTTTTCGATAGCTCCGATGGGTATTTAGACCTCTACTAATATGCGTGACCTAGCATTGCTTTAGTACAACTATTCGTCGCGTGCGAACTGGCTTTGGGATAATTCTGGAGCCTCTCAAATGGAGGTGAGCGTTGATGAGCTGCTTACATACGGTCTTGGCCCTCGAGCGCAATCGTCTGCCTTTCGAAGATCTTGGCCTTTTTCTCTGGCGGACTCATTAACGCCATCACTCTATCCCAATTTGGAGCTTCCACTACTGCTCAGCCCATGTGGACGATCTAATGAGTCTTAAAAGGCTGAGTTGTCCGAAGCCATTCTGTCCGAATATCTCGATCGATCTTAAGGCTCGTTATTGTAACTCCATTATCCTTCCACACATACAGGGTCAAAATCTCTCACTCTAAGCCTCTTCCTCTCCAAAGTCCGCTAAGAGATTTTTATAGACGGAATAGATATCTCAGAATTGGGGCGGTCCGGTGGCCGAGGCGATAACGGCGCCGATCTTTACACGGCAGGACCGGGGTTCAAATCCCATCCAGACCGCATCCCCGTACGTAAGGCTGACTACTTTACTGCGGGTAAAACTAAGTCACAGAAAGCCAGAAATGGCAGGCCGAGACCTCTCGAGGTTGTAGTGCCAAGGAAGAAGAAGAAGAAGAAGATATCTCAGAGCCGTTTGTGAGTCTTCTTCCTCTTCTTCGCGTAACGACCTGCAAGAACACGCCGACCATCTATTGACTTGCTAGACTTCTTAATAGTATGTAATTGGGTAGTCAGTGCGTATTGCGGGGGAGCGGTCTGGATGGGATTTAAATCTCGGTCCTGCCGAGCAATGCCTGAGGCCTCTATCTATTCCACCATCGGATAGCGTTTATAAGTCCCGGGAGCTTTGTCTATATCATCAGCATACGTCAAGACGCTGGATTCTGGATTCTTGGAGACTCTTGCTGGTCATCAGGAAGAAGATTCTCGAATATCCACGAGTCTCGGATCGCTCTCTCGCTCTAGCGCCAGCTTCAATAGCCAAAACCATCCAAGAATTCTTCACTCTCAGCACCAAAGCTGACCAAGGCTGCTGATTTTACCAACTGTCAAAATCTTTTTTTTGCTGATCAGATTTTTATTCTCAGCCGTTAATATCTCACTGCACACCGTACCACACACACACACGCGGCGTAAGATATTCATCCCCGTGCATACCGTACCCGTAGCTGAGAAACTGAGAAACAAAAACCCCTCGCCTTGCGGTGTCTCACTCGCTTGCCGCTCCGTGGGGAGTGTTGTTGTTCGGTAGCCACACCACAGACCGCACGCTGATTTATTGACAAACAATCAGCATCGATCGTGGCGTTTGCGCCAGCAGCAGGATGCTCCAGAAGCGAGTGGTCCGCAGAATCTGTGGACGGCACACAGGACCCAAACTAAACACGCGTCGTGCGCTTGACTCCGGAGTAAAAGGCGACCCCCGGCCACAAACTAGTCCCCGGGACTTTTCTAACGGTCGTATTGTTCCGTCAATCCTTTACGCTGCTGGTGGTATCTTCCGGCTTTCTTCTGCCGACTGTTGCCGGTAGCAGCAGTTATCAGTAGGTGTCCAATCGACCACAAAGCAGAAGGTTTAATTTGATTGTTTGTTGTTTTTAATTGCTGCTGCTGTGAAGAAGCAATCTCCGCCATTGCCCGATACAAACGTCAATTGCGCGGTTCGCATCATGTTGTTGAATTGTTTATTAATGAAGATACGGATTGAGTTTTTGGAGGCTGTTTTCAGTGGTTGGTAGACACACACACAATCAAACAACAATTGTGTTTACGCAACGGTAAGAATCCTTACAACTGTCAGACGCGCACAGCGTGCTTTTTTTTCTTCGCCGGGTTAAAAAATCGCCGTAAAATCGTTTTATTTGAATGTAGAATATTAAAAATGGAATTGAAATATGGAAGCGGTTCGTTACGGTCTGCTCACCGAGGCCGATAGATATATTCTGACATCAGATAGCTCACCTACTCTCATCCGTTGATCCCTTCATCCGTTACCGGGTAAACCGTAGGCATCAGCTTCCGGTAGTATAGGTTCACCTTTAGCACACCCCCTTCCGTTCCGGCATTTACTTCGAGCTGCTGTCTGCGTCCAGGTTCCTTTCTATCTCCAATCTTCTCTCGGGACGCGAGAATTTACGTGTTTTGGACAAGTGTGATGGCGACCCTCGGGCCCAAGTTGCCGATAAACCTGGTGAGAAAAATTAGCGTAATCTGATACGGTTTCGGAAGCGAGGACCGCGCTAGGTCCTCTCGCTGCCGTGTTGGGGTGCTGCTGCTTATAAACGGATCGGTCCCTGAGATTCCCACAACGATCCTGTCTGCAACAAAGGAAAACTGGAAAGAGAAAACAACAGCAAGATACACGACGCTCCCAAGCCCGGATGCCAAGCCCGGGGACCTTGTTGGAGGTTCCGATTTCGCGTACACCGCGTAGGTGCTATTGCCTACCACCGTCCTGTCAATCCACCCGGTTGCCGGTCCCATCTCTGCCGCGGTGAATGGAAACTGGAGAGCCGTGTTTGCCGGGCCAGACTTTGTACGCTTTGCGGTGCATTTATTCTATAGATGCTACCGAATGGGAAAATCTGCAGTGTAAATAGCGCAAGAGAAGAATAGCAACAACAAAAAAACTGGAGAAAGACATACGTACAGAGCTCCTGTTCCGAAGGTCAGATTTCGTCGTCTAAAAGGATACATTTTTACGGTCCACGCAACGATATGCTTTGATGTCAGGCGAGCTGTGCTTACAGGTGGGATAATGCTGGAGGGGAAGTAAATTGAGATGTACGCCATTGTTTGGGGTGTGCAAGGACTCAGAATTTTGTTGGTGAGATATTACCAAGTAACAGGTCCAACGCAAGCTACTGTTGGAGTTGATTCAACGCCTATACTTTGGGTATTTAAGACCTCATTCTTCTACTGTCTATTTCGATGGGTCCTTGATGGGTCCTTGATGTGTCCTCACTAAAGATCTTGATAGCTCAGTACCAAGTTACTTCAACAAACAAGCTGCCAGCATTAAAACTTCAATCAATATGCCAAAGTTCATTAATCATCCAATATCTGTACTAGATTCATCGTTCGCTTATCTCCTACTGCTCAGCACCTTAAAACTCCAATATCCTGTGTTTAGCCATCCGATTTCCGAACCAAACAATTCAAACCCCTTTAGAACTGGGTAGCTACTCAATACCGAACACCACATTGCCAGGACGATTAGCGTTGGTGACTTTGCTTTCCGAAAAACAGGGGTTCCCCCTTTCTTTGAGCCGGGTGTAAGGATGCCCGAGACCTGAAGAGCCGATCCGTAGAAAGGATTCTCCGGATAAGCAGCGTGTTAAATCTGCTAATCCAATTATCCTCTCCCGTAAAACCAACAAACCGTATCGAAAGGCTGGGGAATATCCCAGGTAGGCATGAGCCTGGGACGACGGGCAGTAGCAACAGTTTTTGCTACCCAAGATTTACTCGTAAGATTCCGGTTGCCCAACGCGTTTTTGGATTTCGCGTTTTAGAGCGTCTTTTTTGTAGATTCTTGAGGATATCCTTAGGGCATAATATTTTGCGAGGGCTAAGGCAAGGTTCCGCGTTTAAGGACTTCCAACCAGGACTTTGAAAGTCAGTTGTAATTTCACCAGCGCAGCTCCCAACCGTAAGGTCACACACTGGATTAACTTGCCCCTTTCTGGCAAGTCCTCGGTGGGTCAGGTCCGTTTCGGGGAAAAGGCGCAACATAAGCCGTTGTAAATTATGGACTTAACACCAGCACACCAACAGCCAACAACTTACTTTCGGGGTCGGTGAGGCCGGTGCGGCTAACCCGCTGAAACCGGGATAGGAAAATCCGCGCCACGCTAAAGGGCAAACGGCAATACAATGGGGCAAAGTCACAATAAGCTACTAATCCAATTTGCCGTTTGACTTTATCCGATCCGGTCGGAGGCAGGTATTATCCCTCGAGTCGTCTCGTATCAAGGTTTGCGGGATGTTTGACGCTTGTTCACTTCTTATCCTATGCTTCCACCAGATCTTTATTACGGTTCATGTCATTGACACGAGGAGAATGTTGATGGAACAAAAATGACAATCGTTCATGGCTTACGTGTTTGCATATGACAGCGTTCAAGTGTTCCCAACACCCTCCTTATCGACATTTTTAAGACATTTAAAATCAACTCTCAGAAATTCTGTTTAGAGCGCGTGCTTTCGTATCATTAATCAAAACATCAATCAAATTTTGCTTTCTTTCTAAGAACGAGCTCCTGCCGAGGTATGGGTAAGGTAATATGATTTTTAATTCGTTCCGTTCCTTCAATGGAAGGATCGAAGCTAGGTTCAAATAGAATTAGAGAGTAGTGTTTTTGCACCTATCTATTTAGTCGTCCATGAGAGGGTTAAAACCATGAGAGGGTTAAACTGCTGACAGTTGTAATAGATAATAGAGGCGAGTGTTAATAATTGTTAAACTTTTTTTAATTTAATCGCTTATTTAAAAGAACCTGTTATACTGTAAGATTCCCTTCTCTAGAGAAACGGCAGTCTTTATTCGACGATATTATTATCGAGACGAGAATAGTACACTGACAACTACTGCACGATAGACCTTGTTCCCACTAAAGTAGGTTCAAAGAACCCTTCTAAGTTCATTCCGTTCCTTTCCGAAAAGAAACTGGTTCCGTTGAGTTAAGAAAAAGGGAATATTCCCATCACTAGTCTTTTTGGGTTCACTGCAATTTACGGGACTCATCAATTTGATGAATAACCCTTAATTTTGAATCGATTTACGAAAGAAAAATGTTGCAAAAAAATATTTAAATTGTTGTTTAAATGATAAATAAGTATTTTTATCGTATCTTTGAATTCGTTAATTTTGAAGTGGTATAAATGTATCTCTCAAGCCCGTTAAATTGTTCTTATAAATTGATATAACAGACCATCAGAGATAAGAAACCCATTAACCTGCTGTTGAGTCCTCATTGCCCTCAAAGAAATGTTTAATCAGTAAACAACCTAAATCAACGACTTTATTTTGAATATCCGCGAGCGCTACCTATCGGGCACTAGCCTAACCACACAACGATTCGAGCTGTTTTCTCACTGTCGTTAATGTCGAGCACATTTGTTTCTCACTCGAGCAGATCGCGGTCTCTCACTATCGGAACTCATGGTATGGGAAAATATCGGTCCGTTTCGAGAAAAATCTGTAATATTATTAAAATGAGAATTAAAAATGAATAAAAACTAAATAAAATAAAGCAATAAAATATGTTTTCTCATAAAGAAGCTTAAACCCAGCGAATAAAAAATAACACGCCAACTAGAGAGTTATGGTTTTCCTTCTGTTTTTTTTAATCCTATATTTAAAACCTAATAAAATGCTTACACGTAATAAACGGTTCTACCAGCTTCTTTTGTTTCTGCTGTACTTCTCGTCTCACTTCGTTACAATTTTCAGGGTGTGATATAGATAGTCACGAATCAATCCGAATCCGAGCAAAGAACGGGTTTCGATTTTAACAGTTTCCGATCGGTGATGGTTTCAGGGTAGTACAGAAATTACCATCAAGAGAGATTATGGGAAAAGTAGTGAAATTTCGTTGCGATTCATTTCAAAGTTATATTATCCCATCCTTTCCCAACCAAAGCTAGTCTGTGATTTAATTCACAGTCGTCTTGGATGGGTGGATTGATGGCCAAAAAATATAAATTTTTTATGTTTGATTTTCCGATTTTCTTCTATTGATTGTAATGTTAAAAATTGTCCTTTCTTTTTGTGTTTTTGTTCCATCACCGCCTGAGTGTGCTAAAATCGAACCATTTTTACACTCAAAATTTTGTTTTTTCTTCTCTATTCTCTCTTTCGATATTTTTTTCTTGCTCTGGTTGGGGTACACAGTTTAATATTGTTTTAATCTTTTCATCTTCTTTTAACACCTTCACTTTAACTACTCCTAAACTCGTTACGTGCGGAAGATCCCCTAAACACTTTTTTTCTGTTTTTATTTTTATTTCTATTTTTTCACAATGCAGAAAATACTATTTTTCAATTAAAAGAACTGTGTAGTAGTGTTTTGTTGTTTTAAATAGAAACATTTAAAATATAGATGGATTTTTTTTTATCAAGAGAACTAGTAGGGTATATTGTTTATTTTCTGGCTTTTTTTTTGTTTGCTGCTACTACTATACGCCGGTAACACATGCATACACACACCCACAACGCTAACACGCTGGTTTTTTGTTAAGGTTTTGTTCTGTAAGTTCAATCTTTCTTTTGCTTAAGACACTTATATGTTTCTGCACTACGTTGGGTACGCTGGGTAGTGGGGCTTTGTATATATTATGCTTGCGAATTATAAATCATTGTGTCATTGAAAATGTTTTTAGGGGTGTATTTGTTTTATGTTTTTTTTTGTGTTTTGTGTCCAAAAATTGTTTCTTCTTTCGATATGATTTTTGTTTAGTATGTTCGTAACTGAATGTTATTTAAAAATCAAATTACCAACATGTTCGTGAAACATTTTTTCAATTCACTGATCAATTTCTAAACAATCTTTTTTTTTTTTTAAACATGAGAACCACAAACAACTAAACTTTACAAACAACATAATTCCAATTTTTTTTATAATTTTAAAGAAACCGAAAAAATCACCCATAATCACATTCGGACAGCCTTTATAGACACCACCCACACACATACATCAAAAAGAACATCCTGTTGCTCTATGTGCGGGTGTGTGTGTGGGTGCGTGTATACATTAAAATGCTTCACTTCTTAAACTTAAAATCCCTCCAACTCACTGTACGATCTGCCTTGCGGTGGTAAGATGTGTTGCGTCTGTGTTGTTGCTTGATTGCTTACTTTTCATTCATGGTAAAAAAAGGTATTTCATTCACGTTTTCCGCACTTCAAAGTCTCCAAGATGTTACGCTAAGGCCCAATTTGTTTGTTTGTTTGTTTTTTTGTTTTGTAAAAAGGGTAGATGAAGCCCATCATTGTTACTTTGCTTTCCCTGCTTGCTACAAAACCATGTTTCCTCCACCCAAGTGGTTGGGAGGTGATGAGTTTTTTTTTAAAAAAAAGAGCGCACGTGGCGCAACATTTGTTTGCGTCCATCCATCATGTTAACTTCGCTTTCGTTCGTGTCCTTTGCGTGAGCGGTCTATCACAAACGGGGTATCCTGAACGGTTGAGGCTCTTTTGCAATTTTTGAATTGATTTTTGTTTTTTTTTTTTATTTTGGTGACGATCGAACAATACACGCTCCAATCCGCGAAACTACTGCCAAATACACTTTTGCAAATTACACAAACCAGCAGTTTTTCTCTGTTGTCGGTCGCCGTCGCGGTTTCACTCTACCCCAGTGCATAAACGCAACGAAGGCGTTTGGTTTGGTGAGCAATCGGTGAGGTTTCGTGTGTGTGTGTGTGTGTATGGGGAAGTTTCTTCACGTCTTATAGATAATCGGGCCGCCATTGATGGCCTGTCATGGATGATCTTTTCCACCATACTTCCGCGTACTGAGCACACACATACCTTGAGCTTGAGCAATAACTCTACCGCAAATTCCGTTCCACGATGGCATATGGGTCTGATTGTGATCATTTAAATAGGAATTCCTGTATGTACAAGCACACGAACAACGAGTAACGTTTAATTACATTATTTGAGAAGAAATGCTTTAGTGGAACTCTGCTTCTTGAGCATAATTAGCGATTCTATGCGTTTAGAAAGAAAAGAAAAATTGCTTCCATTCCGGGATTATCATTCGTTTGAACGCAAAACGGTTCGGAGATTATCGGTTTTTTGAGCTCGCGCCTTTTCTTACTCTGTTGATCCGCGTATCAGCCTTCTTTAGTGTTTGAATATCTAGTCCATCTGGTTTTCCTTTGTTTCCCTTTTTTTGGTATATATAGGATGCCTTTTTTCTTTACTCCAATTTTAATACCAACGAGGATATAGGTTTGAGCTGTGTTTGGCGTGTTGTGGGTTTTTGACGGGGGGGGATCTTTATCTTCTGATTTTATTATCTACGTATCGTCCCCCTCCCAAATAAAAAAACAATCAGCTACGACGATTTGATTGTATAATTAAAATCTCTCTCCCTTTCTCTCTTCTCTGTCCCTAGCTCGATCATTCCCAATACCAGTCTCCAGTACAATACCGTGGGGTTAGAAATATCTAATCTGCATTCTGTATTTTTGGAAGAACTATCGGTGTCTATTGGTTTTTTTGTTTTGTTTTCATTGCCCTGTTTCATTCCTATCACCTATCAGTACATATTAGCACAAACACACACAGACGTAGAAATGCCATCTCAAACTAGATTACAGCACAGGTCGCGCTAAACACGATGTACAGGTGTAAAAAAGAGTTCCTTTTCCAAAAAAACGTTTCTAGCTTCTTTTTTTGGAGGGGGGAAATTAGATAGGCAAAAGGAACCAGATCAGTAGAGTTGAGGGTGAAGCTTTTCACGACGATTTTTCTCTCTTTAAAACCAGACACACACACACACACAATTATTGCAGCCAACAGAGCGCATTCATTCACTAATCCTATTTAAAGCCTATGGTTTTCTGCATGCAATCTGCATCCTTCTGCACACATACTTCGCTTATCACTGGCGGGTAAAAAAAACAGACTCACACATACATTCGATCTACTCATTCACACTTCGTTTCAGTAAAATGGCACACTTCAAAAGAAACTGGGCGCAGTGTTGTGCTGAACGGGCCCCCGGCTGGCTGGCGGGTTGTAGTTTTTTCTTCCCCCCTATTTTGTGGGTTCCTTTCCCGCCCCTTTGCCACCCAACGGTGTTCCATTCTGCTGAAATCGTACCGCACGCGCGCACGCACACACACACACACACATACACTACTCGCAAATACCAACTTCGAACCTAATTTCTATGGCTGCTACTGCTGTTGCTGCACGTTACTTGCTATTCGTTTCTGAAGAAGTGTGTCTGAAGAATAGTTTAAAAAAGAATATTTTTCTTAAACGTAAAAAGCTTAAAACAAAACCGATTCAATTACAAACATGCCCCAGGGGGTACGGCCAATCCCATTCCATCGTGTCCGGGTGTAATTGTTCTTGTTTTTTTTTTTTTTTTTAGGAAGTAAACCAGGAAGCGTTACTGCGTATCATCAATGGAGGCGCCCAACGGCTGCACGCCCGTTCATTTCGTATCGACCGTGGCCCGCAGTTTGGCGCGTGCATTTAAATACTCGGGATTGATCGAACCGGCGGTCGGATCGTTCCCGCCCGTCCCGCTGCCACCCTTCTGCTGCTCCAACCGTTGGGCCCGCTGCATGATGACGCGGCCCAGCTCGGTCGCAATGGTTTGCTCCGTTTGCTTGGCGAGATTTTGTGCCGCCAGCACCTGACGCTCCTTTTGCTTTTCGAGCGCACGCTGCAGTTCCGACTTTTGGTTCAGTACGCTTTTGCCACTAATAGAAAAAAAGGAAGAAAAAATAGTATCATGCCCAGCATGCTACCGCGTAGCAGGGAGGTTGATCCTCCCCATACACCTACATCTTCTGATTGAACATCATTTCGCGGTGCAGATTTTGTCGATCGATCGATTCGAGCACCGGGTTGACCAGCTTCTTTGGTACGATTAGTCCCTGGGCGTCCGTCATGACGCTTTGGCTTGTGCTTATCGGGCGCATCATTCCCGCACCGGGTGATCCAGATCTGGTCGCTGCGCTGTGTAGTTCGGCCGACGAAGCGCGGCGTTGCTGGTGATGGGTTTGATTCGCTTGCGTACTAGTTGGGACGATCCTATCGTCTAGGTTTGTTTCATCTGCAGGTGGGATTTCAACAACAAAAAAAAGTGTGTCATTAATTAACAAAACCAGATAAAGCACCTTAGAGCATAGAGATATAGCCGACATATTGGGGAAATCTACTGAGCACATAGCAGTAACTTTTTAAGCTGTAACGAACTTCAATTACTAAAGTACTTTATTGGAGAGCGAACTATAATAGCATTCTGGTTTTTTTTAGGAGAACGAGCGAGACAGCAACACGTTACATCACTAGTCAAACCTTGCTCGAAGATTCGCATTTTCTCACGGATCGTTTTGGTTGGTATAAAGTGTGGTCGATACATCGTAGTATCGGTTAGGTTATCCCGTAACTTCAAGCGTCCCTACAATACCGTCGAGCAGAGTGAAAACAAAGTTTATGTCAGTTTAAGATCTAGTCGTTGAACACGGATATTAACTTTGGAGTGAGTTTGGCCGAACCTGGGCGAGACTAGGAAAAGTTGAGTGATGTCCTAGTATAAGCTTTGTAGTAAGTTTGCAGGACCTGGGTGAGACTTGGCAAATTCTCATAAGTTGAGTATGTCAAACGCTCGACAAAACTTCGTCTTATTCTCTTCTTTGACACTACAACCACAAGAGGTTTCAGATCTCTATTTCATACCTCCTTCACTTGATTTCAGCCCTTAGCTAGATAGTTAGACCCGCCTTCAAAACTTCGTAGACTCCCAAATCCCAGCATCTATTGCTAGATAAGTGGCGAAGAACATCACCTAAGACAATGTAAATTCCTTTCTACGATAAAGAGAGGAAGTCTCCAAAAGTATTCCCGCCTCTCAGATAGTAAAGTTACTATCCGAACACGATAAGCTTGAAGTCTACATCATCTCATCGATCACTCAAAGACAACAACCTAACCAAAACATAAGATAAGACGGCATCTTATCTTCATCCAGAGAGCAGCACACCTGATCAAATAAAAAACAACTCTTCTCCGGAGATGATGCGCGAGTGATAAACTTTGCGGAGCAACTGTCGGCAGTGACGTGCAAGAAGAGTCTTCTGGACCATTCACCCCACAGGCTTGTATGATAATGAGATATTCAACGCACTTCAGGTGTTGCATACCTGACAGAAATTCTTCCTATCTTCTACCCGATCCGCATAACAGGTTGTCCTACTTGGGACCTGATTATCTCTCACCGCGTATATCTTCCCAAGGAATGTAGACAAAATGTGACAAACGGTCAGGGTAGAACGTGCCCATCTTCAACGCTCAAGTCTCGATATGTTTGCCACAAATTTGAATACATCCCTCCGGGCGAAACGGTTAACTAAGTCAACCGGTGTGCGCATTCGCTTGCGTACCGGTTCCACTTCCGAGCAGGCCTCGTTAAACCTTCCGGCACACAGTGTGGCACGGTTACATAATCTGATCAATTTCCATCATTTTTGCCTCCCTCCCCGCCCCCTTCATCTACCCGCATCTCTCTCTCTCCCCGCACTTTGTGTCACGCATATTTTGCCACAACACAGTCGGAGGTGCGTCTCGTATATGTTGCGTATTTTCGTCTATTCGCTCGCCCTGATGCTGTAACTCGATGGCGCTGTGGTACGATTGGCGATTTCCAATGCACACCCAAAGCAAACACCAGCTCAATGTCGCGCTACGGTCACTGCTGTGCATCTCTCGCTGATTGGGAGTTGGAGATGAGCAAGTAACCTGTTCTAGATTTACACTCCTCTTCCGGTCACACATTATGCTTGCCATCCCGTAGACGGTCGGCCGAGACATCACCGACTGTGCTCACCCCTTTGCAGGCGCACATCTCTTATCAATCCGCTCAACTCCGTTTCTGGTCACAACACTATGCAGATGCAGATTACTTGCAAATGGCACGTACATAAGGTTGGCGTGTACGTGGACAAGTGTTGCAAACGTCTCGGCGCTTGTCAGAACGCGATTGCACAACCAGCCGCTTTTTTCCTGCCTCTCCCGCTGTACTGTCTTCCCTCGCGTAATCTGGAAAGAAAACCCACACGACCCGTGCACTACCCCGGGTGCAACCTGGATGAAGGTTGATGAAGATAGTAATTAGCATGCTGCACATTCAACCCCCCCGAAAAACACATTCCAAGCGTCCTGCCATGGAATTGATAAGTTGCATAATTTGTGAATCGTTAATCACGCCGTAACGCCAAACACCGTCTGTCTGCTACCCCTTTTACCAGGCCCCACAGCATAGCACCCTAAGTCTGTTGGGGTCCAGGGTCTTGGCTTGGGATTACAAAACGGTACTGATAAAAATCCCACGAAAAGGTGGTTTTGCATGTGGTGCATTTGCGGCGCTGGTTATAAAATACGTGCACAAAGCTGGCATGGAATTTGCATAAGCGTGTACGTAGTTTTAGCGCGACACGGACAAAAAACCATCCAGCCAACGTCCAATCTCTGGAATCAAATCAGGTTATTTGGTATTAAAATATGTTCACTGTCTCCATTTTGGGGTGAGTAGATCAGTGGGACTACAGTGTTGGTAATAAGTGTAACAACATCATTATTTTGTTATTAATAAGACAGAAGCTCTGGTTATTTCGAATCCGGACTCTATCAATTTTTACCTTCGAAAAATGGTTTGGAAATTTAATAAAAAGTACTGTAAAATTTTATCTAAAAAAATAGTTAAATATTGGAGTATGGACCATTTTTTCAAGGTCCAAGCCATCAGTTTCCGCAACACCGATTATTCTAGTCGGAAGTAATTTGTGCAGCAGAATCGGTTGTTTTACCTGACAGTTTTAATTCAGGCTCCCTCTTTTTTTCAATTTCAGGTATTCAACTTGCGTTCTATTTTTCTACTTTTGCTTAACGACCTTCGAGTACGGACCATAGTATGTGTATATTGAACAGATACTAGGGGCCTCAAGGGGTATCTTTCCTGGAAGCTTCGATCATTTAGAATTCTCCGAGCTCCATTAAGGGCTCTCATATAATATCTCCGTTTGGACTCTAACTTTGGCCCCGTCAACAGATTCGATATGCCTCCAAATTTCAATCTTAAAAGGTCCTCCAATGGGGCTTGATCCGCCACTGGTGACAGCTTACCAAAGCTGACAGCAAAATTCTCCTTCTTCTTTATCTCCATTGGTGCTAATAACATCGAAAGGTTATTACATCAATAGCTGAATAGTCAGTCCTGCGTACGAGGAGACGATCCGGACAGGACCATTACTAGGTTCCTTGATGAGCCTTGAGCACTTCGAAGATCAATGTTCTTTAAGAGGTTTGGAATTTATGGTCTGGTTTGTCGGGTCGGGACAACGGCTCCAGTCTTCATACGGCAAGACCGAGGTTCCAATCCCATCCGGAGGAGGACTCCCCCGCAGTGAAGACTGACTATGCAACTATGTGATAGCATTAAGTCTGGTGAGCCAGAATAGGCAGGCATGACCTAATAGGCCGCGAAGAGAGAGAGAAAGGGTCTGGTTTGTAATAAGCACTCGTGTTCTGAGACCTGCATATGGTCATATCTTCAATTTGTGGGACAAATAGGTTACCGAAAATTCACTAAAATTTCTTACGGACATCACCACTGTTCTGTGACTGTAGCAATTTTTTTAATAGACACCTGTCTGCCAAAACAGCTTCTCAGGTCGATAGCTCGGTTGAGAGGATGCTGATGAATCGCATTAAAAAACCAATCTAATATCTTCGAATATCTTGCGAATTTACCGAATCCAAGCGGAGTATATATGTCCGGATTCTTCAGCTTCTTCATCAGCTTCTTTTTATATGATTTAATAATTTTATCAGACTAATTAAAGCGCTCTTAAAATCTTTTATCCGGCCATCCAGACCTTTTTTTGATTTTCGTTAAACCTTCACATAGCTCTACATTCATTACCGCCACTGTATACCAGTACGTAATAAAGTCGTATTACCTGTTTGATTAGTGGTTACACCTGCAAAAACAGCTGGGCGTAAAACGAGATTTGACGAGAGCGTGCACGATGTGTCGGCGTGTATACCATTCGACAATGTCCGACAAATGATATGCATCACCGCAGTTCTATTAGTTCGTGCCCGAGCAGAACCAGTGTCACATCGTGCCGGTACAATTCGTAAGCTACACACGTGACCTTGATTGTTCTAGCTGTCAGTTGAAGTGTTCTTTTTCGGGGGGACTTCCTTATCCTCCTCACCTTACATTATTGTAGAGCTTTGACATCTAAACACACTATTCACCCGCTTGAGAAGCGCTGTCAACACTTTCACCTTTCTCCCTACACAAAGTCCCACCAAATAACACACATACACACACGTGTACATGTCTGTCATAATAGACAAGGTCTGACATTGGAAGCCATATACCCACGCCCGCACACACACACACACACGCACCACCGACCATGGTGAAATGCGTGGGCGACAATACACCTGTGCACGTGATGTAAAGCTGCTTAAGCGACGCAGTTAAGCCGTTCGTGCGCTCGCTCGTTATTGTTCCCTTTTTGGGGCCGTCAAAAAAAAAACTGTGCCAAAACCGTTGTATGCTTCCGTTTGTTCCCCACCGTCCGGAAAGCAATTGTTCTACCCCCGATGGAGTGTCAAACCTCAAACCCTTACCAGCTACACTGCTCTGCGCGATGTTCCCACCCGGAAGCGGATGGCCCACTTGCATAAAATTTGAACAGATAAGTGACAGCCAACCAGACAAAACGGTGCTCCCTTTCGGTTCTCTGTGCGCTGCGACTGCCTGCCTGGACTGTTTCAATTTGGCTCATTAAAGCGTCCTAATCGGGCACGGTGGGAACCGGCAAACCCCGTGACAGAGAGCTAGATACGGTGGCGTTTGTGTTAGAGAGACAGATTTTCGGGAAGCGGCAGATTGGTGGACATCAATCAACATCAAATGTCCCCGGGGCTGCGATTCCAGCTCACTTACCTTCCCGTGGACCGGGATTCCGATGCGCAGAACAGCGTACAGCTCTGGCGGTCCGGGTTGTTTGGAGTCCGGGCGTTTTGGTGGCGTGATTTCCGTGCTTTCACTTCTAGGCGAGGCGCCCTCTCTGCGAATGGGAAACGAGAATTTGAGCGAGATTGATGAGATGTTGGTAACTGCTGCAAGCGATTAAAATGGCCCCAATTTCCCCAAAACAGTAGTACGCGTCGCTGTTAGAGTTCGACAGCCGGAATGACATCAGCTTTTGCTGTGCACATGCCACAACATGTGTTTCCATTTTACGACTGCTCCAAAACAAACCGTCCGTCCAACTTTCATCTGATTTGCCGTTTTGCTCCGCTTTTGCACCGCCGAGACCCTAAGTACCCCATGGTGGAAGAACTACCATTTTCTTCAATCGTAAACAAACGCATGCAACCGAAATGCAGTAAACAGATATTCAAATTCTTTCCCGGCCAGCCCAGGACTCCGAGGGGAAAGTTTTCTTCCAATCACCTTCCATCGAGCACCACACAGCGACCGAAACTACCCAAGCGGATTCTCAAACGCAACTCCAGATGTGTGTAGCGTTGGGTTGCCTTTTTGCTGAGGTTGAGGACAGGACGCAATGTCGTCCGGGCCCGGGAGGGGTTATCTGAAGTCAGAGGCATCGGTTCTGTTTTAGCCCGTTATTTCATCCAGCAGCCTCGCTTCCAGCCTCGACGGTGCAGTGTACCGTGCAGCTGCATCTCCAGATCCCACACGATGCAGTTTTAAAAAGAAACAGGTTATTATTATCGTCTCGGAGAAAGGAAATGAGCTAGACGACGCTTCTACGCCAGGCATCACCGTTTTTTGCTTGCTGATGCTGGGAGATGAAAGACGCGGGCAAACCATTAGATCCGGGATGGATGGATGTTATTGCAGGGCGTATGGCGAGTGCTGGGAGGCACATGAAAGAAACCACCATTCCAATGCTAAATAGAATGAAATCCGAAAGAACGATTCGAGCACGCCGATCCAATCTAGACGGTTTGAAAAGACAACGAACTCATTGTTTCTAGCCGTAAGCCGTTAGGATGGAGGGAATTGCCTAGACCACAAGTTACGATTGTACATGAGTTGAGATCACTGGTTTCCTGCACGTGGAACACATGTAGAACAAGCTCTAATGTAACGAATCACATCAAGGCATATTGGGGGATCAGTGCACAAAGATTCTTTTACTTATTTATGTTTTTACTGTGGGCGAATAGTAATACATACAATAATAAAGCTAACACCAGTACTCTGTACAGTACTTTCATCATAGAAACCTTAGATCGAAGGCATCTTTGATGTTAAAGATTTTAGAACTTCGGATATAGATTCTTCGATGTGGGTATATCTGAAACAACAAGTATGCATCCGGATCTTAAGAGCGTGGGCATCTCTACATCCGATACAGATTTACATATTGGAGACATAGGACCAATGTTTTAGATCTGTACCGCTGTATGCTCTTTGACAATCATTATCCGAGATCGTAAAGGACTTTGATCTAAGAGATCGTAGAACTTTGTTTGTTCAGAACGGATATAGATTGTCTGATGTAGACATTTCAGGGAGATCTTAGATATTTATTCAAAGTATTTCAAAGAGATCTTAGATCTTGGATCAAACAGGATATAGATTCTCTGATGTAGGTACTTTAAAAACAGCTAGTAGGTGGGATCCGGATCTGAAGAGCGTGGGCATCTCTTTATGCGGTACATATTGACAGTTATTGTCTTAGAGATCTTAGAGCAATTCTAGACCTTTATTCAGAACGGATATAGATTCTTCGATGTAGGCATTTCAGGGAGATCTTGGATCAGACCGGATATAGATTCTCTGATGTAGGTACTTTAAAAACAGGTAGTTGATTAGATCCAGATCTAATGAGCGTGGGCATCTCTTTATTTGATACAAAATGAAAGATCTTCTCTAAGAGATCTTAGAGAGATTATAGAACTTTGTTCAGAAAGGATGTAGATTCTCTGATGTAGGCATTTCGGGGTGATCTCAGATCTTAATTCAAAGTATTTCAAAGAGATCTTAGATCTTAGATCAAACTGGAAGATCCAGATCTAAGAAGCGTGGGCAACCCTTCATCCTTCATTCACAGATTGACATATGGATGTATCTTTCAAGTACATGCAACACCTCACCATAATAGCTTGATTCTTTCGTTGAGGTTTGATAGCTAGTCCTATTTAAACAGATGGTCGACAACGAACTCAGATATGTTGGTCTAGATTTTCCAGCTAGCCACTGTTCGAAAGTTAGGATCAAATCATATCTGGATCGCAAATCCTCATAGGCAATCATCTTAGATATTAGAGATCTTTGATCTAAGAGATGTTAGATCTTCGGATATGGATTCTTTGTTTGGTTTAGATCAGATATAAATTCTTCGATGTGATGGTAATTTCAGAGGGATCTAGGATCGTAGTTTTTTGTATTTCTAAGAGATCTTAGCTCTTGGACCGAATATAAGTTCTCTGAAGTTAGTACTTGAGAGATCTTAGATCTTAGTTTTTAGTATTTTAGAATGTTTTTAGATCTTAGTTCAGCTCGGATATAGATTCTCTGATGTAGATATGTCAGATACAGATTTAAGTAGCGTGGACATCACTTCCTCCGGTACAAATAGACACACGGGAGTATCTTCTGAATACATAAAAGACCTGCACGAAATTCAAAATTCGAATAAATAAACCTATGGCTATTGACTACTCAAGGCTTCTTCTTGGTCCTTCTTGAGCACAAAGACTACAGCAAATCCAGTTTTAGTATTCTAGATATATTGGTCTACACAAATCGCCCCAAAAGCACCGACAAGACATATCTGTACCAACAAATCGCCACAGCCTCCATACTACCAATCATCCACCCAGCTACCGGCCAATGCACATGTAACACACGGGCGCAGCTGAGCGTATTACTCAACCATATGATAGAAATATTCCGCATCGAACCAATTAGATACGATATCGATAGGTGCTCCTCCGGTGTGCCTCTGTGCTACCGTGACTGCCAGCAGCACGCACGTAGCAGCAGTTTTGCATACTCACTACACTTCACGATGCCGGGGTCGGGCCCGGCGTCTAGCGCACCCTTGCCGAAACGTGGATGGAATGCGATGGTGGCCAGGCGGGACCGTCCAATCGAGGCGCGGTGCGTTTTCTTTTCGCACCTGGATTGTGGAAATCAAGGAAGTGAGTGCCGAATCTCTTCCTCCCCTCCTGCTCCCTTCCCCTCCCGTTGGTGGGTGCGCGCACCCACCGCATTGGAGATGTTGGAGTAACAGACAACCAGGCAGCCTTCACGCTTTGCTCGCCCAAAACAATCGACCACTTCGTTTCGGCGCTTATGTCCGCAACACTGGAAAAGCATCAACAACAACAACAACCAAAAATCGTTCGTCTACGGTCTAACGGACCGACTGGGTGCCCCCAACAGGGAACAGGGCAGTAGCGTCTGTTTCCGAGAAAAAAGAAACGATAAACCCCAAGGAAAATCTACCACAAAACCTCAGCCCCGGCTCGGCGGGCATGGGAGAAGGGCGAGAAAAACAACATACTAAACGTACCGGAGCAGTCGAAGATGGAACCCGGGAACATATCACGAAACAAGCCCGTGGAAAAAAAGCTGGTGGAAAGCAATGGCTAGATTGCATACAGCGCCAATAGCGCGAACGCTTCGAGTCTTCGTAACTTCGATTTTAGGTGCTTTGTTCCTCGCTTCTTTCCTTTCGAGTGTAGGAAAAACATCTCCGAGCATTCGAGACGCGGGGAAATATTTTAATAAAAACAACAAAAAAAACCCCCCCCCGAACCGCAAAACGGAAACCACGCACAGGGAAATTAATAGCCTGGTGGTCAGCTGGTGGCCGTTGGCGAGTAGCGTACAGAATCAAGAGGCAAACCAGAATAGGGTGCTCGGGGTACGGTATGGCAAACCACAATAGAAAGCACACGTACCACCAGGCAGGCGACCGGAGTATGTTATCATTGCTTCTGGAGTGCCTGGATAAAGAGGGCCTACGGATTGAACCTGTGTCAGATGGTGTGCGGCTTGGTGCTTGGGCAAAAAAGGTACTTGTCTAGAAATTCTTCAACACCTAGCACGGTGTATTGGATGGAACTGTTGGAAGAAAATCTTGAGGCCACATTCCACCCAAAAACAAACGGCAGAATTGACACAGCGCACGGACCAAACGTGCTGGAATGTGGCAACCAACCCTCTCCGACATCTAGGCCGCGACAGGTCGTCGAAAGTCGTCTGTGCGGATGACCTAGAGACACACCAGCTGATGGGGGATGATTCCTACGCTCGGTTAGGAAGAATGGGATGTTTGCCAATCCGTTGCGCGGATCGGTTCTCCGCACTCGTGTGAGAAAGTGCGGCAGACACAATGCGCGGGGCCACGCCGGGAATGTTGGAATAGGGCGCAACAGTTTCTCACGAACTAGGCCATTCGTTATACACGGCTGACAGCTCCTGACGGTTAGGGGGTTTGCCCGGTTGACAGCTGGATCACACACAGACACCCCACCAAAACCAACCAAACCAGTGATAAGCCTCAACATCTCTGCCCAGATCTAGCTAGCGTCCACCAGCGAGAGGATAGAAACTTGAACACTTTCGAGGTTAATAATTTGCTTGTCCATCGTTGGGCTAACTTTTTGCACTGCTTTCAACCAACCAGATCCGATTGAAAGTTAGACGAAAAACCAAAATAAAAGCAAGCAGACGAATTTCGGAAACTCTCGCCACGCAGGATGTGTGTACTTCGGATGAGGGTACCACACACCTGAAGCCGTCCCAACAAATAGTCAATCAATGTTTCGGGGGGGAGTTGTTTTTTTTTTTTTTCTCTGAGCTAGGCCTTGCCATCTTGCCTCGCAATGAAATTGCTGTCGCTGTCCAAGATCAGAAAAGCGAATCGGCCTCCAAATAATTATGCGTGTTTTTTTTCTTCTTCTTCAGCTCTCCTTCTCCATGCTTGTGGCGAATTGTTTTATAAGTCTTCACCACCAATGCCTGCCTGCCTCTTCGGCGTCTTCCCATTTTAGTTCCTATTGCTTTCGCTGCGCGAGGTTCTGTTTCCAGCCGGGTACAGCGGTTTCGGTGGTGCGTCTCTATTAATGTTTCGACACCTCACCTCACACCGGCGGGCGAAGGGATCCGGACACGGTTTGGGAAACATTGGTGGCCTTCGCATTTTGGGTGGAAGGGTTTTGGCCACTCTTACTCTCGCAGCGCGGCATTGAAGTGGAATTAATGAAGAGAGTGAGCGAGAGGCAGCAAAAAAAAAAACAAGACATTGCCAAAAAATCGCTGTACGAAATGTGGTCAGTGGTGTTGCTGGGCATGCAGCACCTTGGGTTGGGAAAATGGGACAGATACATGGGCAGCAAACGTGGAAACTGGCGCGGATACGAAAACTCATGAAAACTTCACCGCACGAGTGAAACAAACGATTGGTCTAATTTGGTGCCGGGCGTCGACGAGCAGCTTAGAGTTTAGTCGTGTTTTCAAGGCCCCCTTATTCGGCGATACTTGCTGGCTGGTGCACCTTTTACCCCCCCCCCCATAGACGGTGCACGGTGGGCGCAACCGTGTAGATCCAGCAGCACTTTCTCTTCCGATCAATCGATCGGAAGTGTTGAAAATTTGCGGCAGCTTTCTTGCTGCACCTTGCCAACGCCGAAACCCAATGCATTAACCATGAGAACTGTGTCCCACGGTGCGTCCCCTGCCGTGCGGAGCTCGCGCAATATGCTCTGCACGCTCTGCTGACGCCGAAGACGAAAGGAACGCTGGCCGAAGGTCTAATCGTAGCAATTGATGCAATTAGCAGCAAAAGTAGTCGAAATAACACTCTCCCCACTAGAAGGTGACCTCCACCAGGCGCAAGCTGGTTCGCTGTGGCGAGCTGTGCCTGAAGTGCAGCAAGTGCAGACCGAAGGTTTTGCGCTTATTGTATTAAGGTGAGGTGACCATTGTGTAAGCCGGAACCATAAACAAGATTGCTGGTTGGAGAGTCTGGTGTCATGCCACCGCACCAATCGATGCACAGCACTTCTTCACGGCACTGTCGAAATGTTAACCCTAATGGTCTAATCTCCATCATTAGCTTGATGCGATTACTAGAACCCAACAATGGCCAGTTTGACAGTTCTCGAAACGTCATTGCTAGTAAAACTGCCCCATTTCTGTTTAGACAATCAGCGCCATTTTAGGGCTTGCTTATCATTCTCACTACAAATACACGTCCCTCACTCTCTTTCTAGCATGCACATGTGATTTGTCGCTTAAACGAGGGTCCAATGTGTGTGGTAGTAAAAACAGAGATTATCGAGCTCGCTTTCGTCGCTTGTTCGCAAATAGGGCGATTACAAACAACCCAACGAGTCACGTCCACCCGCCCGACCCATATTGGGTAACGTGTTTACTACCAGCAAAACCGATCGTTGTTATCACTCATTTCACGGCATTAAGAACGTGTCGAATGTGGCGACAAGCGTGCCTTCGAGCGTTGAGGAATATTGGAGGATATTATTAAATCGAACCCCATTGGCTCCGGATTCCGATGTAATGAGGCTTCTCGAAATACGGAACGCTAGAAAACTCGAGTGGAGGAAAATATGTAAAAAAAAAACCCCCAGCTCAACACAACATCGATTATTACGATGTTCCAGAAAATAAATTAATAAAGCTGCTGTGGTGTTCCGCAGAGCGCCTCCGGGTTCGGTGGTACCGACAAAGTATGTCAACCGTTCTCGTTGCTCGTTGGCGAAAGGGAAGCAATCTTCCGAGGCGGCGGAATATCGGGGTAGTGGAGATTAGAAATTGCGTTACAGACCAATCTCGCACAAACCGCGTTACCTTGAGGCAAGCGGGCGCGAACGAAATCGAGAGTATGCTGATGCAGAGTGTTGGTGATGGATGAAAGTAAGAAGGGCTTTTCCGGGGTGTGTGGGAAACGGTAGAAGCACAGCGGCGGGAAACTATGTAAGGGATCCGAAATTGGTTGGCACGTAACGTTGGGGCCAGTGTACGCGCGGCCTCTGCTAGAGGCTAGGAGCTAAGAGAGAGACCAGACCACCACCGCCTATAGCCTATAGCGAGAAAATTGCGGTTTGTGTGCAGCTATGCATGTGCGGGCTCTAACTTCCCTTTTACTGATCTCCTGTAGGGGGGCCCCACACAACAAGCACAAGCTTAGCTTACCATACACACACTCTAGAGAGGCTCGTTTCGAGACTTCCATCCGGTTACGGTAACACAGCACACAACTCTCTTTGCTGGCGAAAAACTGGATTCCTTTTCTACGTCTACACCGAAGAGCCCCCCATCTCACACAACACAACTCCTTTTTATGCGACAAAAACCAACATCACGAGTAGAGGATCGTTGTGTAGTACTTACTACCGCATTTTTTACGACTTGCGGTGTTTGTGTGATGTTTGCGGTTATTGTGTTGTCGTCCTCCTGTCTATGACAAGGTTAAGTTTATCCCCCAATTGAAAGCAGAGAGAGGATCTGGATGGAGAGAGAGAGTTCGCGGAAGAAGCGTATAATCAAAGCCTTCTATAAAGGTTCTGCTCTGCTGTCTCTCTCGCGGCGCTGCCGAAATTTGATCGCCAGACAGGTGTGTTGCAATGCCAACCGCTTACCAGTTGCGCTATATGGAGCTGCTCCCAATCCGGGAGTTAATTCTCGATAAAACTATTAACGGCGTTACGTTACATTCGTTGATTTCGTGATTACGAAGGATACGGCATTACACATGGACGGAAGCACATGGACGTGATTTTTTTATTTTATTTTGTGTTGGATATTCTGGAGCGTTCCAGAGAGAGCTCGCTCCTCAATCGTATTTAACCACATCAAAAACATCACTTCAAACTTCGCCATAACGGTCGACTACTTCATCAGTCAACCAGCAGCAACTCAAACTATCACCGACTGTCTACCTTGAGCGATAAATTATAACCCTCCAGCTTGATAATGCGTACCAACAATAGCCAATAGCCACCATGCGAACCGTGCGGGAAAATTTAAAGGGGGAAAAAACATGCCGGACAGCAAGTATCTCACCGCTGCCCAGCATGAACAGCAGCAGCAGCATACACACATCTTATGCAGCGCTGTGTCACGAAAACAATTGGGAAGACATTGTGATTCCGTAAGCGGTGTAAATGTAAAGCAGAACTATGGCACTCGGCGGTTGGCGAGGCGTGCAGACAAATGAACAGAAAACATGCTGCCAAAGGCATAAGCCATCCCAGCGGCACAGCGCTCTAGCATGCCAACTCGCTTATGTCATCCGGCCGTCAGTGCTTCGCTCTTATGTTACTTTCGCGACGACCAGTGAAACGCATAGAAAATCGCTGCATGGGGAAGAAGCGGAGGAAAGAGAGAGAGAGAGAGAGAGAAAGAGGAAAAAAAGCAATCAGGGAGGATGTGCAACGATTTCTAGCGTCCGAAGCAAACAAAAAAACCTGCGTGCACACATGTGTGCCGCGCTTGTTGTGGAGACATCAAGAAACGTCTCCACACTGGCGCATGTGGTGTGCTCCAGTTTTTAGCACATTAAAATGTCAATCAAAAAATGAGATTGTGTTTTACTTCAAATACTTAATTTCTCTTTTGTCTGCTTTGAGGGTTTTTTTTTTATTGCTTCGTTTCATTCCCTTCATTCACTCTTCAGACCCCAACGAAAATCGGGCAAAGAATCATTCACAAAAAACAGCCGATTGTAAAGGATGGCAGAAAATCGCATCACGCTCCGAGGCTAGAAATATTGGCCAGTCTGTAGCAGAAAAAAAAAACAAACAGACCCAAATTATACATCCCATAGGCCGAGTGGTCCGTAGTGCGTCGGTTACAGATGCAACAAATAAAGGGAAAATAGAGTGAGATCGGCACAGCGGCAACGCAAATCATCTAGCTCATCACCCAGCAGCAGCAGCAGCACCCACCCGAACCACTGGGACGTTACCGTGTTACATTGTGTTAACACAGAAATGTGTTTGGTGCGCTTCTTCTTTCCTATTTTGCAGTGATTCGCTTGCACAATCACACGGGGCTTACAATTGAAATAATTGTAGGATGCCATAATCGTCAACAACTGGGCAGCATTATTTTGGGCCGGCCTGTTTTTAGTGAGCGAATAATGTTTTTCGTGTAACCCCCTTTCGGTACGTTACACAGGCCGTTACACCGTGCCCAACAAGGGACATCTTTGTTATGGGTAAATCAGCTCGAAACAGTGCGATGTGATCGATTTCGATGTGATGATACTGAAGCTACCGAGCGTTGTTGAGCTGTACGGTGACTATTTTCCGCCTGCAACTGTTTTCATAACCATGTCACATAACTATTTCGCGTGAAGTAGTGCTGAGGTATCAGTTATCTCAGCTAGAGGTTCACTTGCTGTGAAGAGATATTCTCTCTGATACTACAAGGTGTCGAGCGGTGTCCCATTTGAAGAAGAGATAATGGGAAACTATCAGTGAGGTATTCGGGATGAATAATCAACCACTGATGTTCATAATGCGACTAATCTTCGAGAAGAGAACCTTCTCCCTCATAGATTTTAAAGTCTCATATGCCAGCATCTCGAGAGATCTTGGCCTACCATTTTCGACTTCCATAACTTGATCACACCCAGTCGACGACACAATTAGGTCTGTTGGAATTCTGCTCAAGCTTAGCATTCTTAATGCCAATGTTACGTTTTAGGTGAAGATGGATGGAACACTCTCAAGACCCAGGTCTTCCCTTTTCTTCTTTTTAATCTAGAACTTACTTTTATACTCGGTTAAATGACCTACTTGTAAGCTAGTTAGTCTTTTTGATATAGGATGAGACTGGATACCCGGTCCTGCCATGCGGGGACCGCCGCCACTATCGTGTCTATCGCTAGAGACTTCCTTGCTATCTCTAGAGTCTATCACCAGACTTCCCTACCTATCACTAGAGACTTCTGGCATCATCTCATATAAACCAATCCAGATCCTGTCATATGGCTTGACTTCGGGATGCAGATTAGTGGCATACAACAAGCTAATCACATCTCTGTAGTCCTCTATAACCTCACCTATCCTGGGTCATAAGTCAGTACGGACAAAAACATAGAGGTTCAGAGACAGCCTTATGAGTCTCTACTCATATCACCTGTCACTCCCGGTAAAATTTGACCCATTAATAGCTCCAGACGTACACCTTAGGAGATATGGACTCTGTTCAAAGCTTGCAAAATTTGATTATTGGGACCAAGATGTGTAAAAGAACATTGGAGCAGTCGTTCTGCACTGAAGAGTACTATGAACTGTACAAAGACACACCATTAGACTCGCCAGCCTGTTCCGCGCGAGCTGGTCATGTCATGAGAATTGCACGCGGAATCGATTGTACCATTCTCAAAGCCGCACCGAATGGATTCAGCCAGTGTCGCTTCCCATTTTCCCAGCAAGGAAAACGGAAGAATCTGGATTATTTCAAACCATTGCTAATCTGTAAACTATCCTACGCGCATTATGAAGGTTAGGGTTGCAACGGACAATCGCTCGATGCATTCCGATCCGGCAGGGTGCGCGCCCTTTTTTTGCAACATTTCAATTACATTAATTTGTTTCTCTTATTATTATTGCTCCCATCCTCATCATCATCATCATCCCGTGAGGGTAGCGATGTCTTTCGCTGAAGATGCAAAGAGCGAAAACGTGGCTTGCTTCCTTGCGAAGGCCTCGGTGTAGCATCCGCGTCTCGGGCGCATCCCGAGGTGAAAATGCAATTTTCAATTATAACCAGAACGGAAATTAGTTTGCCTCCACCGGCGCCGTCTGGGGTGTGGGTGGGGTGTGGGTTGGGAAGAGAGAGGGAGGAGAGGGATGATCCAGTCATCGCACCTCGATCCGACAAACCCAATTTTGCCGACGTCTTCCTACGTGCACGTATACACACTTTTTATCTTTCCTTCCCCCATAGACCCCAAACCTCCGCCCTCTTCCAACCCGCCCGCTCTTCATCACCAGCCTCCCAGCTTCCCAATGGAAAAGCACGCTGTGGAAAGTGCACTCGATTTTTATACCGCTTCGAAATCGGTTCCACGATCGGTTGCTGCTTTCGGTTGCCGGATTTTTTTTTTGTTTCTGGTGTGTGGTTTGTTGTTGTTTCCAAACCTGTGTCTATGTGTGAGTGTTGATGTATAAAATGTAGTGCTGCTTGTTGTAAGCTTGTACCGAAATTCGCAAGCAAAAAAAAACCGATACTCGTGAGGATTGATTTTTTTTTTCTTTTTACTTTTGGCGAGGGAGAATATTGGAAAAGGGTTGTGTCGAATGACCTTGCTGTACAACTCTCGGACGGATGGATTGTATCGAATGGGTAATGGATGGTGCGATCTGGTGCCGCGTCATGCCGCTTTATTTAGAATCAATCGTAATTCAATAAGCTACAGTTTAAGCGTATGTAAACATTGTTGTAGCACATGGGGTTTTTGCAAGCATTTACACAAAGAAAACGAGAAGAAGTTAATGATGATTCCTTGTGAGGATTTTTCTTTGGCTGTACAACTACAAGAAGTCTTGAGATCTACCATTACTGACTTGCCTGACTTAGTTTACTCTCAGGTTCTCCTCAGGACATTCAGGAGATGCTTCATCTTCTTATTTCTTGGCTTAACAATCTCTTAGGTCATGCCTGCCATTTCTTGCTTACTAGACTTGTTGATACCGCGTAGTTGGATAGTCAAGACCTCACTATTTGGGAACGGCCCAGATGAGATTTAAACCACGGTTCTGTCGAGTGAAGACCGGTGCCGCTGTCACATCTACCACCTGACTGAGATGCGTGATGCACAACATCTTGCTTGACTCTAGAATATCGAGAGGTCTTGGGGCCTTCCATTTCTGGCTCCCTTAACTTAGTTTACCCATAGTCAAGGATAGTCAGTCCTACGTATGGGAAGACAATTCCACCGAAGGAGTCCTTGATGAATAACTGCTTCCTTAGTCCTCAAACCTCAAGAGGACTTCGATTTTATTATATTTCTGGCTTTCTTCACCTCATTTACTCGAAAGACTGTATAGTCGGTCCTGTCTATGGGGAGATGATCCATGATAGGAATTCGACGCCAAGTCCTGTCTTTGACATTCCGGAAAACTTGGACGTACAAGATATCGAAAAGCGGGATAAATATATCCATGAGCTTTTTAAACTGATTAAATTTATTCTTCTTCTTGTTTGGCTCTACAACCTTGAGCGGTCTTTGGGTCTGACATTACTGACTTATTTGATTTAGTTTACCCGTATAGCTGGATAGCCAGACCTGGGTACGGGAAGACGATCCTGGCGGAATACTTTATCAGGTCCTGTACTATGAAGATCTACGCCACTACTGGCTTGTCCACCGAACTATATTCCCAGCACTGTGCAACATCAAACCTACTGACTTATTTGACTTAGTTTAGCCATATTCAAAGATAGTCAGTCCTTTACAAAGGGAGACGATTCATATTCGGACGGACCCATTCTTCTAGCGATCCTCAGGAGGCCGTCATAAAAACCTTCTGCTCCAACTCTACTGCCTCCAGAGTTCTTGGTGTCTACCATTTCTGACTACTTTGACTTAGTTTAGCCATAGTCAATGATAGTCAGCCCTGCGTACGGGGAATCAATCCATATTTGGACGGATATTTCTAGCGAAGAGTTTTGCTAGTTCTTTAGTGTCTTCGGAGCCCGTGATAGAATCCTCGAGAGGTCTTGAACTCTTCTATTTCTGGCTTACTTGATTTAGCTTACCAGCATAATCCTGCGTACGGGGAGAAGTTCCGGACGGGATTCAATACCTAGTCCTACCTTGTCTCCTCTGGCACCCAACTGACCGAATTCCAATAACCAATTTGTATTATTCAGATTTCGAAAAACGCCATAAATATATCCCTCGAACGGATTTCAAGAGGGTAGAGTTAATGTTTACAATGAACAGATTTTTTATTCCGCGATCCTCATTGAATCGCTCCATCTGGCAAATTAGCTGAATTTGTTCAAGAAGGCTCCCATTACACCCGGAATAATCGATAGCTGACCTTTATATCACGGAGAAGCGCATCGGATCGAAAAACCTTGAGGTACCGAAATACAACCAACGCCAAGGGTTTGAACCCATGACCTTAGACCTTGAAGGACGAACGTCGTTGCGGTAATGTCCGCGGTCACGTCCCGACCACGGTGCAGCCAGTGTGTTGTCAATTCAATACTACCGTGAGATACACATATACACACATACGCAGTGGGGCATTGCCATCATCATTGCATCGGAATCGATACGAACCAAAAAAAGAGCGCGGAGCATCCTTCCTGGTTTCGATTGCGTGTGTGTGTGTGTGTGTGTGTGTGTGTTGGGTATGGAAAATGAAGGTGGAAGTACAATGCATCGCAATAATTAAAACAATAACAGAAGAAGAGTACAATCATCAAACAAACAACCAAAAACACGCTTCGCAGCCTCGTTAGCATTTGTGGGATTTATGTTACACACCAATGTAGATATACACACACAGTGAACCTTTATCTGACCGATGGTGGTGGTTAGAAGTGTTTGTGTACGGTTTTTTTTGTTTTCCTCACCGAAACACACCGTAAACAGCAAAAATGCACACACATCCACGAGATGAGCATACGCTTCTTTATGTGTGCGTGTGTGTGTGTGTGTGTGTGCAAGTGCTCATCTGTGTAGATAATTTGATGCTACGTGATGCTGCGCTCCGGACCGGTTCTACACAACACACAGCGACGCATTGAATGATCGCTTTTAGAGGAATGAGACAACAAAAAACCTAACCAATATGCACCGAACGGACGCATTTCTCGATTGTAAGTACTCGGAAGAGCCGATTAAAAAAAAAAGGTTCCCAAAAAGAAAAACCAACCGAAGCGTAGGGGCTGTTAAGGGCAAAGAAAAACAGTGGTTAAAAATGAATCGAAAAGGATCTTTACACGCTCGCTTGCTCTCTCTCTCTCTTTCGCACAGGATATCGGATGACAAAGAATGTCCAGAATCTTCTAGGATGAAGCCTACACTCCAGCCAGCATCCGAAAGGGAGCAAACACGCATACATGGAAGCGTGTCCGTACACGCGTGCGTACTGGTGGATCGCTTCCGCGGGGCCCACACAGTCCAGCCGTAAAACACAAACAAACGCTCACGCGTATGTGAGGGAAAAGTCGCTGAACCTTGGTCCCAAGTGGCAGATTCGAGCGCTTCTTGGCGTTGTGAAGCTCCAAGCGATGTGTGTTTTTTTTGTAATCTCGGCATGCGCAAGGATACATACACACACAGCACACCGGAACATCGAGATGAAAACAAAGAACCAATCAAAGGGAAAGAGAGAAGGTGGAGTGTAGAAAGAAAAAAATGCGCACAAAAACAAGAACGCAAAATGTTTGCAGGTTCGATAACAAGAATTTAAATATTCGAATTTTCAAAAAGGCCAAAAATATGTTAAAAGACCAGCGATGACAGAGGAAACCCATTTTCAAAGCAATTGCGCGAGGAATTGAGTATGGCGTGTGTGGGGTGTTGTGTTGTTTCGAATTCGCCACTCGAGAAGTTGTTTACGTTTGTCTTTCTTCTCGCTGTTGCCGAGATGACCCTAGGTGGGGCCCTTCCGCGAACCCTTGCTGCCAGCGGCACATTCCAGCGCAAGTACGGCTGGCGCCGCGTAAAGTAAAACACCGCATTTATGTGGCAGCAAACAATTCTTGATTTTGGTTGACGTCGGTTGATAGGAAGGCCGATGAGGAACTTACACGTGCGGCAAACCGTTTTTTCTCTTGCTACCAATTACAACAAGGATACAGTATACGGCGTCTTGTACGCTCCTCGTACGACTAAGATGAACACTCTTTTTTTGGGTGAAACAAATATGCAGAAACCATCACATCGAGTACACCAAGCGACACACTACGAGAAACTCTATTCTATTGATCTAATATCCCCACTTAAGAATCACGCACGCACGCACCTGAAGAACAGCACACGTTTTTTGCTTTATCCGCAAACACAGTGAATGGATGGAAAGGAAACGGAAACAAAAACTACACAACGCCGTCGTCGTTGCTGTTCAAATCACTTCGGAGCTGTATCGCCAAACGTCCGACCGCTTTGAATGCCGCTTTCGAACAAGTGGCGTGTTTGACGTTCGCGCGATCACAACAGACCGCGCACTTGCGTGTGTGTGGGTTTGTGTGCGCTTTTCCCACTCTATCCGCGGTGCGGTTGATACGGTAAAAGGGCTGAAGGGAATACCACAAGCGAAAAATGGCACGCAAGTGTGCGTGTTGCGCGTGTGAGCGGGAACGGGAAGATTAGCGAGAGTGAGACAACAGGAAAGCGTTTTCGCGGGGGGCACGCGTTTATACTGCACGGTTTCAAGTGTAGCTCGATGGATGGAAATTCAAAAGCGATATTTAATCGAGTAACGGACATTTTGATGCGGCTTTTCTTATATATTTTTTTTAATTTATTCTCGTAATAACTGCCAGGACGTATATCTCTGTGTATAAATTTCTAAACTAAATACAAGTTGTGTAGGTGTATTTATTTATTTTTTTATTTTTAAATAATAAAAGTGAAAGTTGCTGCTCATGTTTAGTTCACCTGAACTTGCATCAACTGAAAGAAAAATTTTCAAAATTCAAGGATGGATTGAGCTGGACTTAGTTGATTTTACAGGAGCCGCCGGTTCGGAACCAACTCCAAATCGGATAGGAACTGAATCCAGGATACTTGGTTCGGGTTCAGTTTCAGAATTGTTAGTGCGTCCCGTAGGGCCCTTAACCCTTGTTAAAATCTCCATAATGAAAGGTAACTGTCGAATAGGAGCATATTCTCCCATCGACTTAAGTCTGAAATAAGGGCTAAAGTTTTAATAGATGCCCCCCCCCCCCCCCAACCACCCAACTCACATCACTCACTTTTCGCTACTGAGTTACCTTAAATTTAGGTAAAAGTTAAGCAAAAATGTTAGGAAACGTTATTTATCGATCGATCGTTATTAATTGATTATTTATAATAATTAAATAATAAATAAATAATCCTTCGTCAAATAACCCCAAAAAGTATATAGTTACGGTCCGATTCCGGCACTCACATATGTAAATACACCCTTAGCATGTAGAGATGTGTAGTGTTGAACTAAGCCGTGTACACAGGCAAAGCTGCGTCCTGCTCGGCCGTTCGAATCGTTCGTGCCGAACCCGGTTAAGCGGAATCGTTCTTTATAACCTGTTATCAACGAGCAAACATGCGGGAAAAGAACAATTCCGTGAAACATCAGAACTAAACGCAACAGAGTCTAGATGCGTCCCGTACAGTCGCGCTCGCGATAGACAGTGCAAACAAAAGAACCAGCTTCGCGAAGCGCTATTGTAGTTTAGTCCACAAGATGGAGAACGCTAACGCGGAATCTCAGAGTGACGCCGACCAGGCCGAAGTTTACGACGAGCAGTGTCACCGCTGGAAGCTGCAGCTCGACGAGGCGAACGATTTTTCGGACGTAGCCGCCGTTTGTCAGGTATGTCGGAGCGGGGGCACCGCGGGAAGCGGGATGTTTTTGTGCGTTGTTTAACCAGAATGTGTTCCCCATTCGGTAGGATATCTGCAACTACGCCGGCCGTACTGCTGGTACCGGGATGCCGGAAAGCAACCTGGAACCGATGCTTGTGAACGATGCAGCGGACGGTGAAGCACCGGACCGGGCGGCTACCGGCGCAGAACCAAATTCGTCGAGCAGCATCTTAACCCGCACGCTGCTGGCCAACCTAAAGGATGCGAACAAAACCCACAGCCAGCGGAAAATTATTTCCAAATCCTACTACAATCTCTGCCACCGGAATGTGCTGGAAGGTGCACCGCTGGAGGAGGTGTACGGCGTGTCGGATCTTGGCAAATGCGATGAGAATAGCGTCGCCATTTATGGTATGCTGAATTCCCGCTTTCTCGCACACATGCAGACGCTTCCGACACTTGCGAGCGTAGCGGCACGAAATCTCGCCCTGTTCCTCTCACCCGCCGCCGGTTACAACCGCTGGTTTAATACTGTGTCGGAAAACGTGCTTACCATCGAACGGTTGAATCTGTTCCGGAACGTGCATACCGGCGAACAGTACGAGCGCATGTGGCACATCGTGCTAACGAACCTGGAGTCACCGTATCATGGGGCGCGGGAAAACATGCTCGCCTTGCTCAAGTATCTCGTAAAGGATGAGCGATTCATGCGTCAGATCGTGGTGCCGGAACTGAGCCGATGGTCCTGGATAAATCGTAACAAGTTTCATCTTCTGGTTATACTGCTCGGTCAGTATAAGGTGCAAACGTTGATGGCGCTGCTGCACCTCGACACAGATCTGCTCGGTGGGGCGCTTCGGCTGTCGCTCAAGTACAAGCATCTGCACACCGGTGGACAGGCGCTCGTTCGGCTGCTGCATAAGGAGCAACGGATGACCGCGTTTGTGTTCGACCTGGTAGCAACCGTCATCATCGAGGAAGAACACGACCTGGTGCAGGTGATGGCAAAGTATTGGTTCAGCTGTTTCACGCCGAAGGACTACCGCACCGTGTACCGCACCCATATAAACCTGGAGCACGTCATAACGGTGCACTTTGAGGAGCTCGGTGTGGAGAATCTGTTCCCACCGTACTGTAAGCACAACAAGCACGAAAAATTGTTCCTGCTGGCGTTCCTGTTTCGGCGCGAGCTGCAAAAGCACGCCTATCTGAAACCGTTCCTGCTGCACCTGTGCGATTTGGCCGATAGGCAGAAGCCACTGCCACCGGCCACGCTCGGGCTGCTGATAGAATCTCTCGGGTATTACATTATCGCGTGCGGTGCGACGGAAAGAATCAACACGTACCGACTCACGACACACCTGACACGCTACATGGTGGAGGTGATGGAAACGCCCGGCCATCTTGCCGTGTGCAACACGATCGTAACGGTGTGTCGCAATCTGCTGAAACATATCGTCCACATCCAGCAACGACCTCCTTCCACCGGCAAGGAGTTCAACCGCGACGCACAAGCCCTGGTGGCGAAATTCATGTCCTACGACATGTACGATCGATACCTGCTTCCGCCCGGCACGAAACCCGTCGACTATCAACCAACCATCACCGCGCTCCGCTTGTTTGCCGCGTTTGTGGAGCAATTCTTCGAGTTCACCCCATCCAGCCAGTATGTGTTGCAGATGCGCCCGACCGAGAAGGTTGCCTGGATCGCGAAACTGTTGCCCGCGTCGCTGCCGCTCGACGAGCTAGCTTCCTCGTTCCGTTCGATGGTGTACGGTTTGCAGCACCATCTGCGTAGCGAATTCGACGACGTACGGTTGATCACGCTCAAGATGCTGTACAACCGGCCCGTCGCGTACCATTTCGATCCGAAGCTGCAGGACCAGCTGGCGATCGTGTTTTCGCGCGGCGACGATACCGACACGGTGCGGCAAAAGCTGCACCAGCTGCTGGCGGACACGATCGGGAAGGTGCGGGATGCGATACACCACCACAAGCAAGATTTCTTTGCCGCCGTGCTGGCGGAAGACGACCAACCGAACGGGCAGCTGCACCGGCTGATCGACCGCTGTACGGAGATATGTTTCGGGTTTCCGGACGGCCGGGCGGCCCTTACCAATGCGGAACTATTCCGCGTCCATGACTGCGTGATGGAGGTGTGGCAGCTGGCGAGCTATGCCATGCGCTGTGCGAAGCAGGCTGACGAACCGTACTACGGGACGAGCTTCGAGCTGATGGAACGGTGTTTGCAGATGCTGCTCGAACAATCGCACGAATGGAAAACGAACCACGCGCCCGGCTGTATCGATTCGTCGAAGATGGGGCTCGCCAAGCGCAGGATGCTGGTAGCGCTCTGGAAAACATCACGGGTAAGTGTTTTCTTCTCTGCTTTCTCTCAGCAATTTATCTAGCTTGGCTGTTAGGTTAGAAGCAATTTCTCTAAATTTTCCGTTACCATACTTTAATTCTAGTTTGTGTGCTTTTTGTCTCAAAACATTCCTTTTTGTCGATGCATCTTATTCGAGCGTGCAATGATATCACCAGCACCTTTCATATTCTGCCTGCCTGTTGATGGTGGATTTAGTTCCACCGAGCGGCTTATCGAACAACCGCTATCGCTTAAACAACGTTTTTCGTTTCACAACAAACATTGTTTTTTTAGTCAACGTGCGGAATTTCCTTTCATTTAATGTTTTCCCAAACGACACGATAAAACTAATGGCGCATTTACCGTCCGTAGTGGTGCGTAATTTAATCGTCCAAAGGTTACGTTTTGCTGTTGTACTGTAGTGTGGTGCGTTGAAAAAGGGAGTGTGTGTTTATCGTGTCTGAAATTTAGTGTGTAAGGCAGGAAATGTTGAGTAGCAAAGGGGGAAAATGATACCCCGGATTCCTCATCTCATCGCCTTCGATTCCCCCCCCCCCCTATCCCCATATTCCTCCGTACGATTGTTGAAGGGAAATAATACTTGTTCTAGCGTTACAGATTCCTTCTACAACAAGTCGGAAACACTTCCGTCAGACTCCCGGATGCCAGTAGCATGATATCATTTTTTTGCTGGTGAAGCGTTCTAGCTGCGATCGTTTGATCCAGTGTTGTCAAACTCGGCTTGACTCTGCCTTGGGTTGGATTGAATTTTGAAGAAAAAAAAACTCTTTCATGACCGGATGTTCTGAGCTCTGGTTCAAGGTGGTGCAAAGAAAAAACCTCGGCTAACCAAGTGTACTTCCACGCAGTTGGATAGCCAAGTATGGGATTTGAACCTCGGCCCTGTCGTATGAAGACCGGCACGATTGTCGCCTCTACTCGCTAATAACAATCTAATAATTCCCCTTTCTATTTTAGGCGGTATCCACCTTTATCGAGCACTCTGCCCTGTGGATAGTGGAGAACAATAAGGAGACGGAAAATAGCCACGCGTTCGGCATATTCCAGGGCTATCTGCAAACGTTGACCACAATCATAACGACCGCCTGTCACCGGGGTGCGATCGAAGCGGGCGGTAACTGTCTGAGCCGTGTCGTGCGCCAGTTGATGCATCTCAAGCAGAACGTTCTTACCGGCGAAACGGGCGCCAACAGCGCACGGTTCCGACCGTTGAAGCGGTACACCGCGGAGATCAAGCGCATGTGCGAGACGATGCTAGAGTACCCGCAGCAGCATCTGGACGATTTTCGGCGACATCGCGGCTACATCTGGATGCTGCACAGCTGCATGCGCAGTGACGCGGTTGACATTGTGCCGGGCTCACCGTTGCGTATGTATCTCGAGGAGCATATGCAACTCGCCCAGCGGGCGGCCGACCATGAGCGCGAGCAATCGAACGATGAGACGGTACCGCCGGTGATGATGGTGCTGTGGTTGCATCAGCTCAATCTGCTCGCCCGTGAAACGGTACTGAACGAGTCGATACTGCCGCACATCGATGAGCTGATGATACTTGCGCTGGCCCACATCCGCTCACCGCAGTGGCCGATACGGAATGCCGCACTGCAGCTGTACTCGTCCTGCGCCGCCAAGCTGACCGGTCAACGCCAGCAGTACAAAGATCCGGATGCCGATTGGGCACCGGTCTACACGTCGTTCGATGAGGTTGCCGCGAAAGCGAACCGCACGATGGAGTTTATGTTGCGGCAGCTGAAGACGCTGCTGCCGCTCGGGGAGCGCAGCCCGGATGAACACGACCGTGCCGGTACGTTTCCCGTGCAGCGCGATCCCGTCACACCGTTCCTGCTGCTGGTGCTGGAGTTTATCTCCAAGCTCGAGTACCGCGGGTACCGTGGTGCCGCGCCGGAAAACACGACCTACACGGCGCACGTGCACAAGTATCGGGCAATTCTGTGGCAGCTGTTGCGCCACGAGCACGATCAGGTGCGCAAGCTGGCCGCCCGTTCGTTTGCCCAGCTGCACGATCACTACGCCGAGATACCGAACCTGCTCGAGCACATGATCCGTGTGCTGTTTACCTCGCGCGATTCCAACTTCCGCCAGGGCCTGTGCCAAGCGATAATGGCGTGCATCCAGAAGTACGTCACGCTGGAACGGTTCGGGCGGCGGAACCAGTGGATCGAGGAGCAGCAGCACCAGCACCGGCTCCCGCGCATGAAGGATGTCATCTTGAAGGCGGTGCGCGAAATGGTCGGACGCCACTATATGCTCGACCGGGAGATCAACTTTGTCTCGACGTTTCGGTTCCGGTGCGAGCTGCACAAGCTGCTGCTGTATCTGCGCTTCCCGCGCGACTGCTCGGTAGTGATGGAGCTGATCATCAACCGGCTCGCACCGAACATGCACGGGCTGGACGTGTTTGCGATGCAGCTGAACCAGGTGTACAACAGCGGGCTGAGCACGGTGCCGGAAACGGAACCGGAACCGTCGGCGGCCCGCCACCACCACCTACACCAACAACAGCCACATTCCATGCCGTACGAACTGTTTTTGGAGCTGGACCGCGAACTGCTGCAGGAACCGGTGGAGGAAGTTTAAAATAATTTCCATCAGAACAAGGTCCGCGCGCAATGGTGGTGGTGTGCGGTGCGGTACACACCTTTTTTCTTCCCATCGACATTTTGTTTTCCTTTTCTTCTTCCAGGTTTTTTGTTTTCGGTTTTTTTTTTGTTGTTTGTTTGCTTTGGAGTTCGACCAGGAACTGGACGATTGATAACAAACTGATATAACATAATTTGTATATACCTCTATATACATGAATAATTGGTGAAGGAATTGTTTGAACACACACACACACACACATATATTAAAAACCCCTATTTACACCCTTGATTCAAAATTAAGGGGGAAAATGAAGTAAGAGGAAGGAATAGGAGGGAGGGTGGGAGAGGCGAGTTTGTTATAGTAAAAAAAGAACAACAACAACAAATTGTAACTTTTGAATTTGGGAACGATGCTTCTAAAGCGATTTGGATGATATTTGTCTGAGCTACCAATATGACTTCGGAATTTGTAATCGCATCAAATAGACACACATCCCATGCGGCATGCGACAAACAAAAAAATTAGGACGGAATTATTGAAAATTTGATAGAAGAAGAGATGAAGATGGTTTGCTGCATTACCGTCACAGACTCTGCAGAACTGAATGAACACTATTTTGTTTGATGTAATTATTATGAAAGGACTATATAAAAACAAAAACAGCTCTTTGTTTGTCTCTTTTGTACGTTAAGCGGCAGATCGGAGGGTGACTAATATCAGCACACACACACACACCCGTTACGTTCCTGACAAAAGCTTGTGTGTTGAGTGAGTGTGTGTGTGGGGGGGTGGTTGCGAATCAAATTAGTTCTATTGTTTTGTTTTTTAGGTGTGCAATATAAGTGTACTACCGTGTACCGTGAGGTGTTGGTGGTAGTAAGTGATTGCTGTGGGAAGAGGGGAGGGGGGAGGGGGGGGGGGGGAGGTTAGTTAACGGCATAAAAGGAACACCCACTTAATCGAAGTCTGTTATTGTATTGCGCGCACCACACCACACACACACACACGCACACATAGACGTCCCGTTAGGTAGGAACGTTATTTGTTTCTTTCTACTATAAGTATTCGAATCATTTACAAAATGGTAATGTTACACGTAGATGTGCGCTGGACTAAATGTTAGACGTTTTGCTAGCGGAGAAGCGTATTAAACATACACACACACACACACAAACACATTCGCCCATCGTAAAAAGAAGCACACTCGAACATGAACACACGATGGATGATCATATTATAGTTTTTTTGGGGATGGAAGCAACACACCATCAAACACGCTGCATCCCAAACGGCGTATATAAATATGATGTAAAATTGTATACAAATAATGACTCCCTTGGAGGGGGTAGAGAAGGACGCGGCAGAAGGAGAAGAGAAAAAGCGGTGACGAATTGCAAACAAAAATGATGAAGTAGGCAATAATAAAGGTTTGGAATTTCATTTGCAGAAATCAGTTTTCCTTAAAAAATTTTTTTTGTTTTACTTGGTTTAGTGATGAAAAACCTTGGAAGGTTGGACGACCTTAGCAGGTAAGTTTAAGTCGCTCTGTAACCTTATCGTAAGAACCTGAGGACTCTCAGTATGAAGATTCGCCCTTTACTATGAAGCTCTGTCCTTAATATAAAGGTAATTCTCTCTCTCTCTCTCTCTTCTTGATCTAATGGTTTTTTTTTCTCTGAGGTCAAGCTTACCATTCCTGGCTTACAAGACTTACTGATACCAAGTAGTTGGAGAGTCAATCCTCACTACGGGGGAACGGTCCGGATGGGATTTGAACCCCGTTCCTATCGCCTCTACCATATAGTTGCGTCCGAGCTAAGAAGATATGTCCACACTGTGAAACTCTGAAGTCATTAGGTAGCTCTGGGGGCTCACCTGGGTGTGCAACTCTGGCTTCACTAAGTCCACTGCATACACCCGAGTGAACTAAGAGGTCTTCGAATTGCATTGATGATCAAAACAATGTACTTACCTGCCGGACGCTGGGCCAATTTAAAAAGCAAATTCCTCAGGCAATCTTCATAAACTTCTGCGATCCAGAAGAATGCAGCAATATAGGAAACACAATATGTCCAGTGTATTGATACGTCCCGGAAGTCCTCTACGTGTACGAGTCCTAAACTATCGGGCAAATAGGGTATGTTAAGAAGGAGCATGAACCAACAGCTTACTGAGCTATCTAGATGGCTCGTCCTAACCGGAGAAGGAATGACATGGGGGCCAGTGGTGGGACAGGACATTTGGAGGCCCTTCTAATTGAGATATTAGAGATAAACGACAAGATTTCCCTCACCGACGAAGCCCCCCCAACCGATGAGGTCCCGAACGGCGGCACCTTCCGCTCCTAGGTTGATCCGCCACTGATGGGGGCACGTAATAAGGTTGCCGGACTCATGTTCCACTATGGAAGTGTAGAGAAGAACAGTGAGCTCAGTGTATTCGAATCTGTCGGAAATCGAATCGGAGCCGAGGGTGGAAGCATGTAGTCCTAGATCTTTAACCGCTATTCCTGAATGAGGATTAAAGCTCTAGCCAGCAGTCAATATGGCGGGCCGGATATTGAAGAAATGAGTTAGGCAGTACATATCTGGAAGACAACAACCACCGTATGCAACTGCACATGTAGATCGTGTACCATCTCGATTATCACCTCCAGAGACTATGTTATATACCTCCATACGCCTATGAAACCCTTTTAGCTGTGTCCGACTGGAAGATGATTAGTCAGACACAGGACATGATAGTCAATCGGCTGCTGCAAGTTGTTGAGTACCATTAGAGCCCTAAGGAGAGGCTCACTCTGGAGTGGAGTAAATTTTGAAGATAACAATCAGATCAGATAACGAGGTTACAGTGAGGAAGATTTAAAGAACATCATCATTGCGGACCTGAGAACACAATTGGAGGGCAAGCACATTAACACAGCAACATTTGACAAACAACAAGAATAACAGGAGAGGAACATCAGACGGTCGTACGAATAACTCTGAAAAGGAATCCTGAATTCTACCTATCTAAGGGGCACGCTCTTACTCACAGAAGAGGGTTAATGAGGTTTACCACCAATGAGGAAGAGAACACGCATGAGGACTTATAGGCTGATGGAAGAGGACAGCGTATTGAAAAATCTTGGCTGAAGCCAATAGCCAATGTACTGGAACCAGGACAGGCCGTTTTCATGGACAGGAGTAGACGTGATAGCCCCAAACGCAGATGAAGTTAATGCAACAGACCAGAAGAACCAGGATAATGGATTTGCAGACGACGTCACTGGGACTGTGTGAGGACTTCTCCAGTAGATCTTCAATACTTTACGGTTGTAGCGCCTGACAAATCAAGCAAGTGTTAACTCGAACTCAACATCACGATTATCACCCGGTATCTTCAATATCATGACTTCGCGGATTACATCGACATCATCGGACGGATATTTGCTTACGGTGTGCGAGGCGTACACCCGACTAAAACGCGATGAAGACAAAGGTACCTGCGGAGGCTCTGATCGTGAAAGAGCACGACTCGGAAACAGATTATTTGGATTGACGGTGACGATCTTGATGAGGTATTAGAGGAGTTTTGCTACCTTGCCACGATCGTAACTTCGGACTTCCGAGGATCGTGCCTACTACGGGCACCAGAGACTCCAGAGATCCAGAAGACTCCTACAACGCACGAAATGCGCCATATATCGCACACTGATACAGCCGACCCCATTCCTTGTTCCATTCATTGAAGAGACAGTTGGAAACTATCAGAGAAGACAGAGAGAGAAAGAAACTGAAAATCAACCACTGACCAGAACTTCACGATGCGGCAAATCTTGAAGAAGAACACGGAGCATTAGCTCCACTCCTACCATCTCTTCATTGATTTTAAAGCCGCATATGACGGCTTAGCCAGGATAAAACTGTACGACGCAATGAGCTCTTTTGGAATCCCGGCCAAGCTTACCAGGCTTGTAAGAATGACAATGGCCAACATCACATGCCAGGTGAAGGTGGATGGAAAACTCTCAGGGCCCTTTGCTACCACCAAGGGCTTGCGCCAGGGAGATGGGCTTGCTTGTCTCCTTTTCAACCTAGCGCTAGAGAGAGCCATCCGTGACTCGGAGGTGGAAACTTCGGGGACCATCTTCTATAAGCCTATCCAGGGTCTTGGCAAACGCTGATGACGTAGACATGATTGGTTTGAGGCTCTCCTATGTAGCAGAAGCTTATCAAAAGATCGAGCGTGCCGCACAGAATCTCCAGCCCTGCAAATTAACACTGATTTACGCAGGGGTGATGTACAGATAGGTGACCGCACCTGCGAAGCCGTCCAAAACTCAAAAAGGTCAAAAATCAGCACCGACAACATCGATGTTGAGTTACGCGCACGGGTGTTTACGCTAGCGTCATACTACAGCCTGAGGAAACTTCTCCACTCTAAATACCTGTCGCGACGAAGGAAGTTGGGACTGTGCAGAACATTTATAGTCCCAATAATCACATACGCCTCTGAGACATAGACTCTGTCCAAAACTGACGAAGCCCTCTTAGCCGCGTTCGAGAGGAAGATGCTCAGAAGCATTTATGGATGGAGGAGCCGGTACAATGACGATCTTACCATCCTGCAGAGAATTAGACTCGCCAGGCTCTGCTGAGCTGCTCATTGCCGTGAGAATCATCGTCATCCACACGGACAGACGAGGCGTGATTAGTCCAAACTTAGATGGAGTGATGGTGTTGATGGGTCTGCCAGAATGGCCGGGATAATCGATTGGCAGACGAAGGAGTTGGACCGTGAGTGGTATCGAGGATTGTTGCAGTAGGCCACGACCGCAAAGCGGTTGTAGCGCCGGATAAATAAATAAGCTGGACTATGCTGGTGGAGAACACCAATGGAGGACGCCATTTTCGAGCGACATCCTGACGGTTGCCACAGCCGGAAGGATACGCTAGTTGGGGCACGTGATGAGGATGCTGGGAGCTCGCCAGCGACCCCGTTCCGTACGAGGTTTAAATGAAGTCAGACCTGAGGGAGATCAGATGCAGCCGGGGTGGTGGATGAGTGCAGCCATGAAGACCATGTCCATGACCATGACCAAGACATTGGACACCAGGCCATGTCTTTAAGCCGTGCTCCATAAGAGCAGAGCAAGTTTACCTCGAATACTTCCAACCCACCAAAGACAAAAAATCATTTAACAAAAAAACGTGTTATTTTTTCACATCGTTTCTTCTTCATCTTATTACATTTATTTCTCTTCTTCTGCGTGTGTGTGTGTGTCTATTTTTATGCCATTAAATACTTTCCTAATATCGCTTGATTGTAAAGTGGGATTTTGGGCTTCATTCCAGGCATTCCATGTAAAATGGCCGGTGAACCTGGCGCTGCTCTAAGGTGGTCTACACCTTCTTGATATATATCTATTTTTTATAATACACAAAGAAAAGAAAGAAAAAAAACCAAATCAACCATGTAAAGAGTGTGTGTGTGTGTGTGTGTGTGTGTGTGTGTGTTTAAGGTCTCACAGATATATCAGTCTTCCACTCCAAGCACCGGCAGCCAATTGCTGTTGCTCAGCCCACCTATTCACAGTTCACAGTTTTTCACAAGTGGCGCATTGCTTCCGGTAGGGTATTTTAAAAGCAACCATTAGAAGCAGTTAATGGGATTTTTCCCATCAACCACCTCCCCCCATCCCCCAAACGATCAAATCAAAATTTAAAAAATTTCATAATTTTCCCATTGACCATTACATTTTTTCCTTTTCCGTACTAAAAAAGTGGCTTAAAACAAATGGACTATGCAATTCAAAGTAGAAAACAATTGTTTAAAAAAAAAGTTCAACCACTCATCGGGGGGTGTTTTCATCCCTTCTATTGCTCATTACAATGGGGACGGAACATGCTCATCGTGGGGCGGGTGTGGAAAATTAGGAAAACGAAACAACGAGTGGTGCGCTAGTATTGGTGGTAGCAGTAGCAGCAGAAGTAGCGTGGGATGGATGTGTGAAGATGTGTGAGAGTAGTGTGTATACATCAATATATATTAGCCGATTTTTTTAAAGATTAGCTTAAATTTCATAGGAACCAAATGTTGACAATATATGTATATATGTGTGTGTATTGTAAATTTCTGTGTATTACACATTGTTATGCATTTTTCGTATCTGTGTGTGTGTTGGTTTTTCGATTTCATTTCTTTTTTCTGTAAATGACGATTGCTTGGCGTGATAAAATACATGCATTTTTTATATATAATAGAGGTTGTATATTTCATAAAATTTTGATCATCTTTTCCCAACGGTGACCACACACACACACACACACGCGGTCACCAATAATAAAAAGAAAGGCACCAACAACTCTCCTCTTTTGCCAGTAATAAATAGTATTCCCCGTCTGCTTCAAGCGTCGTTGCTTTTTTGTTTCCTTTTTCGCCCTATGCCCTATGTGTGTGTGTGTATGGGGGAGAGGATTGGCGTGGAAATTGGGGTAGTTCACCACCCCACTCTACCTATCTCTCCCACTGTCATTTGTTCGCTTTTTTTGTTTGCTTCTCTTCCCGTTAAGCGTTTCGTGTTCTTCTCTTACATCTAACCTTGTTCATACAGTGCGCCATCTCATTTGTTCATAATCGCTTTTAAAAAAAATATGTCTTTTCGCAAAACGATTTTATTTTTCGTTCGGTTTTTTCCCCCCCCGTTAACATTACGTAAGGCGTGCGTGTTTTCTTTTTTCTTTTTGTTCCTTCTTCGTTAATCCATATGAGATAATTTTTCGGGTACCGCGATTCCCCTTTTTCTTTCCTCTGATTTGCGTATTACAAAAATGTCAGTTCTGTTTCGTTATGCGGAAGCGTTTCTCTTGGAATCTTTTTTCCCAGCTTTGAAGAGCATAAGCTAGGAAAATTTTTATATAATAGTAAACGCGTTTTTCCCCCCATCAGCTACAACACTTGCCTCTCCCGCGCAACGCATAATCAGTGTATACAAAAATAATCGTTAGCTCATTACAACACAGAACACAGTTTTAATAATGCCAGCATAATATAATATCTGTTTATATATAAAGGATAATATAACTATTCGTTTTCCGCTTTCTTTTTAAAGGCGTAATTTAACTCACGGGTCCGCTTTATCGTTCTAATCGATTTTCCCTCGGCGTTGTTTTCGACTCCTCATCCTCCATCCTCCTTTTTACGTAAGTGTGTGCATGTACGTGGGTAAGTATTTAAAAAAAAAGTATACAAAACAACAACAAATAAAGAACATATCCAAACGAATATAGAATTATCGCACATTATGGCATTTGATATACCGCTAATAGAGAGTGAGAGTGAAAGGCCTTTCTGCTTGCTGCATTGTATAGAAAGTGTCGAAACGTCTTTTCTTTTTTTTTAGCTATTACTATTACTTTTTCTTTACGATCGCTTTTGTTTTTTGATCGCAGTTAGATACATTTTTTCTTCCCCCATAAATCTCTCACTCTCTCTCTCTGTCTCTCCAGTCTTTTTCGTGTTTTTTGCTTGTTTGTTTGTAATTTTTTCGGTCGGTTCAAGTCACGTTTGGTGCGATAATTCGAATAAAATAAGGTTTCCTCTGCCTATACGCGATGTAAGGGTTACTATATTAAGGAGATGTGTGTCTGTGTGTGTGTGTTTCACTATCTTCGTATATTCGTTTCTATACGTTCTCTTCGTTCACGATGCGTTGTTTTGTTTTACGAGTGTTTAATATTGTGTCTGTGAATAATACTGATGCTTGGAACATACATATCGCCCCGCCGTCCCACTTTCTTATTAACCCTCCTTTTCAACATACTTCCTCCCTTTCTTTAAACCTATAAAAAGTGTTCTACCCCGCTTTTATTAACATATTTTGGATGGAATATTAAAAAAAAAATGCGGGAAAACTTTAAAATTCGTTGCTGCTTTCAATACCGGAAGATTTCCCGCGCGCCGCGTTTTTGTTTCCTCTCTCTCCTTTTCCCCTTCTCTTCTTAATACTGGACCCATCGCGTGTAAGTAAAAGAAGAAAAAAAAACTTCGTTCCCGCGTTCGCATATGGGGACTTTTTAATTGTACTCTAAGCCTGTAATTTTGGTCCAACATCGTGTCGTGTATGCGGCAGTTTGGAATGGTTTGTTTGTTTTCGTTTTTGCTAAATAATACGCCCCAAAACAGGCTGGACCTACTACTGCGGCCGAAAGAAGTTGAGCACAATTTTTGAGCTTGTTTGTTTGGTTTTTTTTTGTATAACAAAAAGAGATTAATAAAATTTGGCGAAATCCTTACACACGCAGCATTTGTTTCGTTGCATGTATGCATTTGTTTGCCCTTTTGCTCGGTGAAGGAAGACATACAGTGCGTGTGGATTACAACCTGGACGACGACGCTTAACGACCAACGCGGTACCTATAACCCTAAAGAGAGCACACAATCTAGGCCAAACAAACAAAAAAAAGAAGTACTAAAACGTACTTTAAAACATTGCAAAGAAAAATGAAAATATTTGAGAGTTTCTGTCACGATGTCTATACCCATCGGACAGACAGAGGGGTGCGTATATACGAGAGATTTGCTACTTTGCTATTTGCTTAAATTTTCTCTTCCACATTAAACAGCTTCACTTTCACCGGCGCGCACACACACACACACCCAATCTTCTTCTTCTTCTTCCTTGGCACTACAACCTCGTGAGGTCTCGGGCCTGCCAATTTCTGGCTTTCTGTGACTTAATTTTACCCGTAGCAAAGTAGTCAGGTACTGTGTACGGGGAGGTGGTCTGGATGGGATTTGAACCCCGGTCCTGCCGTTATCGCCTCGGCCACCGAACAGCTCCAACACCCAATAGTTGACACCAAAAAAAAAACTCCTAATGGCCTATGCAAACTCTAACCAATCACACCAATCGAAGTCAGGAAATGGCTGGTGGTGGTCCCTGATGGTTATTTACGGTTGTATGTGTTGCACTCAATTGTTCAAATTACATTTTTATTATTTTCCTCCAGTTTACAATTCTTTTTCAACACGTGATTTTGTTGGAAAATGCAAGAAAAAAAAAAGAAAGAAAACGAAAAAGCAAATTTTTGTTTCATACGGATCACAATTTCAAAGCTAATGTGTGTATGTGTTTGTGGTTTCTGTTTGTCTCTGTGTGTGTGTGTGTGTGTGTGTTTCACAGAGTGCTATTGTAATAAGAGGCACTACTGCTGCCGTTTTGTAAACGTTCGTTGTATATACTGTTAGGCACTCGTTATGGTGGTTGCAATGTGAGAGTATATGTGTGTTTGTGTGTGTCTTTTTTTTTAAATGTGAGCATTATTTTACATTATTTAAGCGTCATTTTAGTAATGAAATGTGTGTGTTTTTTTTTCACTGGACGTTGTACGACATTCGAGCTTCGGTAGTTTAAATCGTTTCACACACACACACACACAATATGAATGAGTTCATTATGGGGACACATTATGAGTTCAAAATTATAACCTCAAGGACACTTTATCTCCCCCCTCTTTTCGCCTTAATAAATTGTTCTGTTGTAAGTACTTTTATTTTTCAAGCATAAAACAATTGTTTGAAAAAATTAAACAAACAAAAAACCAACCCACAATTTAGCTGGTTTCCTCCAGGCACTGCTTTACCGGTAATTTCCCTACTGTTCCATATATTGTTTATATAGGTGTTGAAAATCAAAAATATTATTTCATGAATTGTGGTATGCATTTTGAGACACTGAATGCAGTATCAAGTTTTCTATAAAACATACACTCACACACGCAACCAACCATCGTTTTAGTCAGATATTTGTTCAGAAATTCGTTTCGTTCTCGTATTGGTGTGTAGGTGTGCAGCACGATTTGCAGCATGACTGTATTTTTGTTCTTGTTTTGCATCCTATTACAACCACGTCTAGATGTGTGTAGTGGGTGAGTGGGTACAGATTTGTCATAGAGGTGTACGTGTGGGTGCGTGTGCGTGTGCTGCAGTAGTTGTCATTTGTCTCTGTGTTTGCGCATTCCGTCTGTTCCGTACTATGCATTAATACTATATATCCTAACCTACTACACAAGCGCCTAAATCACACTCGTTCGTATTTTACAGTTCGCATTGACGCTCAATGATGCCGGTTAGATGTGTTATTTACATTAGGAAGAGATTAGCATAAAAAAAAAATTGGGGTGTATGTATAAGAAAAGATAAACCTAGATCAGATCCTGTTTTGCTGCGCATCCCCCCCATCATGCTCTTCCTTCCTGCTTTCCTTCGTGTTATAAGTATATATATTCTTTAAGACTGGATCCTCTCTAACTGCTTCGGTTAGGAGACCTTAATTAAACGTATTTTTCTTCCAGCTTTTTTTCTTCTCTCTTTTCCATATGTTCACAGCTGCTGGCGCTTATGTTTTGTGTAGCGCAGTTAGGTGGGAGAAGAAAAAACAAAATACTACTTAAGGGGTAAGGAATTGTAATTGAGAATACGTTACGCGTGTGCGTAACCCTGCATTTGAGCACGATAATCGAAGTCACGCGCATCATCCTCCCCACTCTCTCTCTCTCTCCTCTCTTTCTCACTCTGTCACTCGATATATTTGTTTGTTTAAAAAAAAAATTAATAAAGATCAACTTAAGTGTATTCGAATCGAAACATTCGAACCGTTTTGCTATGCGCTGTGTTTCGAACGTGCAGGGCAAACGCTCCACCACATCTCGTACCACAGAACGGTGCTGCGCTTGACGGTAAGGGTGGTGGTGCGCTGGCACCCCGGCACGCTCTAGCCCCTGTTCAGACACGCCAAACCATTACCAGTGTTTGGCCCGGGATGGTGATGGGTTTGGTCTGAACGTGAATCCAAGATCGGATCGGTAATTGAAACGCTTGTTTGGGGTAGGATGGGACATACCAATTACGGGGTTTGGCTCCACTATTGACGCTGGTCCGAACCGACCCCGGGCGGTGGTGTCGGGCACCGGGATGAGACGTCCCGGGTCCCGCTACCGTCGCCCCGGATCACTGGTGTCGCCGCCGACGCCGTCGACGTTACCGTCGCCGCCGCCAGCGCCGCCGCCATCCGCGTTCGCTAGCGGCAATGGTTGAGCCAGTGCAGATAGTAGAACACAGCCAGCACTACCATCATGGCAAGAAATGCCCCGTAATACATGCTCGCCGTTTCGATGTGTATCTTCGGCTTGCGCATGCTCAGGTAGGTCCCATCCAGGTACTTTGACTCACATCGTTCACCCATGAAACCGTCCGCACACTCGCACGTGGGCATGGTTGAGTTCGCGATCGTGAAGTTGTAACACTTGCCACCGTTCAGGCAGTAGTTCTCCTCGAACAGCTGCGAACACTTGCCCATCCGCATCAGCAGCTGATCCTTCTCGTTGCCGACGCGCCCACCGCCGCCGCCGCCGCCCGCATCCTGCCGGCCCGGTGGTATGCCGCCACCGTGCCGTTGCGACGGTTGCTGTTCGCCACCGTTCGCTTTCGTTGCCGCGCTGCCGGTGCTGCTGATACCACGGCCGAGACTGCCAGCGCCCGTGCCACCACTGCCACCGGTCAGGCGCGAGTCCGTCCCCGTCGAAACTGTGTCGGGCGGTTCCCGGTTCGACGACGAGGTCGCGTCCGGCCGGATCACCGTTAAGGTGGTGGTGGCGGACGTCATCACACCGCGAAAGTGTGACACTGGCCTAGGTCTTGATTTTGGCATCGATCTGCTAGAACAGCAGTCTAGGGTTGGGGGAAGTGAAGAGAAAGAACGTGTTAATATCAGTAGGCTTAAATCGGATTCCGTAAATATAGGATAAACTACAGAAGCATGGAGCATCGCGCCACCACGGGAAAAGGCTCTCTTTTCGGGAAAAACACGATTTTTTCCAGCCGTTTTAATACGGATGACCAAAATGTAACAACAATTAACCACCTTGGATACGTTTTCCTATCCGTTAATTTCATAAATATGATCAATATAGACCTGTTTGGAGCGGCACGGTAGTAGAAACGAAAACGGCCTTCATAGACAGGACTCGGGGTTCAAATCCCATCCGGACCGTTCCCCCGTAGTGAGGATTGACTCTCCAACTTCGTGGCATCAGTAAGTCTAGTAAGCCAGAAATGGTATCCATGACCCTAAGAAGCCTTATGTGAATCTGATAAATAAATGTTCAATGTAACATTTGCTGTCAAAAAAATAATTAGAATGTTTTCTGAGGATTCAAACAGAAAGATTATTTGGGGCACAAACGAACGAACTTATAGAGTAGTATAAAATCTTCCCTCAGCGTATTCACCGTAGTAGTGGAAGCCATGGATGTCATGGATGAGTCCGATCCGATTCCGAAAGAATGATCTGAGCAATCATTTTGATTCCGGAATCGATTTTGATTCCGGACGCTTTTTATTCCTGGCTCGTTTTGATTCCGGAATCGTTTTTGATTGTAGAATTGTTTTTCATTCCGCAATCGTTTTTGAATCCGAACTCGTGCTGATTCCGGACTCGTTTTTGAATCCGGATTCGTTTTGATTCCGAACTCGTGTTGATTCCGGACTCCAGATTCTCGTTTAAGTTGCAAATCAATCTCGAACACATTGTTCCATGTTCGGTGCAGCAATCTAACCTTTGGGTTTGGAGGCGATCCGGTAGGCGTTAGTGGCATCGATCTTCACACGTCTGGTCCGGGGATCAAATCCCATCCAGACCCATCCCCCATTCGTGTTCAACTCTTGAAGTTAGTTAACCCTTTCACATTGTTGTCGAAGAGAAAGCGAGGTGTTCTTTGACTGCTTTATTGCTCTTCAACAAACTTTATAAACAGTAAATTTTTTTTTTTGATTTAAACCAAAATCTGTGCAAAAATTACATTCATTGACTGTGAGAAGCCAACGCGCAGGGGTTCATCATTCCGGAGCGCGGATGCGTGGGCCGGACTCGACTCAGACGGGCAGATCAGATTCAACAAATGGTTGATGGATGGATGTTGATGGATGAGCAAATTCGATCTTTACTCCAGATGCTACTTCTTTTTCTTCTTCCTTGGCTCTACAACCTCGAGAGGTCTCGGCCTGCCATTTCTGGCTTTTTGTGACTTAATTTTACCAGTAGTAAAGTATTCACCCTTACGTACGGGGAGGCGCGGTCTGGATGGGATTTGAACTTAGGCCCTGCCGTGTGAAAACCGGCGCCACTGTCGCCTCGGCCACCGGACCGCCCCTCCAGAATCGGAAAAACTGGCTTAAAGGAGGTGCTATGACTATTTTTCATGCATCTCAAATAATGCCGAAAACCGATTAAAATTTCGATTTCTTGATTAAAGATTAAAAACTGTGGCCCCCCAAAAAAACTTATCAGACTCGGCGCCCATTTAGTCTGCTATTGCACAGATATTTTTCTGCAAAAACTGGAGCATGTTGCACCCATACGTGTTACTGTGTTAATTGAATCACACTTTGAAATCATTGATTTCCATACGATAGAACAACACGGCAAACATATAATCAAACATTTTGCGTGTTAAACGTTTTTCTAATAAATCAAATCAACCTTCGGTTATTGCTCGATTAACGATAGAGAAGAAAAAAAAAAGCTCGTAACACGCACACTGAAACGCATTGTGCACCACTAAACAAACCCACACGCTGGCTGTAAAGCGACTCACAATCCCACTGTCTGCCGCTCTTTTTTTCCCACGATTTCTTTCGCTCCGTTTATGCAGTTTGTCATGGAGAGAAGAATTAAATAAAAAAAAGAAGCAGCGTAGCACGATTGAAAACTCCCACCCCCAAAGAACTACCCTGTGCGTTTCTCTGTGGTCACTGCTTCCTCTTCTTCTGGCGCGAAATTTCGGCCAGCGTTTCGATTTTGGGGCGTGTGATAAAGTAACAGTGATGGCGCGCGCGCGCGCTCAGATCCCCAAATGGATTGTTTCTGCTGCCAGGTCGCTAATTATGTTGATTGCAAGTCTGCCAATTGGGTTGGTTCGGTGGAGCACAACACTGTGTCACCCCCCTCCCCCTCCCAAACTGTTTTCTTCATTTTCGCGACTTCATAAGCCGCCGGACAATTTCTTCCTTTAACCGTCCAAATTTATTCCGACGACCAATCTTTCCGAAACCTCCGAAAAAAAAAAAACAATTGCCCACAGATGATGGCGGGATAATTAGTCTTAGCCCCCACCCCACCCCCCTCATTTTAGTAGCACCAAATTACGGCAACAAAAAAAAACTTCCCCCGGCACGCCACACCAACGACAAACAATTTGGTTGTGAACACACCAAACCATTGTTCACACAAAATGAAACCAACAAGAGAAAAAAAAAGATGAACCAAGCAACCAAACATCCAAATACAGCGCGTACCGATTTCTTCCAATTAAAATCTTGCTCCATCATTGCTCGGCAGCGTTAAAAAATATAGGTGTATTTATACATCGGCATATTCGGGGAGCTTTCGGTGCGGCGGCAGGATTATCCCTTCCCACATTGTAACCCAGTGACATTATACATGCTGTGCATTCACAGTTTCTATTGTGCCTTGGCCTCCAAAAGTACAACATCGCCCCCCTCCCTTTGGTGAGGTGGGTCGATACTTCTTTCACCGCTCGCCGGCAGCAGCATAACAACTGCAGACAGCTTCCTATTCTTCCGTACTTTCTATCGTTAATTAATCTGCAAGATCAATGGCAACCGGGAAACAAACGGACGGGAATCAAAAGCGAACCTCCGTGTGTCTGTCTGCCGGTGTGTGCTTCTATGTGTTCAGCCAACCGTTACAAACACGCTGCCCATCGGAATGGTTGACGGGCTGGGACGGAAGAAAAAGCGCTTCTTAATACATCGCCACAGATTCCACGAGAGTCCCGCGGTCAGCTCAGCGTGTTTTTTTTTTAATCGATCTTTGGATTTATATTTTTAACATTTAATAAGCAAAAATGCAAACAATTAATTAGCAATCGAGCGGCTAAGGAGTGGAATACGCTCACGAGTTGTAACTGCATGTGTATGAGCATGTAGGACACAAAAGTAATATTTAAACTAACCGTTAATTATGTAGCTAAAATATATTAAAAGTTATTTTAGTTTGTCACGAAAACTTGTTAAAGTAATCATTAGACATTTTAGATTAGAATCATTAGACTGTTGCAATGTTTTCAATACGTTGCTGTCATTTTTAATAGTTTAAAAATATTAATCAATTTTGTATTTGGATATGTTTTAACTAAATAGTTTATAAAATTGTTAGAACAGTTCAAAAACTTGATGAAATAGCAATTTGTTGGATTTATAAAAAATATTCATATAAATTTGCTTAATCACAAAATAGTTAAATATCAATAATTTGAGTTCAAAATTTCTATAAAATTGCATTCAAAACCATTACTACATTCCACAACGCCAAATGAGAATGATTTACATAATTTAGATATAAATTTAACTGTGAGTTTAAATTACATTATTTTGTCCTATCTCATCCTGTTCTCTTTCCACAGTGCACTCCCCCACGAACGCTTGCGTACGACTGTGTTCCATGCAACCTGTCGGTCGTTTCCTACTCCTTAGCGCCATCCGAAGCTCCGATTACAAATAGCCGTGATTGCCTTACCTGTGTGAACCACAACTGATGACAGCATTATTAGTAGTATAGCACAAAATTTTACTGCACTTGATTTCATTGCTTCCAAGTGTGTTGGTGCCGCGGATGTATCATGCACGGGAGACCGGTCCCTCTTTCCCTTCTTCTCTCCCTCTCTCGCTCTCTTCACTCTCCTGGAGTCCGTACGTCCGAGTGTTGCTGCTTACGTTGCTGCTGGGTGGGTTGGAAGTTCCAATCGTAGATACCTAGAGAGAAAAAAAAAAGCACAAACGCAGGGAATTAGCTGGCAGAATGGAAATGTCATTGCATTCCGGTTCGGTGAGTGGGATTTGCGGAGGAACTAAATCGTTCGAATGGGAATTCTAATTTGCAAACCCGTATGCAAATCCCTGCGCACCGACACCATGGCCTTTTTTTTATTGCACAATTATGCACACAATGCGTTTAACACCGTGCGCCATACGTATATGGGGAGCTTAAAATTGCTGATAATCTGCGGTCAGAAAGTAAACAGTTTGCATAAGCGCGCGCCGGGTAATTTTATGCGCGTAAACAAAGCAATAAAATTTTCAATTTCTTAATTGGCAAGCTTAAAGCGCTAAAGACAAATTTTATGGGCGACAGTAAAAGAGCGTGGATATTAGCAAACAGACAGACGGACGCAAAGGATTAAAATTTGCGTTCATCCTGCGATGGCCTTCGTCGGCACTTTCAAACTGCAGATGAACAATTTAATTTTGCCTTTATTGCACAGCTTCCACAGCTGGTGCATTTGGCAATTATTCGCAAAACTCTTCCGCCAATTTGGCCCATGCTTTGGGCGTCGCTCTGTCACGATAGCATCAAACGCGATGCGCTTAATTTGCCTGGTCTGCTTTATCTGCTGCACATTCTCCGCTCGCATCGAATGCTGGGCCGAAAGCTTACCAAAGAAAAAAGCATCATTTATTTTTAAATCTCCAACCATCACAACAACGTTGTAAAAGTCGTTGTAAAAATCAAATTAACGTGCACCATCTCTCGCAAGAACGCTCCGACGTGACCGGTTCCGTGTTAGGGTCAGCACACTGCACCTCAAAACACTTTGGTCCCGACAGGCAGGGCACCCCGAAACGGCCAGCTTGGAGCCCATCGGGTCGATCGTAAAAACCCTTACGAACAGCAATATTCCACCAAGCGCATCATAAAAATAAAACCCGGCCAGAGTTCGAACCCGAAGAACACTGCGGAGAACTCAGATTTTATTTATAATTATTCGGTTGTGGTTCGGACCGTTCGGTTTAATGATTTTGCAATCAAAGGTTCTGAACTCTCCCCGCTGAACGATTTATTGTTCCCAACGTCGCTTCATAAAACTTGGATATGACTGATGGGTTGGCAACCTCCAACACACACACACACATCATACATCAAACCGACCGGCGAAAGGAATGGTGTTTTAACGGAAAAAAAGCTTTTGGTTTATAATTTCTGGCTTTTTTTTGGTGTTGTTGTTGTGCAGCAAGTCACGATATAATTAAAGTTTCTCACAGCTTTGATGCCGTTGTTGTTTTGGGGATTTTTTTTTTTATAAAACAAGCGTCCGCATAATTAACATTTTAACGTTCGTTATTTCGCACGTCGCCGGCTAGCCGGTTGCTCAGCTCAATTCGTTTAATGATTTTTAATAATTTAATGTCCAAAAACTCACAATTGTGTGATCGATTCTCTCAATAAAATATGCGGGCCATTACATCACTGTAATCGACCGTCTAAAATTGTTAAAACACAGTGTTCGGCCTCGAGAACACTGAAGCTCGTAGATGGTTATGACTTTTGTTTTATCCGGATTGTTTTAGCTATATGGACGTTTGTTTGGAATTAAATCAATCACACTATTATGCCTTGCAAAAATGTCTAGAAGTGCATTATTACTAGTGCAATCCCCCAACATTCGTAACAGATGTCAGTCAAATGTCCGTAATCTTGAATGTTATCTTATGTTTAAAAAACGCTTTGATTGCTTATTCGCATTCATATCTGCAAGAATTGATACCTTATGATGTCCCTCAACCGTCAGGCCGTTGGGCGGCCCCGGTGGAAGAGGCGACAAGGACGCTGATCTTCATTCGGCAGGACTTGGACGGTTCAAATCCCATCCGGGTCCGTTTCCCCCGTAGTGAGGAGGACTTGAGTATCCAACTACTACGTGATAGCCAGAAATGGCAGACATGAACGTAAAAGAGGTCATTAGACCGAGAAGAAAGAGAGAGAGAGAGATGTCCCTCAACAAGTCTGCGGGGGCTGACAACTCATAGTCAAACAAAAAACAAAAAAGTACAATATTCCCTCTATCCATTTGAAACATTCCCCTAAGTGATTCTAAAATTCTATTCATCGGATCAAAATCCTGTAAATCCCATCCCCGGTGGATGGAGTAATGGACTATTCATTTAGGGATAAAATAAATCGAACAGGAATGACTGATCAAATAAGAAAGATTTCCTGAGGTGTTGGATATGGTGCACAGAGGATTATCCGACGACTGATGTGATGTGTACCTCAGCAAATTTGAAGTTTATACAGGGTTTTCGGGATAAACTAGCAAGTGTACTCTCCGTACAAGATGAAGCGGAACATTTTTAGGGTAGAATTGGATTTTCACAACACTTTTCAAGCTACTCCGTACAAAGATCAAGCAGAATCTTTTCAGCAAATCCCGTAATTGCGGTTGCTAATCTATGGCGATTTTAAACGATTTAAATCTTTCCCCTTTTTAATCTTATCAGAGAACAATTTTGATTGCATATTCTCTTTGCCGTGCTCTCGTTCTATGAGCTTCTTCAACATCGAGAGGTCTTGCCCTTGGACATCACAGGCTATACTTGACTAGATAGTCAGTTCTGTCTTACCGGGGCACGGTCCCCGGACGGGTTCTACCTCATAAAGATAGGTTACGCCCTCGCGGTTTACTATTACCGGCCCTCGTCCCTAAGCTACAAATAAAATTTGCAGTGTTACGTTGTCTATTGTCCAGTCTTATTTAGCTTAAAACGCATCTTACCTCCAAAACGGAAAACGACGATTGCTGATGGATGTGTCGGAAGTGGTGGTGGTGGTGGCGGTGTTGTGTGCACACACAAAACCCCACACGCACGACGCACCTGTGTTGATCGACGAAGCGCACAGCTCCTTTTGACCGATTGATATTGGTTGATCGAGCTAAGGGGTCAAGAAGCGGAACAGCTAAACGAGCCGTTCTCTAAACGCCTTTAGTGTCCTTCTTTCGCACGTGTGTATCCTGACGATGTGATGGGTGAGGAAGGTGTTAAGGCACCACAGCTAGAATAAGGTAAGGCACACGACTCTGGCTCCTGGTGGCTCACCTGCTGCTGCTGTATTTGATTGGGAGTGGTTGAATTGATGCAACAAGCACCTGGTCGGGTAGAACGTACGTATACACCAAATGCACACACACACACGCGTCACTACAGGACACAGCACACGCGCGTTTCGAATGACCGGAATCGAGAGCTGTGTTGCCGTGTGTCGCCGACGTTGTTCCCGTCAGTCACACCACCTGGTGCAGAGAGGAGACAGCACCAGGGGACAGGCACACAGAATGCTACTACACACGCACGCTTGCTTCTCCCTTTTTTCTCCTTGCTTTCGTTTCGCGGAACAGGCAGCGAGCAACCACGGACGTTTGTGCGTGGTCAAGGAACACACACGATCTAGGCGCGTTCAACACACGCACGGCGCACTTCACTTATAACCGAACAGAACACGATTTGAAAAACCGCGCAAATTCCTTCACCAAAAAGAACAATAATAATCGATTGCCTTGGAAACAAAACTGTCTGTTTCCTCACTGAGGGATAAAGAGTCACTACTGAATTTGCTCGCACTTTGCCCCGTTTTCTTTATACAATACCCACCAACGAAGGAGGGGGGGGCGGAGGGGGCATGGGGACAATCACACAGAGAGCCACAAAACTACATGCACACAAACATTCGCACAGAGAAACACACACACACACATGGATGTATATGGTAAGCCGGGTGGGGGTTGGTTTGCCCGGCAGAACCCGGGCGCTTCGTAGAACGCACACACGGCCGGCTGCTTCTGTGCTGTTGCTGCTTCCTGCTCGGGCACACTAGAGTAAAGCCCGTTTTATGGACGGGACGTTTCGCAACCGACAGCTGCTGCTGTGCGTGCCGTGGGCAGCTGGGGGGAGAAGCGGTGGCGATGGCGGTGCCGGACTGCTGCAACCCGATGCAACCAACAGCGGACCGGTGCTGCAACCGACCGCACCGTTTCGGCGTTGTCCTGCGTCCAGCGACGACGATACTGCTGCTGCTGCTGCTCACTGTAGTTGCGTAGCTCCGTCGTCGTCTGGTGGTGTTGGTGGCGATGGTAGTTATGATCGTACAAAACGCTGCTCGTAAACCGTACCCGATGATGGTGTATTTTCATCTTGTTTCTCCGATTCCTTTGCGCTTTCCTATTCTCCTCACTATATGGCCACAACAACCACCACACACGCTTGGCTGCCAAACTCTTAACGCCTACTAAAGGCACGCAAATGATGTCCCTACTAGACCGGTGCTGGTAACAACAAACACGTGTATCATACTGTCCTTAATCCTTGCCAACACGCACACATGCACACAGAAACTGTCACTTTGTTATTCGACTTCCGGGCAGGAGGGGGGGGAACTGGGGGTAAGAAACGCTTATGTCTTTTCGAACGCTTGACGCACTGTCACTGCCATCGAGGATGATACTGCCATCACTGCCGGGACGTTGAGTGACTCACGGTCCGGCTCCGGGTGCATATTCGGGACCGTGAGAACGCGGCTCAAGACGCTTTCCGGTGAAAAGACGACACGCCACCCAACAACAACAAAAACGGCGGCGCACACACGAAACAGAAGAAAAAAACGAGGTAAAACAATACCGAACGAGTTAGGTGGCGCTGTATGCGTGCGATGTATATGTTGGTGGAGACGACAAAACGCACTCGGCTCGCGATGGCTGGAAGATACGTAGTTCCGTCTCGTTCGCACGCTCTGTACCTCTCTCTATCTCTCCTGCCTTCTGTGTAAAAGGGGTATTGTGTTTTGTTGCGCCCAGGCTGTTGTTGCTACTTTCCAGTTCCGTTCGCTTGCCGAGAAAAACCAAAAATTTTCAACCTCTGGTCGGTGTTCTTCGCCCCTACTGCTGCTTCTTGGCTTCTCACTCACACCTCACACCACCGAATCAGCAATCCCGACCAAACAGCACAGAGAAATGCCGAGACGCAAAACCATATGCACACACAGGCAATGCCTTCAAGGGGTTCGTCGCTTGCGGTGTCGGGCCGGTCTACTGTTTGCGAGCGCGGGCTCAACTGTCACAGCGTACGAAATGGTGCAGGTTCGGGCTCCGCAACACTACTAACCACGGGGCGCGCTGCCGTTCTGCCAAAATGTCAGGCCGAACTATGGGTTCGCCGCGTTGAACTGCTGCCGTCTTTCGTTTCCTTTTTTTTTCTCTCTCTCCTTTCGAACGGCTGTTTCGCCCTTGTTGTTTTGCTGCCGCCCGCTCACCACTGTCGCTGACCGAGAAAGAAGGAACCAACGAAAAAAAAAAAACGCAAGCGAGGAGCGCGAGCTTTTTTCTTCTCAAATTCCGCCTTTTCGGTTTTTGATCTTCCCTTTTCTGCCCTGCTCTGTCTGCACGTCGAGACCCCGGTGGACCGGCGGATGACGACGCTCTGCCTGGGAGCGCGCGCGCGCTCGCGTGCACACACACACTCGATCCTCGGTTGACGATCGTAATCTTGTGCGCCCCCTCGTCTTCAAATGGGGGTGGGGGGAGGGGGGGTATATGATGCGTTGGAAATGCGTCCCGCTTCTTCCGTCTTGCGCCCGACAAGGTTCACTGTGCTTTGTTGTGTGTGCCCTTTGCCATCGAGAGATGTAGTCGGTTCGACGTCGCTTGCACTCCTCGCTACGTGTGTGTATGTGTGCGTCTTTTGCTCGCACAGCTCCGCAACACACAACACAACCCGGTAGTGCGGCTTCTTCTATTTTTCCACCTTAGCGAATCCGGCCGCCGCCGTTGCTTTCACCGCCCGTCCGTCCGCGCGGGCTTCCCTTCGCCTGCCGTCTCTAGCTTTTATGACCTTCTCTCTTCGCTCTCCGAGGAGGTCCCGCAAACCGGCCTGGACACCCCGGGGGTCGCGCGTTTTGTACGTGACGTTGTCTGACTAGCCACCCTCTGCTAGGGGTTTTTTTTTTGCTTCTACCAGAGCCTTCGCCTTGCTATCGCTGTCCGTCGCACGTACCTAGTCCTCTTTCGCCTGACTCTCTCTCTCGCTCTCGGTCTCGCCGATATACACGCTGATCTTCCCCTTGATGGCCAGTAGTAGGCTTCGTTTGTGCCCCCTTGTTTGCCTTTGCTCTCCCACGCACCCTAGGCAGTGTGTTTCCAACTGCACCAACACTCGCGTTCCGTATTTGCAACCCCACACACAGGCACACAGTCAGTCATACGCACACACACACCTCTCTCGGGGGTTGGTTTCGCCGTCGACTGGATATATATCGTTCTCCGTTCGTCGTCCGCTCGACAGAAAACTGCACCACACAAAGCGAAGTTCCTTTCTCCCTTTTTTTTTCAGGAGCAGCAGCACATTTGCCTTTAAATCAACTTCCACACACAACTCGACTTGCTGCTGCCTGCTAGGCGGGCGGTCTTGATGAAGCTGCTGCTGCTGTGCTTTTACGTCGGCATGAACCTGCTGCTGCTGCGCTCATGCATCCCACCGTGTACCGGCATGGTCCACTTCTTCCGTTGCTGTGCGCTCCTTCCTAGTTCCTTCTTCCTGAGGGATCGGGGGCCGATACTTTACTGTACTTTTTTTTCTGTCTTGTTCCGATGCTCTCTCCGTTTTGTGCTTCCTCTTCGCTCGTCGTCCGTTTTCTGCTCTCGCCCGTAGATTCGCCTCCTCTGGTGGTCCGACGTCGGTTTTTTTTTTGGGGAAGAAACATAGTTGTGTGTGCGCGACCATGTAAAAGGCAAGAGATAGAAGAGAAGAAAACGGGAGAGAAAGAGAGAGAGAGACAAAACAAATGGAATGAAAATAACGAACGAAGGTAACAGAGCCAGGTCAAGAAAAAGAGCACGTTAAGGTGTAACGCCAAACCAATAATAGCAACGGCAACATAAAGCCCAAGAAGGAGAAGCAAAATAGTATACCATAGAAAAAAAAAGAAAGAATGATCAAAACGCGCACGAACGTGAGACCCGAATTCGAACCAGAAAACCGGGCCCAAACGCAGAATAATGGTTAGGGGGCAAAGGTGGGATGGGGGTGGGTGGGTAGGTGGTAAACCAGGGAGAATGATATTGAAATGAAGAAAAGGCAGGAGGAGAAAACAAAAACGCATAAAACAAAACTAAAGAACCGAAAAATAAAACAAGACCTCCAACAACAACAAAAAAGACAACAACCCCCGACGCCGACGCCGCGGATGAGCTTTTGTGGCGATCTCTTCTGGGCGGTGGAGGTGGAGGAGAGGAGGTTTGGGATATTCGTGGGGAGCCAAGACGCACCAGCATCATACACACAACCCTACACCAAAAAAAGAAGGTGTCTTAGAGCGTAGGAGAGTCGAGGAAACACCACAAAAAAACACTGGTTCCATGTGAAGTCACGGGAAGGAATCGGGAAGCAAAAGCTCGAAAAACAGTACACCCAACCTGCTCTGCCAATGACATGATGAAGTTGGATGGAGAAAGAAAAGAGGGGAAGGATAATAGAGGGGACAGGTGTGTTGGTGTCTGCGAGGGAGTTATGCGCCTGTGAGCCTTGCACCTGGGCGGACCGGTGGCCGAGGCGATAACGGCGCCGATCTTCACACGACAGGACCGGGGTTCAAATCCCATCTAAACCGCCTCCCACATACGCGCTACGGTTAAAATCAAGTCACAGAAAGCCAGAAATGGCAGGCCGAGACCTCTCTCGAGGTTTAAGTGCCAGGGAGCAAACAGAAGAAGAAGAGCCTTGCGCCTTGCGAGAACGAGCGCGTACGAAGACCTCCACCAAGAAAGTCACTGTGACGTTCCGCAAAAGTCCGAAAACTTTAGAGCAAAACCGGGCAGAAAAAAAGGCTAAAGCTTAACGCCAAAGCAAATCAACACAAACCCCGCGCTTCGCCTCCAGCACATCTCTTCCGCCTCTTCCCTCACCTCACCCCCTTGGTGTGCATTCGCCTGGCTCCATCAACCCACATCGACGATCGCCGCGAAAAAGGTGAGAAAAAGGGTTAAAAAAGGCCCAAAACATCGCTCTCTTTCTGGTTCCGTCCCCGTCTTCCTTGTGCCGTTTGGTTTCTTCCCACTCCCACCGTGAACCCCCGTTTTTTTTTTCAACCCTTTTCAACCCCCGCTCACTTGGGTTGGTAGGATGATCTCTTGGGAACAACAGCAACAACAAAAAAACACCAGAGCCAAGTGAATAAACTCTTTCACGTTGGAGAAGTTGTGCACTGTTGTGGTGGTGGCGCGAGATATTATCTGGCAATTTTTCGGGCAACCTGGAACGCCAAAAACATTATGTGAAAAACTGTTGCACGAAAGCAACAGCATTCGCGGAGTGTTGGAGTGAGTCGGTAGAAAAAGAAAAACCCACCACCACCACCACCACCATCAAGATGAATTTTGGCTTCAGCACAGCCAAGCAAAAGCCGTGCCAGCGAAACAAGGGAATGCCACCACCAAATCGATCACAATCAACCTAATTACGCTAACTAGCGGGGGCCCGATAAGTTTAAACAACTTATGCCGCAAATAGCGCATCACAAAACCCGCGCGCAGGAAAATTGGCCGGAGGGGGGAGAGGGTTGAAAATAAGTGAAAGAGAGCGAGAAAGAATGAGGCTGAAACGTGGAGGGCGGGGAGGGGAGGCGTTGTTTTAGTGGCGTTAAACTTCCTGCAGTACGACTATGGCTTAATCCGGCGGCTGGTGTGTGAGAATGCGCAACAGAGACCGAAACATCCGCTCTTCGGGGGATGCTCTCTTGGGAACGATGCAATTAACAATATTTTCTACCATTCCGAGGCCATATTTAGACCAACACACTTGGGCTGGTGGGATGGACGTAGGAATGGGACGAGCGCGCGGTGGTTGCTGGTGAAGGTGAAGAAAAGCTCGGTGAGAAGTTACATGATCAATCAGTGTGACACAATTGATGGGGATTTTTTTTTTGGAAAACGCGCTCTGTTGATACAAAAAAAAATCAAACTTTCTTCCTCTAATGACATTTTGACAGATGTCAAAGCATAACTTTCGCCAAATGGGCACATTTTTCCCCTAGAAAGTTAAGTAAAACTAGAATTTTTTTCAAATACAGTAAAGTTTGTATTTTGACAGATGACCTAAGCTTCAACCTCGACATATGTGTATTTAGTGTTTTCATACTATTTTGATAGATGTCTTAAGCCATCGATTTCTACAAATGACACCATATGCCACCAGGATATAATTTTGATAGGTGCCAGTAGCTGCAAAAAAAAAAATACCACTAAAATGCAATTTTGACAGATATCTAGAAGAATTAGTGTAGCTAGACTGTCATTTTGACAGATATCTTGAACTATCCGTTTCAAAATGATTTTGCCAGATACTACTAGAATTTGTGATTTTTACAGATTTTTACTGAATTTCTAACAAAGTTTGAACTAATCACGAAATGTCATTTTGAAAAATGTTTAACAAACTTTAAGTTACTGCTACTAGAATGCTATTCCGGCAGATGTCTTTAGCTTCAGAATCCAACAAACTTCGAATTACTACATTATCTTCACGATTTCTTTTTGACAGATGTCAAAAACAAAGTAAGCCATCAAATCAAAGCAGCTTTCTTTTCAATGTCACACTGTCACGTTCTAAAATCGCTGCCCAATCAATGTGTCAAACAAACAGCATGGTACACCTTAATAATAATGTAATCTTAATGAACCGCTTCCTGGTCTGTAGGTAACAGGAGATAAAATGGAGGATACACCGAATTGAAAAAGAAACCCCTCCATCCCCCGCCGGCGTTGCGTCGCTTTCACGCCCACCCACATATTATTCAATCTCGCGTTCCCAAACACCCCACAGTGGTGAGCATGAAATATCTGAACGAAATTAAAAACGATAGAATATGAATAGAACGGATAATGAAGACCGACCCCGCAAGGAAGTCGCCAGGCGGCCGGTCGGTTCGTTGGTGAGGGAGAAAGTAAAAACGTATGTGCGTTAGCTAGGCGGCATGCGTGTGCAAGGATGTGCTGCACAGGTTGAGGAAACAACAGGCAGAAGAAAAATCTTGCCCAAAGAAAACTAAGGCGCAAACTTTAGAGGAACACACGATTAAAATCAGTATGAAACACAGCAACTACTGGAGGAAGGAAAAGTAATGCGCAAATGGACTGGTGTGTGTGTGTGTGTGTGTTTCCTTTGCCAGGGTTTGGTGGGGTGTTTTTCTTTTCGGGCTCTCTCATTGCTCCTGCTACTACTACACATCATATACCAGCGCTAAAATGAAGCTAGCCACCCGCGTGTGCATCGGCCAACCGCGCCCGCTTGCTGTTAACACGAATTAAAGCCGAAAAACCGGACCCAGAAGAGCGCACACAATTTTCTTCCGTCCTGTGGCGTCGACCGTCGGGTGGGCTCTCGATACATATGCCCATTTCCGATTCCAAACCCCCTGGAATCGGTTGCTGGCTGCTGGGCGAGATGTGTGATGGTGTGGTGCGGATGGATGCGGATGGTGTGTGGGAATAGGTTTCCCTTTCATCCACCCGCATATGAATGCATGGCCGCCTTGGTGAAGGTACGCCGCAAATTACACACCATCATCATCGCCGCCGCTTGCTACCCTCTGAGAGGTGGTTTTTGTGTGTGTGCGCGGCCTCTGCACCAGAAGAGGCCGCTTCTCACGACGCATCAACAGGTCATCCCGCAGCACCACCAACACCGAATATATACAGAGGGAGAGAGAGAGAAAAAAGAAGGAGAGGAGGGACCCGATAAGGGAACGGGGAGCAGGGAGCTACACCAAAATGCTTAGGAGAGTCTTGGATCGGACACGTCGGACGTTCGTTAGCCGCGCGCGTTCAGTTTTAGAGGGGCTTAACAACGAAAGCAGCAACAACAGCAAAAAAAAAAAACGAAGCATCTTTAACCATTGCGCGGCTTCTTCCCTTTACGACCCGACGCCGCCACCGCACCAACTACCAACCCCACACCTCCCCACCACTTCCACCTCCCTTCCCTGTTTTCCCGCATCGCATTATTGCGCCGAGGTCAGGCCGAGCGAAGTTTTGGTTTCCCACGGTTGCGGCCAGCCAGAGCCTGCCTCTAACCCGAAGCCCGAAACAACACACACACACGAGCGAGCGAGTTGTACGCCAGCAACACCAACAACAACGAGCCAGCCACAGACACAGCCTCCCATGGATAAATATTGGATGGTGGTTTTTAGGTGCAGAAGTAAGTTTTCTTGCTATTTCACATGTGCCGCCGCGCGCACGTATGGGCCCCTTTCGGTTGTCCGGCCACATTTCGCCCGCCAGCTTCTTTCCCCGTTTGCCGCCTGCACCCCCCCCCCCCACCCCTTTTATACGTACAATTGTATCATTCCATTAGATGGCCCGCTGGAACGGTGGTAGAACCTCCGATCGAAGGAAGATTTTTACTCATTTACGACCCTGCACTGTGGTTGGTTTTACAGTCTTCAGGCGGGGTCTTTACGCGATCGAGAAGTCAATAAAAACGGACGGATCCCTAATCCTGGCAAAATTATTTCAAACCCGTACGGGGGTGAGAGGTGCGGCTCTAAAAACATTGAGTTACCGAGAAGCTTGGGTTGATTTACAGCCCAGCAAACGATCGGATTGGACAATACGGCGTCAAGCCGTAATCCTAAAAATATAAAGAAATAAATAATAAACGATCGGATTCGATTTGCCATTTGATGGTCAGCATCATTTCGCAATCGTAAATTTAGCCCGAGTCGGCAAATGTTATTATCCAGTTCTGCGTTTTGATGCAAATGGCGTTGGGCGATGTGTCCGCAAAATTTGCACGATGTTTTGCAAAAGTTGTTAGGCGCTAGGCAAGATGAAAAAGAGGATATAGTTTATCGCGGGACCTGTAGAGCTGGGGTCCAGCATGGCGAAACACAAATAGACCTGGTATCGAATCTCTTTCAATCAAGTCTTAAATCTCTGGACAGTGAAGTAATTTAAATCTCTCGAGTGATCCTGACTCCATATAGTAGCGGTGACACGATCTTTCACATGACAAAAGGCAGAATTAACTATCCAAGCTTCGGTCAACTAGGTTAAGGAAGTCTTGTATGCCAAATCCATCTGCAGCTGCAGTGGATATAAAGGTAACGTAGCCTATCCAGGGGACTAGCAATTTAAGTCAAAGGAGTCATAAATTGCTAGCCTGGAGTGGGTGTAGGACTTTTAGCAGACTCTCCTGAAGGATTAAACCTTCGGAGGTTCAAGTGCCCATAGAGGTGGATGGAAACGATATTATATTACTTCTTCTTGCTGAGCGTTACGACCTCTAAAGGTCTCGGCCTGTCACCATTTCTGGCCCTCTGTGACTTGATTCTATCCGTAGCTGGATACTCAGTCCTGTGTGTACGGGGAGTGGTCCGCATGGGATTTGATCGTCCTACATGACCACGAATATAAGAATCCGAACGTAAACGATCAAACTTGCGCACACACCCAATTCAACCAATACACCCGCACTGACCCGCAACACTGATGGGTGTAAAATCAATCGATCCCACTTTACTAGTTGACATTTGGATTGTACGTCTTTGCCCGCTTCTCATCGCTCTCTCGAACTGATTTCATGTGTGCAATCTCATTCAGCTAGTTGCGCTGTGGTTGTGGTTTTGTTGTTGACTGCAAAACTATAACGATGCCATGCAGATTAACAACAGCTCTGCTCCGGCGCATAACAACGAGCTTGTAACCTTGGATGGAGTTCGGAGAGACCCTCCGCCGAGCCGCGCATCGCTATTCCGCGAGATGCGTTGCATTGTATAAATTCTTCCGCCTCACGCCTATCCCCCTTCTCTCTCTCTCTCTCTCTCTCTCTCTCTCTCTCTCTCTTTCACTTTCCATCCCTTTCCCACACTTTGGTTGTAATTATTGATGAGCATTGGATGAGCATTTTCCTCCACCATCATCATAGCTACTACTTGAACTGGGGTGAATGTTTTGTGCGCGGTAGAAAAAAATAGAATGGTGTTTGCGAATTCAAACCGAAAAAAATGAAAAGCCTTTCGTCGGCGATTAGTGGCGCAAGATAGCAAATACTGTCGAACTATAAAAGTAATTTGGCATCTCATTAAGCAAACTGTAAACCATATACATCCGCGTAAAGTGATAGTATCGCGCAGCTTTTCGGCGAAACAGTCGTTTCGTCGATCTGCGTCGCCGGAGATACTGCTCCTACCCCGGGGTACGGGGTACAGCAAAGAAAACTGTTATGTGGCTCATTTTCTTGATTAAAATTTAGTCAATTTGTATGTACTTTTTTAAGCGATAGTATGCGCTTTGGAGTACGTTCGCTGAAAGATATTTTTGCCTCTTTTTCTTCTGCTCTACAATCTTCATACAGGGGGCTTGACCTGCCTTTGCTGGCTTCTTAGACATCCGTAGCTGATTAGTTAGTCCTGCGTTTAGGGTTAGCTTCTCTCGTTTGAAGGCTGGCCCCGACTTGGTATTTAATTCCCCATCGGAATCGATCGGGGGTTTTCCATGCACAGGTGTTTTTACTTTCGCCCCCCTACTTTATTTGTGGGATACATCCTGGTTAACTATGGGAGAGTTCAGAGTCCAGAGAAGTAGATGGAAACGATATTATATCTCTTCTTCTTCTTGAGCACTACAACCTCGAGATGTCTCGGCATGCCATTTCTGGCTTTTTTTGATTTGAATTTTCTCGTAGCTAAATAGTCAGTCTTGCGTACGAGGAAGAGTAGTATGCACAGAATACTATTTGTCATATCTCCTAAGGCAGAACTTTAAATTACTGTCCTTGTATCGTTTCCAAGCGATAAATGAAGCAGAAGCCGAAGAAGAAGATGCGCATTAGATGAGTAAAGCATCTTCTCCTATCTAGGTACAACTCAGTTCGGTAAGGGAGAGGACCTGAAATT